>NC_080678.1:52046789-52714670 GCF_030445035.2 Dasypus novemcinctus
AAGAAAAAATAAGCAGTAGGTCAGAGTAGGGGCAAAAAGATGGCTGTTGGCATGAGACAGGCCTTGGCTTTTACTAGCTGTAAAACTTTGTAGGAGTTATTCAACCTCTCTGAAATATAGGTGTTCTTTCCTAAAGGGGAGATAATATAGTGCCTGATAGCTATCAAAGATTTAAAACAAAAATAGTTGCTGATGATCATAATAAATATATAATATATAATAAAATAGTATTAGCACTATAAAGAAAGATAAAATGAAGTAATATTCTTTAACTCAGAAAATCAGAGTAAGCGTAAGACCACACCAAGTGTTGACTATGTGTTAGGCTTCCTGTAAGTACTTTCATGCATTATCTCCATAAGCCACATGACAAGCTTCAGAGTTGGCACAGTACGCTGAATCCTGGACCCCCAAAGATGTCCATTCCAAATCGCAGGAATTAGTTATATGGTAAAAGGGACTTTGTGGATATCGTTGACTTAAGGATCCTGACAAGAGAGCATCCTGGGATGTCCAGAAGGACTCATTGTAATAACAAGGGTCCTTATGAGATAGAGGCAAGAGGATCAAAGTCAGAAAAATGAGCTATGACAATGGAACCAGGGCTTGGAATGATGGTCTACAAGCCAGGGAATGTGTGCAGTCTCTACAAGCAGGAAAAGACCAGGGAACTGGGTCTCCTCTAGAGCCTCCAAAAGGAACACAGCCCTGCTGTCACCTTGATTTAGGACTTGTGACCCCCAAATGTTAGACGATAAATCTGTGTTTAAAGTCACTGGGTTTGTGGTATTTTTCCCAGCAGTGCTAGGAAAACTAATACAACTGGAGACCAGTTTTTACCCCTATTATGCAGATAAGGACTCTGCGGAACAGAGGGGATAAATAAGCTGTCCACAGCCAAGAAGCCAGTAATGGTGGAACCTAGATTCCGATGCAGGTGGCATGACTCTTGGACCTGGCTTTAACTACACACTGCATGGCCTCCCCAAAGAAGAGAGAGGCTGGGGAGTGTTTTCAAAGGGGTGTCAGATCCCCACAAGTCCCTCTCAGCCTCCTTGCCTCGATCTACCCTCAGGGTTCTTAAATCCTGACATCCCCTGTGTGGGCATGAGGGGACAAAGCCCTTTAAGAAACTGTGTGCTATATCTTGGGTGTATAAGCATTTTTTCAGAGTCTACCCAGTAGCTCCTATCCTGGCTGCTCACCAGACCCACCTGGGGAGCTTGTTAAGTACTCAGCTTCCTGAGCCCATGTCCAGAGGCTCATAGATGAGGTCCAAGAATCTGTATTTTCAAAAGAGTTCCCCAGAGGACACTGATGCAGCCGAGGTCTTTATCTTGCCTGGAATCACAGCTCACTAACCAGCCTGACAGCCCAGGTTCTTGTACTCTCAGATAGCAGAGGAAAAGGCCTGCACCTTGCTAATTTAGGAGGAGCCTTATAACCCACATCCTTCTAGAAGAGCTTGGAAGATATGCTGTAAGTTGCTTAAGGGGCCCCTTAACCCCTGCAATGGCAGGATCTACACAAAATGACAACAAGGATGTTGCTTATGGTTCACACACATTCTTATTACTTTGTGTTGAGAAATTCAATAATTTGCCCCAGGACACACCTCTCTGCAATGGTCTGTGAGTCTGAACAGTTCAGGAAGGCTTCATATCTATCAAAGTAGACACTGAGCTCTGTATAAATCTGAAGTTCAAGGGCTGGTTCAACCATTCCTAAGACAGGCTAAGAAGGAGGCTAGTGAATTCACTGTTACAGCCTAATTCTAATTTTGAAGAGGTGGCCCCCAAAACCAGCTAAAAACACTATAAATGAGTAACTGTGGTGAGAAGCCTCAGATGTGAGCTCTGGTACCTAAGGGGATTCCTCAGCCTGCCCCACGTACTCAAGGTGAAATTCTGACAACTGGTGAATTGTCCTTATTACTAGTGTTTAGCCTAACTTGCCAAGCATGTGCAGGCACTGTGTGGTTTACATTAGAAGGAAGATGGTACAAGCAACTGGCTTTGAGGATGAGACTACTCAGGCCTGGAGACAGAAAGTAACCTGCCCTGGAGCCCTGGGCTAGGAGTAAGCCAGAGTTGAAACTTGAGCCTTCTCTTTCCAAAGCCCTTGCTTTAAACACTGGTCTTTTTACCACTGGAGTAAATGAGAAGGAAAAGTTTATCTCTAAATCTCTTCTGGGTAGAAAGTTAATAGAAGCCTATCCACCAGGCTATGGGGTGGCTCTACCAGGGCAAAGAGCAAGAAAATTTCTAGAGACTGGGAACTTAGTCCAGCACCTGTGTGAATCCTGTCCTCACTTCCAACCAAGTTAGACAAGTTATTTAGCCCCTGGAAAGCTGGGTTTTCTCATCTATGAAATAAGGATAGTAAGATAATTATGTCGAGTTGTCTGAGAACTCATTTAACAATCTCCACTGACCCCAGAGTCCAGCACTTTGCACTTATAAAGCAGCTTTCAGGAGCCTGCACCCTCTGCTGCTTCTTGCAGCCTCATCTTACACAGTCGTCCAGCTGCAAGGGGATGACCCTCTGCAGGAGTGAGCACAATGGCACCTGCACCACAGAGTAGGGAAGGAACCATCCCTCTTTGGAATGTTTTTCTCCCCACCACCAGCCAGAGTCAGTGTGATCATTAAGCTCCATGGAGGCAGTGATTTGGTCTGTCTTCTTTCCTGCCATGCCCATAGCATTTAACTCAGAGTATGGCACATGGTGTGAAAGAAGGAAGGAATAAATGATGACAGAAAAAAATTACATTACTTAATGTCCATTGCCTTCATTAGGTTAAGAACCCCGTAGTTTCTGAGGAGTGTCCTGATATGACTCGTGGTTAGGCTTGCCATGCACAGCGGCTGCTAGTTTCTAGGAGGGCTACAAAAATCTCCCAGTCTCTGCCTTCAAAATTGCTGTAGGGAGAAGTTTTGGGGATGGAGAAGTACACTAGCAAGTCAACCCTGAAGCTGAAAAAGAGAAGCATCTCAAGAGGCATTCATTTGATCAGAGGAAGGGGTTTCCTCTTCACTTGAGCAATCAGGGAGAGCTGGAATTCAAGCTGAGTCTGGAAGGATGGAAAGAATAATTATTTTTAAAAAGACAGAGTCTTTCTGCCACCTTTCCAATCCACCACAATGGTGCACATGAACATCCTGGGTGATGTGAGAGAGAACTGCCAGATTATTATCATTTTGTGCTTCCCAATCATCAGCTGGTTTCTAACTGTGATGACGAAGCAAGACTATACTGGCAAATTTGAAATCATTTATGATCAGAAGGCTGGGAAAATTGTTGTGAAACTCACAGGCAGGTTAAACAAGTGCAGAGTGATTATCCCAAGATTTGATGTGCAACTCAAAGATCTGGAAAAATGGCAGAATAATCTGCTCCTGTCTGTCAGTTTGGTTTCATTGTACTGATGACATCGACTGGTATCATAGACCAAAAAGGAACCAAGATGAAAACGCACAGGAAGGAAAATGCTCAGATATTTTTTCCCTGGAATGTAAAAGGACATACAAATAAAATGCCTCAGCTATGGGAAAAGTGATAGGATTGAGGATGGTAGGTATCATCCCAGTGGTGTGTCACCATAAAGTTGGGCGTGCACAGCAGCACTCTGTAATAAAGTGGAAGTGGTCTATACGAGATAGGGCTCAAGTGGGTCCGGAAGGCATGAGTAAGTTACATGAGGAAGTAGCCCAAATGCCCATGGTCACCACCCCTGCCATGTTACCTTCTCTTTCCCAGCCCACAGCTTCAACATCTTGGGGAGTCCCTTACAATCAGTTGACTGAGGAAGAGAAAACTTGGGCCTGATTTACAGATGGTTCTGCACGATATGCAGGTACCACTTGAAAGTGGACAGCTGCAGCACTGCAGTCCCTTTCTGGGACATCCCTGAAGGACAATGGTGAGAGCAAATACTCCCAGTGGGCAGGACTTCAAGCAGTGCACCTGGTTATTCATTTTACTTGGAAAAAGATATGGCCAGAGGTGCATTTGTACACTGATTCATGGGCTGTTGCCAATGGTTTGGCTGGATGGTCAGGGACTTGGAAGGAACATGATTGGAAAATTGGTGACAGAGGTCTGGGGACGAGGTATGTGGGTTGATGTTTTCGACTGGGCAAAAAATATGAAAATTTTTGTGTCCCATGTGAATGCTCACCAGAGGGTAACTGCAGCAGAGGAAGATTTTAATAATCAAGTGGATAAGATGACCCGCTCTTTGGCTAATGCTCAGTCTCTTTCACCAGCCATTCCCATCATTGCCCAGTGGGTTCATGAACAAAGTGGCCATGGAGGTAGGAATGGAGTTATGCATGGGCTCAGCAACATGGACTTCCCCTTACCAAGGCTGACTTGGACACAGCCACTGCTGAATGCCCAATCTGCCAGCAGCAGAGACCCACATTCAGCTCCCAATATGACACCATTCCTCGAGGTGACTAGCGTGCTACCTGGTGGTCATTGGACCACTTCCACCCTGGAAGGGGCAGTGATTTGTTTTAACTGGAATAGACACATACTCTGGATATGGGTTTGCATTTCCTGCATGCAATGCTTCTTCCATAACTACCATCCGTGGACTTACTGAGTGTCTTATCTATGGCCATGGCATTCCACACAGCATTGCTTCTGATCAGGGAACCCATTTCACAGCAAATTTTATGCAGGAATGGGCACATGCCCATGGAATTCACTGGTCTTACCATGTTCACCATCACCCTGAAGCAGCTGGATTGATAGAATGGAGGAATAACCTTTTGAAAACTCAATTATGGTGCCTACTAGGAGACAATACCTTACCGGGCTGGGGCAGTGTTCTCCAGGAGGCTGTGTATGCTCTAAATCAGCATTCATACTATGGTGCTGTTTCCCCCATAACCAGGATCCATGGGTCCAGGAATCAAGGGGTGGAAATGGGACTGGCACCACTCACTATTCTCCCTAGTGACCCACTAGGAAAATTTTTGCTTCCTGTCCCTGCAATCTCAAACTCTGCTGGTTTACAGGTTTTAGCCCCAAAAGGAGGACTGCTGTCACCAGGGGACACAACAATGATTCCATTGAACTGGAAATTAAAACTGCCACCTGGCCACTTTGGGCTCCTCTTACCTCTGAATCAACAAAGAAGGGAATCACTGTACTGGCTGGGGTGATTGATCCTGACTATCAAGGGGAAGTAGGACTACATCTACATAATGGGGGTAAAGAAGGGTTTGCCTGGAATACAGGAGATCCTCTAGGGCATCTCCTAGTACTGCCATGTCCTATGATTAAAGTCAATGGAAAATTGCAACAACCCAATACAAGCAGGACCAATGCTGGCCCAGAATCTTCAGGAATGAAAGTTTGAGTCACCCCACCAGGCAAAGAACCAAGGCCAGCTGAATTGCTTGCTGAGGGTAATGGAAACATGGAATGGTTAGTGGAAGAAAGTAGTGATAAATATGAACTTCAATCACGTGACCAGTTACCATAATGGTCATGAATCTTTCTTCCTTGTTTCATTATGATGATGATTGTATATGTACACAAAACTAACTTCTTTGTCTTCTTCTCCAAACTTTTTCCTTATCATGTAACAAGTTGTATCTGTTTCATGTCATAATATTTGAGGATGTCAAGTTTGAGAATGAATATTACCCAAGAACTTGCACCATATTCTGTATGTAATTAATGTGTTTCTGGTTGTATACAAGAGAGTTGAGCATTGTTAAGTGGGAATATATGTATATATGCACATCTGTTATTGTTTTTACTTAGAGACTAAATATGGTTTAAGATAATGTGTATGGTTGCCAAATTGACAAGGGGTGGACTGTAATGGTTAGGCTATTGTGTCAAGTCAGTCAGGTAATTTTGCCCAGTTGTTTGGTCAAGGAAGCACTGGGCTAACTGTAATACAAGGGCATTTATGGACTTTGGTCACCTTTGACTTCCTGCAGTGGTAAATCATAGATAGCTGGTTCTGATTACATCAGTCAGAGAGATTGCCATCAGCAATCAGTTGAATGCCTTAAAAGGGGAAGTGATTCCAGCACTGAGATAGAATATCCCAGCTCATCTTTGGACAGCCAGCATCTCCCAGAACTCATCAAGAACCTTCATTGGTCTTTCATTGCAGCCCCTGGTTGCAGCCTGCTTGCGGAACCTGGACTTGTGCATCCCTGCAGTTGTGTGAGAGACTTATAGAACTGCATACTATTGACAGTTATCTCTTGCTGATTCTGTTTCCCTAGAGAACCCTGACTAATACAGGATCCCAGCAATAGGATTCAGGGCCCACTCTAATCCGGTATGATATCATCTTAATTGCATCTTAATCATATCTGCAAAGACCCAATTTCCAAATAAGGTCAGGTTCACAGATACTGGGGTTAGGACTTGAGCATATTTTGGGGGACATAATCCAAGCCATTACTGGTTTTTAAGTTGTAAAGAGCATGCTCTGTCATTTGGTGGCTCACGCAGCCACCATCTTGCCTCTCCTTCCTCCTCCTTCTCCTATTCTACTCTGTACCACAGAGGCTGGAGATGGAGGTGGGGTCCCTGCAGAGTACGTTTCATAGGCTCCTGGGTCAGCTGGCTTCTGGCTGAGGTTGACTCATGGGAGAGACTGGTGGGAAGTTGGAGAGCAGAAGGCAGGGAAAGCCATGGTATTTCTAGCTTCCCTCTCTTGGCCCAGGGTGGTGTCTTGACAATGTCTCCAATCTGTGGGGACTCAATGCCCTACTGGTACAAGAGATTTACCTAATTACTTAATCAAGTAAACCTATGAATCCAATATAATCTAATATGCCCAGAGGAAAAGATGAATTTACAAACTTAATCCAATATTTCTTTTTGGAATTCATTTGTAATATCAAACTGCTACATGTATCTTTTTGATTGTAGCCATTCTAGTGAGTATGAGGCAGTATCTCACCTTGGTTATAAAAGGTCTATAGAAGAGCAATTTTTTTTTTTTAAACTTTGAAGAAGTCCAATTTATTGATTTTTTAAATAGACTGTGTTTTTGTGGTATATTTAAGAAAGCTTTGACAAATCCAAGTTCCCTAAAATGCATGCATATATTTTCCCTGAAAGTTATATAACTATAGCTCTCAAATTTATAACTCTGATCCACTTTGAGTTAATTTTTGTGTAAGATTCAGTGAGGTAAAGGTTGAGGTTCATTGTTTTGCCTATAGCTCTCCAGCTGTACCAGCACCATTTGTTGAAAAGATTATTCTTTCCCCACTGAATTTTCTTGGCGCTTAGGTGTAAAATCGACCTGTACATTACAGCTCTCTCCATGGCAGCGTTCTGCCTCAACCTCCCTGAATCCTCATCTTTCCTCCATTGAGAGGCTGCTGATCTTGGCCTGGGCTCCCTGCTTCCTGTACTGGAATTCTCTCCAGGTGTTAATTTGGGCAATTGCAGAGCCTCCTTCATGCATTTCCTTCTCTCAGGGAGCAAGCACTGTCCTGCGCTGTTGTTCTGTTGTCCAATGTCTGAAACCATTGCTTCACACCTTTTACTTTCTGTTTGTTTAAGGTAGGAGAGTAAATCAAGTCATGATTGCTCCAGAATCTTGGCATGAGGCAGAATTACTGTTAGTATTATTGCTCCAGTCTTTTTTTTGGGTGGTCAGCAAAAGAGCATTTATTGGGGATTTTTGTGGGGAAGCTCTTCACATCATGGTGGATCTGATTCTGGTCACGGCCTCAACACTGTCCGTGGAGGCAGGCAGAACGCATGGTGCTTCCAAGGCTCAAGCCACACTTGCCACAAAGCACGAGGATTCTTTCATACCACATGTCGACGTGGAGATGGGGATATTGCTCCAGTCTTTGATCCACTAGGCTGGCTTGTGCCCATCACACACACACACACACACACACACACACACACACACACAATACCTGTCACCCCCTGTCTTCTGTAAACTCGCTTTTTTATAGTAAGAGTATAGGTCGTTCATCAGTCATGTGGGTTACAATGGGCAAAAACAAAAGGGGGTGGTGGTGGAAATCCTCCCTTACCTGGATGAAGGAACTTCTTGGTTGTATTCCCTTCCTCCCTTCCTTCCATCATTGTTAGATGACAACCTGAAGCTAATTTCCCTGGGTTGCATTTTGGACTGCTTTGCTTTATGACTATAGCAGTTTGATATTATTGATGAATTCCAAAAAGAAATATTGGATTATGTTTGTAAACTGATCTTCTACTGTGGGCATATTAGATTATATTGGATTCATAGGTTTACTTGATTAAGTAATTATGTAAACCTCTTGTGCCAGTAGGGCGTTGAGTCCCCACCCTCTGGTGGGTGAGGACTCACAGATAAAAGGCATGGCAAAGGACAGAGTTGAGGGTTTCTAATGTTGGAATTTTGATGTTGGAGTTTGATGCTGAAGTCTTAAGCTGGAGCCCCGGGAATTAAGATCATGGAGGAAAGAGAGGCAAGCCCCAGAAAAGAGAGGAACCCTGAGCCCAAGAAAAAGAAGCCTGAGGAAGTGAGGAACTCAGGAAGCCTGAACCCTCACAGCCATCGGCATCCACCTTGCTCCAACACTTGGAGATAGATGTTGGTAAGAGAAGTAACTTATACTTTATATCCTGGTATCTGTAAGCTCCTACCCCAAATAAATACCCTTTATAAACACCAACCAATTTCTGGTATTTTGCATCAGAACCCTTAGGCTGACTAATACAATGAATTCAAGATATTAATTTTTTCAGCCTCAGTTTCCTCACCTGTAAAATGGCAATATGGAGGTAGTTGTGAGGTTTGAATGAAACACTCTACGTAAAGGCTTAGCACAATGTCCGGCACACAGAAATTCTCCTAATTCTGATGCTCATTTCTCAGTGAGTGCTCACCTCCCTCAAGGTATCTCTGGCGTTTGTACTGACTGATCATTTCCTCTTTCTTGAAATATTTCTTCACTTTGTTTAATTTAAAAACTGTTAGTTCTCCTCTAACCTCACTGTCTTCTCACTGAGAAGTCTTTGGAACATAACATTCTTCAATTTTATCCAGTTTCATGGCTTTAAATATTGTCACTAAACGTATTGTTTCCAAATTGTATTTCTAACCTGGACCTTGACTTTGAAATATCTGTACCAGTATTTGTATCTACATCTGTGTCTATATACTCAGCTTCTTCACAAGAATGGTTTGTCTCCAGATCCATTTCCTGTCCTTCTCCTATTCTACTCTGTACTACAGAGGCTGGAGATGGAGGTGGGGTCCCTGCAGAGTACGTTTCATAGGCTCCTGGGTCAGCTGGCTTCTGGCTGAGGTTGACTCATGGGAGAGACTGGTGGGAAGTTGGAGAGCAGAAGGCAGGGAAAGCCATGGTATTTCTAGCTTCCCTCTCTTGGCCCAGGGTGGTGTCTTGACAATGTCTCCAATCCACCAGCAAGTCCTGTCAGCTTCACTTTTTGAACATACTGGGTAGTTTACTACTGGCTCTGCTTCCACTGCCATCACCACCCTGATCCAAGTCATCATTGATCCTTGCTTGGATAATTGCAGTAACCTTCTATCTAGTCTCCCAGCTTCCATATTTGACCCCAGTGCCCCAAGTGATCCTTCTAAACTGTAAGTCAGATCATATTGCCTTTCTACTGAAACACTGACTTCTCATCTTGGTTGGAGGAAAAGGCAAAATTTTTATCATGACCTACATTTGGCCCCCAATCAACAAACTACTGCCAGGACCTGATCTTCTATCAATCTCTATCTTATGTACATTGTTCCAGCCACAACGGTGTCATTGATCTTGCTAAAATCTACCAGGAATATTTCTGCCTCAGGACCTTAGCAATTGCTATTCTCTAACCCAGAATATTCTCTCCCTATTATCAACCTGGCTCTGAATCACCTCTTTCCTGTTTGTGAATGGATGTCACTTAACCAGAAGTCCTTCTCTGAGCACAGTATATATAACACGGCAGTCTCCTTCACTTATCCTCTTACTCTGTTTTATTGTTCTTCATAGCACTTACTGGTAGTGGAATGCTCTGAGTTCTGGGCTTCTAGGCTCTTGGCTGTGTTGCATAAAAGAATTTAAGGACATGCCATTGGGTAGCCAAGGGAGTAAAGAGTTTATTAAGAAACAAGAAAACTGGAAATATGTACATGACCTGAAACATGGCTTATGGACATGCTACCAGCCCCATGTTAGGCCTTCGTGGAGCCTTTCCTTCTCCCCTTTCCTAATGTTGGGGACGGCCCCCGGCTGCTTGCTGTTCTGATTGGTTGTCCCCCTTTAGCACTCAGGGGGGCAATGGGGAGGCCTGCTGTTTGGAGGAATTCATGACGGGAAAGAGTTCCAAATGGGACCTTGTGGTCAGGGTGTCTTCCCGGTTTTCCTGGGTTTGTTTTCAGTAGCAGGGGAGTTGCAGGCAGCGTCTCACAGACTTGTTCTCTACTGGGTCCCAGCTCTTTTCCCTCTTTCCCTTTACTAATGTGCCTCAAGGCCCCCCTCATAGAATTTACAACCTAATTCTTAGCCATCTCCTATGTTATGTAGTTATTTGTTGATAGTGTGTCTCTTCCCATTAGAATGTAAGAGCCAGAGGAAAAGCGGCTTGTTTGGTTGGCTGCTATACCCCCAGTGTCTTAATAATTACCAGCACCTAGTAGTGCTCAGTGTAGTTTTTGTTGAATGAAATGTTCAATAAATAACATGCATATACTAAAACTATTCTATTTCTTCCTTTTTATTTTCATCAAAACATTAATAATAAGGTAAATAGTACTATGTATTACAGCCATGCTTTGAGTCAGGCAAAACTCTAAGCGATTTAGATGGAGTAAACAATTTATATTCATTTCTAGAGCCCGAACCCTCTGTGCTAGGCACAGAGGGCGCCAGAAGTACAGGAGAACCTGGGGCAGAGCGGAGGCAGCCCCCTGTGTGACCAGGCTGGTGTGACGTGGGGCAGCCAGGCTCGCCACTCTCCCGCGACTGTGCTCCCTGACCGCCCCGCCTGGGGGCGCTAAAGTTCTGCTCCCGTCCAGGAGGGAGCCTGAGGCGGAGCTCAGGGCGCATGCTCCATCCAGGCCGCTGGAAGCGCTGAAACAGCCGAGCTCGGCGGGGGCGGAGTCTCTTGACACTTCCCTGCCGCCCGCTGCTCTGATTGGCGGCTGCAGTAGCCTGGGCGGGTCCAGGCGTCTGCCCTAAAGGCGTGGGGTCTTGTCATCCCCTCCAAGGCTTGTCCCCGCTCTCGGGCCCGCCGCGGTCACTGCAGCTTCGGACAGCGGCCGGGTAGGACGGCTCCGAGGTGAGTGCGCCCCGGCCTCGCCTGCAGGCGCGGAGGCGGCGTGGGAGGCCGCGCCCCGCCGCCGGGGGACCTGCTGGGGGCGCGTGTGGTCCCAGGGTGCTCACCCTCCGCGCACCTGAGCCTCCGCTGGCCGCGGGACCCTCCGCTGTAGGACCCCGAGCGTCCTGCCTGGCGTCCCGAGCACCCAGAAGGCGAGGCTCTGCAGTTGCCCGCCCTTCTTCGCGCGGTCTTGGTTTCCCTGTGCAGCCCGAGTCCCTAGAATGGGGCGCGCCAGGATCCCTGATTTCCAGCTGCTCTTCGTTCTCCTCCTTCCTTCTTGCTATGAGGTCCCGCAGATACGCTGCTGACCTCTCCACTTGTTAGCCAAGGCGTGATTCAGAGCAGACTTTAGCCTCAGTCCTGGTTACAATCCTGGCGATACTGCTGTTTCATCAGGTGGCACTTTACTCCAGGCTCTTAAGTGGATAAACCTCAGTTTGCAGAAAAATAGGTTTAACGGTACTGCGTAGAGTTGGTGGAATAATTGACATAATGCGTTGGAAGCGCTGCCTGCGGTGGTGGCTCTGCATAGCAGGATTTAAATGAGAACCATATTAATTTTGAACAGCTCTCCTGAAGCATAATTGATATATAATAGTAGAATATAATGCATAATGGAAGTGTACTGTTTTATAAATTTTAATATACACACGAAGTGTGAATTCAACAATACAATCAAGATGATGAACATCTATCCCTCACCCCCTCATATTTTCTCATGCTCGTTGGTTTTCCTCCCCTGCTAACCCTCCTCTCATGAGGTAACCATTGACATACTTTCTGTCAAAGTGAGATTATACAGTATGTTTTCTTTTTTGCCTCACTTATTTCACTCACCATAATTATATTGATATTCATCCATGTCTTTTTTTTATCGATAAATAGTATTGCAATATATTATTATACCACATTTGTGTGTCCTTTCACTATTGATGGGCATTTGGATTTTACCAGTTTTTGGCTATAACATAAAAAGCTGCTATGAATATTTTTATACAAGTCCTTCGACATACATTCATGCATCTTTATAAGTGAGTAAATTTATTAAGGAAAAAAAAAAAAGGACTGGACTGTAGTCCCAGTTTTGCCACCAGCCACCTGAGCATGCTTGGGAGAATCTTTACTTTGCCTTTAACATCCCTAACGTCTTTGCTACACTGTGATTTTGAGTCATAGCCAGAGACTAGATGTTTTTGTTGGTGGTTGGAGGGACTCAGGAGGAGACAGGACTGTCCTTCCCCGTCTGCTTCTCTTGCAGGCTCTCTCTTCTTTCATTTCACTTTCTTCTGGAGTTGACACAATTGAATCCTGCCCCATCACTCTGGCAAGATAGTGGGAGGCAAGAGCTAGTATTGTCCCAACTTAAGTGGAAGGGAAGAGGTGGGAGGTTAATAGACTGGAATTTTGCAGATCTCCCCTTTTCTCACTCTGTCTACTTCTGAGCCTTCCTGTCTGTTATTTTTTCAGGAGTGAGTTTGATATTGTGGTCACATATTAATGGGTGCAAGGTTGTAGAGGGGGTTGGTGGAGGTAGAGGTGGAGTTGTTCCTAGTACAATGTATATGTATTTTTGGCTTCACTATATGGCCATAGAAATCTGTTTCATATTTGCCTAGGGTACCTGTGGGTGCCTTTTCATAACTTGTTACAGGAGCACAAATCTGCCCATGTAATATGTAGTAAAGTTTTGGCAATTAATAATGGACTGACTGTTTTATACAGAATGAAAATGTGGTTCTTTGGGTGGATGGTCTCGTTGATCCTTGGGACTGTGCATTGCCAGCGGCCCAGAGAGAAGCTGACAACTGTGGATCCTGAAGCATATATGAATGTGGTAAGTGTTCAAAGTCACCTGCTTTTAAAATGCCTTTGTGACAAGCGTTATTTCCTTAAATCCAATTGTGTGGCCTGTTTTGCCACCAACTCTAACCTCCATCTATCCCATATGCTTTTTAGTATCTCTGAATCTTAGGTTCAGTTTGCTAAATTTTTATTTTAACTAGGTAATATGTATTCACAAACCTTATTTAATTGTTAAGACTAGATACTTCTTCATAAGGAAAAATCATTTTCATTAATTAATTTCCTTTTCAAGTTACACTATACTGGTTTTAAAAAACAACTAAAAAGTATCAAACGTTTGCAGGAATGTTACTATTGAATGCTAGTTTTAGAATACATTGAACAAGGTTGTGATTAAGAATGTCCAGGGAACACAGTTCAGTTTCAAAATCTTAGGTATCTGAAAAAAATTTTTCTTAGAACAAATATGCAAAAATAATGCCACGATTATTTAAAACATCTCAAAGTTAGTAATTTTAAGTAAACAATAAGATCTAGGCATGCCTCATTTTGGTGTAAAATATGGGAAAATACTGTTATTAAAGAAAACAACTTGAAAACATGATTAGTGACTTTGAGAGCAATTCATACGGAGTGAAGAGAGTTTGACTGGACATCAGGATCTTAAAGTTAAGTCTATTTTGCATCCAAATATTTCATAAATCATTCCACCCTACCTTCCTTTTATTATTCCTCCTTGTAAGAATGATAAAATTAAAACCTTGCAATTGATTATGGTCATTTACTTGTTTACATAAAGTTTTCTGCATTATTGAGTTGTCCCTATTCCACTGAGATCCTGATTAATGTAAAAGAAAAAATTGTGCCTGATATTGTTGAGCAGACAAGGACGACTTTATTCAAAGATGACTCTAGGAACGGGATCCTAGAACCCAATGTAATCAGAAGGACAGCAGGGTTTTTCAGGGCTGAGGGAGCTAGTGGGAAAGTAGTTGGAGGACATTAAGGGGGTTGCTCACTGGGATAGGATGTTGGCTACAGTTTCAGCAGAGCAAAAATTCAAAAACAATTGATTTTTAAAAATAAAATCTGGAGAATATCATTGGCTTTTGTTTTCTCCTTTGCCTTTTATTATGGGAGACCTTCTCCGATTCTGTCCATAGCATTGCCATTGTTCTTTTTCTCCACAGAGTGAAATGATCTCTTACTGGGGATTCCCTAGTGAGGAACATCTAGTTGAGACAGAAGATGGATATATTCTTTGCCTTCACCAAATCCCTCATGGGAGGCAGAACTCCTCTGACAGAGGTAAGGAGTTTTCCTGGGAGAGAAAGGAAAGCTCTTAAAAGTAATTGCGCTGCAGGAATTTGGCTGGTTTTCATGGCAGTAACTAACTTGAAATGCGATTATTTTTAGACCGATATACTGCAAGTGTTAAATTTTTTTTTTATTTTTTATTTTTTTATTGACTTTGTAATAATATTACATTAAAAATATATATATATGTGAGGTCCCATTCAACCCCACCCCCCCACCCCCCCTCTCCCCCCCCAACAACACTCGTTCCCATCATCATGACACATCCATTGGATTTGGTAAGTACATCTTTGGGCACCTCTGCACCTCATAGACAATGGTCCACATCATGGCCCATACTCTCCTCCATTCCATCCAGTGGGCCCTGTGAGGATTTACAATGTCCGGTGATTTTTTTTTTGTTACATTCATGCAAGGCATACAAAATACTTGGTCTTTTAAAGAAGTAAGGACAAGAGTCATCCGGTTTCATAATTTGCTTGAGGCTTCCAAGCAAATTTGTTTGAGTCTTGACCAGAATCTCCTTCCTTGTTATAGGGAAGCAGGAAGCATCTTCTTGAGTGAAATCCTCTGGCATTAAATAGCTTAGGTAATACATTTGCTGAGTTGAAAAATCAAGGAGAATAAGGTAAAAGAACTCCTTCCCATCTCATTCCCCGTCTTCCCCATTTCTTATATATTCTTTCGAAATCTCTTCTTGTATGTAAAAACGAATACAAACATAGATTCTCATTTTCCCTACCTTCCTTTATTTGAAAGATGTCAGGTAACACACACTGATTTTTCCCTTGATATATCGGTGATCTTTCCATACACTATGTAGAGTGCTTCATCATTCATTTCTACAGATACATAGTATTTTGAGGGTACCCATATCAAGGTTTATTTAGCCAAGTGTCCAATTAATGGACATTTGGGCCATTTCCAGTTTTCTGCTCCCAAAATTGCTGCAGTAAATAACCTTGTATGTGTGCAAGATTATAATATGCATTTCCAGAAAGAGACATTTTTTGGGGATAGAGGAGGTAAACATTAGTGGTTTTGATTGTTATTGTTAAATTGTTTCCATATGAAGTTGTACTGGTATTTATTTTTGCTAGTAATGTATGAAAGTTCTTGTGTGCGTGTGTGTGAGTGTTTCTCATTTTATATCTCAAGCAAAACTGCCATTTCCAATGCAGATTCAGGAATTTCTAGTCAGTTTACTTGAAACTGTTGGGATCTGATCCTTATTCACTCATCTTCCCAGAAGTAGCTTATTCTTTAACACTTTCTGTTTCTACAAACTTTCCCTGGGGAATTAAGGTTGAGAGTAAGGTAAGTATCTCTTCATTTAAAATTTTATATGATCAGAAGGGCCATCTAAGGGCCTTCTTTTGCCTCAGTTCCTTCCCAAGTTATTATTCAAAACAAATTTAAAAGGCTCTGTGTTAATGTGAGCTTTGTATCATTCTTTTTTTTTCCTTAATCTGATTTACCTGTTTCTTACCCTCCCCCCCATGCCAATAAATCCTAGCTGTAATAGGGCTTTGATAATTCTTTTTTTTTTTTGTCAGAAAACAGGCTTATGTTTATCCAAAAGCATTTCACTTTGCATGTTTTTTTTTTGTTTTGTTTTGTTTTTTCTTATGCACACAACTTTGAAGTGTGGACACGGGGTCCCCAGTATCTAAAAAAAAATCATTTCTAGTAACAAATACAAGTTTTTGAGGAAAGAAAATGATTTGAAGTATAGATACTGGAACTCCAGTATCTATCTAAGAAAATCATTTCTTGTTGACAACCGTAAGTTGAAAGGGGAGAAAAAGGACTAGAAAAAGCAGCTTCAAAAATGCAAGGAAGCAAAGTAAATTAAAAAAAAAAGGAACTCAAGTTTAGTAATACTGAAACTTTCAACAAGTAAAGTTTCATCTTTTTACAATCTTAGAGCAATTCATTTGGAATTTTAAATAAATAAGCTTAAGTTTATTCACATCTTCTGGTTCCAGCAGAATTCTAGTGCTGTGACTCTGCTTGCTGTTGGTCAAATTCACCTATTAATATTTTGATGTGAGCCAGCTTGTTATGAAGATATTCACATCTATATTTTTCTTCATGGTAATTGGGACTAGACTGCTTGATCTTCTGATATTCTTGTAAAACCTCTTCATGAACATTCTGATACTCTTTTGAGCCCGGAGAAAGGCACTTTAGTTGCGCGTCCAGTTTGATAAATCTTCTAGCTACAGTCTCCATCCTGGCATGTAAGGTCCTGCATTCATCATACTCAGCATTGAAGTCATCCTTGTAATTCTGGCATTGCTCATAGGAGACAATAGCAATATATTTTATCAAATAATCTGGGAGTTCAATTGTTGAAGAAGGCTCTGTGGAGGCAGCACAACTCTCTTTAACTCCTTCACTGGAATTTGGACCAGAGTTATTTAGCTTGGCAATTTCCTCTTCTCTTTTAAGGCCCTTCTCCTTATCCTCAACAGTCTCAATGTCATGCTTTTTTATTTGGTCCTTTTCCTTGTGTTTTTTAGATTTCTTCTTGGACTTTTTGTGAGATATTGAATGGTTTTCTTCCATAGGCTTTGGACACTTTAGTAGAACTGAATCAGGGGCTAAGGTTTCCAGAGAAGTCCTACAGGTATACTTGTCTTGCTGGTCCTCATAGATACTACCATTTTGACTAAAACTGTCAACAGCTAGGTCTTGAGTCCCCCGGCCTTCTGGAGTGCTAGGGGAATTGGAGTTAGAATTTATAGTCTGAGGAGGATTTGCGACAGGGAGGTGGGTTGACGGCAGTGGTGGAGGGGTGGGAATGGCAGCAGCTGCAGGGGGCAGCGGGAGACTTGCAGCAGACTTTTCACTGGTGGGATTCAAATGACCATTTAATGTTGGCAGTACTCTATTTGTAAGGTGAGATATTCAAGCTTTTTTATTCATTAAAAAAAGGATCAATGAAATCTGAATCCAAAAGCTGTTTCTGAGAAGGAGAAGATGCAGTGTTTCTACTCGAACATAGGGGAGATTCTGAATGGCTGATGCCAGCAGTATTCTGAGATGGATTTAGTTTTCTAGAGAGCACTGATTCCAATGACCGTCTGTCTATATCACTATATCCAGACCAGTCTCTTTGAAGCTCTTTAAAAACATAATCCTTTAAGGTATATGAGAGGTCCTTAGGATTCAGATTGGCTACCTGTTGCAGAATTGCTCTGAGGGAGTTCTTGTCTTTTTGACTGACACCATCTTTCTGCAATCGAGCAAGCAGCTCCGGTTTCTTGTAGGCCTTCAGTGCCAGTAAGTGAATCACTCTGTCCCTGTATGGCTGCTGAGAAACACTGCTGCTGCTGTGTGTCTTTTGAATCGTATTTGCAGGGTTCATGGGAGTTGACCTTTTCCTCTCAGGCACTGCATCTGAAACAGCTTGAGGTGCTTTCCGAATCTGCACTCTTTTCCCTACATATGGTTCACCAGGTTTGATAACTTTTGTGCTACGGTTGCGGGATTCCTCCTCTGCCTGGGTCATTCTTTCTTGTGTCATCTGATACGAGTCGTTTGTTGCACAAACTATAGTTTTATCTAGTATAAATCCCAGGCAATTGAGCTGGGAGGCTCCAGAGCTGGAGAATGTTTGCTGGATGCAGTCAAAGTTGCCTTGAGGGTTGTCTTTACCCACATTTGACAAATAGGAGTTAAAGTTATGCACTTCATTGGGGTGATCATATTTGGGAATTTTGACACGCCTTTGGAGCCCTTGGAATTGAATTGAAGGTTGGAAAGGAATTAAATTCTTGTGGCTCTGGTAGGTCTCGAGCGCCTGGATCGCCGTCTCAGTGAGCTTCACATGCAGTACGGTGATGTGGCCCTGCCCCAGCCGCCCGCACGACAGCCTTAGCGCTGCTCCTCCCGCAGGCCAGCCGCCCTCCCCCCCCCTTCCCCCCTCCCCGCCCTCTTAAACTCCCGGGGGTGCGGCCACCGACCCCGCTCTGGCGCTAGCCTCCACTGCGACCGCTGCTGCTCGGGCTTCTGCAGCCGCCGCCACCGCTACGGCTGACGTCTGATAATTCTTAAGTTCACAAGACAACTTGTGAACTTCTTGAAATTTAATTTCTAACTCTTTTATACGTACATGTTCTAAGATTTCTTCTTACAAACATGTTACCAAATGAGTGGTGAGTTGCACTGAGGACTTGCAGTTTTTCTTCTCGCTAAAACACACAAGTGCCACAGGAATGAAATACTTGCACACACAAATTCATATGCAGGGAGGGCCCTGTCTGGTTTATCTCTCTTGCTTATGTATCATGTATTTTTAGATTCAGCCAAGGGCTGTGTTTAAAATTAAATTGCCTAAGGATGTTTTGTCTTGGAACAAGAATCCTTGTCTTTAGACTCACATCCTGTCTAGCGGCAGAAAGGGCAAGAGGAAGTCATTTTCAAACTTCAAGCGCAAAGATTTAGCTTCTGCAGAGATAAGCAAGGACAGAGCTATTTTTCTCTGAAGCAAGAACAGGTGAGCTTTCATAAATCTTTTAACCATGTCCTTGACAAGGTGTTGGAACTAATCCCCACATCTCCCCCCTTTCTTTTTGAGCAGGTTGTTCTACCTGAGTAGCCGCATATGCAGCGGCCAGGTATTCATAGCATTGTTTGGTATGTTCCCATAGTTGGAAGAAGCATTGGTATCCTATAACTGTAACAAGAAAGAGACAAATTAATCTTCCTATTGTTGCCCACCATTTAAAATTTAGATTGGAAAAACTTGTTAAACAGTTCTGCCACTGTAACTGTTCAGCTAAGATTTTTAGTGTGATTTGTTGAGTTTGATTTTTTAAGTTTCATAATTGCCAATTGGAGATGGAAAGGTTCCACTTGATCTGATATATGAATGGAGAAGGCTCTCTGAAGGTGTTTTTTTATTTGGTTCCAATTATGTTGAGTGCCATTCCATTTTAAAGGAGTGACACAAATGTTAGGATGCCTCCAGTCAATTTCATTTATTAGTGGCCCTCCTGGAGGAACCCAGTATCCTCCTATTCATGTTGAATCCTTTGAGGAAAACGGGGGCTCAGGATCCCACCAGGAGGTGAGGGCAAATACCGGTGGATCTGTTATATGGGCCCAAAAGTTGTCACTAGCACTGCAGGGGTTAAAAGACATAAGGATGAGCAATATGTACATTTTCCATGTTCCCACCTTAGCAGAAGCAGTAGTGACTACTGTGAAATAAGCTACAAAACTATTTTTAGGCATCTTAGGGCACCCAACTCATGCCATAAGAGCTTGTGCTTGGTTGCCCAATTATTTTAGACTCCCCATGTAACCAGTTCAGCCCCTTGAGAGTCCTCAGGGCAATGTTGGTCAATTGCAGGTTGAGGGCTTCCAGGCTTGGTATTGGGGTGTGCTGCAGATTCCATTAGGCCATGGTATGGTTTTACGTGCTTTGCTGGAAGCCGAAGAGGTCCTCCTAGGGAGAGAACACATGGATACCGTCCTTCCCATGTTGGATAAATTTACTGGAGCATGCCAGTTACCATTACTTGTCCATCCAGGGGTTTGTGTAACACTTTAGGATACATTTTTACAATTGGTATTTGAAAATGTCATTCTGCTGCTGTATATCCATCCTCACTGCAATTTAAAAAATTTGAACTATATAAGGCTATTTGTATGACATCCTTTGGACTGTTTAGACCTAACACCCTATTCCCCCTTTTTTGTTTTGTAAGCATAATTTTAAGGTGGAGTGAGATGATTTTGTAAAAAAATTATTGGTTAACATAATATTATTAATATAATTAAATAGGGTTAAAACTACAGGTTTTTTATACAGTCAGGTTTTTGTTATTAGGCTAGGATAGATGACTGGATTATGTACACAGCTTTGGGAAAGCGCTTTTAAATTTCCTGTTGGCTTGTTCACATATGAATGCAACCTAGCTGGACTTGCCTAAGGAGATATCAGAGAAAGCTTCAGGAAATTTTAAAGTAAAGTGATAATGACATAATTGGCTATTAATTTTTGTAACAAATTAAGAATATTTAGGGTTGCTGCACACAGGAGTGGTATTACTATAATTTATGATTGCTTACTGTTATATATTATCCTGTGGCAGTTTTTAATGTGAATTGGACAAGTATGAGTTAAAGTATCTGCCTTATAGCAGCTTTTAGTGTAAATCAGATGAGTATGAGTTAAAGTGTTTGTGTTTTGATTTTTAAGTAGAGAGGTTTTTATGATAGATTTAATTTTTAATAATTAAAATTATGATTAATAGCATTATATATCTTTAATATTATGTTGGAACATTATTAAATTTTCAGGAATTTTATATACTCTTTAAGTATTCATATGAGCTTTTTACTCATACAACTTCAACAGAGGGTTAAAGAATCCTTTTAATTTTATAATACTTTTAAATATTGTTCATTAACTTATATTCAATGGACTTAACTATTTTATTACTTTATTTTTTTTAAGGTAAAAGAACAAATCCTCTGCAAAAGCCTGAAATAAAAGATATTTCTCAGGATCTGACTTTGAGAAAGCATGTTTGAACATTATGTTCCATTAAACATGATAGACTTGTTTTTTTAAAACAGCAAAAGACATGATATGGTTAAAGTACAAGAAGATATTTTGATAAAAGAGACTTTTGTACACTGGTTAATCAAGAGAAAAACTCTTTGTAAACTTTTGCTAAAACAGATTAATGTTTTAAGAAACTTTGAGAAAGTACAAAATTTAACTTTGTATTAGTAGACTATTTGATACTAAAGCTTTTAAAACTTGATAGACCCATCAAATCTTAACTTCATCCACAAAAGTTTCTTTTCTGTACACCTTCTGTACTTTCTGTATTCATTCAGATTTTGTCCTAAAATTTACTCTTTTTTAATAACTAGTCATTTTATCTTAGGACAAAATTATTTTCTGTATCCTTAATAATAAAACTAATGTTCTATATACTCTACATACGTAAGTTAGCAAAATGATTTTGGAAACTGTCTCTAAGCAAACTTCTTACAACATACAATTACCATCAACACTAAGGAAATGTTAAAATAATGATTCAATTTGGTTATATGCAAATACAACTTTATTTCAAATACCTAGTAGCACACAATATTAGAAATAGTTTTTTAGAGGCGAGTTGGCAGGGGAGGTTGGCTGCCGATAACTTTTCTTGCTATGAAGTTACTTTTTGTTATTATTATCAATTCAGTTTCTGTTTAATAATGGATTTTTGGAATTAGCTATTTAAACACTTTAATTCAAACAATGCTTCCACAAACTTCTTATAATTGTTCATAACCACATGGACTGTAATTACTTTATCTTAAGACAAATTTTACCTTCACAGAACACATTTTTTCACTGAATGCTACCACAATACTTTTTACAGCTTGCCGTATGCCTTCATGTTTTGTCCTGCGTATTTCCATTTTGATTGTATGAAAACTAGCCTTTTTATTTTTGGACAAAACACACCGTTTTGAACAAATATCAAATTTCAGTTAGCATTCCCACAAAGTTTTTACCTTTTTTAATATTCATTTAAGTTTTACATGCTTCACTTTATCCTGTGAAGAAAAATAAACTATTCATTTCAATTGAGGCAAGAACTATTTCTTATGAAGAAACTTGTGGTAATTCCATTAATCAGAACTTACAATTTTTATCATTGTAGAGCTCTTATTAGCATTTACACTTATCTATTAATATAAGCTTTTATTTATTTTTAGGCCATTTGAATAGAGCTCTTTTAGGATTTTTTTATTTATTTAAATTCCCATCCAGAGGTATTAAAATATACTCTTGACATTGAACAAAGAGACAAATACAAAAACAATGATAACACACTAACAAAAACATAAAGTTTACAATTTGACTTATAATTCTAGGTCTAGAGTTCCCATAATTCAAAACCTAAGGCTCCCTTGTCAGGGAAGTATGAACAAAAGGTCTGTACTGTTTGAAGCAATGTAGTAATTTGTTGTTCTTTCACTCTACAATTAGCTGCTTTCAATAGTTGTTGTGAAGTGTGGAGATAGATCTCCTAGTTGCTTTGATAATGTATTTCCCATGTTATACTATTGTCGGCAATCAGCTTACCTCTCTCAGGGCAGCCGATGTCCTGTCTGTGCAGGAAGCATGGTTTGGACCAATCTCACTATGCAGACATGTTCTTGTGATTGAACCCAGGGAGCAGCTTGCCTCAAGGGCGGCTGTGATCACTGGCAGCCATGAATGTCAGGACTGTAGTTCCACTGGGCTGTTCCCAGGGGCTGTCCCCCAAAATTCCCGTCAGCTGGGGAAAATAAGCTGCCCCACGTTGGGTGCCAGTTGCTGTGGGAATGAAAGACTCACACACCAAAACTCATGTGCAGGGAGGTCTCCATCTGGTTTATTTCTTGCTTGTATATCCTGTATTTTTTTTATTCAGCCAAGGGCTGTGGTTAAAGTTAAATTTTCCAAGGATGTTTTGTCTTGGAACAAGAAACCTTGTCTCTAGACTCACATTGTATCTAGTGGCAGAAAGGGCAAGAGGTGGCCGTTTTCAAACTTCAAGTGCAAAGAGATAGCTTGTGCAGAGATAACCAAGGACAGAGCTATATTTGCTCTGAAGCAAAAAGAGATGAGCTTTAATAAATCATTTAACATTGCCCTTGTTGAGGTGGTGAAACTAATCGCCACATACAAGCGTATATTTTATGCCAGAGTGAGCATATTATCTTTGTTTCCTTCCTTCCTTTTTTTTTAAACCAAGTACATGGTGTATACTGATTTCCGATCCCACATATAGAAAATATATATTGATAAGTTTAATTATATTTTATTATAGTTATTAATTGATGATTATAATCAGTAATGTGAGTTATTGTTAAGAGAGGCTAGGACCTCAGTAAAACATGCTAGGGGAATGTGGCTTCTCTTTTACTATCCTCCTCCAGACTTTTCTCTCCATACAGTAATTAAAGCAACTGGTGCTACCTGCCCTACAGATGTGTTTATTGCTCCTGCCACATGTGCAGGTGCCTTGCCATGGAATACTAAGAAAGAAAATTCTTGATTTGCTCCCAGATGGCGGGAAGAAAAGTTAGGAGACCTCAGTTCTAGATATTGGTCTGCACCCAACTGTTATATATGCTTTCACCTCTGTGAACCTCAGATTCTTCAACTGTAAAACAGTTACTTGGCCAGGACAATCTCCAAGTTCCCCTTTAGTCATCTTCACTCTCAGGTCTCATGGGTTTTCTCCCTTCTCCTTCCTTCTTTTCTTCCTTCCTCCCTTCCTTCCTTCACCTACCCCTCTCTCTTTCTTTCTGGGTGGGTATGTGTGTGTGTTTTGGGGGGAGGGAGGTTGATACATTGGTCTCCAGAATGGGGAGCATAAACCGAGAGTAGCCTGAGCTAAATCTGCTCGTATATTAGTGCCACAAATGCCTACTCTGTTCTGAAGAGGCCTCTCTGGTTGGGTGATCAGTGACATGTACATAACTCCTGCTGTGAGTTCAACTCAGAGGGAAGTTTTAAAGGGAATCTGTGATAAAGGGCTGAGTTATCTAAGGGAATGAGTGATTTTCCTTAGACCTGAATAGGTACTTCTCTGAGGGTTTGCAATTCCCTGACTCCAGGCAGCACACGAGATTGAGGGTTTTAATTGTCCCTCAGCTCCCATCTGAATTGTCCTTCACTCCTGTTTGGGAGTGGTGGTGTTACTTTGGCTCTTTTAAGACCAAAGAGACAAAAAGGATCCCGAAAGTCCTTCAGTCCTAGAGTGGCATCTGAAACTCTGGGACTCATGGAACTCATCTTCTCATCCAGGCCACTCCTGACTTGCCTGGCTATTAATAGCACTGCTGTCCCTCTAATGACCTGGACTGGAAACTACAGAATATTTCTTGACTCCCATCTTTAAGTAGCTGTCAAGTTCCTCTCTAGGCTGCCCGTGTTATATGCTTCAGTTCACCCCACCCTTTACTTACCCTGCCTAGCACCCTAGGTTAGGCTTTTGTTCACAGAGCACCAGAAAGAAGTTCAGAAACCAAGAGACTTGAACCATTTCCATTTGTGAGGCTCCCCATACATTAAGAAATACAAAGAAATTTCCAAACAGGAGTATAGAAATTCAGTCTGCTTGTAATTTAGAAAAACAATGTTTTTAACACACACAAATATAATGCCCTATATCTGTACAATTTACAAGAGAATTAGAATTTGCATTAAAGCATTATTCATTTACCTGTACCTCATTCAGCATAGAACTTGATTTGACAGCTGTAGTGATGGTCTTTCAGTCCTGCCTCAGTGGGCCTTTCTGATTATCTGTAACCTCACTTGGAGATCATTAGAGACTTCTCAAGAGCAGAGGGCTGGTCCGTGGCCCAGCTCTGTGTCCTCTTAGCAGCTCTGCCCTCCTCTCTGACAGACTTCCTATTTGTTTCTTTGTTTTCTTTATGCCTGTTAAGCTTCTCAAAGCCCAACTATAATAATGTGATTTGGCCATTCAACAATCTTCAGGGCCCTAATGAATGAAGATACCCACCTTTACTTATATTCTTTCCCTCTAGCTGTTGTCTGTACCATTCATCCTTTCTATGTAGTAGTAGAACTTTGAAGTTCACCACTACTGTGATAGGCTGTAATGTCTATGGTGACCTACTCTGTAGGGGTAAGAATCTCACTCTCTCAAGGTTTTTTTTTTTTTTAAGATTTATTTTTTTATTTATCTCTCTCCCCTTCCCCCCCTCCAACCCCAGTTGTCTGTTCTTTGTGTCTGTTTGCTGTGTCTTCTTCTTTGTCTGCTTCTGTTGTCAGCGGCATGAGAATCTGTGTTTCTTTTTGTTGCATCATCTTGTGTCAGCTCTCCGTGTGGGTGGCACCATTCTTAGGCAGGCTGCACTTGCTTTCGCGCTGGGCGGCTCTCCTTATGGGGCGCACTCCTTGCGCGTGGGGCTTCCCTACGCGGGGACATCCCTGCATGGCACAGCACTCCTTGCGCGCATCAGCACTGCACATGGGCCAGCTCCACACGGGTCAAGGAGGCCCGGGGTTTAAACCGCAGACCTCCCATGTGTCAGACGCACACCCTAACCACTGGGCCAAGTCAGCTTCCCTCTCAAGGTTTTTTAAGGCGTGCTTGAAAACCATTGATTGTCAGCCATGTTTACTCATTATCTAAGAAACATTATTTATTAGTTGTATAGGTTTTAATTGGTGCCAGAGCAAAATTACAAATATTATGATTGAAGTTGGGTCTGTTATATTAATAGAAAAAAAAAATGACTCCCTGGAACTCTCAAATCCAAATGAATTATTTCTTCTTTGCTAAACTCCCCCCTGGACTGCAGCTGGTCACACACCACTGGAACGATGCCTACCATCCTCAGTCCTATCGTTTTTCCCCCAGCTAAGACATTTTATTTGTGTGTATGTATTACATCCCATATAAAAAAATCCCAGGATTTTCTTTCCTGTGTGCTTTCACCTTGCTTCCTTTTTGGTCCATGATACCAGTTGATGTCATCAGTACTAAGAAACAAAACTGACAGATGGGAGCAGATTATTCTGCCATTTTTCTAGATCTTTGAGTTGCACATCAAACCTGGGGCCAATCACTCTGTACTTGTTTAACCTGCCTGTGAGTTTCACAATTTTCTCAGCCTTCTGATCATAAATGATTTCAAATTTGCCAGTGTAGCCTTGCTTCATCATCACAGTTAGAAACCAGCTGATGATTTGCAAGCACAGCATAATAATCTGACAGTTCTCTCTCACATCACCCAGGATGTTCATGTGCACCATTGTGGTGGATTGGAAAGATGGCAGAAAGACTCTGTCTTTTTAAAAATAATAATTTTTTCTGTCCTTCCATACTCCTCTTGAATTCTAGCTCTCCCTGATTGCTCAAGTGACGAGGAAACCCCTTCCTCTGTTCTAATGAATGCCTCTTGAGATGCTTCTGTTTTTCTGCTTCGGGGTTGACTTGTTTGTGTACTTCTACCTCCCCAAAACTTCTCCCTATAGCAATTTTTGAAGGAAGACTGGGAGATTTTTGTAGCCCTCCTAGCAACTAGCAGCCCCTGTGCATGGCAAGCCTAACCACGAGTCATATGAGGGCACTCTTCGGAAACCTAATGAAGGCAATGGACATTAAGTAATGTAATTTTTTTTTCTCTCATCATTTATTCCTTCCTTCTTTCACACCATATGCCATACTGAGTTAAATGCTATGGGCACAGCCGGAAAGCAGACAGACCAAATCACTGCCTCCATGGAGCTTAATGATCATGCTGACTCTGGCTGGTGGTGGGGAGAAAAGCATTCTGAAGAGGGATGGTTCCTTCCCTGCTCTGTGGTGCAGGTGCCATTGTATTCACTCCTGCAGAGGGTCATCCCTTTGCAGCAGGACGACTGTGTAAGATGAGGCTGCAAGAAGCAGCAGAGGGTGCAGACTCCTGAAAGCTGCTTTGTAAGTGCAAAGTGCTGGACTCTGGAGTCAGTGGATGTTAAATGAGTTCTCAGATAGCTCAACATAATTATCTTACTATCCTTATTTTATAGATGAGAAAACCAAGCTTTCCAGGAGCTAAATAACTTGTCTAACTTGGTTGGTAATGAAGATGAAATTCACATGGGCTATGGACTAAGTTCCTAGCCTCTCAAATTTTCTTGCTCTTTGTCCTGGTAGAGCCACACTGTAGCCTAGTGGACAGGCTTCTATTGCTTAAGTTTCTAGATGG
The DNA here is from genome assembly GCF_030445035.2 of Dasypus novemcinctus. NCBI lineage: Eukaryota > Metazoa > Chordata > Mammalia > Cingulata > Dasypodidae > Dasypus > Dasypus novemcinctus. The sequence goes on from NC_080678.1 coordinate 52,073,982, forward strand.
GAAGTGGACTTGGGTCAAAGAACAGAGCATCTGCCTACCACATGGGAGGTCCACGGTTCAAACCCAGGACATCCTGACCCGTGTGGTGAGCTGGCCATGCGCAGTGCTGATGTACAAGTATTGCCCTGCCATGCAGGGGTGTCCCCCACATAGGGGAGCCCCACCCACAAGGAATGCACCCTGTAAGGAGAGCTGCCCAGTACAAAAGAAAGTTCAGCCTGCCCAGGATTGCTTAGGCACACACGGAGAGCTGATGTAGCAAGATGATGCAAGAAAAAGAGACACAGATTCCTGGGGCCTCTAACAAGATTAGAAGCAGACACAGAAGAACACACAGTAAATGGGCACAGAGAGCAGACCACAGGGTGGGGGGGAGGGGAGAGGAAGGGGAGAGAAATAAATGAAAATAAATCTTAAAAAAAAAAGAGAGATTTAGAGATAAGCTTTTCCTTCTCATTTACTCCAGTGGTTAAAGCAAGGGCTTTGAAAAGAGGAGGCTGGCATTTCATCTCTGGCTCACTCCTAGCACAGGGCTCCAGGGCAGGCTACTTACTGTCTCCAGGCCTGAGTAGCCTCATCCTCAAAGCCAGTTGCTTATACCATCTTCCTTGTAACATAATCCATATAAAATACAGTGCCTGCACAAAATTGGTGACATTTAGAGTAAATACTAGTAATAAGGACAATTCACCAGTTGTCAGAATTTCATCTTGAGTAGGTGGGGCAGGCTGAGGAATCCCCTTAAGTCCCAGAGCTCATGTCTGAGGCTTCTCACCACAGTTACGTGTTTAGTGTTTTTAGCTGGTTTTTGGGGCCAGCACTTCAAAATTAGAATTAGCCGGTAAAAAGGAATTCAGTAGCCTCCTTCTTAGCCTGTCTTAGGGATAGTTGAGTCAGTCCTTGAACTTTGGGCAGGCAGAGCTGAGTGTCTGCTTTGATAGATATAAAGTCTTCCTGACCTGTTCAGACTCACACACCATTGCAGAGAGGTGTGCTGTGGGACAAATCACTGCATTTCTCAATACGAAGTAATAGGAATGTGTGTGAACCATAAGCAACACCCTTGTTGCCATTTTGTTTAGATCCTGCCATTGCAGGGGTTAAGGGGCCCCTTAAGCAACTTAAAGCATATCTTCCAAGCTATTCTAGAAGGCTGTGGGTTATAAGGCTTCTACTAAATTAGCAAGGTGCAGGGCTTTTCCTCTGATATCTGAGAGCACGAGAACCTGGGCTGTCAGGCTAGGCAGGGAGCTGTGTTTCCAGGCAAGATAAAGACCTTGGCTGCATCAGAATCCCCTGGGGAACTCTTTTGAAAATACAGATTCTTGGACCTCATCTATGAGCCTCTGGACATGGGCTCAGGAAGCTGAGTACTTAACAAGCTGCCCAGGTGGGTCTTGTGATCAGCCAGGATAGGAGCTACTGGGTAGACTCTGAGAAAATGCTTGTACAGCCAAGATATAGCACACAGTTTCATAAAGGGCTTTGTCCCCTCATGCCCACACAGGGGATGTCAGGTTTTAAGAAGCCTGATTGAGGCAAGGAGGCTGAGAGAGACTTGGGGGATCTGACACCCCCTTGAAGACACTCCCCAGCCTCTCTCTTCATTGGGGAGGCCAGAGAGTGCGTAGTTAAAACAAGGTCCAAGAGTCATGCCGCCTGCATCGGAATCTAGGTTCCACCGTTGCTGGCTTCTTGACCATGGACAACTTATTTATCCCCTCTGTTCTGCAGAGTCCTTCTCTGCAAAATAGGGGTAAAAACTGGTCTCCAGTTGTATTAGTTTTCCTAGCACTGCTGGGAAAAATACTGCAAACTCAGTGGCTTTAAACACAGATTTATCATCTAACATTTGGGGGTCACAAGTCCTAAATCAAGGTGACAGCAGGGCTGTGTTCCTTTTGGAGGCTCTAGAGGAGACCCTGTTCCCTGTTTTTTTTCCTGCTAGTAGAGACTGCACACATTCCCTGGCTTGTAGATCATCATTCCAAGCCCTGGTTCCATTGTCACAGCTCATTTTTCTGACTTTGATCCTCTTGCCTCTATCTCATAAGGACCCTTGTGATTACAATGAGTCCTTCTGGACATCCTAGGATGCTCTCTTGTCAGGATCCTTAAGTCAATGATATCCACAAAGTCTCTTTTACCATGTAATTAATTCCTGGGATTTGGAAGTGGATGTCTTTGGGGGTCCAGGATTCAGTGTACTGTGCCAAATCAAAAGCTTGTCATGTGGCTTGTTTGAGATAATGCATGAAAGTCCTACAGGGAGCCTAACACATAGTCAACACTTGGTATGGTCTTACTGTTACTCTGATTTTCTGAGTTAAAGAATGTTACTTCATTTTATCTTTCTTTATAGTGCTAATACTATTTTATTATATATTATATATTTATTATGATCATCAGCAACTATTTTTGTTTTAAATCTTTGATAGCTATCAGGCACTCTATCATCCCCCTTTAGGAAAGAACACACCTGTATTTCAGAGAGGTCGAATAACTCCTACAAAGTTTCACAACTAGTAAAAGCTAAGGCCTGGCTCAGGCTTACAGCCATCTTTTTGCCCCTACTCTTGACCTACTGCTTACTTTTCCTTTTGGTTCTTCCCTGGAGCACAATGTGGTTTTTGCAACCTTTCAGAGCGTGGTGGAGGCTTATTGAGACAGGTGTTATGGTGAAGAAGGGCAGGAGGTTGGGAGGCAGAAGGAACTTCCCCACTCACCTGATCAACTTCCTCCTGTGGCTTGTGGCTGCAGCAGATTCAGTTTTGGAGCCTGTGTAATGCCCTCTTCACCTCCACCCACATTTGGGCTGAGCCAGGTGGTCACCATCGTGCTGCTTCTCTTTGTCAGCTCTGTGCTAAGGACTTACTTGACCTGGATAAGGTCCCTTGCCATCTCTGGAGCAAGAAGTGATCCTTCTAGGCCTTGCTGTCGGCTCCTGGTCTTCCTAGAGCACATCTGAGGGCGGCAGCCCTTGTCTTGTCAGTTTGTTGCTCAGACAAAGCTAGGCCTTGTGGAGCTGGGGCACATGTAGTAGGCTGGTCCTCAGAGGAAGTGCCCGAGTGGGCAGGGTCAGGCAGGGTCGAGGTTGGTGCCCCTGCCTCCATTCTCTATCTCCTCCACCTACATGAGTATTTTCTTCCAAGACTTGATGCACATCCCTCTAAAATAGCTTTCCTCTGTTGGCCCATCATTCCCTGGGGTCCCTCTGTATGTTCTAGGATGACTTCTCTCTTGTTAAACCTTCTTTCCTATACCAAAGTGGTTAAAAGCACAGACCCTGGCATAGGACATACTTGGGTTCAAATCCCAGCTCCCCTCTTACTAGCTATAATTCTTCCTTAGGCAAGTTGCTAGACATCTCTTAGCCACAGTTCCCCATTCCTTTAAATGGGAATAAAACCAACCTCACAGCATTTTCAGCCCCATTACCAATAGCAAATAAGCACTCAATAGTAACTGATTATCATTTCAGTCAGCTTGTCTTAGCAAGGTGAGAAAAAAATTAATTAAAACAATTCACCAGAACAGGGGTTCTTAACTAGGGGTCCATGAGCTCGAATTGAAAAAATCCATCAACTTATTGCCTTTATTTTTCTAACCCCTAACTGAAATTTAGCATTTCCTTCACTTATGCATGTATACACTGAATAAATTACAGCAGTGTTCATTTCACCTGACTGGCAAAAGGGTCTGTGGAACAAAACGTGTAAGAATCCGGCACTAGAAGGTGTGAATGCAGTGGACTTAACCCACCCACAGAGAAACTTCTTTTGCCAGCAAATCCTTAAATCCCTGATGGGTTTTGGAATGTGCAAGAGCTGTATTTTACTTTCTTCTTGTCCCTGCTGGGAGCAGTGAGAGAACTGGCAGACAGGAGGGAGGCCTGTTTCCCATGCCCTCGTCTCTTCAGCACTTTCTTGCCTTCATGCAATCAAGCAATTAGTGCCCAGTTTTCACTGATTTTCTACCCTGAGATTTAATATTTTCTTTGTGGATGACCTGTGATGCTTAATAGAAATACCACTTCCGAAGTGCAGTGAGTTATATCCACTGCATCTCCCTCATGCCGAGGGCCCTTTCGTTCCGGATGAAACAGGGTTTCTCGGCTCCCAAGTTTGTTACTTCCACTATGTCACAGTGTCCCGGAGATAGGTAAGAAGAAAAGAAATTCACATATACATATATGTATATGAATATTCAAGTGAATTAATATTTATGAACTTGTGCTTTCTTTCTTTTGGTTTATTCTGCTAGGATACGTTGTGAGAAATCCAATTACTGGATCAAATTATAGACATCATTTATAAATTCCTAAAAATATATTAAAAAATTAACAAACCAGTGTGTCTTGTTTCTAGGCATGTAAAAATAGTCTAGTTTCACTGCCACCCTGCCAGGACTGTTTAAAAACATTCTTACTAATGTTATATAGAAGTACATTGCTATCTCAACATTTTGTTTCTATTTTGTTATTTGTGGAATCTTTTATGAATGATCCATTTAGCAATATATAATGTTTGCTTTGAAACTTGGTGCTGCTAACTCTTTTTCTTTTAGCTTTTTTTAAAATATGTTTTTGAAGATACATAGATCACAAAAAATTTACATTAAAAAATATAAGAGGTTCCCACATACCTCATGCTCCACCCGCCCACTCCTCCCACATCAACAACCTCTTTCATCATTGTGGCACGTTCATTACATTTGGTGAATACATTTTGGAGCACTGCTGCTCCACATGGATTATAGTTTACATTGTAATTTACACTCTCCCCCAGTACATTCACTGGGTTATGGCAGGTTATCTAATGTCTAACATCTGTCCCTGCAATATCATTCAGGACTGCTAACTCTCAAGTGTGAGTGTCTTTCAGGTCCCAGGCCAGTTGTGTTTCTGCAGCATGGCCTCCTTGCAGATTCCAGCGTCTGGGTCTCTAACCTCGCCAACAGCAGCCTGGGCTTCATTCTCGCGGATGCTGGTTTTGACGTGTGGGTGGGGAACAGCCTGGGAAACACCTGGTCCCGGAAACACAGGACTATTTCAGTTTCTCAGGATGAATTTTGGGCTTTCAGGTATATTTGAGTGGATTACAACATGGGCCTCTTTCCTTAGTGCCCTTAGTTCAGACGCGTGGGGATTTCAGCAGTGAAGGCAGAGAGTGCATGACTGTGAGGTCATGGGAGAGGAGAAACTGACACCTTGTGAAAGGTTTACACCTCCTTAGTTGAATAAAAAGCAGTAGAGGACATTATAGATAAATAATTACATCATAAGCATTCAACTTGTTCAGGAGTTAGGAATTCTTGAGTCATTTTGTCATTCCTGCTGGTTTGAAGGCTGCTGGGCAAATTTTATCCCTTCCTCTTCCCCTTCCTCCATAAACATATTTCAAATATTCATTTTTCTTCTTTCCAGAAATTCTCACCTCTGAAATTCTCTTCTTTCTCTTACTTCTGGCTCTACCAATTAATAGCAGTATGACATTGGACAAGTTACCTAGGTCCTCTGTGTTTTGGTTTCCTTATCTGTAAAATGGGGATAATAAATGCCTACCTCATAAGGTTGTTGGAGCAAAGCCAGGAGTTCTGAACCACAGAGAAACCCAGAATGATACTCGGAAATGTGAGGAGCAGATTTATTATGTGAGTGCCCAGAGGAGAGTCAATCTCCAAAATGTGAGCCCCATTTTTCAGTTTTCATAGGTTCATATAGGATTTTATGTGGGATCAGCATGACTTTTGCTCATTGGTAACATGTTGCTAGGTGATATTTTGCAAGTGGGGTTATAGAAGCAGAATGCAGGTGCAAGGTCACCGACTGATTTACAGAAGTGGGGCCTGGAGTGGTTTGTTAGATTACAGAAGTGGGGGGCAGGAGTCATTCTGTGATATTCTCCTGCAAGACCGTGTTCTCACAGGCTGATTTACAGAAGCTGGGGCAGGAGTGGCTCATTAGATATCTTTTTCTGCATGGTTATGCTTTTTATTTCTCAACAAGGTAATTGGGAGAATAAAGGAGATACATGAGAAGCATCTGGCCTAGGGTCTGGCCCATCCTAAGTGCTCATGAACAGCCGGCTTTTCCATCATGGGTGACACTCACTCGGGTGTGCACTACTCACTTGCAGGGCTTCAGAGTCCTGTGCCCAGGACCAGGCATTAGAGAAGGAAGCTCTAAGGTCTCCTCCAGGCTTGCTTCCCATCTGCCAAACTGTGCTTGCCGAGGACTTGAAACACAAGCATGAGAGCCTTTACCTAAAGACACAACAGGAATATGTTTCTTGTAGCACTATTCACAATAGTGAAAAACTGGAAACTACCCAAATGCCCATCAACAGTGGACTGGAAAATTAAAATGTGGTATATTCTCACACTGGAATGAGAACTAACAACCCATAACTATATGACATGGTTGAAGTCAGATACAGAAGAATACATCCCGTGTAATTCCATTCATATAAAATTTTAAAGAATGATGAAACTATAGTTGGTGTGAAAAATTAGTAAAATAGTTACCTTTGGGAAGCATGACAGGAAGGGGGCTCAAGGGAACTTCTGGGCTTCTGGTAATGTTCTGCTTCCTCAGCTCAGCCCTGGTTTACTGAGATATGTTCAGTTTGTGATTATTCTTTATGTATATGCCGGTATTGTTTGTATGTAATATTTCAGTGAATCAGTTCCTTTTTGGATTACAGTTATGATGAGATGGCAAATTATGATTTACCAACTTTAGTTAAGTACGTTCTGAATAAAACTGGCCAAGAACAATTGTATTATGTGGCTCATTCTCAAGGCATCATGATAGGTATAATAAAGGTAGAAAGTTTATATAATGTCTTTTTTTGTTTTGCAGAGTTTGCTTTTGTTCTTTTTTTAAAAAAAGATTTATTTATTTCTCTTCCTTTTCCCACCCCCCCACTCCCCCCACTGTCTGCTCTCTTGTATCCATTTGCTGTGTCTTCTGTGTCCGATTGCATTCTTGGTGGCACTGGGAATCTGTGACTCTCTTTTTGTCATGTCATCTTGCTGCATCAGCTCTCTGTGTGTATGGTTCAACTCCTGGGCAGGTTGCACTTTTTTTGCGCGGGGCGGCTTTCCTTTTGGTGCGCACTTGTTGTGCGTGGGGCACCCCTATGCAGGGGCATCCATGGGGGCATGGTGCTCCTTGCGTGCAGCAGCACTGTGTGTGGGCCAGCTCACCACATGGGCCAGGGGGCCCTGGGTTTGAACCCTGTACCTCCTACGTGGTAGGCAGATGGTCTATTAGTTGCGCCACATCTGCTTTCCTGCATTTGTTCTTAAAAGTGAAATACGTATTAAAAAAAAAAAAGTGAACTATAAAGAAATAATGTTAGTTTACATGCAAGTTTTATTATTATTATTATTATTTTTATTTTTAATGCCAAGCAGAAATAACAAATAGGGCAAGAAATTTTGGTAATATTTGGTTTTCTCTAGAAATTCAGATTTTAATAAAAATGGATAAACATGGTGTATGACTCCTTTGAAATAGGATAAGCCTATTATATATTTTACTAGTTAAGCAATTTATAGGAATGTTAAAACAAGAAGTTTTGTAAGTTGAGAGACTTAAAAATATATATATTCAAGATAGTACATTGACTTTTAAAGTTAAATGGAACAAAACTAGATGCAAGTTTGCTTGGTTACACTGATATTATTTAAAAATGGTTAAATTTTTTTTTCCAACTGATTTTTTTTTAGCATGATGTTTTCAGGGTAGACTTTTTTTAAAAGATTTATTTATTTATTTATTCTCCCCCACCCCCCACCCCATGGCTTGCTCCTTTCTTTTGCTGTCTCTTCTCTGTGTCCATTCGCTGCACATTTTTTCTGTACCCTTGCCAGCTCTCCATGGCACTTAGGCTGTCAGCTCTCCGTTGTGTGCTGGCCAGCTTGCCTTCACAAGGAGACCCTGTGATGAGAACCCAGACCTCCCATATAGTAGATGGGAGCCCAACTGATGGAGCCACAGCTGCGAAACTTTTTAAAATTTATATGCATTTTTATTTGTGGTGATTATAAATTAATGTGTTGATTTAAAGAAAGCAGTGTTCAAAGAAAATAAAAATTACCCATGATTCTATCAACAAATTCTAATATGAAAGCATCAGAATCCAAAATTTTTAACTTTGTTAAGAGGTTAAGGACCTGCCCCATAATTTGTTTAATTCTGTTGCATATTTGGAGCGTTTACTATGTGTAACACGTTTGTGGTCATGTTGCATGATCTTCTTAGAATAAGTTCTGGAAGAATTACTATACTGCAAGTACAAATGCTTTTCAGTGTCTTGGTATGTACAATCAAAGTGTCTCACTCTCACCATCTCCAAACACTCTTTGCTAATTTGGAAGGCTAAAACCAAAAAGGAACTTAAATATATTTGCATTTCTTAGGAATGGAGTTAGGCTCTCTCCTTTGACCTATCTACTTGTGTCCTTTGCCCCACTTCTTTGTCAGGTGACATTCTAGGACCTAGTTTAAGGCTGGAAGTGGCCTGAAAGGAAGCAAAAATATTTTAAAGCTACAGGTTCTAAATGTGCATGAGTTACTTTTTAAGTGATGACATAACTGAAGGGCCTGCTAGTTCTTAGGGATGGAAGGAAGGGGGAGTGGGAGAGGAAGATGGTCAGGTGGAGCTGTTGGGGATAGTCTTTACATGGCAAGGTTCAAACTGTTCAAGGAACAGGGAACGTCTTCTGCTTCAGGCAATCTGGATTTGAAGTGTTTTGCTCCCTGATTGCAGCATTCCTGGCATGGTTCTCAGGCTTTCTCTAGAGCATGACACAAAAGGGCATCCCTTGCCTTTAACAACAAATTCTCAGTGTGGAGTTCCTATTTTCTTTCTTTTGTTTGCATAGGTTTTATAGCATTTTCACGGATCCCTTGGCTGGCCAAAAGGATTAAAATGTTTTTTGCCCTGGCTCCTGTGACTTTAGCCAAATTCAGCACTAGTCCTTTAGTCGTATTAGGAAAACTTCCAGATCTTCTCCTCAAGGTACATTGATCGCCCCTCCACCTGCCCAGAAAATTTCCTTTTCAGATTTGAAGAATTGGCCAGTGGTGGGAAATATGGGCCTTCCTCTTCATCAACTTGTCAATAAAACAGAAGGGTTTTTTCTTTTCATGGTTGTAGCAGGTTGATATAGTTATGAATTAAAAAAAAAAATATTGGATTATGTTTGTTAACTGTTTTGTACCTGGGAATGGTTAAATTATGACTGTGGCTCTGATTGGGTGAAGTCAGTAGGGTGTTGAGTCCCTGTACCTTGTGGGTGGGGACTCACAGATGAAAGGGGCATGACAAAGGGCAGAGTTGAAGCTTTTTGTTGCTAGAAGTTTTTTGATGTTGGAGTTTGATGCTTAAGTCTTAAGCTGGAGCCCCAGGAGGTAAGCACACAGAAAAGAGATGCAAGCCCCAGGAAGAGAAGAGCCCTGAACCCAGAGACAAGCAAGACCCGGAAAGAGAGGAGCCCAGGGAGCCTAAACCCTGGCAGTCTTCAGCAACCATCTTGCTCCAACATGTAAACATAGACTTTTGTGGAGGAAGTAACTTATGCTTTCTGGCCTGGTATCTGTAAGCTCCTACCCCAAATAAATACTGTTTATCAAGGCCAGCAGATTTCTGATATTTTGTGTCACCACCCCTTTGGCTGACTAATACAGTGGTTTTTCTTAAAGACATATGCCTTTCAGAGTGGCTCTACCAGTTTCATGCCTGATCAGCAGGTTATGAGCAACTCATTTCCCCATTCTGGGGGGTCTTGATAACAATAAAAATTCCCGAATACCTCAGTTCCTGGAGATTGTGAATAAGTACTGTGTAAAAATACAGACTTGTTCTCCCCCTTCTTTCTGTGCATTGGAGAAAGTGTTTTCTTATATCTGCAGTGGGGCCTCGGGATGTGTGTCCTTCACAAATCACCCTCTAGATTTCGATGTAGGCGAAAGCCTGGATTTGGAATCATCTCTTCCAGATGATTGTGTTTTGTAGTATTGCAGAAAATTGACAAAGTGAGTGGTCAAATATTCATAAAACCTTTGAATTAGCTGCTCTGACAAGTGCATGTTCCTTCTGTGAATGTTAAATTTTCCTTCTACTTCTTTCTCAAAAGACAAATTATAAAGAAATCAAAGTTGATATGTGTAGATCTGTATATACGTAAGGTGATTTTTGCATTGTCTGTATATTCTGTCCTTCAGGGTAATTTTGTGGAGTTTGTCACATTAGTGCTGGGTAGCAGTTCTGAAGTACAAAGTCAACCTCACATCCCACGTCAGTCAAAGGAAAATGAGTTATTGTGATTTAGGTCATTGATGGGTCATCCTATTAACTTAATTGCTTGATGTCCTTTTTTTTATTATTATTAATTTCTCTCCCCTTTCCGCCCCCCCCCCCCCCAAGTTGTCTGCTCTCTGTGTCAATTTGCTGTGTGTTCTTCTCTGTCCACTTATATTCTTGTCAGGAGCAGCCAGAATCTGTATCTCGTTATGTTGCGCCATCTTGCTTCGTCAGCTCTCCGTGTGTGTGGCACCATTCCTGGACAGGCTGCACTTTTTTCACACTGGGCAGTTCTCCTTATAGGGTGCAGTCCTTGTGCGTGGGGCTCCCTTATGTGGGGTACATCCCTGCATGACATGGCACACCATGCACGCATCAGCACTGTGCATGGGCCAGCTCCACACTGGTCAAGGAGGCCCTGTGTTGAACCTTGGACCTCCCATGTGGTAGGCGGATGTCCTATCTGTTAGGCCAAATCTACTTCCCATGCTTGTTGTTCTTTTTTCTTTCTTTCTATTTGTTTTAACAGAGAGCCTCACAAACATGCTCTTGTCACATGTGACTATTATGTAGTCTCAAAGCAAGAATTTATAAAAATGCCTTTTCATGTCACTTGACCTCTGCATGCCAAATTTGCTTCCTCAATCTCCCCAGCTAATACTAGAGCCATAAGCCTGGAAAACAGAAAAATGAAAGGCGACCCAGTGGTGGTCTTTAGATCTTGATAGGATGTCTTGTAGAAGACAGATTTCATAGAAATCACAAGCTTGTATGTTCATGGGTTAAATTTTCCTGAAGAAGGGTTGAATATATGGTTGGAGCATGTTTTAAATTTAAATTCCACCAGTTAAAATGTAGAGTATTTAACATTAAAATCTTGATTGCTGATTATTTTGGGGGGAGAGGAAGAAGCTGTGCACCACTGGGCCCATAGTTCTATCCCCAGACAGGACAGAGCCTGCTGCAGTTGTACCCTGTAGACTGAGCACAAGCTTTCCAGTTCTCTGCAGTTGTGAACAGTCCCTAGTCATAAACACTGAGACAGGTGGGCATTTTCCTTTCACAGTTTTACTAATTTATATTTACATGCTGCCATTTAGGCATTTGAGTTTTTCATTCCTGTTTGACCCTCCAGAGGGTAGGAATGAGGGAGAGTGTAAATTATAAATGGGTTTGTGTTCAATATAAGGAAGATTTGTTTCCTGTTGTACAAGTGTGGGAAGGTTTACCTTGTGGGCATAATAATTACCCTGGATCTACTTGAGCACAGGTCCAGTGACAATTGGTCAGGAAGGAGGTAGACAAGGTGTTGACAAATTTTTTTTGTAACAGGACAGATAGTAAATATAGTAAATATTTTCAGCTTCATAGGCCATATGTATGTTGTTGCCATGACTCAATTCTGCTGTTGTAGTGTAAAAGCAGCGAGGGCCAATACATAGATACATAAGTGTGTCTGTGTTCCAATTAAACTTTATTTTCAAAAACAGGTAGTATGCCCAATTTGTTTCATGATCCCTGATTGGACTAGGTGGATGTACCTCAGCAGAAATTGCTAATCAATCACAGCCTCAAGTCTTTCTCAGAAGTCAGGATCAGTCCATCACAGTCAGGTGAAAACTGTCTGGGGCTGGCTCTGGGATGAGTGAGCATTAGGACTCTTTCTCACTATACAAGGCAGCTGTAAAATGAGTAGATTTTGTGCCTCCTTTCCTTCATTTTGAGAATTTAGGCACAGGTCTGTAACATTGGGGTAGATTATCAGATTTTGCCTTAGTAAACTTATGGCATCAGTATCCTATTTGAATCTCCACTGGTTGTCATTTTACTCCTGAGTTCATCCACGGATATCCTTGCCTCTGGTCTCTGCTTCTAAGGTGGGTCATGGAAACCTTTGTACCAGAAAGAGATACTGAATAGATTCTTGGGTTTGTTTCTCTTTTATAGGATTTATTTGGAGTCAAAGAATTTCTTCCGAAGAGTGCATTTTTGAAGTGGCTTAGTACTCATATTTGTACACATGTCATTCTGAAGGAGCTTTGTGGAAATCTCCTTTTTGTTCTGAGTGGATTTAATGAGAAAAATTTAAATATGTATGTATGTTTATAGTAAGACTACTTTAAGCTTTCAGTATCTTTATTTTGTCTGTGAATGTATTTGGATTAGATGATGTAGCTGAGGTAGGAACAACCTCATTAGAGCTCCAAAGGGCTTTTCATTTCAGAGACAGGAGAATAATTTCAGTAGGTGCCTAGAATGCTCTTTGCTGTGGTCAACAGGCAAGCAGTTATTACCTTTCTATGTTGTATTTATATGGAAAGATTGAATGAGAAGTTTTGCTACAATTTCTGATATTCTAGTGATTTGTTTCTTTTAAAAAATTACTGTGTGTTTAAATTTGAATGACTGTTTCCATATATATGTACATACATGTATATGTGCATGTGTATTTATTTTATAACATGTAAACCTTTGGCCAGCAAAAAACTGATGTTCCTAAATATATTTGTATTTTGTAATGTATTTTTGAAAACAGGTTTTAAAATTCTGGAGTGAAGGCTGCAGGGATTTTTTAAAATGTTATTCATTTTTCTTTTTTCTGCTGATAAAAGTAATATGAAATTTGTATGTAAAATTTGGAAATTCAGAGAAGCATTAAGAAGAAAAAAAAAACTACCTATAATCACAACCCATTAGGCTGCGTGATTACCATGTTGTTGCTTTTCATTTCCTTCCTATATAGTCTGTGTGTGTGTGTTGTACATATTTATAGGGCTTATTTATAGTCGAGAAATTTTTCCCTCCCATAATCTCTCATATCTTTGAGGTTACAGCTCTGTAGTTTTTAATGTTTTAAAGGATAATGTATATATATTATTGATGTCAAATTAGTGCTGTTTTCAATCATATTTCAACGTATTTATTTTGCAGTCTAGAGTGGCTGTATATACCACACACTGTCCTGCTGGAACTTCTGTGCAAAACATGTTACACTGGGGTCAGGTAGGTATTCCAGGAGCAAAGTTGGGGGTTTGTGTAGCATCATTGCTAGAAAGGTCTGCGCATTCCATGCAGTACCTCTCTGCAAATGTTTTCTAAGTAAAAGGACAATCTGCTTACAAATATGAGCTGATTTCCTTCCCCAGAGTCCTAGATTCCACAGGGTTAGTCTGACTTTTGCTGTCCTCTCTGGAGCATACTACACCATACCACAGGTTCACCAAACAGTAAATTAGTTGACTCATTTCCTTTCTCTTCCCTTCTCTTCGATGTTCTGCTATTCATTGAGTCTCAGATTTATTTTATTTCCATATTGCTTGATAAAACATGATTTTAGAGTAGCTTTGGAGATAGACGCTTCTATTTCAGTATTTACCTTGTAAGCATAATATGCCTGGAAGATCAGTAGATAGACAACTTAAGCCTATTATTATCAGCCTATCAGTTGTCACTCCCTTTGTTTGCTGAGCAGTGAGAATCTGTATTTTCAGAAATAAATTAACAGCTGCCCAATAGCAGCTTCTGCTTCATCAGATTGGGGAAGCTTTGCCATGTGATAGCACTTTAGTGAACTCAGTGGCCTCAGAAATATCCTCCCCTGGAGTCCTGTTCTTAGCGTATCTCTGGACTTACCACTCAGGAGCCAGAAAGGAACCTGCGAGGCTTCAGCTCCTTGTTGTGAAGGTCAGCTGCATTTCAGATGTCAGTGACTCAGTGACAGATTGCTGAGGTTTAGCCCAGGGGCACCTGCAATGGAAAGTAGTGCAGTACATGCTGCATAGCACACTTTCACCTTTTAAGGTGTCCTGGACCCTTTGAAAATCCTCACATTTGCACATTCATTCAGGCTCCTGCTTTTCTCCTAATCACATGTCTGTTTACAGTCACTTGTTTTCTTTCTAGACCTACCACCAAAATTCCCCTACCTTTTTTTTTTTTTTTTTGTAGTTGGGATATTTTCTTTCTTCTTTTATTTTCTTATACTTTTCCCTCTAACTTTTCTGAGCCTTTTCCCCTCTACCCTTGAGGACATTTTGCCAGAAAGGGTGAAATTCTGTCGCCTCAGCAGTTAGTGCACTCCTAAGGATGTGTGGAGGGTGACTCAGCTGACTGAAGGCACAGGCTGGCTATGCTCTAGCTCAGTGACCTTGCAAGCGCCTGATTCTCAGATCCTTGGCAAAGTACCCATGACCACCCCCTAGCCTAGCAGGAGCCCTACTCTTGTTCTGGCCCCTTTTATGTGGCAGCTGACTGGAGTCAGGGTTGCAGGCTGAGTTCCCCAGCACAGCTCTCTTGCCCACTTGTTACCTTGTGACTTTAGGCTCTACTTACTTTGGAATTTCTTTCATAACCATTTCCAAAGCCCAGACTCCCTGCAGAAGGCAGCCTTGCCCTTGACCCTTGTGCCTTCTGTGTCATCTCTTTGCCAGGAAAATAGCTGCTTGGCAGAGTGACTTCACAGGACTCTTTCCTTGATCCCGCCTCCTCTGGGCTGTTGGCCAGAGGCTGCCACCCTGCCTGTCGGGGACCCCTTGGTCAGGCTGCTCCAGGAGGCAGCCCCAGTGCCTGCTGGGAGTGGCTGCTGAAGGTGGGCGGGGCCTGGCTGTTGGCGGCTGAAAGCCCCAAGTCAGGTGTGGATTTTGGAGGTTCCTATGGTATGAGCTGGGAGGTGCCCTCAAAGGCCATTTTATTCACAGTACAGTCAGAAGTTTGCTTTTTGCTTAATTAACATTCCATTATTCATTTACAAAACCTAGATCTTTACTTGTCTGTTAAATTTAGTTTACAAATGTTATTCTCATTAGAGCCTGACAAGTTCCAAAGAGCCCCAGAGCTGAGACTCTCGTTTCTCTCTCTGGCCCTCTTGCGGGCCCTGCCCGAAGCCCCAGTGCTCATTCCTGTGTGAAGCCTGGTTCTCGTACATCTTTATTGTTGGTCAGAAATACTTAGGGTGCAGGTGAAAATGTGGATTCTTGGTCCCTCCTCAAGATCTGTTGAAACTCAGAATTCCTAGGGAGTGTGTCCTTGGGATCTGCATTTTTAATAAGTGCCCCAGCTGACAATGTACTCCATTGTGTGCAACCTAACTTTAAAAAAAAATTCCTGGTAAAATACTCCTTAAAACATTGTAAAAAGGACATTTAATATAAAGTTTGCACATATTTTAGAAAG
Source organism: Dasypus novemcinctus (assembly GCF_030445035.2). Lineage (NCBI taxonomy): Eukaryota > Metazoa > Chordata > Mammalia > Cingulata > Dasypodidae > Dasypus > Dasypus novemcinctus. Next base: position 52,089,467 of record NC_080678.1, read on the forward strand.
TATGTGATTGCAAAGAAGAAAAACCACCTTGTGTGTACCACCCAGGGGTAGTAGTGTAGTATTTTGGTATAATCTTACAATTGTTTGGTATAGTCATTCCCATTACTAAAGTAGGATCACAGGACATGCACTTTCTGTAACATTCCTTCTTATTTAATGAAATAGCATTGTATTTGTTAGATACAGGCTGAGTTGCTGTATCAGAGACACAGAAATACAGCCACTGAAGCAATTTCTTTCTCGTAATACAGAGATCAGTGGTCTGGGGTGGTGGTGGAGGGGTGTGGGTGTGTACTGCAAAATCATGCAGGGACTAATGTACTCCACACTGTAGCTCTGCCATCCTTGGGTGCTGTCTTCCTCTGCCTGGGTGAAGCTGGGTCATCTCCATGTCCGTTCCACAGGAAGTGGGGAGCGAAGAAGGGCAAGGGCCTTGATGTTTAGGAGGTAGCTCAGAAGTGAGCCAGATGGCCATGCCTAGTTGTGAGGGGGGTGGGAGGTGTGCTTTCTACTGGGTGGCCAGGTGTTCAGTGAACACCTGAGTGGTTCTAGCACTGAAAGCAGGAAGGCAAGAATGGACGCTAGGGGTGACAATGTCCAGGTCAAAACTAAATTTCAAAAGTATTCCTAATGCAGAGAAAGTTTTCCATTGCATGCATTTTTTCTCCTCCTCTTCCTCTTCTTCCTCCTCCCTCACCCCCTTCTGCCTCTCACTACTCCCCCACCATCTCTTCCTCATTATAGACTCTTTGCAATATCAAACCATCCTGGGAATATATTGTGTTATATTGTAGTATAGATATGTCTTTATACATTAGGCAGTTTGTTTTTCTTAGGATACACTTGAAGCAGGAGACTTAGTCGTCAGACTGTTGGACTATTTTGAAGACTTCAATACATATTGTATTATAAAGAAGTACTATTTACATTTTTATTAGCAATTGAGAGTTAAAAATAACTTTCTAAATGTCACTTTAAAACTGTGTAAGCTAATATTACAATTATTTCCACCTGGTCTTCAGCCACATGTTGTTACATAAGTGTAACCATAGTACCTACTGTGTTTCAATTTCTGACTATTTCCCACTTAATATTATTTATAAACATTCTTTAGAAACAGTTTTCTGTTTCTATCTTATATTTATATTTATTATTATGGCATAGCATACTGTTTGTGTATATTGTTGTAACATAATGCAATTAACCAAGTATCTATTAAAGAACTTTAGCTTATTTTCGTGTTTTTGTTACTATAAGCAAACTTTTCCATATTTCCCTCCTTCTGAGGTGCCTTTTCAAGTGAATAGTTTTTGAAGTACTAAGGTGACTCTCAGTACAAATTTCAAGCTTAGAAATTTAGCATGAATGATAGACAAGTTTTCCCTTTATATTCATACTCAACTTTACATAAATGCTGTAATACAGATTTGACCAAGTGGCAAATTCATGTCTGAGTACAGCAGCAGAGCAGCTCGCATTGAGATATTTCACTGATAACTGGAGAGGAAGCATGTGTCCTAAGAGGTGCTGTAAATCCATATTTTGTTCTGATTGTTAAATGTGCCACATATATTTAATATCTGTCATTTGAAATAACAAAAGCAGATGCTAAAATTTCTCCTTTAGCAATCCTCTGTGGTATCTAATTACACTACCTTTTATTATATCAGACAGTAGAATTGTATGCAATTGATAAGGACTGAAACTTCACATACATCAAAAGCATGGTTGGCTATCTCTTTGTACCAGTTAATGTGGTACCATCATGTGGTCAAAACTTACACATAGTTTCCAATTCATTAGGAATGCCAGTTATGGATTTAATTCTAGACATATTTTTAACTTGGGGGTCTGGGGGAAGTATGGCTTTGCATTATTCCAAATTTTTAAAAATAAGTGACTTTGGGAAGCAGACTTGGCCCAATGGATAGGGTGTCCTCCTACTACATGGGATGTCTGCAGGTCAAACCCCGGGCCTCCTTGACCCATGTCAAGTGCTGGCCCATGCGCAGTGCTGATGCGCGCAAGGAGTGCTGTGCCATGCAGGGGTGTCCCCCGCGTAGGGGAGCCCCACGCGCAAGGAGCGAGCCCTGTAAGGAGAGCTGCCCAGCACGAAAGAAAGTGCAGCCTGCCCAGGAATGGCGCCGTGCACCCAGAAAGCTGACACAACAAGATGATGCAACAAAAAGAAACACAGATTCCTGGTGCCGTTGATAAGGATAGAAGAGGTCACAGATGAACACAAAGTGAATGGACTCAGAGAGCAGACAACTTGAGGTGGGCTGGGGGGAAGGGGAGAGAAAGAAGTTAAAAAATAAAAAAGTGACTGTTAATAGTTTTATATTGGACTCTTGTAAATATGCATATGTTAGAATTGTAAATAAGATATCAACCCATGACTTTAATCTCCCCAACTAGGTGCAAGTCGTACTGACCTGCAGTACAATTTGGTGATTACACCTGCTCTGGTACGCAAAAAAGAAAAAGTGTTACATTATTGACAAATAAAGAAATAGCATTACTAGACAAGTAGGATGGGTATATAGAACACATGATGCTTTCTTATCAATATTTTCTTTCCCAAGAAAAGAGTTATTCTCTGAAAAAGTTTAATTCAAATTTAAGCAGAAAACATCATCTAAAGGTCATCCAATGGAAGCAAGTATTGGTCTAGTATAATTCAAAGCATATGTTTGTAGCTGCTTTTATGTGCCCTCTTATAGCTCCTGTCCAATTATACTATGAAAAATTGAGTCATGTAGTAAAGGAAAGTGAAAAAAAGTTACTTAATTTTAAATTACAGTTTGGAGATAAAGAGTAAATGTGGTCTATATAAAATAATTTCTGAGGCTGTGACTAAGTCTAGCAACCTATGAGGTTATCTCAAACTTCTGTATCAGATAACTTTTTCCCAAACTGTCTTCCTTTCAGGCTATTAAATTCCAAAAGTTTCAAGCCTTTGACTGGGGAAGCAGTGCCAAGAATTATTTCCATTACAGCCAGGTAAAGTCTTCAAAGTCTTCAGAATAAAATGGGCCTGAAAACTCATCAAGGAAGCCAGCCTGGGTTACTGGGTTCTGATGGGGTTCATTACTATGGGAAGTATTTGGGAGAGTTAGACAGGAACGTGTTTGTGTTTCCTCATTTGATTCTAAAACAACACAAGCCCTGTGGTGGGTGTTGTGGGATGGGCCTCTCCTCCTTGCCCTGTCGTGGGCAGTAAATATGAATCTCCACTGTGACATGTCATTTCATCTTACTACAGACACGGACTTAACAGTCAGACCATCCTAGGGTTGTGACCTGCTGGCTCTGGCGCATTGGCCTCATTACATTGCCTAGGCCTCCTTTTCCACATACAGGTAAAATCACCATTTTTGAGTGCTGAGTGTATGGTGCATTTCCCCTGCCTCCTGTACAATTGGTGTGATTATCTCAGATGTACAGATGAGGAACCTGATGTTTAGAGAATTTTTACAGCCTGCCTTCCATCCCCAAGGGAGAACATGGGAGGCTTTATTGCCAAAGCACCTTCCCAAGCCCTTGGTTCCTCTACTTGCCATCTGGTAGGTGCGGAGAGCTGTGCCTCTCACAGGGGACCCGGCCCCATCATGGTGCCCCATGTGGCATATGGTAGCATCTCAATGACTAGCAGTCTTTATCCTTCACTGTGGGTTTGGTTTTTTGATTGTTCTGGTAATGGTAATTGAAAAGGTATCCTGATAGAGATTTTCAAAAGTTTATCTCTTCTACTCACATCAAAGTGACTACATGTTTAATGAAGACTATTCTTTGTGATTTTGAAAATTAAAAAAAAAACAAGCCCCCCTGTTTCTTTTTTAAATTGTAGAGTTACCCTCCCACTTACAACATGAAAGACATGCTGGTGCCGACTGCAGTCTGGAATGGGGGACATGACGTGCTTGCAGACATCAAAGATGTCAATGTCTTACTGACCCAGATCACCCGCTTGGTGTACCACAAGACTATTCCTGAATGGGAGCATCTCGACTTTATCTGGGGCTTGGATGCCCCTTGGAGGTTGTATAATGGAATTATTCATCTAATGAGGAAATATGAAAGCCAGACTTAAAAGATGTAGAGTTCTTTCCCAGGTCTTTTTTCTTTTTATATCCAAGGAAATTGTGAGACTTTGAAGATTCCAAATTCTCTCCCTTGAGGATTAGAAACTCACTAGCTATTTTTGTTTTTTGTTTAAGTAAAATCACCAGCTGATTAAGGAATTAATGTCTCAACTATAGTGTTGTTTCTTTAAGTCTTTGTGAAAAGATACTTATAATCATTTTGCATATCCTTCCCATTTAAAATGCGATGTATTACCTTTTTATTCCCACCAAAGACAAATTACACGTGTTTGGCTTTTTAAACTGATGTTCATTAATAAATAACTTGAGAAAATCTCAGTGTAAAAGTATCTAGCTTTCATCTCCTTGCTTTCCCATCTAAGGATTTGTATTTATGCACCTAAGTGATACTTTTTTCATGCTTATTCAGTAGGTACAGAGTTAAATGCAGTGAAATCCCAGCTGCGCCAGTTACAAAGATCCCATGATGAATTTTATTTATCAAACTTGCCTGCGATAGCTGTGAGTTACTAAATGGTTAAATGGCTCAGGCCAAGCAAAATAATCTGCTGAAATCTTTGAAAACTAATTGCACTGAATCCCATAGAGAGACTTTATCACTGGTTACCAGCTGGTTTTCTTTTAACCAGCTTCTCTATCTCAGTAATGATGTCATGGTGCAGAAAAACCCTGTGGCTGCCCATGAGAAGAGCGTCCAAGTTTTATTTTACACAAAAAAATGTGACCATAACTGTTTTCACACCAAGATTCAGGGACTTGTTTTCTTTTTGCAGTTGTATGTTCATATTTCTAGTCCTGATTTGCATCCCTATGCCAGGAAGCCCATGTTCACATACTTTTCGTGCAATGTTGCCTTACAGTACTCTCAGGTGGACAGATGTTTTTGTGATATAGTTACTTTAGCTTTAATAACAGTATTTAGTATTGGTTAATATATGCAAGCAGAATACTACTACTTTGTAACATTTAAGTGTCTTATTTAAAGGTTTCAATAAAACTCAGTGAGCCTCAGGCCTGAAGAATTGTGTGTATGTGGTTTGTCCATGATTTAATTGCCTTTTTATTCTTCCCTTTTCCTTTTGGCTGGACTTAAATCTTTCTTTCTCATCTTTTCCCAGTCCTTACTCATTGTAAGTCTTGCTGCTACTGCTCATGAACATCTGTTCCTCTCTTTTGGGGAGGAGACCACAGTCTCAAGAGTAAGGAAGGTTAGAGATGTTTTGAAACACTAGCTTCATAAGTTATCCTGTGGGCACCACATTAGTGAGGCTGTGCGTGGAGACTTGGCAGCCCTCAAACCCCATGCAGGTAGCCCATGGGCTGCAGGCAGGACCGTGGATTTGAGGACTGTTGCTCCAACTCCTCCTCTGTTGTAGAGATGGGGCAACTGTAGTAGTCAGATAAAGGGAACTGATTCAAAATACCAGAAATCTGTCAGCTTTTAAAAAGGGTATTTATTTGGAGTAGACACTTAGAGTTATGAGGCCCTAAAGAGTCCAACTCAAGGTGCCATTAAGAGGTACTTTCTCCCCCAAAGTCTGTTGCCATCTGTAAATGTAACTTGGTGGATGATGTCCGCTAGTGTTGCGCCGCCTTCTTGTCTCTTAAGGCTCCATGGTCCCACCTTCTTCCAATCTCAGCTGTAGGCTGTCCTAAGGCTCATCACTCTTCCTGAGACTCATTTCTTTCCAGGCTCAGCTGCTCTGTTCTCTCCACAAGGTCAGCTGTAGGCTATCATGCTCATCTCTCTTCCCAGGGCCAAGTCTATGGAGCACTCTCTCTTCCTGCATATCTGCTTCTGTTTTCTCCTTCTCCTTCTCCATGTACTTCCTTCCATGTGAGAGTCTGATCTGTCCCCCCCAAGGGGGTGGGGACTCATCCCTACATGCCCTAATGATGTGGTCAAATAAAAGTCCTAATCTTGATTTAATAACAGAAAAGTGAAACTTCTGAATGTAATACAATCTAATATTCGCAGAGGAACAGATAGTTTACAAACACAATCCAGTATCTACTTTTGGAATTCAGAAACAGTACCAAACTGCCACAGCAAGCAAGGTCAGAAGAGGTAGGTCTCCTGATAGGGCCCCTGGAACATAGACTTGGAGCCCCAGTAAGATCTCTACCACTAGGGTGAGAGTTTGAGGGAATGGGCTATAACTTACTCATCTCTGTCTACCCAGGATCTAACCCAGGGCCTGGAATATAGTGAGTCTCACTAGGTATATATAGATAGACCAAATGTATGAAGAATGAGTGGACTTCTTCATGTAGCTAAGGAACATTAGGTGCTCAAGTAACAGCTGGGAAAGTGTAAGGAGTGAAGTGGTATCAGAGTGATTTTTATTAGACCCAGAGGAAGGAGTAAAAATGTACTAGAAGCAAAGGGTGTGCATCTGCAGGAGGGTGTCCCCCTCTCCTACTGGCCATATGTCCCCAGTGAGCTCTTTTTTTTGCTTGAACCAAGACAAACTGGTTTGGCCAGGCATATGCAGTTTCTTAGGGCTGGGGAGGAAGAGACAGTGAGTGGGTATCTTTTGTGGTCAGTAAAGCTCCCACACACCAGACCATAAGCTGAAGAATGAGTAGGGGCTGCCATCCACTTGCCTGTTTTGCTCTTTGCCTCTTTTCCACATTTTTTTCTGGGGATTCCTTCAGTGTGTGGACCAGTCTAAAGGTGGGGATGTTGCAGTTGGTTCTTAATAGTTGCACATTTGCCTTTTCTAGAGGCTGCTTACCTGTGACACAGTTGCATACACTTTTTGTATCCTTATGACCCTGGCTTCATTGACCTAGTTAACTTAATGACTGAGAGTGTGATGTAAGGTTGGAACTTTTGCCTAAAGAAGTCCTTGGACAGGTTGGTAGGGGCTCTGACTCTGGCTTTGATGTGTATTCTGTGGAACAAAACTCAATATTCCCCCTCAGATCCTGAGAGCAAGGAAAGGACTTATTCTGTCAACTTGGAATTCTTCTCTAAGACATGGGGAAAAGAAGAGCCACCAGATGTCACAATTGAGAAGGAAGAAAGTCATTTTTCCTGTTGCCACAAGAGGGCAGGCTTGGCTGGACTTGCAAACCTTCCCCAGCACCTGTGACTTCATTTTTAGGGAGGCTTTCCTCAGGGAAGGAACTTGGCTGCTTTAGGAGCCAGTTGCGAGTTTGAGGACTGATATGGTCACCTGTGACTGTGGTCATGTTTATCTAGAGTTCTAATTCTTGTCTAATGGATAACATCTGAAAAAATTTCCCAAAGAGTAGCTCTCTCCCAAATGTGACTTATGAAAATAAAATTTTGCCTAGACGGTGAAAAAATGGTCAGCACCACAGGCATGGGTAGGTGGGTGGGGAATGAAGACGGCATTAACCCAGACCTCAAAGTAAAGGTCTAAAATTTAGACTGTTTTTTTTTTATTATTTATTTATTTCTCTCCCCTTCCTCCCAAACTCCCCAATTGTCTGCTCTCTGTGTTCATTTGTTGTGTCTTCTTCTGTGACCACTTCTATCCTTATCAGTGGCATTCATTCAGAGTATCTATTGTAATGTGTTAAGCAGCAGATTCCAAGTCCAATTCCAAATTAAGCAATTAAAACTCTTTTTCTCCAAGATGGTTTTAGTAGTAATAAAATAATGCTTTGTACTTTTACAGTGTGCTTTCAGAGTTTTCCAAGCCTTTTCTGTTTTCTGTACAGGCCAAATAGAGTTTAATGGGGCTGTGGTGGGAATCACCACCCCAGCATCCTTCAAATCCTTGATGGTGGCACTAATTTCTGCAGTTCCTCCCAGAATCCAGTATTGGTTTTCATTTCCTATTTTGCTAGGTAGGGGCAGTTCTAGTGGCTTCCACTTGGCCTTTCCAACCATAATAGACTTCACTCCATGAGTCAGGGATCCAATGTCGGGATTCTGCCAGCTACTGAGTATGTCTATTCCAATTATGCCTTCAGAACTGGGGAAATAACCACAGAATGGGTCCAGGGATGCACCGGTCTGACTGTGAGATGGACATGAGCTAAAACTCTATTAATCACCTGACCTCCATTAGCCCCTACTCTGACTGGTGGACCTCAGTGATGTTTTGGGTCACCTGGAATAAATGCCACTTCTGAGCCAGAGTCTAATCATCCCCAAAATGGCTGATCATTTCCTTTTCCCCAGTGCACAGTTACTCTGGTAAAAGGTCAAAGATCTCCTTGGGAAAGGTGGGAGATGATTAACAGTATAAATGTTGGGCAGTTTAACAGGATCCTTCCCCAAAGAGACCTGGCCTCCTCTTCATTCAAGGGGCTCTGGGTCTGTAAACTGCTCAAGTCTGGGAATTGATTAAGGGGCCATGATTCTCTGCAACTGTAATTTGAGTTAGGGTTTCATTCACTTGACCTAGAACTCTTCTGTTTATACAGATCCAGAAGAAATTCAGTAGACTGCCCATCTATTTCACTGCTAGGTACCCCATGATGTATTAGCCAACGCTGTAACTCCACTCGACTCAGACTATATTGAGTGACTTTTGGAATCTGCCTTTCATTACAGTAGCCATGCCCACCTTGATTTTGGCGATTGACTGCCCATACTTGACTTTTACCAGACCGACATCCAATCATGTTTAAGGATTCTAATTCCATCACAGCCCTTCCTACAGTAATATCTGGACTACAGAGAAGAACAACCACAGGGCTCTTCAGGGAAGATGGAGTTAGTCTTACAAATTTATTCCTTCCAGTCCTGGTTAAAGGTGTGATCCCTGGACATTCCTGGGTGGGTGGGCAGCTCTCAAAGTGTAAATCCATTCTAGCATTCCAATCTCCCTAAGCCTTTCTTTTATGTTTTTCTTTTTTTTTCTTTTATTTATTTTCTTTTATTTTTGTCTTTATTTTTTTAATGTTATATTAAAAAAATATGAGGTCCCCATATACCCCCCAACCCCTCACCTCACTCCTCCCCCCATAACAACAACCTCCTCCATCATCATTAGACATTCATTGTATTTGGTGAATACATCTCTGAGCACCGCTGCACCTCATGGCCAATGGTCCGTATCATAGCCCACACTCTCCCACAGTCCACCCAGTAGGCCATGGGAGGACATACAATGTCTGGTAATTGTCCCTGCAGCTCCACCCAGGACAACTCCAAGTCCCTAAAACACTACCACATCATATCTCTTACTCCCACTCCCTACCCCCAGCAGCCACCATGTTCACTTTCTCCACACCAGTGCCACATTTTCTTCGATTACTATCCCTAAGCTTTGAATTCCCTCTTCCACTGTGTGTCAGGGCAAATCAGGCAACTCAACCTCAGACATGCTAGGCATTCTTTTGGCCCATGTTTCAATCAGCCACCCAAACAAACTGTTAGAGCCCTTTCTAACCACTTGAGCTACAGCAATGAATCCAGAACTTCTGCTTAGTGTGCCCATATCAATAAATTCAGCCTGATCCAACTTTACATTCCTTCCACCGTTATCCCATATCCCTAGTATCCATTCCCACACATATTCCCCTGATTTCTCTCTGTGTAAATTGGAAAACTCATGCAGTTCTTTCTGAGTATACCTTACTTCCTCATGGGTCACACTTTGTATTTCACCTTTGAGGGCTTATTGTGATTTTAGTTTAGTAATAGGTCTCAAAGACAAGAGGTGGTGGGGGTGGGTAAGGAGAAGGATTAGAAATGCCTTACAACTACTCAACTCAGGGCATTCCCTTACATTTTCTTCTGTGGAATGGATTAGTCTCTTCAGGCAGGGGGTGGAAGGCAGTTTCCTCAGGGCAGACTGGACGTTGGGCAGTGCATGCTGGAATTTGGCTGGTACATGCCTCAGGGCTGGGAGGAGGTCCAGCCTTCCTGGGGCAGCCCAGCAGCTGGGCAGGGCAGGCTTCAGTTTGGTTGGTACCCACCTCAGGGCTGGAAGTTGTTTCAGACTCCCTGGGGCAGGCTGGAGGCTGGATTATGCAAGGTTGACAAGGTATGGTCTAGACAGGGCAGGCCATGGCAGGCTTATCTGGTGAAGTCTCAGCAGAATTCAGGGTTCCAATGTCACCACCAATATTATCATCATCCCATAAATCTCCATCCCAATTCTCTGGATTCCACTCTTTTCCAATCAATGCCTTCACTTTAACTACAGAAACCCTGCAGGGCTGAGATTTTAGTTTCCTATGTAACTCTGCTACTTGTAATATGAGAAGCTGCTGTTTGGTTCTCAGATATTTTGAGCCTGTGGCTATAGGAGACAAGATTTTCTTTCAGAGCACACATAGAAACTTTCACATCATCCATTCTGTGTTTAAGTTTCAAATTTAAAGACTTTAACTCATCTCTTTCTTTTGTAACAGTATCCAGAGTATCTAGAAGGAGCCAGCCAACATCATTACACTGTTTGACTCCACAAAACTCTGTTAAGGTGGTGAAAACACTCTCACCCAAATCCTTGCTTCTTATAAGCATGGAAATAAGGGAATTCAGCGATGCTATTTTGGGTATCTCAATTGCCAGCAGGCACCATGGACTATTAAAGGCCTCTTCATTATTGGAAAGGGAGTCGTCAGTGAGCCAAGCCAGGAGACATAGGCAAGAAATGCTCCCTGACACTGGACTAGGATGGGTGAATCTAAACTATTTATTAAGGCCCGCCTGTGGCCTCTTTTGTTTTATTGGTGAGGCCCTGAAGTTCCTTCTAATCCATTACCCCCAGGTCCTCTGAGGCTGTTTGCTTCTAAGCCACAGATCACTCTCTGCTTGACTTTTTTTTAAAAAGATTTATTTTATTAATTTCTCCCCCCACACTGTTTTGCACTCACTTTTTGTTCTCTGTATCAGTTCCTTGTCATCCTTTTGCATCAGTTCACCACAACAGCCTGTCACAGCTTGCTGTCTTGCTTGTCTTCTTTAGGAGACTGGGGGAAGGGAACCTGAGATCTCCCATGTGGTGGATGGGCACCCTACTGCTTGCCTTTTAATATCAAGTTTACCTGCAGGGAAGCGGACTTGGCCCAATGGATAGGGCATCCACCTACCATATGGGAGGTCCATGGTTCAAACCCTAGGCCTCCTTGACCCGTGTGGAGCTGGCCCATGTGCAGTGCTGATGCACACAAGGAGTGTCGTGCCATGCAGGGGTGTCCCTACATAGGGGAGCCCCACACACAAGGAGTGCACCCCGTAAGGAGAGCTGCCCAGGAATGGCACCATGCACATAGAGAGCTGACACAACAAGATGATGCAACAAAAAGAAACACAGATTCCCATGCCACTGATAACAACAGAAGTGGACAAAGAAGACTCAGCAAAATAGACACAGAGAACAGACAACCAGGGTGGGGAGGGGGGGAGAGAAATAAATAAAACTTAAAAAAAAAAGACTTACCATCTCTTAGGGATGCTACAGAGAATATACAAGAGCTGATGCAGCAAGATGATGCAACAAAAAGAAACACAGATTCCTGGTGCCACTGATAAGGATAGAAGCAGTCACAGAAGAACACACAGTGAATGGACACAGAGAGCAGACACCCTGGTAGAGGAGTATGCAGGGAAGGGGAGAGAAATAAATAAAAAATAAATCTTGTAAAAAAAAAAAAAAGCTTCACTGCAGAACTCAGTCCTTGGAAGTGGCCATGAGATGAGCTTGCTCATCATGGCTATCTCCTAAGACCTGTGCAAAGTAGGCTAAAGAAAGGTCCCTAGCCAGTCATTTTCTTAGGGTCTGGCCAGTTCCTTCAGTCTGGGAACCAGAGCCAGACTTCCATAAGACCTCTAAGGCTCTGGGGATGCCCAGAGTCATAAGGCTCCTGATCCCTGCAGTGTAGGGTCAGTAAGCAGGTCTCCTGACCTCCAGGATGCTGGCTCAGTGAGCAATCCATGCAACCAGGTCTAGCAGTGGGATGCTACCAGGACTGATTAATGCATTTGTCCTCCCCTAGGATAATGGGTGGGTTCTAATTGGGACAACCTGCTACTGATGATCTAAAAGGGAAGAGGCTAATCTTTCCTGCCACACCCCATGGCTGCAGTGTGGCTGAGAGTGGTCTCTGTATGAGACCCTGACTTCCAGTTAAACCTGAGTAAGATAGGAGAGGACAGACAGATCTGAGGGCCAGAGATCGTGTGGCCATGTCTCCTTAAAGGATAAGGAAGTCAATTATAAGTTCAGGGAAGTTACACCAAGGCAGGATGAAAACCCAGCCTTATTTCAAGGCAAGCTGTCAGAGGCAATAAATCCTAACTCTAGAGAAGGACAGATCCTCCTAGGAACATCAGTCTGCCTTGGATACCCATAGAAACCTGCAGAAAATTCCCTGGGCCCCCAAATTTCCATTAACTCCCTTTTAAAACAGCATTTGCAGTTTTTAATAATCAAGACTGAGTTGCCGAGGAGAAGCAGGTGAGGAGGGGCAGGCATGGGGCCCAGAAGCAGGTTCACCCTTTAACTGTCACTGTTAAAGGCATTGTCATGTCAGGGATACCCTAATCCAGCCTCCATGTCTGCAGGAACCTGGCCCCAAGCTGTGTTAGCACAGACCATTAGGGGCCTTGCCCCAGGTAAGGACAGAAGGCACCTGAAGCCACTCAGGAACAATGAACCAGAAGGCCTCCGCTGACCCTTGACTTGGCAGGTAATATTGTTAATTTCATAATTAACCAATTCTTGGTCCTAGCCTGCATTCCAGACCTCTCCTAACCTCAGTTGTGCCCAATAAGGGCAGTGAATAGGGAATCAAGGTCCTATGACATTTACTAAGCCTCTGCCCTATAGAATAAAGAACCTCTTCATATGCCATCAGTTAAGATTAAAAATCCCCTACTATTCCTAGCTGCCTGCCAACACTCCAGTACTTCCAGTGAAAACAAAGGCCCACAGGGCTTTAGCCCTTGCTGCAAGGTAACTAAAGGGATGCAGCCCACAGAGCAGGCCCAGTTTGTGTCTTGTCAGGGGAAGGGCTTCTCTGGACCCCTTAGCTCCATACCTAGCATCAGCCCAGGGATTTTCCTATAGGAACAAAGCTGGAGATTGCTACATGAGTTTTCTGGCATGGGTAGACACTGGGAATTTTCCAGTGATTCTAGGTGATTCTAAAGTGAACTGTTTCCCTATGCTATGTGTGTAAAATTCTCTCTTCTATTCTAATCTGTGTTTGCTTAACTTTGCCAGTCTTCTTCTGCCTAGGAACTCACAATACAGATTTGTGGTTTACCTGTTGTTGTAGGAACATGGTTTTAAGTTAAAACATTGCTATAATGCAGACAAAAATGCAGGCTTAGGAACACCAGGCTTTGAGTAGATGGAACACCATCTGGTCAGCATAAAAAAGTACTTGTGTGAGGAAGAGTTTGAACTTTGTATAACCTGTACCTTATTATAGTAAAATGTTGCACCTGTTCCATTGTACATATTGCCTTATTGTAGATGTTGCACTTGTTTCCTGCTATTGTAGAAGATGTTGCAGTTCTGATAGCAAACAGCTGCTTGTTTGGTTCTACATAAATACGATGTGGAAACTAGGGTTCAGGCTCTCAGTTCCAGAAGCTATGATTCGCCTGGTACCATCATTATCTCCTCTCTTGTCTCTCTCTGTCTTTTATTTCATAAAGTTCTGCCCCACCTTCCCTTCAAGGCAACTGATTGCTGACTTAGCACAGCAACTGGTGCCCAAGGTGGGGACAGAAGGGAAGAAGAATCGCTTCAGGTGAAATTAAAGGTGTTGTCATGGCATAGAGCCCCAAGTGGTTTAGAAGGCCTTTCAAGTCCTCGGTGAATAAGGACACTCTTGGGTATTCTAGCAGAGTTATGGTGGGAAACAGAGACAGTTCAACAAAATATTACTTGTATGTATATCTCTTGAAACAACTTCTCAAAGCTAAAGGAGCTAAGGTCTCTGAGCCTTCTTTTTGGAACTCTTACAGGTTATAGGAAATTATTGCTCATGGTTCCTAGCAATAGGAAGTTTGAATTAGGAGACTGGGAAAAGTGGGAAAAGAGTTAGAAAAATTACTTGTACAAGGTGTTCCACTCCCTATTACTATTTGGCCCAATTTGATTATAATTAAATCTGTTTTAGAACCCTTGTCAACAGAAGAGGATGAAGATAGAGAATGTGAGGAAATTCCTCCCTTGTCTTGCCTTCAGCCCCTTTATTAACTGACTTTAGAAAATCAGTTTCCCCTCCAACGACTCCCTCTGCCCCTCCCATATCTGGAGACACTCAGTCAAAGTTGTCCACTTTACAGCAGGGCATCTTACAGGCTAGAAGGGAGGGTGATTTGGAGGCATTTCAAATGGCCTTTCCAGTTAACATACAAGAATAACTCCCAGAGTAGATCCTAAAAACCCAAATGGAGTTTATGAGTTCACCCATGAATCTTTCCCATTTAAAATATTGAAAGAGTTAAAAGCATCAGTGCAACAGTATGGTCCAAATTCTCCTTTTACCTATGGTGCAGTGCAGGGGCTTTCTGAAGGCTCTAGGCTGATTCCAGCTGACTGGTATGCAATAGCACGTAGCACCTTATGGCCTGGAGAATTTTTGCAATTCAAAACCTGGTGGGCAGATCATGTGGAGACTTGGGCTGCTCATAATAGAGCCCATAATATCCCAATTTTGTTGGATCAGTTAGTGGGAGTGGGGAACTGGGTGGGAGTAGATCAGCAATTAGCGATGAATGATCAAGCCATCGCACAGGTACAGTGCTGTTGCTTAAGAGCCTGGGAAAAGATTGAGATTAAAGGCCAGCCTCTGGTGTCATTCCAAAAAAATATTACCAGGATCTAATGAACCCTACCCTAACTATTGCTCAGTTATAAGAGGCTATCAAAAGACAGGTCAATAACTTAGAAGCTGCAGATACTATTCTGTAGCTAATGGCTTATGAAAATGCTAATCAGGATCATCAGAAAGCTATAGGGATTATGATGGGTGAAGTGGATTTGACTGGATATATTAAATTGTGCCAGGATGTAGGGATAAAGAGTCAAGGTGCTACAATGATGGCTCAGGCTATGGCAGGGCTGAAGATCAATAAGAGGGGTTCTGGAAATGATGTGGCCTATGGGTGGGAGGCTGTTCATCTCTTCATAGATAACCTCAGTTGTATGTGTCCTGAGCTGTGCATATGGGACAGTGAGAAGCTGCAGCCCTGCTCTTGGTAACTGTGGCAACCACTCTAGTCCGGGGAAAACAATTTAGCAATGCAAACTATATACATACCAGTCAGTCCAGACAGACTGACAATAGTGATGCTGAAATTTAAATAAACTGAAGCTTGGCCTCAAATGGGGGGGATATAATATAGTCTGTGCATAGATTCAAATTTATCTAATTCTGTATCCAAGTGTGCCTACAAATCCAATTAAGTAATATAGGCCCTATAGGCTTTGAATATTCACAAAGGATGTAGACTAAATTGTGTGCTCAAAGTTGCATCCAGATGGAATATGGGCGAGATGTTAACTCAAACTTACCTGGAATGTGGGGGATATGTTAATTCAAAACCTATCTGGTACTCAGACAAACAACTAACAAAGAAAAGTCATTTTCTTTAATAAAATCACCATTTGACTCCTCACCCTTATATTATCTGTATAAAAAGGACCCAAAACTCTACTCAGGGCTTGGATTTTGAATGAGAAACTCTGAGCCCAGCTGGTCATAAATAAATCCTTTCTCCTTCCCAAAATTATTCCTGAGTCCTGGCCTTTCTAAATGCAAATAACTGAACCTCTCAATATGTACAACAGAAAATGTTTTAATTGTGGAAAAACTGGTCATATGAAAAAAGAGTGTTGGAAAAGTTCTGAGGGAAAAACAATGCCATTAAGACAGAATATTTTAGCTCTGAAATGACCTGAGCTGTGTCCCCACTGTGGTAAAGGGTATCATTGGTCTAACCTATGTTGGTCTTAATACCATAAGAATGCCACTCCCTTGGTGGGAAACTTCCAACAGGGCCTGCTCCCAGCTCTGCTCCAAAAGGGGGTTTTCCCAGTTCAGTGGAGCAACCCTGGTACTCCCCAACACTCAGCAGTGTCCTGGATTTATCCTCCACCACAGCAGGAAGTGCAGATGTAGATATCCCTAAGACTAAACCTGTTATCTTGCTTCCAGGGGCTGAAAACAGACAATGCTCCTGCTTATACTAGTGTCTCCCTTAAAAGGTTTCTAGATACTTGGAGTATTTCACACACTACAGACTTCCTTATAACCCCCAAGGAGAAGCTGTTGTCAATGGAGCAAATCAAACCATTAAACTTATGCAGCAAATGGACACAGAGAACAGACAACTGGGAGGGGGAAGGGGAGAGAAAAATCTTTTAAAAAGTAAAAAAAAAAAAAAAAAACAACTCATGCTACAAAAACAAAAAGGGATACTACACAAAAAGGTGCAGCTACACAAAGCATTATTCACTCTTAATTTTCTTAACTTGGAACAACCCTGGAAGGGACAGAAGCTGAAAAGCATTTCCAAACTAATTCTGAAACTCAAACCCAAACTCTGTCTGAAAAAAATTTTGATTTGGTAGAATAATTCACTGACCAATGAATGGTCAACAGGGAAGCTGTTAACTTGGGGAAGAGGGTTTGCTTGTATTTTCCCAGAAGATGGAGAAAGTCCTCTGTGGATGCCAGCTCATCGAATAAAACCATAACATGAATGCCAAAAGACAACAAAAGTTCCTGTGGAACCCAGAACCTCCGGTCACGCAGATGGAGAAATTGATGCAGGAAACGACATGGCTGGGTCCCACTCCGAAGACGAGAGCAGCTTCACCTCCCACCTGGGGGTGAATTAAACATCTGACTCAAGAAGCTGAACAACAGCTGGCAAAGGAGGAATTGCCAGTTACTGCTTCACATCTTATATCAGGATGGAGTTTTCACCTGATATGCATGCCTTACTGTTATTCTTACAAAAGGTGTTTAAGTGTGCAAAAAGGTTGCTAGGAGTATTAATAGCAGCTATTATAGGCATTATTGCCCTTATTACAGTATCTACGGTTTCTAGAGTGGCTTTACATTAAAGTATCTACACTACAGAATTTGTTCAAGCACGGAATCATGAAACAAATATGGCTTGGGAAAGTAAAATTAAATCCACTGAAGAAATTAATTCTAGGACAGTAGATTTGGAACTGCTTCTGTGTTTGTCTGTTCAATGTCAGCATGTGTGTTGGTATTGTTTCAAAGAGTGTTGTAATGGTTTTTGTGATTGTTCATTGTCAGTGTATATTTGATACCTCCAGATGGTGATAAAAGATAGATAAAAGGTTCTGAAAGAGCTCTATTCAAATGGCAAAAAATAAATGAAAAATAAGCGATTAAACTATTACCCAAATTCAAAAGTTTAATGAGATCTCTCTAATTGTAAGTCTTGATTAATAAAATTACCTTAAGTCTCTTTATAAAGAATAGTTCTTACTTCATTTGAAGAGAATAATTTATTTTCTTAATAGGATAAAATGGGAGACTTAAAAGTTAAACGAATATTGTAATAGGTAAAAGGTTTGTGGGAATGGTAACTGAAATTTAAGGTGTATTTTGTCTTAAAATAAAATGGTTAGTTTTATAAAATCAAAAAATGGAGATATGCAGGACAGAACTAGTATCCATATAGCACGTTGTAAAAAGTGTTGTGGTAGCATTCAGTGAGATGTGTTTTTTAAAAGGAAAAGAAGACTGAATGAACACAAAAAGTGCAAAAACCATGTGAAAAGGTCAACAATGGATTTTTGCATTTCTTAAAGTCTTTCTGCCCTGGCCTGGTGGCAATGAATATGGCTGCATAGAAGAAACCTGTGACAGTGACCCTACTGATGACAGTATATCAGTGAGTAAATTTATTATTTCAAAATTAAAAGAAACATCAGAGACAATGGTATCTGAAGGGCCTGGAATAGGCAAACAATTGGAACAAGATGTAAGGTTCCTGCTCCTCTTTCAAATTCTTAAATGATGTTCAGTTGGGAAAAACAAAACTATATTATCTACTGTAATTGATAAAGTACAATGCTTTCTTATGTTAATGAAATTTATAATGTTCAAATACTCAGAATCTTTCATCACCCTTTAAGCAGGAAGAAATCACCAAATCTATCATCATTGTTTTGTAAATACAAAAAGGGGGCTTCTTGTAGGAACATGGTTTTAAGTTAAAACCTTTCTATAACACAGAGAGAAATGCACGTCTAGGAACACTGGTCCTTGAGTAGATAGAACACCATCTGGTCAGCAAAAAAATATGTTTATGTGAGGAAGCCTTTGAAATTTATATAACCTATACCTGATTATAGAAAAATGTTGCACCTGTTCCATTGTACATGTTGCCTTATTGTAGATATTGCACTTGTTTTCTATTATTGTAGATGATGTTGCTGTTCTGATAGCAAAGAGCTGCTAGTTAGGTTCTAAGTAAATACAATGTGGAAACTATGATTGAGGCTCTCAGTTCCAGAAGCTATGAGTTCCCTAGTCCCATCTTTATCTCCTCTCTTCTCTCTCTCTCTGTCCTTTATGTCATAAAGTCACCTTCCCTTCAAGGCAACCAACTGCTGACTTAACATAGCAGCCTGTTACAAAATAGGTAATGGTAAAAGTTGACATAAAAATGAGTCTTTACATTTCAATACCAAGTCACAATTGAATTTGGTACACAAAGGAAATCTAAAGTGAAAACTTACTAGAAACTGTAACTAAGAGCTAAGATCATATTATATATATCTTTATATTATAAAAAAGCAGGATAATATCTGAAATTGCTGTAAGTGGTGGATTTAGTTTAGACCTATTACTGTAATGGTAACTATAAACTAAATTTCCCTTTATGCTTAATTCAGGTCTAGCCACACCCTGGCTTATGCTTGCTATAGTAATGAACTTTAACCATCTTTGGCTCAGAGGAAGGCAAATTTGAGAGACCCCTGTCTCCTATATTTCCAACAGTGTGAAAAACCCTCATTTCCCTCCTGGTTACCCAGGTGTGAACTAGATTGCTGCCTGGTGGAATTCTCAACCCTCAGGGGTGGACATCTACTCTTCCAGTTCAGGGGCCACCTGAGTCCTCTTGTCTCCAAGGACTGGGAAGTGATGGGCCTCCCATCTCGAGGGTTGAGGTACCTTAAAGCAGCAGCATTTATAGAGAGTTAAGGAGAAAGTTAATTTTGCCTACATGAGAGAGAAATACATGCTGGGAATGAAGTATGCCTCATGGAGGCATTTCAGAAAGAGGAGGCAGAGGATAGAGTGTGGACACTAATAGAGTTGAACCTGTGGAAAAAGGAGAAATGTATGAGCAATTGCTGCAAAAACAGAACGGGGGTGCGGGTGGGGGTCATTGTCAGGTTAAATTATCCACCAACCTCAAAAAAGTGTAATGGATTGGACCTCAGACTCTGAAAGGCAGTTGATTCGACAAGACAATGTAAGAGAAATGTTTGTGTACATAGAGGAAATACATATATCTAAAGAGGGGGATTAGAAAAAAAATGAGAAAAGTACAAAATTAATGATAAGCAAATAAATCTTAGAGAATGTCCCACCAAATGGAAGGGAAGAAAAAACATGTTTCTGCAAAGATCACCACACCAGCACAGAGTGACAATATAGCAAAAGAAGACGTATGGACATCTGCTTATATTAAATGAAAGGATTGGATAACTGGGTGGTTTTAGTGTGGAGAATTTAGTTTCAAGAAAAGTAAAAGTAGAGAAAATGAAAATTATTCTCAGCTTCAATTCTAGTCCACAAAGTGTGTGGAGACCAAATGAAAATATCAGGAAGTAAGCAAATGCAACATCACGTAGTCAGTGAGGAAGAAAGGCAAGGATTTTGGGCTTAGTCATCACACACGCCCTACACTTTAGGAAAACAAATGTCAAAAAGTGTTGAGGCAACATCAGAAATTCCTATAACCTAAGAATATGAAGTGGAAAATAGTCAAACAGGATGGAATATTCCTAAAGGACCTCAGGTAACATTGTGCAAGGAGAAGCCACCAAAGAAACCCCTGGGGCTGGACAGGTAGCTCTTTACAACACTCTTATTGAGAAAGGGCAGATAGAAATAGGAAAGGAGGAAGCATGGCAAAGTTATTTAATATGACTGTTAAGAGTCTCAAGAAAGCTAAAGCTCAGGCAAAATCTAAGGACAGAAAAAGGACTTGGAGGTAATTTTATTAATTGTAAGTTAGTATAGATTTACTTTGAATATGTATAGACGTAAAATAGAAAACAAAACTACCCATAACCTCCACACACACCCAGCAACAATGCCTGTGAAGATTTTGATATGGTTCCTATTAGTCTTCTTCATATGCAGGTTGTACAAATAATGTCATCATACTCTAAATAGCTTTGCAAGTGTGTTTTCACCCAGCAACATAATGTATATCATTATGCCATCAAATATCAATATGGATTTTAATTTCTGATTATTATTATGTATTGTGGCTTTCCCATATTTTAACAGATTCCTACTGTTGAACATTTGAGTTAAGTTTTTGAAATTATGACTAATGCTGGAAAGGCCATTATTGAAATGAAAGTTTGTACAGCTGTGATTATCTCATTAGAATAAATTTTTCAAGGGACATACTTGGTCAAAGAGTATGAAATGCCAAATTCATGAAATGCCAAAATACATTCCAGAAGTTCTGTATCATCAAAGGATTCTTTTACATTGTATTTAGAACAAGAAGATACCTGGGGAAGGGATACTGTCTCTGGTGGATATACTTGGCATAATGGGAAAGGATTATAAAGGGATAGGGAAATTGTTAACATTGATTTTGCTTCTCTCTCTCAAGTAGAAAGGTTTTTTAGTCAAGACAAATAGAAAAAATATGACTAAAGAGAAGGGAAAGGCTATCAGAAAGCACCTGTCAGGTCTTCTAGTAGAGATGAATAGATCCTAAGATGCTAAGAGAGTGTGCACGTGTAATCATTGAATTAATGTCTGTAAATTATAGAGAAATTACACAGAACAGGATGAGTGTTAAGGGACTGGCAAATGTACAAGATAAATTCTGAACACAATAGAGTTTGAAATTGAGACAATCATAAGACTAGGTGGTGGTGATGTTGAGTGAGCATTTAAAAGAGAAAGCAGGGAAGCAGATGTGGCTGAAGTGATAAAGCCCCCACCTACCATATGGGAGGACCTGGGTTCGAACCCTAGGGCTTCCTGATGAAAAAGAGAAAACGTGTGCCTGCAATGCAAACCAGTGCCCGCGTAGCAAGGTCAGTATGCATGCAGTGAGCCAAGTGTCCATGTGGGTGCTGCTCACTGACCGACAATCAGGATTACCAGGCAAATATGCACTAAGGACCTTCCCCTTGACAAGTTTAGAACCCTGTGGGAGTAAGAAATAAAGCCAGTGATGGTAAATACCTAGGCCGGGATTTGACGTGGGGAACTCTAGGAAACTGAAGACCCTCTGCAGGTATTCTGCTTTACTTCTTTAAGCAATTGACACACGATATGCAATTTATTCAGCAAATGCTCCTTGTGCGTTTACTATGTTCCAAGCATTGTATTATATACAAGTGATACAGTGGCCAACAGGACAAAGAGAATACCTGCCCTACTCAATGAATGTTTAATGAATGAACAAATAAATGTAGGAATAAATCAATGAAGCCAAAGATGCACAGAGCTTCAAGGACTACTGAGGTATACATTAAGCTTTGGCAGGAAAAAAAAAATATATATATATACACACACACACACACACACACACACACAGACACATATTCCTGGGGAAAAGCACTTGGTTACCTCACTCTTCTCCAAGTGTCAACTTATGTTGCATTTCTCCCTTTTGCATTTGGTTTTGAGTTCATCTCCAATGGAAGTTATTGTATTTTGTGCATCTAGCTGTTTAATCAAGCATCGGCTAGCACCTCCTTCTTCTCATCCCCTGTAAATTGATATCTGAGAATCTTCTCTGAAAAAATTGGTTAAAGCCCTTTTTACATTTATTAAAATGTGATATGACCTCTCAATTAGTCAAATCTTTTTGAATGACTTCATGTCAGCATCTGATTAAGTTACTCTTTTATATTTCTCAGTGATGGTTCCAAACAGAGCCAATTATACTCCAGGTACTTATTCAGAAAAATGAAAGATGTTAGCCAGGAAAACAGAAAAAAATTATTTTATACAATTTGCAGATACACTGCCAAAAAGAAGGCCACTGATCATCAAAGGATTGATTGGGCAACATTTCCTAATCAACAACACTGCAAATAGCCAACCTAATTATTGCTGACACCATAATGGCCAGGATGCCTGCAAAGATGGGAATTATCATAGGAAGCTGGCTCCCTCCAGCAAAATAAGACCCAAAGAAGCTACAAAGCAATAATGAACTTTAGGAATTAAGGAGAAAAGAAGGAGGAGGAGAAAGAGGAGATGATAAAAATGAAGAAAGAGAAGGTGAAGGAAAAGAAGGAGGGGAAGGGGAGGGGGAAGAAAGAGGTAGAGGTTGGAGAAGGAGCTGCAGGAGTAGAAATGAGGGAAGAGGAGAAGGAAGAGAAAGGGGGGGAAGGATAAAGGAAGGGAAGGAAATACTAAGTTCATGGATGGCTCTTTTGAACTGGGATGTGTGTGTCCATTGGCAGGTGCTGTGGCTTGTGACTGCAGCCTGGAATGGAGGGTGACTGATACTATAACAGTATAAGTTGTAGAAAAGTAGAGTGAGTTCTTTGTTTTTCTTGTTGCTTCTCCAGCTCCATTATCATGTGGTAATGACTGCCTGCTTCCTTTCTCTGCAGAAATCTTCAGAAAGCCACAGTGGGGGCCAGAACACAGGGGCAGGCAGATCAAAACTGGGCAGAAGCCCAGCTGGGGAGAGGAAGTAAAGAAAGCAGATGAGACTGAAGAGCTTCCAGAAACCTCTTTCCCACCATAAGCTCCTGCAAGCCCCTGTGCTCATGTTTTCAGTCCATGGTGACATCCTCTCTCCAGGCCTGTTCTCTTTTGGGTTTGAGAATGAAGCCCTGTTGATGAAGGAACAGTTGCTGCAGGGTTACTAGGTGAGTGATTCCTAAGGAGACTGATTAAATGGGATTTTATGAAGTTCTGGCTCCTTGAACTCACCAGCGCTGACACAGACTAACAAAGGGATTCTCAACAGCAGTGCTATTGACTTTTGCAGAAAGTTGTCTTAGCTCCCAGTGTCCTGTTAAGTCCACCATAGAGATTTGAGCTACCCACTAGATTGTAAGGTTCTGTGTGGTCAACACAGTGTCTTTGGCATGTCTGTGTCCCTCATGCTGCTTAACTTAGTACCTATGACTCAATGCCTTCTTGAGCTGAATGAGTGTCTCAGACCCTCAGAAAGTACAGAGAGTCAGCTGCTACAGACGGGAAATACACAGCAATTAGATTCAGGGTAGAGGGAGAGGATTGCAGCAGTAAATCCTGAGCATCCCAAGAAACACCAATCCCTGAGCTCCAGAACAAGGAAAGCCAGTCCAGTTAGTGGAGGTAAAACCTAGGGACCTAGAAAGCAAATAACCTTTTTGGAGCAGCTCCTGAGTTATCTGCACACTGGTATTTGCAGAACAGTAGATGGGCCAAACCCCTGGAATCACTTTGAGGAGCACAGATTCAGGTAAGACAGAATCCAGGTTGATGAAACATTTGGGAAAACAAAGCAATACAAAGTTTTGCCCCTGCCTGTAAAGACATATCAATACCAAAGGGCACTTAAGACATAACATAGCCAGTTCTCCAAGTCCTCTAATAACAACCAGATCATTTGCAATGTTCTGAAATGTTCTTGGACTAGAATCTAAGAACTTAACAGAAACTTCTCAGATGAGAAAATTAGGAGATGCTAGGCAAATGGGTAGATCAAGACAGAGTCTGTTTTATTGGACTTACCCCATTCAGCTAACATGGAGTTGAAGAAGGTCAACCACCACACCGGGGAGTCAAGAGTGTCTACAACTGAAAGCAGGAGAATGCACCTAGTATCCATGTGGAATCTAAGCCCCCTCTTTATATAGATGTGGAGTGGACACAACCATTCCAAGGTCCACAGGATGGAGGAGAAGAGTAAGAATTAGAGTGGAATTACTGATATTCTATTCATGAACTATTGTGATTAGTAATAGAAGAAAATGTGGCATTGGTGTTGGGAAATTGGCCATGGTGCCTGCTGGGGGTAGGGAGTGGGAGGAAGAGATGTGACGTGGGGGTGTTTTTGGGACTTGGAGTTGTCCTGGGTGGTACTGCAGGGACACTTACTGGACATTGTATGTCCCCCCATGGCCCACTGGGTGGACTGTGGAAGAGTGTGGGCTATGGTGCTGTCATTGACCATGAGGTGCATCAGTGCTCAGAGATGTATTCACCAAATGCAATGAATGTCTCATGATGATTGAGGAGGTTGTTGTTATGGAGGGAGGAGTGGGGTGAGGGGGGTAGGGGGTATATTGGAACTTCATATTTTTTAATGTAACATTGAAAAAACAAAGACAAAATTAAAAAAAAAAAAAAGACACAGTCTGCTATGAATGTCCACCATCCACCAGGGGAAATAGGGGGTATCCACAAATAAGACTCAGTGGGAGGTTGAAACTCAAGCTAAGGCCACAGAGCCATCCATTCAGGGATTGATGGATTCTAGCCAAAGTAGGCATGGGTTTTTGTGATGAATTAATGATTTCTGTGTTAGATTTGACAGGAGGGTGAGGGAGCCCATTTCCTATGTAGTAGTATTCTCACCCTAGGCACAATCTAGTTTACTGCCAAATGAATTGAGTGGAACAACACAGGTCACTTCATTTGTACTTCATTTGAAGTAAAATGATGCAGATTCCTTACTCAATACATACAGGCCAAAGACACTTTTGGCCTCAGAACTTTCCATGATTACTAAGCTGTCATTGTAAAGTGTGGCTATACCATTGCTTTCTCTGAAAATGTGGTGAGTTTTAGGAACTTGTGTTGCCTTAAGTTCTTTTATAAACTGATCATTTCCTTGAAGGTATCTCCTGATTTCTATGTAACTGAGGGTGCACATCATATTAAAAATTTAAGCCCAGTCTGAAGACTGGTGTCCAAGATCTTTTGGTGGGATAATTGCACTCCAACTTACGCACTACCCTCCAAAGGGCATAACACTCATGCACCCCCACTCCCAAGAGCACAAACATGCACTTCCATACACAACTCAGAAACACAAACACAAGCACTAAGGCACAAACATACATGCACATACCATTCACATGTATCCAACATGTACACGAACTGCTCACACATGTATACACAGATACCACACATGCAGTCACATCACTAAAACTCACACAGACAAACAAGGACATTACACCACACACACATCACATCACATACACATCTATACAAGTACACGACTCACCATGACACAAAACCACATGCAAACTGTATACGACATACACTATTCATTCATACACATCACACCACATCACACACAAGCATACCACACACACTCCACACCCACACCCACATACACAAGAAAGTATTTTACACTTTACTGTCTTTCTCTCACACACTCTTGGAGGAAGTTTGGAAATCTAGTCTCCAGCCCTAACCTTTTCTATTCCAATGTCAAATAGAAAATGCTGCCAGCAAACCTCAGATTAAATGCTGCCTTTCAAACTGAGATACAGCATCCTGCTGTGGACATCATTTACATATTTTCCCATTCATTTTCCCAGAAAGGAGGACCATAAAGGGGCCATGAGGGGGAAGGCTACAACACTTTATTCCCAACATTTGCATCAGTTGGAGCACACACACGTAGTCCAAGATCAGTTGAGGAGAAGGTGGCCCAGTGGAGTCACGCTGAACAAAGTATCAGAAGAGGGAACCTCTGATCACAAAGGGCGAACCTCAGATCAGAGCAAAGAAAACATTGCTGAGGGCAGTCAGAATTGTGATCCCAAGCAGGGCTACATGATATTAACACCTTCCCCAGCTTGCTCCTACTGAGGACATATCTAAATTGCACACTAGAGGGCGCTCCTGATGAAACAAGCAGAACCTGGCTCAACCTCAGTCCAACTAAGTTGTTCTGGAAACCAAGTGCCCACCTAAGGGCATTAAGGAGACACCCACACAGAGTGGACTTATGTGGGAAGATGAAAGAAAGGACACACACAGGGAGGAACAGAGATCCAAACACCAACCACATCTGGTCTGTGACCCGGAGCAATCAAGGACAAAGCAGGGACAGGCAAGGGGCTGGGAACCAGTGATGGCCACTGGCAAACTGACTTACTCATTCCAGATTGTGATGTTCACTAGCCCTTGGGTGCTATCTGCAATCCATTTTCAAATCTGGACTATAGCTTAAGAACAGAAAATGTTTTGAAAGCATTTGTCACTTTTCACAACAACAGCAGTAGATTTGGAAATAGACCAGACTTATCTGGCTTTTACATAGCTCTAACACAGATTTTATTGGAAGTCTATTTTGCTTTACCTTGGTTTGCAATACATGAAATATTTTTGGCCCAACAACCTCAAAAAATTTCAATTCTTGGCATTCTTTTAAGCAAATTTTTCCAGGGAAAATTGTGATAAATGAAATTTGCATTTGGCACATGTATGCAACCCCTATAAATTCCTTCCTTCCCTCGCTCACTGTAGAGCACCTGGATCTTTAATTCCTCAAGCTCTTTTCAATTGATACATTATTCATGTAGAGAATGAGGGTCTAATTTTGTGAACTGAATATGGTGCAGGAGCCTTTGAACAAAAGACAAATGGTTTGTTGCAAGATGGAGAACTTCAGGAATAATCTGAAAAGAGGCAATTGCTCAGTCTTCATGATCCTCTGCTCTAATCCCTACTACCTATTCTGACCTCATCTCCTGCTCCTCCTCACCTCCTGTAAACCCAAATGAAAATAAACCCTCAGACTCAATCATATATCCTCAGCAAAATCTCCCTCATTTGCAACTTGGATTATGAGCATTCCATTCATCTTCATGCCCTAACTGAAACCTGGCTTTCCCCTGAGGATACTGCTTCACCCACAGCCCTCTTAAATATTACCCTCTCCCAACACATGCACACTGGGTCTGAAGAAAGGTAGTTACATGCCTTTCTTGCACTTCATTGCAACTTCTAACCATTTTTTTTCCTTGTAGCTCCCTAAAATCATCCAGCTTTCATTCTCAGATCATCTGATTATGCCAGTTTCTATCTGTCCTTGTTACTGTTATCTAAAGACCCTGGGGACAATCCTCCTCACTGCATGAAGAATTTAGTTCATGGCTGACTGTCATTTCTCCAAAATTCATGGTGATTTTAATACTCACAGGAAAGGATTTTTCCAAGTCCTAGATCTCTGAATTTCTTGACCTCCTGCAGTCCAATGATCTTGTCCACAGCTCTACCTCTGCTACTCACTTTCATTAAATATTGTCATTACCAGAAACTGCATTCCCACCAGAAACTAATTTCAACCATTCCATTTTTTTCACCCTCCCCACTGTCTATCTTTACACCTCCATTTCCCTATTACTTCAGTTTCAGCAATCTTTGACCTCATCAGGATCTACAATACAGAGATTCTTCCCAGTTTTCAGTAGGCTCCCCACATTGTATTCTCACTTTTCTCCTTTCTCAGATTAAACACCATGGCCAATGATTTTCCCTGGCTATGCCTTAAATTCAGAACCTCTAACTTTAAGTAGGACCATTAATGTTGCTTGGCAATCGCACTATTTACCCCCAGTTCCAATTACTATTTCACATTCCTAGATGGCTATTTTATTCCTCTCTTCTTCCTCAAATGTCTAGATTTTCTCTCTCTCATTTAATGATTTTGATCTCTATGTCACTGAAAATATAAGAAGCAATCACAAAGGAGCTTCCATGAGCTTCTACCACCACGTCCACTCACCAATCTGTATCCACACCCACATAGCTGCCTTCTCTCCTGTTACTGTGGAATGAACTCCCTGTGTTTCTTCATGCCCCTCCACAACTGTACTGGATCTCAGCTCCACTCACTAACTCAATGATTCTCCATTTTCCCTCATGCAGCAAAAATTCCCATAATCATAACATATGCATTTCATTTAACTTAAAAATTAAAGAATTTTCTTGAAACCACTTTCATCATTTCTTTCCTTTCTTTTATAGAAAAGTACAGGAAAGAATTGTCAATACTCATACTCTCAAATTTCTGCCTTTCCATTATCTCTTGGACCCACTTGAATCAGACTGTCATTCAGATCACTCACGCAAACTGCTCTTGTGGAGGTCACCAACTGCTGTGACCCATGCAGCTGAACAGGTTCCATAGGTGGGAGGAGTGTGAGGCTGAGAAATGAAAGACACAAAATACCGGGGGCCAGGTAGACTGTGAGGAGCTCGCAACTTCCTCAGGCACTTGGCTTGAACACACACCTTATGTTATACCATAAGGGGAAATAGCACATTCAGAAGGTTTGCTTTCCTAGCTCACTAAAAACACAAAAGTTATTCTTCTATTCATAAGCCTACAGATAACATGGTTTCTTTCTACTTCTTACCCACACTCAGCATTATTTGGTTCAGCACATGACCTTGCCCAGTGGGCACTTCCTATTTTATCTCCAGACTCTCCAGGTGCACTTTATCTACAGTCTCATTGTGAACTTGGAGGCTGCTTTGCAGGGCTCCCCACAACAAATGTCTCCATGTTACTAAATATAAGGTCAATGCTTAATGTCTTCTGACTTGAACCATCAACAGCACTTGACACAGTAGTTCCCTTCCTCCTTCTTGCAAAACTCTCTTCACTTGATGTGGCAGTTTTAGATTATTTTATGAATCCCAAAAAGAGAAAAACTATGTTTGTAAAATACTCTATTCCTCTGGTATGATACCTTTTCATTGCATTTTAATTCAGCTGGGATGTTTTTGATGAGATTACCTGTTAAGATTAGGCTTTTAGATTTGACTACCCTAGAGGGCATGACTCAGATTGAGTATCTGACCCCTTCGTGGGTCTGATATAAAATGGACACTCACTCAAGAAAATACAAAGGAATGATAGAACTCTGTCATTTTTTACCCTGGGGCCCCCGGGAAGTGATGAGCCATTCACCTGAGAGTTTGCAGCTGACCTTGGGAAAAGAACAGAAGAGCTGAGATGGATATAGAAGGCCCAGGGAGAAATGAGCCTGATGCCAGGAGTGAGAGGAAGCCCTGAAAGACAAGCTCTTTGCCAGCTTACAGCTGAGATGGGAAAGAAGCTGGGCCCCTGGAGTCTCAGAGGAAGAAGCCCAGAGGCAAAACCAGAATCCCAGCAGAGATCACCCGCCATCTTGCTTCAACACGTGGTAGCTGACTTTGGTGAGAAAGTACTTATTATGATACCTTGAGTTGGACTTTCCATGGCTTTGGGACTGTAAGTTTTACCCTCATATAAATACCCCATATAAAAGTCAACAGATTTCTGGTACTTTATATTGGAAGCCCTTTGGCAGACTGATACACTTTACTCATAGGAGATCACACATGTGTAGATTTCTTCCTACCTCTATATCCACTCCTTTTGGTCTCTAAATATTGGAAGGAATTATCTTTTCTATCCATGCTCTTTCCTTTGTGAATCTCATTGTGTCTCACAGCTTTAAATACTTTCTTTGTGCTGATCACTCTCAAATTTACATTTCTGTCCCTACCCTCTCCTTTGAAACCTAGATTTATATATCCTTTTGCCTATATGACATATCCATATGGTTTTCCATAAACATCTTAATTTATCAAAAGCTGACCTTTGTCTCTCCTGCCCTCCCCTCTAAATCCTGCTTCTTCCATAGACATTCCCATCTTAGTCTACGAAAACTCCATTCTTCCAATTTCTCAAGACAAACACCTTAGAATTAAGTTATTTCTCTATGTCTCCCATCTTACATTCAATCTTTCAGTATGTCTTATCTGTTCTATCTTCAAAATTTCTTCAGAATCCAGCTACTTCTCTCAGTCTTCACTGCTACACTCTGGTCCATGCCATGCCATCATTCAATAATTTATTACAATGCCTCCCAATTCTCCAACAGTTCCAATCATCCTTCCATAGTCTATTTCTGACATGGCAGCCAGAGTAAACATGTTAAAGAGCCAGAATATGTCAGTTCTCTGCCAGAACTTTCATGTGACTTCCTGTAAAAGATAAAGCTCAGAGTCCTCATAGTGCCTTCAAGGAGCTACACAATCTGGTCTTTCTGGCCTGTTCTCCTAAATATCCCTGGCCATTAACTCCACTCCAGCCACAGTACCCCCTCTCTGTTCCCCACAAGCACTAGACATGTGTCTGCCACAGAAGCCATTACGCTTGGGATTCCCTCCACCTGGGATTCCCTACAGTGAACAGCATGGCCCCCTCACTCCTTTAGGTCTCTATTCAAATGTCACTTTCTTAGTGAGCTGTCCCTGGCTACCAGATATAAACTCATATCACTTCTCCCACTGCCACCCCACCCAACATGTCTTCTACTCCTTCCTTGCTTTATTACTCTCCCTAACACTTGACAGTCTCTGACATACAGTGTATCTTGTCTTGGTTATTGTTTGTCTCCTCTATTATCATGCAGAGACTATGAGGGCAAGGATGTCAGTCTGCTTATTCACAGCTGTATCACCTGTGCTTAAAACACCTTCTGGCACATGATAAATGTTTATTTGGTGAGTGCATATATGCACATACAGTCAGACACAAAACATACCTACTTTCATGCTAGGCATTGGGAGGTAGAGTTGGAAAAAGAAGGCCAATGAAGCACAAATTCTGTGTTTGAAGTGCTAATAGGCTGAAGAGATGTTAAATATACACAAATCACAATACAAGACAGTATGTGATGAATGTTAGGATATGGGGCAGACAATGGGCAATAAAAATTCTAAGGTACCTTAAAAAGGTACCTTGGAACAACATTTCAGAATCATGTTTCTTGTGGTTTGTTTAAAAAAAATAATTTCCTAGACTTTCAGGTTAATAAAGGGGATGAGAAGCAGGGCAGGAGATGATAAAAAAAAAAAATCTGGTATTGGAATAAGAACCGAGGATTTGCCATATTAGAGGGATTGTTTTAGTGGTGTGATCTTAATGACAGTATTAGCATTTGACCACAATGGGGAGTTGAAGAAGTGCACTATTTCTCTTTGTGGAGTCCATGCCAAAGACCCAGACTCACAAGAGACCTAGGTTCATTCCCACCTTTTCAGTATATGACCTTGGATAGTCAACTGAACCTTGATAAGCCTGCTCCTTAATTGTCTAAATATGGTACTTCAGAGGATTAAAATGTATAGTGCATGCAGGTGGGATGCAGAGTACAGGCCTGGTACAGAGTAAGCTCTCCATAATTGCTAGCAGTGACTGTCATTACATTGTTTTAAAATATGACATTATTTCTCTTATTATCTCAATAGCATATGTTTATATTTTGAAAATTGAAAATACAAGAATAGTACAAAAACAAATATAATCTTACTACTCATATTATTTCTTTTAAAAATTCAGTATTTGTTAGAAAATACATCAAAAACCATATGCTTTTTTAAGTATCTATAAATATTTTAGATGTTTTTATGTCATTTTAATAGCAAAAAGTCTATATGGCCAATTCTTGGACAAGGAAAACAGTTGGTTTCCTAGTGACTGACTAATATAAAGATTTTCACATAGTTTTTTTTTTAATCTATGGAGTATTTTTTATAATAATTGGATGGTAGAAGTCAGTTTAGGATAAATATCATGCCATGACAATAATTATCTAAAGAGAACTTTCGCTATACTCTTCCCTGAGATTTCCATGTCCTCACAGTAGCATTGGTGTAGGCTGTTGGTGGGCAGGTGCTGTTCATCTCTTCATAGATAACCTGACTGAGCTGTGTGTTTGGGACAGTGAGAACTGCAGCCCTGCCCTTGGTAGCCATGCCAACAACTCCAGTCCCAGAGAAACAGTTTAGCAATGCAAAATCTATAAACTTTAAATATTCTGGGAAAATGCAAACCAAATGTGCTAAAAGCTTATCCAAAATGTATGAAATCCATGCTAAAAGCTTACCTAGGATGTGAAAAATATATGTTAATTCAAGCTTTTTAACCACTGAATCAAAGAACCATTTGGCCCTTCCTCTGTATAAAAAGAACCCAGAAAGCTTGTTCGCGGCTCAAGTTTTTAATGGAAGCTCTGAGCCCAGCAGGTCAAAATAAGTCCTTTTTCCTTCCCAAAATTATTCCTGAGTCCTCACCTTTCTATATGCAAATAATTGAACCTCTCCTGAATTCTACAACAGCATCAGTTTACTGTCTAAATGCTTAATTCAATTTTTGTCATATCAGGCAACACGTATTCAAGTGCTGCAGGATGACATTTTACCTGGCATTCTCAAAAGGCCAAGAACCAGTCTGGGTCAGAACACACACATGCATACTTCCTGCCAAGAGTACTGCTACAAATTGCCACAACCTATGTGCCAAGGGGAGAAGACACTTTCAAGTCCTTCTCATGGGTGGATTTACAAGCCATTTATATAAACAGAGCTAAAAACCATTTTGGCAGGAGAATAGTCTTCTTCCTCTTAGACTATTTGACCTTTGACTCATCCAAGTATGACTGACTGCATCCATTTTTTCCTGTCCCAGATCCTATTTAGATAATATGTAAGGACTGAGGTTGACTATTGATACTTTCCTCCCCTCCTTCCCATGTGGTGTTCTTGCTCCCTGAAGTCCCATCTGAAAAAATTACCTGGCTAGGAAGCAAGCCAGCTATTTTACATTTCCCATCAATCCTCATCACAATTTAAGACTTTGTTCTATTTCTGATGTACATCATAGCATATCAGAATGTGAAGGGAAATTAGAAATTGAGTTTGACCCCTTCATTTCACAACTGAAAAAAAAGAGAAAGACCCTTTTTTGGTACAATGCCATATATGGTGGGGGTGTGAACCTGAGGGTGATTGAAATCCACCTCGTCTTTTTTAAAAAATTCTACTCCAGAGTTTTTATCACACAACTTTATAATATTCCCTACTTGCATATGAGTATTTTTAAGGTTTCCTGTTAATAGAAGATTCCCTCTATGTAGAAAATTGTTCCCAAAGGAATTATTAATTCAACTGGAACTGGAGGAAAGGTGGAATTTGAGATTCTTAATGTTAATTTAAAAGGGGGCATAGGTTCCCAAAAGTTTGAAAACCATTTTCCTATTAACAGAGCACAAATTAAGTATCAAAATGTTTAGTGGCAGGTACTCTCAGGTCAAACATATTCCCCTAGAATTGTGTAAATTCTGTGTTTATAGATTTTATGAGTTTCCTTGTGGAGTTTCCCACTCATTGAGGTGGAGGTTACAGAGCTGAGGAGCAGCTAAAATGACAGACATCAGTAATAATCTGAAAACATTTTGAGCATAAACAACTACTTACTAAGTATTTTGGTGAAATAAATATTGTGTTGAAATAAGAATGCCCTGAATGACTCATTCCAATGAGACCAGATGGGACTAACTTACACCTCTTGTAATGATGCCATCATTGCATAGAACATTGGGGTGGGGTCTCCCCTTCTAAACTGCCTTCAGAGCCATTGTCTGCTATATATTATTTCAACCATCCTCCAAGGTATTAATATATATATATATATTTTTATATTTAAACTATTACAGAACCAACCTTACTGGAGATGAGGTTTCTTTCTTTAAAAATTACTTAATATGCTAAAGTCAAGCCTGCTTTACCTACATCTCAAGGCTGCATTGTGGATTAATTGGATCGGAAAGCCCTTTACAAACATTTATTGTATACAAATGAGACCTGTCATTACCATAAAAAGGACCATTCCCTTACAGTCATAATAATATTTGGTAACTATAATAATAACACAGTTACAAAGAATTTGGTTTTTCCAATCTGTCCTGGTGATAGATTGGAACAGACTCCCCTAATAAATAGGCATTTTCTGTAAGAATGTGATCACAGTGATTTCTGTTGTGTTATGTCATTCTTTCCAGAATATTTTGTTCAAATTCTCACTACTACATAACACTTTAGGGGCTGTTCCAGGCTTTGAATAGAAATGTGTCAAAAGAGGAACTCCTGGATGCAGCTGCAGTTGGGGTCATCTTCCTAGGTCTCCAACCCTGCAAGGGCCACCACGCTGTGAGCTGGGAGACTTATAAGGTGGATGCCCCTCTTCTGGGAATGTCCCAGGGAGTGGAAGTGTTTCTAGGGCTGCTCTCAGCTTTGGGGCAGAAATACTTAATTTCTTAGAATTCACAACCACTCTGTGTTTTCTGTATAGTTGTCACCTCAAAGAGAAAAGATTGCTTCTCAACTCCTGCATGTTTCATCCAGGGCAGTCAAGGTTTCTCAAGTTGTGGCCAGTGAACCATTTGCCTAAGGATTTTTGGTCACTTCCCCAGACCTCTGGAATACAGCTCAGGAATCTATACATTTTAAAATTTCCCCTTGTCATTTTTCACACATTCTAAAACTTGAGGACCATAGTCTCACAAGGGCTTGAGATCTGACTTCTAGGATGTAATATGAACTGGACCTCACAGTACAACACAGTAAAGCTATATTGAACTGGAAGATACCCCATTAGGGTCAATAGTGAGAGATTATGCTACTGTTGTAGAATTTGAAAGAGGTTCAATTATTTGCGTATAGAAAGGCCAGGACTCAGGAAGGATTTTAAGAAGGAAAAATGGTTTATTAAGGGCCGGCCGAACTCGGGAGATTTCTGTTTCAAACCTGAGCCCCAAACAAGAATTTTGAGTTCAACTTATATGGAGGAAGGGTAAATCGTTCTTTGTTTCAGTGCTCAAAAGATTTGAATTAGCATATTAACTTGATCCTAGGTAAGCTTTTAGCATGGACTTCATACATTCTCAATAAGCTTTTAGCACATTTGGATTGCATTTCCCCTGAATATTTAAAGTTTATAGAGTTTGCATTGCTAAACTGTTTCCTGGGACTGGAGTCATTGCCATGGTCACCAAGGGCAGGACTGCAGCCTCTCACCATCCCACACCCACAAGTCAGGACAGACAGCTTAGGTCAAGGTTATCTCCAAAGAGACAAAGACCCTTCTACCCACAGGCCACATCACTACAGGTAAAAAATTCTGAGTGTCAAGTCAATATGTGGCCAGATTCATTGTCTTTAATATGCTTACTTTCCAATGTCATTGGATCTAGGTATTCCTGGGCAGTCAAATACAGACTTTTTAAAAATGTATTCTTTGACTCAACCAACATTAATGATCACCAGGTCTTGTGCTTGTCACCAGAATTACAGAAATGACTAGGATAGCATCCTTCCCATCAAAGGGCTTACATTTAACCCTTTCTTCCTAACTTCCTCTAGCAAGTACCACAGAAAAAAGCACTTCATTCCAAACAGTGAAATACTACTATTTTCCCAGTCCAGTGGTTTTGCGCTGGGTTCCTTAGAGCTGTGAGGTGCTTTAGAGATTTCCCAGGGAATGTGTGGGTGGCAGATCAAGTAGACTCTGTACAAATACTTCCCCTGAATCATAGCAGTTAAAGTTTTCTCTACTTATTTTTTATGATTATGGCTCCACATAAGGTTTCAGTTAAGACTAGAGAGAAAGTTTATAAAACAGTACTGGGGAGCTGATGTAGCTCATTTGTTGGAGCAATTGCTAGCTATGTGAGAGGTCTTATGTTCAATCCCTGGTAATTCCTTAAAAAATAAAACAAAGAACAAAGCAAGCACCCTAGAATTGATATGTTTTCATGCATTTCTAGTCAACAAAAAGGTTTTTTAAATTTATTGAAGTATATCTCTCATACATAAGCATACATAAACAGTAAGTGTATACTAATAGTTGTGGACTTACAAAACAAACATATATAACATCATACAGGACTCTCATAACTCACCCTACCACCAATAACTTGCATTGTTGTTAATCCTTTTAAACTAATGATTAAAGACCTTGTCAAAATATTACTACTAAGCAAAGTATTTTCCCTAACCAATCCTAGTATTATTATCTTTATATCATTTATATATGAACATACATAAACAATTAACTGTATAGTGAAAGTTGTGAACTTACAAAGCAAGCATGCATAACATCATACCGGGGTCCCATACATCAACCCTCCACCAACCCTCCACCAACCCTCCAAACATCATGAGATGTTGTTACAAATTATGAAAGAATATTATCAAAATTTTACTACTAATCATAGTCCTTATCTTACATTTGGTGTGTTTTTCCCCCTATCCACCCTATTATTATTTTTTAAATATATTTTTTTATAACAGAAGTTGGAAACCTATAAATCAATCATGGACATGTGCAGAATTCCCAAACAACACCCCTCCATCTATACACCACAATGTGGTATGTCATTGGCTACAGATAAAATAATAGCATCTGATTGTTACCATGTCCATAGTGTACATTTGGCTCACATTTTCCATACTGCCTCACTAACAACACAGCACATCTTTAGCATAGATTCAAGAATATTATATTATTAGTACTAACCAGTCCATAGGCCACTCCAGTTGTACTTTTCCCATGCCCTTCCATACTCCCAACACCCTGCCATAGTGATATACATTTGCTCTAGCTACCAAAGGACACTCTTGCATCTGCACCATCAACCACGATTCTCATCCACCTCTCGGTTCACTGTGCTATCCAATTCCTAGATTATTCTCTAGCATTCTGTCAATTGGCATTTACATACCTAGACTACTATTTTCAGTCATATCCCCATTTATAAACTAGCTGTCACTCACTGTGTGTTACCATCCACTCTATACATTTCCACACTTTTATAGTAAATCTACTTAAAACTTCTACATATATTAAACATCATTAGTCCACTCAGTCCTCCTCCTTTAAGAATCCACCACATACTACCAGGTCTTGAAGATATTTTCCAATAATTTCTTCTATAAGTTTTGTGGTTCTTGCTTTTATTTTTATTTTTCTTATTTCCATTTTGAGTTAATTTTTGGATAAAGTATGAGATAGGGGTTCTCTTTCCTTCTTCCAGCTATGGATATCCAATTCTTTCACCACTGTTTGTTGAATGGATTGTTCTGCCCGGGCTGTGTGAGTTTGACAGACTAGTTAAAAATCACTTGACCATACTTGTGAGGGTCTGTTTCTGAAGCATAGATTTGGTTCCATTGGTCTACTGTTTCAGTCTTTAAGCCAGTACCATGCTGTTTTTAACACTATAGGTAGGTATTATGATTAAAGTCTGGAGATGCAGGTTCACTTTTCCTCTTGATGATGTGCATGGCTATTCAGGACTCCTTACCCTTCCAAATAAATTTAATGATAGTGTTTTTAATTTTTTCTTTAATGCAGGATTGCATTAAATCTGTATATCAATTTGTGTACAGTTAACATCTTAATGATATTTAGTCTTTAATCCATGAGCATGGAATGTTCTTCCAGTTCTTTAGGGATTTTTTGATATGTTCTAACACTGAGTTGCAGTTTTTTGAATACCAGTGCATTACAACATTGGTTAAGTTTATTCCTGACTACTGAGTTGTATCTGTCATATTTTATTTTCACCACTCTTTTGACACTTTTATTTACTTATAGTGATATAATCTTCATTTCTAGACTCTCTCCCAGACCTCTCTCTCCTATCTTTTCTTTTCAGTCTCTAGCATACCCTTTAGTATTTCCTGAAAATCTGGTCTCTTGCTTAGACATTCTCTCAGTTTCTGTTTATTTGTGAATATTCTAATTTTTCCCCCATTTTTGAAAGACAGTCTTGTTAGGTATAAGATTCTTTTTTCTTAAATTTAACAATTTTAGCATAATTCACATATCTCATTGAAAAAGGAATGTAGTAAATGCATCACGGCTGCATGAAAAATTAAAATCCAGATTTGTACACACTGCTTTATTTTCAACTGGGAACAGGAATCTCCAACTTCAGGTGCAGCAGCTGCACTTGTCTGAGTCCCCTTTGCAGATGCAGCCCTGGGCACACTTGGCACAGCCTACAGGGCAGCAGGAGCAGCAGTTCTTTTTGTAGGAGGTGTATTTGCACTCTTTGCATTTGCAGAAGCCAGCACAGAGGCAGGAGTTGCCAGTGTTGCAAGAGCAGTTGGGGTCCATTTCAAGCTCAGTAGATGCCTGACACCCAAAGCAAGTGATGAGGAGGCATTAGGCTGGTGGAAGTCACGCTCTAAGATTCTTGGATAGAAGTTTTTCTCTTGTAGAGTCTTAAATATATCAGTCCACTGTCTTCTTGCCTCCATGGTTTCTGGTGATAAATCAGCACTTAATCTTATTGGATATCTGTTATATGTTATGCATTGCTTTTCTCTTGCTGCTCTCAGAATTCTCTCTTTCTCTTTGGCATTTGATATTCTGATGAGTATGTGTCTTGGAGTTGGTCTATTTGGATTTTTTCAGATGGGAGTATGTTGTGCTTCTTAGACAGGGACATCTGTGTCCTTCAATACAGCTGGGACATTTTCTACCATTATTTCTTCAAATATTGCTTCTTCTCCTTTTGCCTTCTAGTCTCCTTCTGGGACACCCATGACACATATGTTTGCATGTCTTTTGCTGTCATTTAGTTCCCTGAGACCTTGTTCAATTTTTTCCATTCTTTTGTTCATCTGTTCCTTTGTGTGTTCACTTTCAGAGGCCATGTCTTCAAGTTCACTTGTAGAAATCCTTTCTTCTGCCTCCTCAAATCTGCTATTATATGATTCCAATGTTTTTTAAATTTCATTTATTTTACCTTTCATTCCCATAAGATCTGCTATTTTTCTATGTATGCTTTCAAATTCTTCTTTGTGCTCATCCAATGTCTTCTTAATATCCTTAATCTCTTTAGTCATCTCATTGAATTTATTAAGAGATTTGTTTGAACTTCTATGATTAGTTGTATCAGCTCCCTTATGTCATCTGGAGGCTTACCTTGTTCCTTTAACTGGGCCATAGCTTCCTGTTTCTTGGTGTGGATTGTAATTTTCTGTTGGTGTCTTTGCATCTAGCTTACTAGAGTATTTTTTTCTGGGTGCAGGTTTTATCTTTAGTTGAGGGCTTTCTATCCTTTCTCCCTTGTTAATTGTGCAGTAGGAGCCAAGAATATAGGTTGTGCTGTAAGCTGTGGAGGCTCAAGCTGACCTCATTGCACCAGGGACCAATGAAGCTTCTTCCAACTTTTTCCTTTGCCAGGGGTAGGGACAGAGTCATAGCAGTGTGGAATAATCCAAGTACAGGCCTAGACTGTAGTTACCCCAGAAAGACTGATGAAGCTTTGCATCCCTTTCTCCCCTACCTGAGGCATGGATGGAGCTGCAGGTGTGGGCAAAAATCCATATAGTGCAGGTCCAAGATGAACTGCAGTTGCCCTGGTAGGTTTCTGATTTTCAGTGTATGCCAGACAAAGTTACCTGCAGTTACCTGTATAGGCTGGTGCAGGGCTCCTCAGCCTCCTCCCTGCCAGAGGCAGGGCTGAAGCCTAGGCTAGGGCTGTAGGCTGATCTGTGTGAAAGAAACTGGTTTCTGCCAACACTGAGAGTTTCAGTCAGCCTAGCTTCCCCTCAGGCTGGGGGCGGAGTCAAAATGGTGGCTACTGGCCTCTTTCTGACCTTGACTGGTTTACACGCTTCTGTTCCCAGGGTTATATCTCAGCCAGTCAGTCTACCAGTCAGTAGCTGAAATCAGCAGCCAATCGTCTCCTCCTCCCCTGTTTCTGGGAATTAGAGCTTCCAATTCAAGTCACAGAATAGCTCCTGGGACGGCTTGTGCAGCCAGAGTAGGATAATCACCAGCCTCTGTGGCTTGGCCAGTAATTTCCTGGGTAGACTGGAACAGGTCTCCACAGCTTCCTCCTGCTGGACATGCCACTGGGAACTAGGCTGGAGCTGCAATCTGACCTGGATAGAAAGAAGCTGGTCCCCAACTGCACTGGGATTTTCAGCCCACCTCACTTCCTCTAGTGCCATGAGTGGAGTTAAGTTGGTGGCTCCCACCTCTTTCTGACTTGGACAGGCTCAAACTTAAGCTGTTCTCAGGATTATACTGTAGCCTGCTGAATTTACTCATAGTAGATGAACTTGGTGCCCAACCGTCCCTTCCTCCCACATTTTGGGAAAGTGGAGCTTTCAATTCCAACTGCAGAACAGCTCCCAAGGTGGCTTTGCCTCCAGGGGAGGATGGGCACTGGCCTCTGGGGCATGGAGTGTTCTATGTATGAGTCTTCTCTGCAGATGGGGTGTCTCCTCCTTCCACTCCTTCAAGAATGTTGCATGGTGCTCTTCTGGACTCCTGGAGGCCCCAAACAGGTGCCTCAGCTAACTCCAGATAGCTATGGGTGTTTACAAACTGCCCTGTAGCAGGAGCTGACTCTTGGAGCTCCTTACTCTGCCGACATCTTGCTGGTTCTCTGTGAAAAAGTGTTGCTAACTCTATTTTCAACTCTCTCCTTGTCTTCTTTGATATTTTTGCTTAATCAGAGGGAATACCACAGACAAATGCTCACATGTTATAAACTCACCATGTTAAGTTTAATAAATGTGTTTGCACTCATGGGTGCCAGATGCTGTAGAAACTCCAGGTTTCAGTGAAACTACTGCACTGGCATTTCACCTGGAGGAGGAAATTTTTGCAACAATGTCAAGTTCCACAAGAACTATTTTAACCCACAAATCTTGACTTTCTTAGTTCCCAAATCCTTTTTCTGATGCCAACCTGCTCCAATCTTGGTCCAGAGTAATTTCTTTGCTAAACTCCCTATTGACTTGTGGATCAGCACCAGCCTCCATTGAAGTAAGAAACCTTCCCATTTTCTAAAAACATATTTTCCTCTCCCACCAAAGCCCTAGATTCCTATCCTAAAGAACCTAGATACTGAACGAGAACAAAAAGGACCTCTTAATTTATTATCAATTGACCATGTACATTAATGCATACACATCTATCAGCATACACATTTAGACACAATAGACCGGTGCTTCCTTCGGAAGGCACATTTTAATACAGAGTAGTAGAGGTGACTCCTTCATGGGGAGTGATCACAGATTTCTCTGAGACAGTAAAATAATGTCCAAGTCCCTGAGGATCAATACAGCATTGTGGTCTGTCTGAGTGCCAGTCAGCAGGCTAAGCTGTTTGCCCTCTGTAGGCCGAGGGGGTCCACATGTTTATTCTGGG
This sequence comes from Dasypus novemcinctus, assembly GCF_030445035.2. Lineage (NCBI taxonomy): Eukaryota > Metazoa > Chordata > Mammalia > Cingulata > Dasypodidae > Dasypus > Dasypus novemcinctus. The sequence goes on from NC_080678.1 coordinate 52,130,756, forward strand.
GAATGAATACCTGCTTGGTCTTCCGGTAGTTCTTGTTGAAGCAATTCTCAATAGATAGCAATTGGTGTTCTACCCGATTACGGTCTTTGTTGGCACTGGTAGCTGAGACCAAGGATACAGAAAGGTCTACTTCTGCTATGAGACAGCTTGCAAAGACATGGAGTACTCACTCAAATCTAATTAGTCTAAAATTACAACAATAATTTGGAGAGGTTTTAAATATTCTCCACATCATTATAGTGATTCTTTGAGTTTATAACTAGAAAAAAGAAAGCATTTAAATCTCCATGATCTCCAAATGGATTTAGTGATTGCTAATTTAGACTTACTTGCTTTGTGTGTTTGCACATCTTGTTTAACATTTCTAGCTTTGGGTTTCAGATTCCTGAATTTCAAGACATAAAACTGGAACTGGAGTTTTGTTTGTGGACTGATAACCCCACCTCCACCCCTGCCACACACACATACAGGATCAATTGGTTTTTTATATAAAGGGCTGTCTAGATTATCTAGTTCTTGAAGAAGGAGCTTGGGTGGTAGACTCGGCCCAGTGGTTAGGGTGTCTGTCTACCACATGGGAGGTCCACAGTTCAAACCCCAGGCCTCCTTGACCCATGTGGAGCTGGCTCATGTGCAGTGCTGATGCACGCAAGGAGTACCCTGCCACGCAGGGGTGTCTCCCGCATAGGGGAGACCCACACGCAAGGACTGTGCCCCATAAGGAGAGCCACCGAGCGTGAAAGAAAGTGCAGACTGCCCAGGAATGGTGCTGCACACACGGAGAGCTGACACAACAAGATGATGCAACAAAAAGAAACAGATTCCTGTGCCACTGAGAACAAGAGAAATAAACAAAGAAGATGCAGCAAATAGACATAGAGAACAGACACCTGGAGGTGGGGAGGGAGGGGAGAGAAATAAATAAATATATGAACAGTTAAAAAAGAAAAAATGACCTTGAAGCTTATGTTACCTCTCTCACATCTGATATTGGTAATTTCTGTTTTTTCTTTTTTTTCTTGATCAGTCTGGCTTATTGATATTCTAAAGGGAACTGCTTTTGGTTTTCTTTATTCTCTTGTTTTTATGAATTCTACTTAATTTATTTATACTCATTTCAACCATATCAAACATTTAAGGAAGATGTTCTATCCCAGTTTTACACAAATTTTCCTATAATATTTAAGAAGAGGAAACACTTCACAACTCATTCTATGAAGCTAGCCTTATACTGATACCAAAAAAAGAAAAATACATGAAAAGAAAAAGCCTGCCGAATAATATCCTTTATATACATACATGCAAAAATTCTGAACAAAATTTTAACAAATCTAATCCAACAATCCAATACAATGATAATACATCATGGCAAAATTGAGTTTATCCTAAGAAAGCAAGACTGGTTTAACTTTTGAAAATCAAACAATATAATTCACCATATTAACAAAGTAAATAGTGAAACCATATAATCATCTCAAAAAATGCAGAAAAAGCAATACACAACCTCCTGTCTCATAAAACTTCTCAAAAAGTTTTTCATAGGAATTTCTTAGGAAATTCATCAACCTCAAAAAGGGTATCTACAAAAAATGTATGCTGGACAACATATACTATTTGATTTCAAGACTTTTTATAAACCCACAGTATTTAAGACTGTGGTAATGTCATATATATATACAAATAGAGCAATGATTCAGAGGGGTCCAGAAATAGACCCACACAGATGATGCCAACTGATTTTTTACAAAGGTGCCAAAACAGCTGAGTGGAGAAAGGATAATCTTTTTAACTAATGGTGGATATCTGTATGTAAAAAAATACTTCAATCTATAGCTATGATCATATATAAACAGAAATGTAGGGGTCAAAATGGGTCATCACCTAAATATAAGATGACAGATGAGAAAAAAAAGGAGATGCTGCAGACCAGGTAGCTGATGTGGCACAAGAGATTGAGCACTTCTCTCCCACTTCAGAAGTCCCAGGATTGGTTTCCAGTGCTTGCTAAAGAGAAGACAGGCAGACACAGAAGAACACACAGCAAATGGACACAGAGAGCAATAAATAAATAAATCCTAAAAAAAAAAAGATGTATGGATGGAGAGCGGATGTGACCCGAGCAGTTGAGCACTGACCTCCCACAAAGGAGGGCGTGGGTTCAGTTCCTGGTGCCTCCCAAAGGAAAAAAAAAATAGGCAGGCAGGTAACAAGCAAAAACAGTAAAAAAATAAAATAAAGAGCAAACAGATGAGGGACCCATCTTGGAGGGAGGGATGGAAGGTATACAGATGTCAAATAAGCTTAATATCATTAGCATTATGGAATTTCAAATTGAATCTATAGGGATACTGAAGAAATACTGTGGGTTTAGTTCCAGATCACCACAATAAAGTGAGTTATGCAATTATTTTGGTTTCCCAGTGCAAATAAAAGTTATGTTCACACTATAATGTAGTCTATTAAGTGTGCAATAGCATTACATCTAAAAACAAATGTATAGACCTTACTTTCGAAATGCTTTATTGCTAAAAAATGCTAACCATCATCTGAGCCTTCAATAAGTTGTAGTCTTCTTGCTGGTGGAGGGTCTTGCCTCGGTAGTGATGGCTGCCGATCGATCCAGGCTCTTTTGCCTACACTGGAATCTAGAGGGTGATTTGTGAAGGACACACATCCCCAGGCCCCACTGTAGATTTAAGAAAACACTTTCTCCAATGCAGAAAGAGAGTGAAGCAGGAGAACAAGTTTGTATTTTTACACACTACTAATTCACATTCTCCAGGAATTGAGGTATTTGGGAATTTTTATTGTTATCAAGACCCCCCAGAATGGGGAAATGAGTTGCTCATAAACTTTTTGATCAGGGATGAAATTGGTAGAGCCACTCTGAAAGGTATATGTATTTAAGAAAAACCATTGTATTAGTCAGCCAAAGAGGTGCTGACACAAAACACCAGAAATCTCTGACCTTTATAAAGGGTATTTACTTGGGGTAGGAGTTTACAGATACCAGGCCATAAAGCATAATTTACTTCCTTCAGCAAAGTCTGTTTGTGCATCTTGGAGTAATATGACTGCCAATAACTGCCAGGGTTCAGGCTTCCTTGCTTCTCTCTTCCCAGGTCTTGCATCTGTCCAAGTTCAGGGTTTTTCTCTTCCGTGGGGCTTCCTTCTCTTTCTTCTGTGTGCTTACTTCTTGGAGCTCCAGCTTAAGATTTCAGCATCAAACTCCAACATCAAAAAATTTCTAACATCAAAAGCTCCAACTCTGACCTTTGTCATGCCCCTTTAATCTGTGATTCTCTATCCTCCCCTGTGAGGGGACTCAATACAATACTGATGTGGCCCAATCAAAGCCCTTATGATAATTTAATCATGTCCAGGTACAAAACAATGTACAAACATAATCCAATATCTGTTTTGGAATTCATAACTATATCAAACTGCTACAACCATGAAGAGAAAAAACCCTTCTGTTTTATTGACAAGAAAATGAGGAGAGGAACGCCTACATTTCCCACCACTGGTCAATTCTTCAATTCTGTAACAGAAGTTTCTGGGCAGGGGGAGGGGTGATCAATGTACCTTGATGAGAAGATCTAGAAATTTTCCTAATATGATTAAAGAGCTAGTGTTGAATTTGACTGAAGCCACAGCAGCCAGGGCAAAAAACATTTTAATCCTTTTGGCCAGCAAAGGGATCCATGAAAATGCTATAAAATCTATGCAAACAAAAGAAAGAAAATACGAATTCCATCTTGGGAATCTGTTGGAAAAGGCAAGGGCTGCCCTTTTGTGTCAAAGTCTAGAGAAAGCATGAGAACCACATCAGCAATGCTGCAATCAGGGAGCAAAACACTTGAAATGGGGCCCATTTGAATTTCTACATGCAAAAACATCAAGATTAAACTCATAAAGCAAATATTTTTAAAGGGCTTATTCCAAATCTCAACCTAGATATGCACTGAAAGAAATCCAGATTGCCTGAAGCAGATGTTCCCTGTTCCTTGAACAATTTGAACCTTGCCATGAAAGACTATCTCCAACAGCTCCACCTGACCATCTTCCTCCCCCACTCCCCTTTCCTTCCATCCCTAAGGACTAGCAGGCCCTTCAGTTATGTAATCACTTAAAAAGGAACTCATGCAAATTTAGGATCTGTTGCTTTAAAATATTTCTTAGCTTCCTTTCAGGCCACTTTCAGCCTTAAACCAGGTCCTAGAATGTCACGTGACAAAGCAGTGGGGCAAAGGACACAAGTAGATAGGTCAAAGGAGAGAGCCTAACTCCATTCCTAAGAAATGCAAATATATTCAAGTTCCTTTTTGGTTTTAGCCTTCCAAATTTGCAAAGAATGTTTGGAGATGGTAAGAGTGAGGCACTTTGACTGTACATACCAAGACACTGAAAAGCATTTGTACTTGCAGTATAGTAATTCCTCTAGAACTTATTCTAAGGAGATCATGCAACATGACCACAAAGCTGTTACATACAGTAAACACTCTCAACATGCAACAGAAAATGGAGAATTAAACAAATTATGGGGCAGGTCTCTAAGCTCTTAACAAAGTTAAGAGTTTTGGGTTCTGATGCTCTCATATTAGAATTTGTTGATAGAATCATGGGTATTTTCTATTTTCTTTAAACTTTGCTTTCTTTAAATGAACACCTTAATTTATAATAACCATAAATAAAAAATGCACGTAAATTTTAAAAACCATTTTAAATAATGGCAGTATAATCTGGCAATCTTCCAGCTAGTTTGGTTCCATTAATTTTAAAGGTCAATGTATTATCTTGTATATATATTTTTAAATCTGTGAACTTATAAAACTTCTTGTTTTCCACCTTCCAACATTCCTATATATTGCTGAGTAGTAAAATATGTCATATATAATAGGTTCATCCAATTTCAATGGAGCCATACACAATGTTTATCCATTTTTATTATAATATGATTTTGCAAAGAAAACCAAATATTTCCAAAATTCCTTGCCCTATTTGTTATTTCTGCTTGGCATAAAACAACAACAAACTTGTACGTGAACTAACATTATTTCTTTATATTTTACTTTTAAGAACAAATGCAGGGAAGTGGATTTTGGGCAAATGATAGAGTCAAATGATAGGAGGTCCAGGGTTTGAAACCGGGCCTCACGGCCCATGTGGTGAGCTGGACCACGTGCAGGGCTGCCATGCGCAAGGAGTGCCATGCCATGCAAGGATGCCCCCAAATAGGGGTGTCCCATGTGCAACGGGTACACCCCACAAGTAGAGGTGCCCAGCATGAAAATTGTGCAGCCTGCCCAGGAATTGAGCCACACACACAGAGAGCTGATGCAGCAAGATGACACAACAAAAAGGGAGCCACAGCTTCCCGGTGCCACTGAACACAGAACACACAGTGACTGGACACAAGAGAGCAGACAACAGGGGCAGGGGGAAGGGGAGAGAAATAAATAAAAATATATTTTAAAAAAAGAACAAATGCAAGCTCTGCAATAAAAATAAGACATTATATAAACTTTCCACCTTCATTACATACCTATTGTGGTGCCTTGAGAATGAGCCACGTAATACAATTGTTCTTGGCCAGTTTTATTCAAAACATAGTTAACTGAAGTTGGTAGGTCATAATTGGCTATCTCATCATAACTACAATCCAAAAAGGTACTGATTCACTGAAATATTACATACAAATAGAGCAGCCTACAAACAATACCAGCATATACATAAAGAATAATCACAAACTGAACACACCTGGACAATCCAGCACTGAGCGGAGGAAGCAGAACATTACCAGAAGCCCAGAAGTTCCCTTGAGCCCCCTTCCTGTCATGCTTCCCAAAGGCAACTCCTATCCTAGTTTTTCACACCAAATATAGTTTTATCATTCTTTGAAATTTTATATGCATGGAATTATACAGGAATTATTCTTCTTTATCTGACTTCAACCATGTTATATAGTTATGGCTTGTTAGTTCTCATTCCAGTGTGAGATTATACCACACTTTAATTTTCCAGTCCACTGCTGATGGGCATTTGGGTAGTTTCCAGTTTTTCACAATTGTGAACAGTGCTACAAGAAACATATTCCTGTTGTGTCTTTAGGTAAAAGCTCTCATGCCTGTGTTTCAAGTCCTTGGCAAGCATGGTTTGGCAGATGGGAAGCAAGCCTGGAGGAGACCAAAGAGCTTCCTTCTCTAATGCCTGGTCCTGGGCACAGGACTCAGAAGCCCTGCAAGTGAGTAGTGCACACATGAGTGAGTGTCACCCACGATGGAAAAGCTGGCTGTTCATGAGCACTTATGATGGGCCAGACTTTGGGCCAGATGCTTCTCACATAGGTAGGTGCTTATTATCCCCATCATCAGGTAAGGAAACCAAGGCACAGAGGACCTAGGTAAAGTGTCCAATGTCATATGGCTATTAATTGCTAGAGCCAGAAGTAAGAGAAAGAAGAGGATTTCAGAGGTGGGAATTTCTGGAAAGAAGAAAAATGAACATTTGGAATACATGTTTATGGAGGAGGGGGAAGGAGAAGACATAAAATTTGCCCAGCAGCCTCCAAACCAGCAGGAATGACAAAATGACTCAAGAGTTCCTAACTCCTGAGCAAGTCGAATGCCTATGATTTTTTTTGTAATTATTTATCTATAATGTCCTCTACTGCTTTTTATTCAATTAAGGAGGTGTTAAACCTTTCATATGACATCAGTTTCCCCTCTCCTATGACCTCAGAGTCACACTCTATCTGCCTTCACTGCTGAAATCCCCACGCATCTGAAATAAGGGCACTAAGGAAAGAGGCCCGTGTCGTAATCAACTCAAATATACCTGAAAGCCTAAAATCCATCCTGAGAACCTGAAAGAGTCCTGCGTTTCCGAGACTGGGTGTTTCCCCGGCTGTTCCTCATCCACAGGTCAAAACCAGCATCTGCGAGAATGAAGCCCAGGCTGCTGTTGGCCAGGTTAGAGACCCAGATACTGGAATCTGCAAGGAGGCCATGCTGCAGAAACACAACTGGCTCCGGGACCTGAAAGACACTCACACCTAACAGTTAGCAGCACCAAGCTTCAAAGCAAATGTGATATACCTCTAAATGGATCATTTATAAAAGTTTCCACAAATAATGAAACAGAAACAAATTAAACTGTTGAGATAGCAATGTGCTTCTACATAATATTAGTAACAATGTTTTTAAACAGTGCTGGCAGGGGGGCAGCAAAACTGGACTATTTTTACATGTCTAGAAACAAGACACACTGGTTTGTTAATTCTTTAATATATTTTTAAGAACTTATAAATGATGTCTATAATTTGATCTAGTAATTGGATTTCTGAAAATGTATTCTAGCAGAATAAACCAAAAGAAAGAAAGCACAAGTTCATAAGTATTAATTCACTTGAATATTCATATACATATATGTATATGTTAATTAATTTTCTTCTCACCTGTCCCTGAGACACTGTGACATAGTGGAAGTAACACAGCCTTGGGAGCCAAGAAACCCTGTTTCATTCCGAAGAAAAGGGCCCACAGCATGCAGGATATGCAGTGGATATAACCCACTGCACTTCAGAAGTGCTAATTCTATTAAGCATCATGTGCCATCCACAAAGAAAATATTAAATCCCAAGGTAGAAAATCAGTGAAAATTGGGCACTAATTGCTTGACTGCATGAAGTCAAGAACGTGCAGAAGAGATGAGGGCATGGGAAACAGGCCTCCCTCCTGTCTGCCAGTTCTCTCACTGCTCCCAGTAGGCACTGAAGGAAGGCAAAATACAGCTCTTGCACATCTCAAAACCCATCAAGGATTTAAGGATTTGCTGGCAAAAGAAGATCTCTGCGGGTGGGTTATACCCTGTGCATTGACATCTTCTAGTGCTGGGTTCTTAACATTTTTTGTTCAGCAGACCCCTTGGTCAATCACTGCTGTAATTTATTCACTGCATACATTCATAAGTGAAGGAAATGCTAGATTTCAGTTAGAGGCCAGAAAAATAAAGAAGTTGATTTACTTTTTCTTGTTTTTCTTTTTCTTTTTCTTTATTTATTTTTTCTCTCCCCTTTCCCCCCACCAACCCCGGTTGTCTGTTCTGTGTCTATTTGCTGCGTCTTCTTAATCCGCTTCTGTTGTTGTCAGTGGCATGGGAATCTGTGTTTCTTTTTGTTGCATCATCTTGTTGTGTCAGCTCTCCGTGTGTGTGGCACCAGTCCTGGGCAGGGTGTACTTTCTTTCATGCTGGGTGGCTCTTCTTATGGGGCACAATCCTTGTCTGTGGGGCTCCCATATGTGGGGGACACCCATGCATGGCAGGTCACTCCTTGTGCACATTAGCACTGCGCATGGGCCTGCTCCACATGGTTCAAGGAGGCCCGGGGTTTGAACCGCAGACCTCCCATGTGGTAGATGGACGCCCTAACCACTGGGCCAAGTCCACCACCTCATTTACTTTTTCAATTCAAGTTCATGGAACCCTGGTTAAGAACCCCTGTTCTGGTGAATTGTTTTAATTGAATGTTTTCTCACCTTGCTGAGACAAGACTGAAATGATAATCGGTTACTATTTAGGGCTTATTTGCTATAGGTAGTGGGCTGAAAATGCTGTGAAGTTGGTCCTATTTCCAATTATCGGAATGGGGAATTGTGGCTAAGAGATGTCAAGCAACTTGCCTAAGGTAGAATCACAGCTAGTAAGAGGGGAGTTGGGGATTTGAACCCAAGTATATCCTATGCCAGAGTCTGTGCTTTTAACCACTTTGCTATAGGAGAGAAGGTTTAACAAGAGAGAAGTCATCCTAGAACATACAGAAGGACCCCAGGGAATGATGGGCCAACAGAGGAAAACTAATTTAGAGGGATGAGCATCAAGTGCTTGGAAGAAAATAATCTCTTGTAGGTGGAGGAGATAGAGAATGGAGGCAGGAACACCAACCTTGACCCTGCTCATCCGACCCTGCCCAGCTGGGTAGTTCTTCTGAGGACCAGCCTACTGCATGCACCCCAGGTCCACAAGGACTAGCTTTGTCTGAGCAACAATCCAACAGAACAAAGGCTGCCCCTCTCAGATGTGCTCTAGGAAGACTGGGAGCTGACAGCAAGGCCTAGAAGGAACACTTCTTGGTCCAGAGATAGCAAGGGACCTTATCCAGGTCAAGTAAGTCATTAGCACAGACCTGGGAAAGAGAAGCAGCACAATGGTGACCACCTGGCTAGGCCCAATGTGGGTGGAGGTGAAGAGGCCATTACTCAGGCTCCAAAACTGAATCTGCTACAGCCACAAGCCACAGGGGGAAGTTGATTGGGTGAGTGGGGAAGTTCCTCCTGCCTCCCAAGCCCTTCTCCACCACAACACTTGTCTCAACAAGCCTCCACCATGCTTTGAAAAGTTTGCAAAAATCACATTGTGCTCCAGGGAAGAACCAAAAGGAAAAATAAGCAGTAGGTCAACAGTAGAGGCAAAAATACAGCTGTTGGCATGAGCCAGGCCTTGGCTTTTACTAGTTGTGAAACATTATAGGAGTTACTCAACCTCTCTGAAATACAGATTTTCGTTCCTGCTTTAAACACTGGTCTTTTTACCACTGGAGTAAATGAGAAGGAAAAGTGTATCTCTAAATCTCTTCTGGCTAGAAAGTTAATAGAAGCCTGTCCACCAGGCTATGGTGTGGCTCTACCAGGGCAACGAGCAAGAAAAGTTCTAGAGGCTGGGAACTTTGTCCAGTGCCCGTGTGAATCCCGCCTTCACTACCAACCGAGTTAGACAAGTTATTTAGCCCCTGGAAAGCTTGGTTTTCTCATCTATGAAATAAGGATAGTAAGATAATTATGTCAAGTTGTCTGAGAACTCATTTAATAATCTCCACTGACCCCAGAGTCCAGCACTTTGCACTGACAAAGCAGCTTTCAGGAGTCTGCACCCTCTGCTGCTTCTTGCAGCCTCATCTTACACAGTCGTCCTGCTGCAAAGGGATGACCCTCTGCAGGAGTGAACACAATGGCACCTGCACCACAGAGCAGGGAAGGAACCATCCCTCTTTGGAGTGATTTTCTCCCAAGGCCCACTCTAATCCAGTATGATCTCATCTTAATTGCATCTTAATCATATCTGCAAATACCCAATTTCCAAATAAGTTCAGGTTCACAGATACTGGCATTAGGATTTGAACATATTTTGGGGGACAAAATTCAAGCCATTACTGGTTTTTAAGTTGTAAAGAGCATGCCCTGTCATTTTTATAAAGTTTTAAATACACCTTTTTTGAGATATAATTCACATACCAGGAATTTCACCCATTTAAAGTATACAACTCCGTATCTTTTAGTGTTTTCCAAGTGTTTTGTAACTATAATTAATTTTAGACCATTTTCATCACCCCCAAAAAGAATCTGTACCATTTAGCTATAACCCCACAGTCCACCACAACCCTACCCCTAGGCAGCCACTATTTTGCTTTCTGTTTCTATAGATTTGCTTATTGTTCAAATTTCATAGAAATGGGATGATCTTTTATATCCGGCTTTCACTTAGCATAACACTTTCAACGTTCATCCATGTTGTAGAATGGATCATTTCTTCATTCCTTTTCATGCTGAATAATATTCCATCATATGCCTGTGTCACATTTAATTTATCCATTCATTTGGACATTTGGTTCTTTCCCCTTTTTGGCTATTTTGAATAATTATTCTGTGAATATTCATGTATGAATTTTTTTGTGTGTGAATAAACATTTTCATTTCTCTTGGGTATATACCTAAGAGTGGAATTGCTGGGTCATAGAGTTACTCCGTGTTGGGCCTTTTGAGGAACTGTCAGACTGCTTTACGAAGTGGCTACACTATTTCACATTCCCACCAGCAGTGCATGAAGGGTTCTGAAGTCTCAACTCCACTAAGACTTGTTATTATCTATTATATTAGTCAGCTAAGAGGGTACTGATGCAAAATGCCAGAAGTTGGTTGATGTTTATAAACATTTGGGATAGGAGCTTACAGATACCAGGCCATAAAGCATAACTTACTTTTCTCAGAAAAGTCTATTTGGAGCAAGATGGCTGCCGATGTCTATGAGGGTTCAGGCTTCCTGGTTTCCTATATTCCTGGGACTTGCTTTTCTCTGGGTTCAAGGTTCCCAGAAGCAGACTTGGCCCAATGGATACAGCATCTACCTACCAAATGGCAGGTCCGCGGTTCAAACCCTGGGCCTTGACCTGTGTGAAGCAGGCCCATGTGTAGCACTGATGTGCGCAAGGAGTGCCGAGCCATGCAGGGGTGTCCCCTGTGTAGGGGAACCCCACGTGCAAGGAGCATGCCCCATAAGGAGAGCCACGCAGCATGAAAGAAATTTAGCCTGCCCAAGAATGGCGCCACACACACAGAGGGCTGACAGAACAAGATGATGCAACAAAAAGAAACACAGATTCCCGGTGATGCTGATAAGGATGGAGGTGGTCACAGAAGAACACACAGTGAATAGACACAGAGAGCAGACAACTGGGGGGTGGAGGGAGAAGGGGAGAAAAATAAATAAATAAATCTTAAAAAAAAAAAAAAGGTTCCTTTCTTCCTGGGGCTGGATTCATTTTCCCACTTCCTGGGGCTGCAATTTAAGGCTTCAGCATCAAACTCCAACATCAAAACTCCAAAATCAGTAACCCTCAACTCTGTACTTTGCCATGCCTTTTACCTGTGAGTCCCCACCCACCAAAGGGTGGAGACTCAATACCCTACTGGTACAAGAGATTTACATAATTACTTAATCAAGTAAACCTATGAATCCAATATAATCTAATATGCCCAGAGGAAAAGATGAGTTTACAAACTTAACCCAATATTTCTTTTTGGAATTCATCTATAATATCAAACTGCTACATCTATCTTTTTGATTGTAGCCATTCTAGTGAGTATGAGGCAGTATCTCACTGTGGTTATAAAAGGTCTTTAGAGGAGCAATTTTTTTTTTTTATTTTTGAAGAAGTCCAATTTATTGATTTTTTTTATAGACTGTGTTTTTGTGGTATATTTAAGAAAGCTTTGACAAATCCAAGTTCCGTAAAATATACGCATATATTTTCCCTGAAAGTTATATAACTATATCTCTCAAATTTATAACTCTGATCCGCTTCGAGTAATTTTTGTGTAAGATTCAGTGAGGTAAGGGTTGAGGGTCATTGTTTTGCCTATAGCTCTCCAGTTGTAGCAGCACCATTTGTTGAAAAGATTATTCTTTCCCCACTGAATTTTCTTGGCATTTAGGTGTAAAACCTCATTTTTAAGCAGCTTCAGTCTAGGGCTAATTTTTCCCCAGTCCTGAAGTAATACTTGAATGAATCCTCTGCCTATTGCCCTGGATGTTACAGTTCTCTCCATGGCAGCGTTCTGCCTCAACCTCCCTGAATCCTCATCTCTCCTCCATTCGGAGGCTGCTGGTCTTGGCCTGGGCTCCCTGCTTCCTGCTCTGGAATTCTCTCCAGGTGTTAATCTGGGCAATTGCACATCCTCCTTCTTGTGTTTTCCTTCTCTTGGGGAGCAAGCACTGTCCCGCACTGCTGTTCTGTTGCTCAATCCATTGCTTCACACCTTTTACTTTCTGTTTGTTTAAGGTACGAGAGTAAATCAAGTCATGATTGCTCCCGAATCTTGGCATGAGGCAGAATCACTGTTAGTATTATTGCTCCAGTCTTTTTTTGGGTGGTCAGCAAAAGAGCATTTATTGGGGATTTATGTGGGGAAGCTCTTCATATCGTGGTGGATCTGATTCTGGTCACGGCCTCAACCCTGTCCGTGGAGGCAGGCAGAGTGCATTGTGCTTCCGAGGTTCGAGCCACACTTGCCACAAAGCACGAGGATTCTTTCAAACCACATGGCAACTTGGAGATGGGAATATTGCTCCAGTCTTTGATCCACTAGGCTGGCTTGTGCCCATCACACACACACACAATACTTATCACCTCGGGTCTTCTGTAAACTCGCTTTTTTATAGTAAGAGTATAGGTCATTCATCAGTGATGTGGGCTACAATGGGCAAAAACAAAAGGGAAGGTGGTGGAAATCCTCCCTTACCTGGATGAAGGAACTTCTTGGTTGTATTCCCTTCCTCCCTTCCTTCCATCATTCTTAGATGACAACCTGAAGCTAATTTCCCTGGGTTGCATTTTGGGCTGCTTTGCTTTATGACTGTAGCAGTTTGATGTTATTGATGAATTCCAAAAAGAAATATTGGATTATGTTTGTAAACTGATCTTCTACTGTGGGCATATTAGAATATATTGGATTTATAGGTTTACTTGATTAAGTAATTATGTAAACCTCTTGTGCCATTAGGGCGTTGAGTCCCCACCTTTTGGTGGGTGAGGACTCACAGATAAAAGACATGGCAAAAGACAGAGTTGAAGGTTTCTAATACTGAAATTTTGATGTTGGAGTTTGATGCTGAAGCCTTAAGCTGGAGCCCTGGGAATTAAGCTCATGGAGGAAACAGAGGCAAGCCCCAGAAAAGAGAGGAACCGTGAGCCCAAGAAAAAGAAGCCTGAGGAAGGGAGGAACTCAGGAAGCCTGAACCCTCACAGCCATCGGCATCCATCTTGCTCCAACACTTGCAAATAGATGTTAATGAGGGAAGTGACTTATGCTTTATTTCCTGGTATCTGTAAACTCATATCCCAAATAAATACCCTTTATAAACACCAACCAATTTCTGGTATTTTGCATCAGCACCCCTTAAGCTAACTAATACAATGACTTCAATAAATTAATTTTTTCAGCCTCAGTTTCCTCACCTGTAAAATGGCGATATGGAGGGAGTTGTGAGGTTTGAATGAAACAGTCTACGTAAAGGCTTAGCACAGTGTCCAGCACACAGAAATTCTGCTAATTCTGATGCTCATTTCTCAGTGAGTGCTCACCTCCCTCAAGGTATCTCTGGTGTTTGTCCTGACTGATCATTTCCTCTTTCTTGAAATATTTCTTCACTTTGTTTAATTTAAAAACTGTTAGTTCTCCTCTAACCTCACTGTCTTCTCACTGAGAAGTCTTTGGAACACAACATTCTTCAATCTCATCCAGTTTCATGACTTTAAATACTGTCGCTAAAGGTATTGTTTCCAAATTGTATTTCTAGCCTGGACCTTGACTTTGAAATATCTGTACAAGTATCTGTATCTACATCTGTATCTTTATACTCAACTTCTTCACAAGAATGTTTTGCTGATGCTTACTTTTGTCTCCAGATCCATTTCCTGTTCTTCTCCTATTCCACTCTACTGGGTCCCAGCTGTTCTCCCTCTTTCCCTTTACTAATGTGCCGCAGTTCGCCCCTCAGAGAGTTTACACCCGAATTCTTAGCCATCTCCTATGTTATATAGTTATTTGTTGATAGTGTGTCTCTTCCCATTAGAATGTAATAGCCAGATTAAAAGTGCCCTTGTTTGGTTGGCTGCTATTGTACCCCCAGTGTATTATATACCAGCACTTAGTAGTGCTCAGTGCAGTTTTTGTTGAATGAAATGTTCAATAAACAACATGCATATACTAAAACTATTCTATTTCCTTTCTATTTTCAACAAAACATTAATAATAAGGTAAATAATACTATGCATTACAGCCATGCATTGTGTCAGGCAAAACTCTAAGCGATTTAGATGGAGTAAACAATTTATATTCATTTCTAGAGCCCGAACCCTCTGTGCTAGGCACAGAGAGCACCAGAAGTACAGGAGAACCTGGGGCAGAGCGGAGGCAGCCCCCTGTGTGACCGGGCTGGTGTGACGTGGGGCGGCCAGGCTCGCCCCTCTCCCGCGACTGTGCTCCCTGCTCGCCCCGCCTGGGGGCGCCAAAGTTCTGCTCCCGTCCAAGAGGGAGCCTGAGGCAGAGCTCACAGCGCATGCTCCATCCCGGGCCGCTGGAAGCGCAAAAGTGGCCGCGCTCGGCGGGGGCGGAGTCTCCTGACAATTCCCTGCCGCCCGCTGCTCTGATTGGCGGCTGCAGTAGCCTGGGCGGGTCCAGGCGTCTGTCCTAAAGGCGTGGGGGGCTCGTCACCCCCTCCAAGGCTCGTCCCAGCTCTCGGGCCCGCCGCGGTCCCTGCAGCTTTGGACACCGACCTGGTAGGACGGCTCCGAGGTGAGTGCGCCCCGGCCTCGCCTGCAGGCGCGGAGGCGGCGTGGGAGGCCGCGCCCCGCCGCCGGGGGACCTGCTGGGGGCGCGCGTGGTCCCAGGTGCTCACCCTCCGCGCACCTGAGCCTCCGCTGGCCGCGGGACCCTCCGCTGTAGGACCCCGAGCGTCCTGCCTGGCGTCCCGAGCACCCAGAAGGCGAGGCTCTGCAGTTGCCCGCCCTTCTTCGCGCGGTCTTGGTTTCCCTGTGCAGCCCGAGTCCCCAGAACGGGGCGGGCCAGGATCCCTGATTTCCAGCTCCTCTTCGTTCTCCTCCTTCCTTCTTGCTATGAGGTCCCGCAGATACGCTGCTGACCTCTCCACTTGTTAGCCAAGGCGTGATTCAGAGCAGACTTTAGCCTCAGTCCTGGTTACAATCCTGGCGATACTTCTGTTTCATCAGGTGGCACTTTACTCCCGGCTCTTAAGTGGATAAACCTCAGTTTGCTGCAAAATAGGTTTCATGGTAGTGCGTAGAGTTGGTGGAATAATTGATATAATGTGTTGGGAGCGCTGCCTGCGGTGGTGGTTCTGTATAGCAGAAGTTTAAATGAGAGCCATATTAATTTTGAACAGCTCTACTGAAGCATAAATGATATATAATAGCAGAACATAATGCATAATGGAAGTGTACAATTTTAATAATTTTGACATACACATGAACTTGTGAAATCAGCAGTACAATCAAGATGATGAACATCTATCCCTCACCCCCTCATATTTTCTCATGCTTGTTGGTTTTCCTCCCCTGCTAACCCTCCTCTCATGAGGTGACCATTGACATACTTTCTGTCAAAGTGAGATTATACAGTATGTTTTCTTTTTTACCTCACTTATTTCACTCACCATAATTATATTGACATTCATCCATGTCTTTTTTATCGATAAATAGTACTCCAATATATTAATATACCACAATTTGTCTGTCTATTCCCTACTGGTGGGCATTTGGATTTTACCAGTTTTTGGCTATAACATAAAAAGGCTGCTATGCACATTTTTATACAAGTCCTTGGACATACATTCATGCATCTTTTTAAGTGAGTAAATTTATTAAGAAAAAGAAGGACTGGACTGTAGTCCCAGTTGTGCCACCTACCACCTGAGCATGCTTGGGAGAGTCTTTACTTCGCCTTTAACACCCACAAGGTCTTTGCTACACTGTGGTTTTGAGTCATAGCCAGAGACTAGATGTTTTTGTTGGTGGTCAGAGGGACTCAGAAGGAGACAGGGCTGTCCTTCCCCCTCTGCTTCTCTTTCAGGCTCTCTCTCCTTTCATTTCACTTTCTTCTGGAGCTGACACATTTGAATCCTGCCCCATCACTCCGGTAAGATAGTGGAGGCAAGAGCTAGTATTGTCCCAACTTAAGTGGAAGGGAAGAGGTGGGAGGTTAATAGACTGGAATTTTGCAGATCTCCCCTTTTCTCACTCTGTCTACTTCTGAGCCCTTCTGTCTGTTATTTTTTCAGGAGTGAGTTTGATATTGTGGTCACATATTAACGGGTGCAAGTGTGTAGAGGGGGGGATGGTGGAGGTAGAGGTGGAGTTGTTCCTAGTACAATGTGTATGTATTTTTGGCTTCACTATATGGCCATAGAAATCTGTTTCATATTTGCCTTGGGTACCTGTGGGTGCCTTTTCAGAATTTGTTACGGGAGCACAAATCTGCCCATTTAATATCATGTAGTAAAGTTTTGGCAATTAATAATGGACTGACTGTTTTATACAGAATGAAAATGTGGTTCTTTGGGTGGGTGGTCTCGTTGATCCTCGGGACTGTGCATTGCCAGCAGCCCAGAGGGAAACTGACAACTGTGGATCCTGAAGCATATATGAATGTGGTAAGTGCTCAAAGTTACCTGTTTTAAAATGCATTTGTGACAAGCGTTATTTCCTTAAATCCAATTGTGTCGCCTAAGTTTTGCCACCAACTCTAATCTCCATCTATCCCATATGCTTTTTACTATCTCTGAATCTTAGATTCAGTTTGCTAAATTTTTATTTTAACCAGGTAATATGTTTTCACAAACCTTCTTTTATTGTTAAGACTAGATGTTGTAGAATTTGAGAGAGCTTCAATTATTTGCATATAGAGAGGCCAGAATTCAAGAATGATTTTGAGAAGGAAAAATGGTTTATTGATGGCCGGCCAGACTCAGGAGCTTTCCATTTCTATTCCAAGCCCCAAAAAAGACTTTCGAGTTTCTTTTATATAGATAGGAAAGGTTAAATGGTTCCTTTGTTTCAGTTTTCAATAGGCTTGTATTAGCTTATAAAGTTTTCACATCTTAGGTAAGCTTTTAGCATGGACTTCATACATTCTAGATAAGCTTTTAGCATATTTGGTTTGCATTTCCCCTGAATACTTAAAGTTTATAGACTGCATTGTTACACTGTTTCCTGGGACTGGAGTCGTTGGCATGGTCACCAAGGGCAGGACTACAGCCTCTTACCATCTCACACCCACAAGTCAGAGAGCTTAGGTCATCTCTGAAGAGACAAAGAGCCTCCCACCCATAGCCCACATCATTTTCCCCCTTTGCCAAAGTTTAACTTGCTAGCTTTGGCATAATTATAGTTGGAACTATGAGGTGGATGGCTGTTTGTTGTATTGATTGATTATTTATCAGTCTTTAGTGTAGCATCCAGGACTGTTTTTAGATGTTTAGAAGTTTTCATTCTGGACAGCAGAATCCTGGGGCAGGAGTCCCCCTGCAGTTATCTTAGGGCCACCAGCGCTCACGTGGATTTCCAGTCAGGTTCCAGATCCATCTATTAATTTTATTTTACCCTTAAAGAGTTTACACCTTTAATCTAAAAGGGTTGCTGAAGGGAGATGATCTCTTTTTTGTAACTGCTTCTTGCTGGCCATGGGCTGTACTCATTGCCTAACAAGGTGTAAAACTTATTTTATTTTAACTGGAGTAAGATGAATCTGGCATTCTGTACGAAGTTGGATGACGTTTTCATATGGTTAATAAGATGTTCACTCTGAAAGAAACAAACAATTAAAAATTTGGAATACCCGTTTTTAAAAGAGGACATTGGATTACAGAGGTAGACAAAGTTAGGTGCTTATAAAGATGGCACTCCTTTTTAAAAGCTAGTGGGAACACTATATATATACTTTTTCTAAGTTATTTATCTTTAGAAATTGCAATAGATACTTAGCTTTGTTGGAAGACACATTTCAAGCTGTTTAATGATTGGCACTCATGTGCTCTGTTAGATGCTCCAGGTGAACTGGCACCCCTGGGCAATTGGTTTTACTCAGGATTAGTACACCAAGTTCGAAATTTTTTTAGTTTTTAGCTGTGGGAGTGATCAGAACTACAGAATAAAGGTTTTTCACATTTTGGTTTTACTTGTACAATTTCTATTAATTTTGACTTGTTCAATAGGTGACTCATTATTAGCAAGCAAGCCTCATTTTTGCTCCACAGTAGAGTACAGTAGAATATAGTAAGTTGACTGAGCCTGGCTGAGACTGCTACTTTATTTTATAGACATGTTTTATCAACTGTTTAGAAAATGAATTTACTAGGAATTTAACATGTCTAATATACTTCTGCACTTGATCCAAAATAGAAAAGATAACATTATAATTATTAGGTATATATTTAGTACAGGATAAGAGTACAGCACTTAATATTAATTAATGTATTAATGCAAAAGATTTAGAATTGCAATTAATAGTTTTAAGTTTCAGGTTTGTAATACTTTACATGTTATCTATCTATGAGAGCAGGCCATAATGCCAATTGTGTTTAAGTTTTACTTACAGGATCCTGGTATCATGGCTCCACTTAGCATGTTCTTCACGCAGTGAGCAAGTCGCAGCATCCTTGATCCTAGAGATATTTTCCAGTATTCTACTAGCCTGGTGCATAGTGCTCTCTGGCACTATGGAACAGTGCCAGTCTGGAGGTGATGTCCATTGTACACTTGGCTGTACCGAGTCATCATTGGCTGCTGCAGGAGCTTGAAACTGCAACGTAGTTTCCATCGACTTTAGGAGCAGAACCAGACGCTGGTATAGCAAATATTTTTAATTGAGGGATCAGTGACCAGTCTAGCCAATAATTCACATGGAGAGTCAACCTGAAATGTATTCAAGGCCTGGTTTGAATGCACAAAAGAGTTTGACAATGTTAAAGTTTATTTCTTGTTTTTATATATATTTTAAACAATTTAATGCAATACATATATCAAATGACTGTTTACTTACACAATTTTACTATGAAGATAACAGTAGGTACTTTACTTTAGTAATAGAGGGAAAAAATTACTTTTCATTGTTAAAATGAAAACAGAAGATTCCCAATAGAATCAAGATAACTTTTTATTACCATTTTCTTAAATATGTACCTTGCGGTGGCCTTCAGACAGGTTTTATTATCACAAAGTTATTTTTTTGCAACCAATACCAATCTAAGTTTTTAGTTAACAATAACTTGTAGAACTAGAACTATTTAAACTTTTTCAGTTTGGAAGATGTGTTACAGCCTCTTTATAATTGACTATAACCACATTGACTAGACACCTCATGTTTAAATAAACTTATTAAATTACAATTACCAACCAAAGAAATTTATTTATTTAAGAGAGCATATCTATAATCTTTTTCCTTTAACCTAATTTCACAAATGTGAACTTACAATTTCCATTACTTTAAAGATTTCGTACATATAATGTTAATTTAGTTTATAAGTTAACTATGGGAGATTACACTCAAGTTAAATAAAATTGAAACCATTATAGGTTATGCAAGGAATGTTCTCTTTTTTTCCTTACAGGAAGCTAAAAACGTCTTTTCTTTGTTTAAGTTATGAAAATGAATAATTTAAAAACATACTGACTACCTGGTTTTAAAACACATTACACAGTTACTTAATTTGTTAATCATAATCCAGGAAAGATCTCTCCATAGTTTTTATGGACTTTTCTTTACTTACTGAAATTTGTCAACAGAGCCACTAATTACCTTTATTTTGTTGGAAAGAAATCTTCTGGAAGAAAATAAGGCTCACCCGATTGTGAAGAAAAGAATTTACTCTCAATCTTGCAGGAAGGGGCACAGAACCAGATATGGCTGGCTCCCCGAACAAAGAAAAATGACGCAATTTATACCCTTAAGCCTAGCAAGCAAGCTCTTCCTGTTTCTCTATAGATTGGATACTTTAGAAGTTACAGCTTATCCGAGAAGATCTAACTTTCCTGCGCAGCAGTTTGTGATTTAACTGCTTCCTCTACCACATTCCAACCATTTTCGTTTTTACCTGCTCCCCTTTGTCAAATAAGGATTAGAATTTAGTGCTGAATTGGTATTGACATAGCTCTTTCTTGAGCATCCTTTTATTGCCTATGGGACTGGCTTAAACTGGTTTCCTTTGTTGCTGTTTAACCTGGGAGTGGAAGACTGAGGCAGTAGGCTGCCTGGTTACATTAATCAATATTTTCTTTCTTTATGTGAAAAGTAAACTAATCGTTGTTTTTTACATTTTATGGCTGACAAAAGGTTTAAACTGGGAAATTACAGGGCAAACTGATTCTTAATTCCTTAGCCTAGTAGATAGGTTTAATCTGCCACACTTAGTCTTGCTTTCAAAGCTCTTGCAAAGAGGAGGCCCTTTCCCAATAGTTTTTGTAATCAGATTTTTATATGACCTTTTCATCCTGCTTAGTCTAATTTGGGCTCCCAGAATATTTATTTACATATATAACTATATTTAATTTTTAACAATTTGAATAGAGCTTTTTAGGAATTTTCTCTTGTTAATTTGATATTATCTTGATGTATGAAGACATACACTGAGCAAATGGGCAGACACAAATAGTTAGATACAGAAACACAACTCATTGATGTTCCTTATAATTTGCATTATTTTATATATTGTTTAGCTTAATTTGTGTTTCATAAATATATATTAATTTATAACTGCATATTAAACCTCAATAATTTGAACAAATAAGCAGGCATGAATAGTTAGACACAAAAACAAAACTTTAGTTATTTAAACTTCTAATTTTTACAAAACAAGTGTGACTGCAAAACATTTCAAAGACTCTTGAAACTTTTCTTAATTTGCACTATGACTGTGCAGCTCTACACTCTGACCATGTGGTTTTACATGAGAATTTTCTTTCTTAATTAATGGATTATAACCAAAATGTTCTCAATGCTTTAGCACCATTTTTTGTTTCAGAACTTTATATTTTACTTTGAATTTAGCAGAATTTTGGATAAGCAACAAGATTAATTTTATGTATATTTACTGAGACTATTTGAAGCCTCAGGGAGACAGACTGGTTTCTCTCATGAATTGCCACTCTTAGGAACACACTGACTGTCAAGGCAGAAGACTTCTCCCCGCCCCCCCCCTTTTTTCCCCAGTTTTTGGAGATAATAAAACTCTAGTGGTCTTTTAACTTTATTTCACCAGGCAGCAATTTATTTAGTTTACACTTGAATTCATGAGACAAAGGGTTACTAATATCAGGATAGGAGACAGGGCTGTCCCAGCTCTTTTCTGGACTGTAGGGGCAGAAGCTATTATGAAATAACCATAGGCAAAGGCATGGGTGAGGTTAGGCTTGAAGTAACCATAAACAAAGGAAAGGTTAGTTTAGAATTTACACTTAAATAATAGTTTCAGGCTAAATTTAGCCAGCTATAATTTCAGTTATTATCTTTCCACTGTTTTATAATATAAATGCATTTATAAATGATCTTAGTTACAGTTTTTATTAATTTTTTTAACCTTAAGGTGAATTGGATACCTTTATTAATTAAGCTACAAGAATTTTATTAATAACAATTCTTTGAAGTCTTGCCTTTTCTTAGTAATGGAACAAATTCTCTTTTGCAAGTTATGCATTTAATTTACTAGCAAGAGAGTATTGGCATTTAAAGATTCATTTTATTTATTTTTATTTTTATTTTTTTAAATTCATTTTTTAAAAATATTACATTAAAAAAATATGAGGTCCTCATTCACCCCCACCGCCCCCACCCCACCACTCCCCCCACAGCAATACTCTCCCCCATCATCATGACACATCCATTGCATTTGATGAGTACATCTCTGGGCATCGCTGCACCTCATGGTCAATGGTCCACATCATAGCCCATACTCTTCCACATTCCATCCAGTGGGCCATGGGAGGATCTACAATGTCTGCTAATTGTCCCTGCAGCACAACCCAGGACAACTCCAAGTCCCGAAAATGCCTCCACATCTCATCTCTTTCTCCCACTCCCCGCACCCAGCAGCCACCAATGCCACATTTTCTCGATTACTAACCACAATAGTTTGTGATTAGATTATCAGTAAGTCCACTCTAATCCTTCCTGTAGTCCTCCTTCCTGTGGACATTGGATTGGTTGTGTCCATTCCACATCTATGTCAAGAGGGGGCTTAGATTCCACTTGGATACTGGATGCAATCCTCCTACTTTCAGTTGTAGGCACTCTTGACTCCATGGTGTGGCAGTTGACATTCTTCAACTCCATGTTAGCTGAGTGGGGTAAGTCCAGTAAACCAGAGTGTAGGAGCTGAAGTCTGTTGAGGCTCAGGGCCTGGCTATCATATTGTCAGTCCAGAGATTCAGATCCCCTAGATATATCTTAAACCCCAGCACCAACTACAATTCCAGTAAAGTAACAGGAAAGGCTTGTGAAAAGAGATCACATCTGTGTCCAGCTCCATCATGCAGAAACACCAACTCCAAATAAGGGCCAACTGACATGGCAGTGAACTCCATCTGCCATGATCATAAAACCTGTGGGTCTCTTTAGCCCTCAGAAGAACCAATACCTGTGGTTGTATCTACTTTATCTGTCTCTGAGACTCTGCTCAGGTGTGCATAAGGGCAATCCTTCTGACAACCTCCAGAGTCTTTTAGAGACTCATAGCCATATAAACTCATTTGTCCTTTCCATTTCCCCCTTAATTTAGGTCAAAAAGCGTTTTTAACTCCTGTTATTATATGTAGACAGGGATATTCTGCTGGTCCGTGTTGAACCTTTTATTCAAGGTCATTTTCTAGTTGCGTCATCAGCTGGTACTTGGTAGCGATCCCTCGGCACCAGGGAGGCACATCCCTGCGTGTCATGTCCCATGATGGGGGGAAGGCAGTGCATTTACATGCTGAGTTTGGCTTTGAGACTGGCCATGTTTGAGTAACACAGAGGCTGTCAGGAGGGAACTCTTAGGCACAGTGCTGCTTTAGGTCTTGTTCTTATTTCAGGTGTATAGGCTCACAAGCATAGTCATTAGTATCAGGGGCTCACTGTTGGACCCTCATTCCTTCCTGGTCCTTGCTGTTGCACATGGGGGACTGCCGCTGCTCCCCTAGGGACCATGAGAGAGCCCCCCTGGCCAGGAACCCAGCACCCCCCCAGCTGATGTTTTTAATTGTTTCCACTATGAGTATATCCAAACATTTCCATGCACCCCGGACACATGCCCTGTATAACTCCCTGTCCACCATATGTCCCCTGTCAATAACATCCCATACCAGTATTCCTCCACTGCCATTGTTGAACCACTCTGTGATCCAAAACTTCCTGAAAAGTGAAGGCCAGTATAATGCCAGGTTCCCTTAATAGTAAAATGGAATATAGCAATGAGTTTAAAGGTTAGATATAGAATACATATTGATTTGGAAAAATTCTACACCCTATCTTTTTCTTTTCTTTTTTCCTAATTATTAAGTTTCTCTTCACAAGAGCTATAGATCACAGTAATTCATATATACAATATACAGTACCCCCACATATCCAATATAAAACCTTTTCCCTTCCACAGCAATAATCTTTTAACATATTCATACCATATTTACTGAAACAAATGTACAGATATTGAGACAATAGCTTTCAAACAAGGTAACATTTGTGTTTACATTGTGGTTTATACTTTAGGTTGTAAAATTTTCTTAATTTTTAGTTATCCTGTTTTACATTATGATTTACATCATTAGTCTGTTGGCCCCTATATGTTTTTGGTGTAATATTACATGTTTTATATCCATCCTTGCATACTCTTGTGAAATACTTCTATTGCCTTCACAGTTATGTTGGTTCCATCTATTCAATATCTATTTCCCCTTCTTCTTGAGGCCCACAGTGACAGTCAATCTTCATTTCTTGAGGAGCCATGTTCAGAGATACTTGCAACAGTGTTGAGGGCTTGACTTGCTCAACTGCCCTAATGCCCTGGGAGCCACCATTTCTCTTGAGAGATACAGTTCCCTCTATTTGATGGCATTAGTCCTCCCCAGGATGTGGGTATACCTTCACTCTCATTATATGGGTCTCTACCCAATGATATAACCCACTCTGGCAAAATGAGCATTCACATATTCCCTAGGAGTCTGTCCTACATCAGAGTATCCCCTTTAAGTATCTTAAACAGGTAACTTTCCTAATTATATTTTGAAAAGGTTTTCTCAGCATTATACACAACCAACACCTGACAATCTCCTATGTTCGTATGTTGCCCCACCTTCCCCCCAATTTCTTGGGCAACATTACCCATCCGCCCATCCCTAGCCCCTCTCAAGCCTGCAAAGCATCACCCAAAGGTAACCCTATGCCCCCATTTTATCCCTTCCTTGTACACATACTTACCTCCAGCTTATCATAGATTTCACCCATGTAGATGTCAGCTTACATCCTTCCTCTACCCCCCGATTTCCTGTAAGCCTATCTTCCAGTCTCTAGCTCTCTGAGGCAGCTTTGTTTACTTATTTCATATCATTGAGGTCATGTAGTATTTGTCCTTCAATGCCTGGGTTGCTTCACTCAACATAAGGTTCTCAAGATTCATCCATGTTATCACGTGTGTTTGTAGTGTATTTGTTCTTAAAGCCGAGTAGTATTCCATTGTATGTATATACCACATTTTATTGATCCACTCATCTGTTGATGGCATTTGGGTTGATTCCTACTGATGGCGATAGTGAACAATGCTGCTATGAACATTGGTGTGCATATATCTGTTCGTGTCCTTGTTTTCAGTTCTGCTGGGTATATACTCAGCAGTGGAATTGCTGGGTCATATGGCAAATCTATGGTTAGTTTTTTGAGAAACCGCCAAACTGTCCTCCAGAATGGTTGGATCCTTCTGCATTCCCACCAGCCGTGGATGAGTGTTCCCATTTCTTCACATCCTCTCCAGCATTTGTATTCTTCTGTTTTTCTCATAGCTGCTAATCTTATGAGAGTAAGATGGTATCTCATTGTAGTTTTGATTTGCATTTCCCTGATAGCTAAAGATTTGGAGCATTTTTTCATGTGCTTTTTAGCTATTTATAATTCTTCTTTGTGGAAGTGTCTATTTAAATCTTTTTCCCATTTTTTAAATGGATTGTTTATCTTTTTATTTTCAAGATATAGGAGTTCTTTATATATGCAAGTTATATGTTTCTTATTGGATATATGGTTGCCAAATATTTTCTCCCATTGTGTAGGCTCCCTTTTTACTTTCTTGACAAACTCCTTTGAGGTGCAGAAGGCTTTAATTTTGAGGAAGTCCCATTTATCTATTTGTTCTTTTGCTGCTCCTGCTTTTGGTGTGATGTTCATGAAGCCATTTCCTATTACAAGGTCTTGTAGATGTTTCCCTATACTGCTTTCCAAAGTCTTTATGGTCTTGGCTCTTATATTTAGGTCTTTGATCCATCTTGAGTTGATCTTTGTATAAAGTGTGAGGTGGTAATCCTCTTTCATTCTTCTACATATGGATATCCAGTTCTCCAGGCACCATTTGTTGAATAGGCCATTCTCTCCCAGTTGAGAGGGTTTGGTGGCTTTATTGAATATTATATGGCTGTATATATGAGGATCTATATCAGAACTTTCAATTCGATTCCATTGGTCTGTATGTCTCTACTTATGCCAATACCATGCTGTTTTTACTACTGTAGCTTTGTAGTATGTTTTGAAGTCAGGTAGTGTGATTCCTCCAATTTCATTTTTCTTTTTCAATATGTCTTTGGCTATTCAGGGCGTCTTTCCTTTCCAAATAAATTTCATAGTTAGTTTTTCTAGTTCCTTAAAGAATGCTGTGTTGATTTTTATTGGGATTTCATTGAATGTGTAGATCAGTTTTGGTAGGATAGACATCTTAATAATATTTAGTATTCCTATCCGTGAACAGGGAATGTTCTTCCATTTATTTAGTTTTCTTTGATTTCCTTGAACAGTCTTGTGTAGTTCTCGGTGTATAAGTTTTTTACATCTTTAGTTAAATTTATTCCTAAATATTTGATTTTTTAATTTACTATTGTGAATGGTATTTGTTTCTTGATTTCCTCCTGATCTTGCTCATTATTGGTGTACAGAAATGCTACTGAATTTTGTGCATTGATCTTATAACCTGCAACTTTACTGAACTCATTTATGAGTTCTAGAAGCTTTGTTGTAGATCTCTCAGGGTTTTCTATGTATAGGATCATGTCATCTGCAAATAATGAAATTTTGACTTCTTCCTTTCCAATTTGAATGCCTTTTATATCTGGTTCTTGCCTCAGTGCTCGAGCAAGTATTTCTAAGACAATGTTAAATAGAAGAGGTGATAGTGGGCATCCTTGTCTTGTTCCTGAGTTTAGAGGGAAGGATTTTAGGATTTCTCCATTGTAAATGATGTTGGCTGTGTGTTTTTCATATATACTCTTTATCATGTTCAAAAAATTTCCTTGTATTCTGATCTTCCGGAGTGTTTTTATCAAGAAAGGGTGCTGTATTTTGTCAAATGGTTTTTCTGCATCTATAGATATAATCATGTGATTTTTTTTTCCTTCAGTCTGTTTATATGGTGTATTACATTGATTGATTTTCTTATGTTGAACCATCCTTGCATACCTGGAATGAATCCCACTTGGGCGTGGTGTATAATTTGTTTAATGTGTTGTTAAATACGATTAGGAAGTATTTTGTTAAGTATTTTTGCGTCTAGGTTCAATTAGAGAAATTGGTCTGTAATTTTCCTTTCTTGTGGCTTTCTTTGGCTTTGGTACTAGGGTAATGTTGGCCTCATAGAAGGAGTTAGGCAATGTTCCTTCTGTTTCAATTTTTTGGATGAGTTTCAGCAGGATTGGTGTTAGTTCTTTCCAGAATGTTTTGTAGAATTCACCTGTGAAGCCATCTGGTCCTGGGCTCTTCTTAGACTGGGAGGTTTTTAATGACTGATTCTATCTCTTTACTTGTGATTGGTTTGTTGAGATCATCAATTTCTTCTTTCATCAATATAGGCTGCTTATGTGTTTCTAGGAATTTGTCCATTTCCTCTGAATTGTCATTTTTGTTGGAATATAGTTTTTCAAAGTATCCTCTTATAATAGTCTTTATTTCTGTGGGGTCAGTGGTGATATCTCCTTTCTCATTTCTTATTTTGTGTATTTGCATCTTTTCTCCTTTTTTCTTTGTTAGTCTCGCTAAGGGTTTGTCAATTTTATTGATCTTCTCAAAAAACCAGCTCTTGGTCTTGTTTATTTTTTCAAGTGCTTTCTTATTTTCTATTTCATTTAGTTGTGCTCTTATCTTTGTTATTTCTTTCTTTCTTCTTCCTGTGGGATTACTTTGTTGTTTTTTTACTAATTCTTCCAAATGTGCAGTTCTTCAATTTTTGCTCTTTCTTCTTTTTTGATGTATGAATTTATGGCTATAAATTTCCCTCTCAGTACTGCTTTTGCTGCATCCCATAAGTTTTGGTATGTTGTGTTATCATTATCATTTGTTTCTAGGTAGTTATTGATTTCTTTTGAGATTTCCTCTTTGACCCACTGTTTTTCTAAGAGTGTGCTGTTTAATTTCCATATCTTGGTGTGAAATCTGGGCCTCTGGCCCTTGCAGATTCCCAGCTTCACTCCACTGTGGTCAGAGATATTATTTTGTATGATTTCGATCTTTGTGAATTCATTAAGCCTTTCTTTGTGACCTAGCATATGGTCTATCTTGGAGAATGATCCATATGCACTTGAGAAAAATGTATATCCTGCTGTATTCAGGTGTAATAATCTGTATATGTCTATTAGATCCAGCTTCTCTAATATACTGTTCAAATACTTTGTTTCTTTATGATTCTCTTTTGAGATGTTCTGTCCAGAGTTGATAGTGGTGTATTAAAATCTCCCACTATAATTGTAAATGCATCTATTCGTTCACTTATTTTTTCCAGTGTTTCCCTCATGTATTTAGAGGCGCCCTTGTTAGGAGCATAAATATTTCTGATTATTCGTTCTTCTTGAGAGATTGTCCCTTTCACTAATATGTAGTATCCTTCTTTGTCTCTCACAATTGTTTTGCATTTGGAATCTATTTTGTCTGATATTAATAAAGCTACTCCTGCCTTTTTTTGGTTATTGTTTGCTTGTAAGATTGTTTTCCAACCATTCACTTTCAGCCTCCATGAATCTCTGGGTCTAAGATGTGTCTTTTGTAGACAGCATATAGATGGGTCGTATTTCCTTATCCAGTGTCCCAGTCTGAATCCTTTGATAGGTGAGTTTAATCCGTTGACATTCAGTGTTATTACTTTCAAGGAATTATTTATGTTAGCCGTATTTTGATTGGACTTGTGTTTGTCATATTTTGTTTTGTTTTTTCTTCTCTTTTTGTCTTTTTTGTTGCTCTTACACTCTCCTCCATCTCTGCCTGTCCTGTTTTTTCCTTTCTTCCTGCAGAACTCCCTTTAGTATTTCTTGAAGGGCTGGGTTCTTGCTGGCATGCTCTTTCAATTTCTGTTTTTCTGTGAATAGTTTGAACACTCCATCATTTTTAAATGCTAGTTTAGCTGGGTAGATTATTCTTGGTTGGAAATTTTTTTGTTTTAGTACCTTGACTATATCATACCACTGCCTTCTTGCCTCCATGGTTTCAGATGAGAAATCAGCACTTAATCTTACGGAGCCTCCCTTGTATGTGATGGTTTTCTATTCTCTTGCTGGTTTTAGAATTTTCTCTTTGTGTTGAGCATTGGATAATTTGACAAGTATATGTCTTCGGGTGGGCCTGTTGGGGTTTATGATGTTTGGGGTGCGTTGTGCTTCTTGCATGTGTACATCTGTCTCTCTTAGTAGATTTGGGAAGTTTTCAGCCATTATTTCCTGCAACACCCCTTCTGTCCCCTTTCCCTTCTCTTCTCATTCTGGGATGCCTATAATATGTATGTTTGTGCATTTTGCATTGTCATTCAGGTCCCTAAGTCCTAGCTGGATTTTTTCTATCTTTTTATCTATCAGTTGACTATCTGTTTGATTTCCAAAGTACTGTCTTCCACATCACTAATTCTCTCCTCTGCCTCTTCTAATCTGCTGCTATTTGTTGTGAGTGTATTTTTGATTTCTTGAACTGTCGTGTTCATTCCCATTATATCTGTTATCTTTTTGCGTATGTCTGCAATTTCCTCTCCAAGTTTTTTCTTCATATTGTTAAACTCTTCCTTTATTTCATTAAGTTTGTCTCTGATATATGTTCTGAAATCTTTAATTACTTTGCCAAAGTTCTGCATCCCTTTCTGGTTTTTAGTTTCTTCATTGGATTCAGCCATGTTTTCCTGATTACTAGTTTGGTTTGTAGTTTTTTGTTGCTGTCCGGTCATCATTTTATCTTGATGGGTTTAATCAGTTCCTTATCTTCTTTGTCTAGTCTTGGAGATTAATTAGCTGTTGTTCTTGCATAAGTGTTATATCTTCTCTTTGTCACTTTGTTCTTCTTATTCTAATTTCTTATTGCTGGCTGAGTTCACTTTGAAAGAAAATATTAGGGCCAGGGAAAGGCAATTGTATAAAAAAGGAAAATTTGTAAAGTAGTATTGGTAATAAATGTTAACAGAGCAACAATATGAGGTCTGGGAGGATGGATATTAGATTCATGTAAGTTATGTAGAGTTATAGCAGTAAGTAGAGTACCTATAATGAGGTAGTCGACTGAATATGGGAGGAATATAGTATGAATTAAAAAACCAGTGTTTTCATGAGAGAGGGATAGAGAAAAGAAAGACAATAGTATCAAGAATGGATAAAATACAGAAAACAGAACAAAGGTATTAGAAATTAAAAGTTAGACAATTTGGGGACCCAAAGAAAGGGCGGTGGAATATAGGAGAGACAGTAGATGATGGAGGATATCAAGATGTGGGGGAAAGGGGATAGTGTAGGTGGCCAAAGTCAATTCACACAGAAACGAGGAAATGGAGGATGAGGAAACCCAGCAAATGTGAGGTGTTCCCTGCAGCACCTATTGCATAGTTAAGATAAAATAAAATAAGAAGAAAAAGAGGGAAAGGAAAAAAAGAGATGGAAAAAAAAGGGGGGGGGTGGGCAAAGAAAAGGGAGGGAAACAAGAAGAAAAAGAAGAGAAGAAAGAGAAAAAAGAAAAAAAGAACCCTAAATAAATGAAAAAAGACCTTGGGGGATACAATGGGAGAAAAGACTAGGAGATAATGCAATATTAGCAACCAGGACAACAGGACAAAAAAAGAAAAAAAAGAAAAAAAAGAAAATTAAAGAGAAATAAAATGGAAAAAAACAAAACCACAAACGTCCAGGGCTAGGACAATCAAAGACCTCAGATGGACCTCAGGGCATGGTGGATTCAGGGATGGGACGTCTGTGATATTGCAGACTCAAGAGGTGTGAGTCTCTGGGGTGTGGGCCACCAGCATTTAGGGGACACAGACCTAGCAACCTCAAATCTGGTTAAGAGAGAGACTGGGAGCACCACAGTGCATCACAGCCTTCAGGGATACCCACTGCTGGGTGCCAGCCCTATGGGGGGTGGGGGGTCACATCCGCAAACTCTGACCCTCTGTGTCAGAAACCCAAAATTCCCCCTCTTACAAGAGTCTCTTCTGTTGCTCTCTCACCAATTCGACTTCCGGACAACTCCCACCCTGCAAGCCCCCAAAACAGCCTGCTGGGGGTGCCTCTATATTGCAACCAATTTAAAGATGCTGCAGATTGGCAGCCAGCCCTAGAGGGTGGGGGTCTAGCCAGAAACACTGATCTCTGTGTCAGAAACCCAAAATTCATGCCTCGCAAAAGACTCCTCCGTCTCTGTTTCACATAATCGGCTTCCAGACACCTCCCACTCTATAAGTCCCCAAAACAGCCTGCTGGTGATGCCTCTTTATTGCGACCGATTTAAGGACCACTGCAGATCGGCAGCCAGGCCTAGGGGGCAGGGCTCTAGCCAGAAACACTGATCTCCATGTCAGAAACCCAAAATTCCACACCTCGCAAAAAACTCTTGTTTGTCTCACCAAATCGGTTTCCAAAGACCTCCTGCCCTGCAAGCCCCTGAATAGCCCGCTCAGGGGTTATGAATTCCCCAGCACCACAGAGCCTCCAGCAATCACCACTGCCATGCCACCCACCCCAGGGGGGAGCGTCCTGCGTGCAGCCACTATCTCCATGAAAGAGAGCCTCAATTCTACCTTTTACACGAAACTTCTCTGTCACTGTCCCACCAAATCGATGTTGATACCTCCTGCCCTGCAAAATCCTGAAACAGCCTGGTCCTGAAGAATTTCCAATGCTGCCCAGCTGTTTCTTTGCAGGAGAGAGTAAAGATTCATTTTAAACTACTTTTTTACCGTGAATTCTTAGGCACCAGCAACTGACAAAAGCTAAACATAGATTTTAAAGTGGCATTTCATTCCTTTTTTTTTTCTTCCTCTGTAGTTGCACAACTCTGAAGTTTCCAGCCAGACCATTGAAAAGGCTATCAAGTGATTAGTGGTCTATTGTTTCGAGCCATAGCCTCTTTTCTTCAGATGGTTTTACAGTTTTAAAACATTCCAAAGTATTTTTACGGTCTTACAGAGAGAGATTTTGGCCTTAACACCCTCGGGAGGGAATTTTACTGCATTTATTTTGATTCTGCTTTTCATCCCCTTCTCTTCCCCCCCTTCCAGGCAGTCAGTGCACAACAATCAAGTAGGAATACGTATTATGAATAGAAGGTGTGGACTCACTGGAAAGGGGCAAGCCACTCCCCCTTTCCAACTTTCTGCCAAAATGGGCAGAAAGAACCTACTCAAATTCTGCAACTCTCCCGGGGACCCAGCCACCCTGACTGGGGCAACCCCAACAAACTTGGGTGTGTGGCATGGACACTGATGGCCTCCAAGCCCTGGCGAAGGGGCAGACCAGAGACAAGACAGCAGAGCATGCACAAACATCTAGACACTGCAAACATCCAGACTCCTCAGTTTTGCCCCATAATCATTTCACTCCCTTGCCAATGGTAAGGGAGCATTCCAGCTCAGTTAAATTTCACTACTTTACATAACCACACAACTCCAACACTAGCATTGAGCTGACATAGACAGAAGCACAAAGGTAACTAATCTGACCCACAAGTTCTATGTATATATATTTTCAGCATGGCTGCCCCCGCAGCCATCACAAACCTTAGAACACTTAACATTTGGTATAAAGCGAATTCATTCACAATTCAGCACCATAACAAAAGATTCCAGATAGGCCTTTTTCACTGTTTAACTTTACACCCAGACGAAGCTTCACTAGAAAAGCCGATCCATTTTCCTGTAACCAAGTTTTTTTGTTTTTTTTTTTAAATCCAGACCAATTTCCAGGACATTAGGACTCGAACCTATATACAACCCTTCCTATTATAATCAAGCCTCCACTCCTTTAGGGGATATAAGACCAGTACCAGATTCTAATATGCAGTTAGACAAACCCAAAACACCAGGGCTTTTCCTGGTTTTTCTCCTTTTTCCAGACCTAGAGAGAATGGCCTCCCCCCAATTTTCTGGGGCCACTAGGGTTCTCTCCAGAGGTGATCAGCCTCCCCTTCCTAGCAATTAAACCTAGGGATTTCCAGACTGTGCTCACCTGGGGAGTCTTACCTTCTTTCATGTTTGCAGTTCTTTTTCGTTCGCAGAATCTTTCTCTTTAGACCTTCCATTGCCCTCGATTTTCATCAGGAAGATTCTGGTGGAGCCCACATCTTTTCTGGATTAAATTTAATCCAGGGGCATCCAGATTTGGGGTTCACCCAAGTCCTGCCAGCTTCCTCGGGGATTTGGAAGGGGCAGCAGAATGCTACCATCTCTGGCCTTAGTTTGCAGTCTCTTCGTGGTCACCAAAAATGTAGAATTTGAGAGAGGTTCAATTATTTGTGTATAGAGAGGCCAGGACTCAGGAATGATTTTGAGAAGGAAAAATGGTTTATTGATGACCAGCTGGACTCAGGAGCTTTCTGTTTCAATCCTGAGCCTTGAACAAGACTTTCGAGTTTCTTTTATACAGAGAAGAAAGGTTAAATGGTCCCTTTGTTTCCGTTTTCAATAGGCTTGAATTAGCATATATATATTTCACATCTTAGGTAAGCTTTTAGCATGGACTTCATACATTCTGGATAAGCTAAAAGCTTATCTAGAATGTATGTATTTCCCCTGAATACTTAAAGTTTGTATGCATTTCCGCTGAAATGTATGTATTTCCCCTGAAATGTATGCATTTCTAGAATGTACGCATTTCCCCTGAATATTTAAAGTTTATAGACTTTGCATTGTTAAACTGTTTCCTGGGACTGGAGTCATTGCCATGGTCACCAAGGGCAGGACTGCAGCCTCTTACCATCCCACACCCACAAGTTAGACAGCTTAGGTCATCTCTGAAGGAACAAAGAGCCTCCCACCCAAAGCCCACATCATAGATACTTCTTCATAAGGAAAAATCATTTTGAATAATTCATTTCCTTTTCAAGTTACACTATACTGGTTTTAAAAAAACAACTAAAAAGTGTCAAAGGTTTCCAAGAATGTTACTATTGAATGCTAATTTTAGAATACATTGAACAAGGTTGTGATAAGAATGTCCAGGGAACACAGTTCAGTTTCAAAATCTCAGGTATCTGAAAAAAATTTTATTAGAACAAATATGCAAAAATAATGCCAGGATTATTTAAAACATCTCAAAGTTAGTAATTTTACATAAACAATAAGATCTAGGCATGCCTCATTTTGGTGTAAAATATGGGAAAATACTGTTATTAAAAAAACAACTTAAGAACATGATTAGCGACTTTGAGATCAATTCATATTGAGTGAAGAGAGTTTGACTGGACATCAGGATCTCAAAGTTAAGTCTTTTTTGCATCCAAATATTTCATGTATCATCCACCCTACCTCCCTTTTATTACTCCTCCTTGTAAGAATGATAAATTAAAACCTTGCAATTGTTTATGGTCACTTACTCATTTACATGAAGTTTTCTGCATTATTGAGTTATCCCTATTCCACTGAGATCCTGATTAATGTAAAAGAAAAAATTGTGCCTGATATTGTTGAGCAGACAAGGACGACTTTATTCAAAGATGACTGTAGGAACGGGATCCTAGAACCTAATGTCATCGGAAGGACAGCAGGGTTTTTCAGGGCTGAGGGAGCTAGTGGGAAAGTAGTTGGAGGACATTAAGGGGGTTGCTCACTGGGATAGGATGTTGGCTACAGTTTCAGCAGAGCAAAAACTCAAAAACAATTGATTTTTATAAATAAAATCTGGAGAATATCATTGGCCTTTGTCTTCTCCTTTGCCTTTTATTATGGGAGACCTTATCCGATTCTGTCCATAGCATTGCCATTGTTCTTTTTCTCCACAGAGTGAAATGATCTCTTACTGGGGATTCCCTAGTGAGGAACATCTAGTTGAGACAGAAGATGGATATATTCTTTGCCTTCATCGCATCCCTCATGGGAGGCAGAACCCCTCTGACAGAGGTAAGGAGTTTTCCTGGGAGAGAAAGGAAAGCTCTTAAAAGTAATTGTGCTGTTGGAATTTGGCTGGTTTTTATGGCAGTAACCAACTTGAAATGAGATTATTTTTAGACCAATGTACTAAAAGTGTTATATTTCTCTTACATTCATGCAAGGCATACAAAATACTTGGTCTTTTAAAGAAGTAAGGACAAGAGTCATCTGGTTTCATAATTTGCTTGAGGCTTTCAAGCAAATTTGTTTGAGTCTTGACCAGAATCTCTTTCCTTTTTATAGGGAAGCAGGAAGCATCTTCTTGAGTGAAATCCTTTGAGCATTAAATAGCTTAGGTAGTACATTTGCAGAATTCAAAACTATAGGAGAATGAGGTAAAAGAACTCCTTCCCATCTCATTCCCCATCTCCCCCATTTCTTGTGTATTCTTTCAAAATCTCTTCTTGTATGTGAAAATGAATACATAGATTCTCATTTTCCCTACCTTCCTTTATATGAAAGATGCTATGTAATACACACTGATTTATTCCTTGATATATCATTGAGATCTTTCTGTACACTATGTAGAGTGCTACATCATTCATTCCTACAGATAAATGATATTGCACTGGGCACCCATATCAAGTTTTATTTAGCAGGTGTCCACTTAATGGACATTTGGGGTATTTCCAGTTTTCTGCTAACAAATATTATGGTAGTATATAACCTTGTATGTGTGCAAGATGATAATATGCATTTCCAGAAATACACATTTTTTGGGGATAGAGGATGTAAACATTAGAGGTTTTGATAGTTATTTTCAAATTGTTTCTATATGAAGTTGTACTGATACTTATTCTTGCTAGTAATGTATGAAAGTTTTTTTTTGTGTGTGTGTGTGTTTCTCATTTTATAACTCAAGCAAAACCACCATTTCCAATGCAGATTCAGGAATTTCTAGTCAGTTTACTTGAAACTGTTGGTATTTGATCCTTATTCATTCATCTACCAAGAAGTAGCTTATTCTTGAATACTTTTTGTTTCTACAAACTTTCCCTGAGAAATTAAGGTTAAGAGTAAGGTAAGTATCTCTTCCTTTAAAATTTTATATGGGGAAGCAGACTTGGCCCAGTGGATGGGGCATCCATCTACCACATGGGAGGTTCGGGGTTCAAACCCTGGGCCTCTTTCACCTGTGTGGAGCTGGCCCATGCGCAGTGCTGATGTGTGCAGGGAGTGCCATGCCATGCAGGGTTGCCCCCACGTGGGGGACCCCACATGCAGGGGGTGCACCCCGTAAGGAGAGCCGCCCAGCATGAAAGAAAGTGCAGGATGCCCTGGAATGGCACCACACACATGGGGAGCTGACCCAGTGGGTTGAAGCAACAAAAAGAGACACAGATTCCCATGCTGCTGCAGACAGGGGAGGAGCACGCAGTGGGTGGATGCAAGAGGTAGACAGCTGGGGGGGGGGGGGAAGGGGAGAGAAACAAAAAAATACATCTTTAAAAAAAATTAATTTTTTTTTATATGATCAGAAGGCCATCGAAGGGCCTTCTTTTGCCTCAATTCCTTCCCAAATTACTATTCAAAGCAAGTTTAAAAGCCCTCTGTGTTAATGTGAGCTTTGTATCATTCTCTAGGTCTTTAACTGTTTCCTCCCCCCACCACCCCAATAAATCCTAGCTGTATTAGGGCTTCTATAATTCTTAAGTTCACAAGACAACCAATGGCCTTCTTGAAATTTAATTTCTAACTTTTTATATGTACACGTTCTAAGATTCCTTCTTACAAACATGTTACCAAATGAGTAGTGAGTTGCACTGAGGACTTGTAGTTTTTCTTCTGACTAAAACACACAAGTGCCTCAGGAATGAAATACTTGCACACCAGAATTCATATGCAGGGAGGGCCCTGTCTGGTAAATTTCTCTTGCTTATTTATCATGTATTTTTAGATTTGGCCAAGGGCTGTGTTTAAAATTAAATTGCCCAAGGATGTTTTGTCTTGGAACAAGAAACCTTGTCTCTAGACTCACATCCTGTCTAGCGGCAGAAAGGGCAAGAGGAAGTCATTTTCAAACTTCAAGTGCAAAGTTTTAGCTTCTGCAGAGATAAGCAAGGACAGAGCTATTTTTCTCTGAAGCAAGAACAGGTGAGCTTTCATAAATCTTTTAACCATGCCCTTGCCATGGTGTTGGAACTAATCCCCACATCTCCCCCCTTTCTTTTTGAGCAGGTTGTTCTACTTGAGTAGCTGTATATACAGCAGCCAGGTATTCATAGCATTGTTTGGTATGTTCCCATAGTTGGAAGAAGCATTGGTATCCTATAACTATAACAAGACAGAGACAAATTAATCTTCCTATTGTGGCCCACCATTTAAAATTTAGATTGGAAAACCATGTTAAACAGTTCTGCCACTGTAAATGTTTGGCTAAGATTTTTAGTGTGATTTGTTGAGTTTGATTTTTTAAGTTTCATAATTGCCCCTTTAATTGGAAATGGAAAGCTACCACTTCATCCGATATATGAGTGGAGAAGGCACTCTGAAGGTATTTGTTTATTTATTTGGTTCCAATTATGTTGGGTGCCATTCCATTTTAAAGGAGTGACACAAATGTTAGGATGCCTCCAGTCAATTTCATTTATTAGTGACCCTCCTGGAGGAATCCAGTATCCTCCTATTCATGTTGAATCCTTTGAGGATAATGGGGCCTTAGGATCCCACCAGGAGATGAGGGCAAATACCAGTGGATCTGTTATGTGTCCAA
The DNA here is from genome assembly GCF_030445035.2 of Dasypus novemcinctus. NCBI lineage: Eukaryota > Metazoa > Chordata > Mammalia > Cingulata > Dasypodidae > Dasypus > Dasypus novemcinctus. The sequence goes on from NC_080678.1 coordinate 52,168,413, forward strand.
AAACTGTGATTAGCTGTGCAGAGGTTAAAAGACATAAGGATGAGCAATATGTACATTTTCCATGTTCCCACCTTAGCAGAAGCAGTAGTGACTACAGTGAAATAAGGTAAAAAACAACTTTTAGGCATCTTAGGGCACCCAACTTGTGCCATAAGAGCTTGTGCTTGGTTGCCCAATTATTTTAGACTCTCCATGTAACCAGTTCAGCCCCTTGGGTAGTCCTCAGGGCGATGTCGGTTGATTGCAGGTTGAGCACTTCCAGGCTTGGTCTTGGGGTGTGCTGCAGATTCCATCAGCCATGGTATGGTTTTACGTGCTTTGCTAGAAGCCAAAGAGGTCCTCCTAGGGAGAGAACACATGACTACTGTCCTCCCCATGTTGGATAAATTTACTGGAGCATGCCAATTACCATTAGCCTCTTTTCCATCCAGGGGTTTGTATAACACTTTAGGATAAATTTTTACAATTGGTATTTGAAAATGTTGTTCTGCTGCTGTATAACCATCGTCATTGCAATTTAAAAGAAATTAAAGTATATAAGGCTATTTGTATGACATCCTTTGGACTAGTTAGACCTAACAGCCTATTCCCCCTTTTTTGTTTTGTAAGCTTAATTTTAAGGTGGAGTGAGATGATTTTGTAAGAAAAATTATTTGTTAACATAATATTATTAATATAAAGAAATAGGGAAGCGGACTTGGCCTAGAGGTTAGGACTTCTGCCTACTACATGGGAGGTCCGTGGTTCAAACCCTGGGCCTCCTTGACCTGTGTGGAGCTGGCCCACATGCAGTGCTGATGTTTGCAAGGAGTGCTGTGCCACGCAGGGGTGATCCTGCACAGGGGAACCCCACACACAAGGAGTGCACCCTGTAAGGAGAGCCACCCAGTACGAAAAAAAGTTCAGCCTGCCAAGAAATGGCATCACACACATGGAAAGCTGACACAACAAGATGATGTAACAAAAAGAAACACAGATTCCCATGCCGCTGATGGCAACAGAAGTGGACAAAGAACATGCAGCAAATAGACACAGAGAACAAACAACTGGGGTGGTGGGGAGAAGGGGAGAGTAATAAATAAATAAATAAAATCTTTAAAAAATATATAAAGAAATAGGTTTAAAACTACAGGTTTTCTATACAGTTAGGTTTTTGTTATTAGTCTAGGATAGATGATTGGGTTATGCACACAGCTTTGGGAAAGTGCTGTAAAATTTACTGTTGGCTTGTTCACATATGAATGCAGCTGGCTTGACTTGCCTAAGGAGATATCAGGGAAAGTTTCAAGAAATTTTAAAATAAAGTGATAGTGACATAATTGGCTATTAATTTTTGTAATAAATTAAGAATATTTAGTGTTGCTACACACAGCAGTGGTGTTACTTTAATTTATGAGAGCTTACTTTTATATATCACCCTGTGGCAGTTTTTAATGTGAATTGGGCAAGTATGAGTTAAAGTATCTGCCTTATGGCAGCTTTTAGTGTAAAGCAGATGAATATGAGTTAAAGCGTGCACGTTTTGATTTTTAAGTAGAGAGGTTGTTTTGATGATATATATATAATTTTTAGTAATTAAAATTATGATTAACAGCATTATATATTTTTAATATTATGTTGTAACATTATTAAATTTTCAGGAATTTTTATACTCTAAGTGTTCATATGAACTTTTTACTCATTCAATTTTAACAGAGGGTTAAAGAATCCTTTTAATTTTATAATACTTTTAAATATTGTTCATTTAACTTACATTAAATGAACTTAACTATTTTATTACTTTATTTTTTTTAAGGTAAAAGAACAAATCCTCTGCAAAAGCCTAAAATAAAAGATATTTTTCAGGATGTGACTTTGCGAGAAAGCATGTTTGAACATTATGTTCCCTCAAACGTGATAAAACTTGTTTTTTTTTTAAACAGCCAAGGACATGATATGGTCAAAGTACATGAAGCTATTTTGATAAATGAGACTCTTTGTACACTGATTAATCAGAAGAAACACTCTTTGTAAACTTTTGCTAAAACAGTAATGTCTTAAGAAACTTTGAGAAAGAACAAAATTTAACTCTGTTATTAGTAGACTGTTTGATACTAAAGCTTTTAAAATTTAATAGATAGACCTATCAAATCCTAACTTCATCCACAAAAACTCCTTTTCTGCACACCTTCTGTACTTTCCGTGTTCATTCAGGTTTTGTCCTAAATTTTACTCTTTTTTTAATGACTAGTCATTTTATCTTAGGACAAAATTATTTTCTGTTTCCTTAATAATAAAGCTAACGTTCTATACACCCTACATACGTAAGTTACCAAAATGATTTTGGAAACTGTCTCTAAGCAAACTTCTTACAGCATACAATTACCATCGACACTAAACAAATGTTAAAATAATGATTCAATTTGGTTATATGCAAATACAAATTTATTTCAAATACCTAGTAGCACGCAATATTAGAAATAGTTTTTTAGAGGCGAGTGGGCATGGGAAGTTGTTTTCTTGTTATGAAGTTACTTTTTGTTATTATTATCAATTCTGTTTAATAATGTTTCTGTTTAATAATGGATTTCTGGAATTAGGTATTTAAACACATTGATTCAAACAATGCTTCCACAAACTTCTTATAATTATTCATAACCACATGGACTATAATTACTTTACCTTAAGACAAATTTTACCTTCACAGAACACATTTTTTCACTGAATGCTACCGCAGTAGTTTTTACAGCTTGCCATATGCATTCATGTTTTGTACTGCATATTTCCATTTTGATTGTATGAAAACTAGCCTTTTTATTTTAGGACAAAACATACCTTTTTGAACAAACATCAAATTTCAGTTAGCATTCCCACAAACTTTTTACGTGTTTTAATATTCATTTAAGTTTTATATCCCTTCACTTTATCCTGCGAAGAAGAAAACTATTCATTTTAGTTGAGGTAAGAACTATTTCTTATGAAGAAACTTGCAGTAATTCCATTAATCAGGACTTACATTTTTTATAATTGTAGAGCTCTTATTAGCATTTATACTTATCTATTAATATAAGCTTTTATTTATTTTTAGGCCATTTGAATAGAGCTCTTTTAGGAAATTTTATTTGTTTATATTACCACCCAGAGGTATTAAAATATACTCTGACATTGAACAAAGGGACAAATACAAAAGCAATGATAACACTCTAACAGAAACAAAGTTTACAATTTGACTCGTAATTCTAGGTCTAGATTTCCCATAATTCAAAACCTAAGGTTCCCTTGTCAGGGAAGTACAAACAAAAGTTCTGTACTGTTTGAAGCAATGTAGTAATTTGTTCTTTCACTCTACAATTAGGTGCTTTCAGTAGTTGTTGTGAAGTGTGGCGATAGATCTACTACTTGCTTTGATAATGTATTTCCCATGTTATACTAGTGTCTGTGATCAGCTTACCTCTCTCAGGGCAGCTGATGTCCTGTCTGTGCAGGAAGCATGGTTTGGACCAATCTCACTATGCAGACATGTTCTTTGACTGAACCCAGGGAGTAGCTTACCTCAAAGGCGGCTGTGATCACTGGCAGCAATGAATGTCAGGACTGTGTTCCACTGGGCTGTTCCCAGGGGCTGTCCCAAAAAATTCCCCTCAGCTGGGGGAAAACCAGCTGCCCCACGTTGGGTGCCAGTTGCTGCGGGAATGAAAGACTTTCACACTAGAACTCATGTGCAGGGAGGTCTCCGTCTGGTTTATTTCTCTTGCTTGTATATCCTGTGTTTTTTGATTTAGCCAAGGGCTGTGGTTAAAGATAAATTTCCCAAGGATGTTTTGTCTTGGAACAAGAAACCTTGTCTCTACACTCACATCCTATCTAGTGGCAGTAAGGGCAAGAGGTGGCCATTTTCAGAGTTCAAGCACAAAGAGATAGCTTATGCAGAGATAACCAAGGACAGAGCTCTATTTGTTCTAAAGCAAAAAGAGATGAGCTTTAATAAATCATTTAATCATGCCATTGGTGAGGTGATAGAATTAATTCCACACACAAGCATATATTTTATGCCAGAGTGAGCTTATTATCTTTGTTTCCTTCCTTCCCTTTTTTTATAAACCCTAGTACATGGTGTATACTGATTTCCAATCCCACATATAGAAAAATATATATTGATAATTTTAATGATATTTTATTATAGTCATTAATTGATGATTCTAATCAGTAATGTGAGTTATATTTGAGAGGCCAGGACTTCAGTAAAACATGCTAGGGGAATGTGGCTCCTCTTTTCCTATCCTCCTCCAGGCTTTTCTCTCCATACAGTAATTAAAGCAAATGATGCTACCTGCCCTACAGATGTGTTTATTGCTCCTGCCACATGTGCAGGTGCCTTGCCATGGAATACTAAGAAAAAAATTCTTGATTTGCTCCCAGATGGCAGGAAGAAAAGTTAGGAGACCTCAGTTCTAGATATTGGTCTGCACCCAACTGTTTATAGGCTTCCACCTCTGTGAACCTCAGATTCTTCAACTGTAAAAATAGTTACTTGGCCAGGACAATCTCAAAGTTCCCCTTTAGTCATCTTCACTCTCAGGTCTCATGGGTTTTCTCCCCTCTCCTTCCTTCCTCCCTTCCTCCCTTCCTTCCCTTCCCTTCCCTTCCCTTCCCTTCCCTTCCCTTCCCTTCCCTTCCCTTCCCTTTCTTCTTCCACCTCTTTCTTTCTAGGTGTGTAATTGTGTGTGTTTTGGGGGAAGGGAGGTTGATACATTGGTCTCCAGAATGGGGAGCATAAATTGAGAGTAGCCTGAGCTAAATCTGTTCATAGCATTTTCCCCCCATCTTCCTACTCTGCTCTGAATAGGCCTCTCTGGTTGGGCTATCAGTGACATGTATATAACTCCTGCTGTGAGCTCAACGCAGAGGGAAGTTTTAAAGGGAATCTGTGAGAAAGGGTTGAGTAATCTAAGGGAATGAGTGATTTTCCTTAGACCTGAGTAGGTACTTCTCTGAGGGTTTGCAATTCCCTGGCTCCAGGCAGTACATGAGATTGAGGGTTTTAACTATCCTTCAGCTCCCATCTGAATTGTCCTTCATTCCTGTTTGGGAGTAGTGGCGGTACTTTGGCTCTTTTAAGACCAAAGAGACAAAAAGGATCCTGAAGGTCCTTCAGTGCTAGAGTGGCATCTGGAACTCGTGGGACTCATGGGACTCATCTCCTCATCCAGGCCACTCCTGACTTTATCAGCTATTAATAGCACTGCCATCCTTCTAATGACTTGGATTGGAAACTACAGAATATTTCTTGACTCCCATCTTTAAGTAGCTGTCAAGTTCCTCTCCAGGCTGCCCTTGTTATATGCTTCATTCAGTTCACCCCACCCTTTACTTTCCCTACCCAGCACCCTAGCTTAGGCTTTTGTTCACAGAGCACCAGAAAGAACCTCAGAAACCTAGAGACTTGAAACATTTCCATTTGTGAGGCTCCCCATACATTAAGAAATACAAAGAGATTTCCAAACAGGAATGTAGAAATTCAGTCTGCTTGAAATTTAGAAAAGCAATGCTTTTAACACACACAAATATGTTATTTTTCTATACAATTTACAAGAGAATTAGATTTTGTATTACAGCGTTATTCATTTACCTGTACCTCATTCAGCATGGAACTTGATTTGACAAGTAGTGATGTCTTTCAGTCCTGCCTCAGTGGGCCTTTCTGACTATCTGTAACCTCACTTGGAGATCATTAGAGACTTCTCATGAGCAGAGGGCTGGTCCGTGGCTCAGCTCTGTGTCCTCTTAGCAGCTCTGCTCTCCTCTATGACAGACTCCCTGTTTGATTGTTTGTTTTCTTTGTACCTCTTAAGCTTCTCAAAGACCACCTATAATTGTGTGATTCAGCCATTCAACAATCTTCAGGGCCCTAATGAATGAAGATACCCACCTTTACTTATATTCTTTCCCTCTAGCTGTTGTCTGTACCATTCATCCTTTCTATGTAGTAGTAGAACTTTGCAGTTCACCATGTTCATGATGACAGTGATTACCGTGATAGGCTGTGATGTCTATGGTGACCTACTCTGTATGAGTAAGAATCTCTCTCTCTCAAGAGCTTTTGAGGAGTGCTTGAGAACCATTGATTGTCAACCATGTTTACTCATTATCTAAGAAACATTATTTATTAGTTGTATAGGTTTTAATTGGTGCCAGAGCAAAATTATAAATAGTGTAATTGAAGTTGGGTCTGTTATATTAGTAAATAGAAAAAGAAAGACTTCCTGGAACTCTCAAATCCAAATGAATTATTTCTTCTTTGCTAAACTTCCCCCTGGACTGCAACTGGTCCCACACCACTGGAACGATGCCTACCATCCTCGGTCCTATCATTTTTTCCCCCAGCTGAGACATTTTATTTGTGTGTATGTATTGCACCACTAGAAAAAATTCCCAGGATTTTCTTTCCAGTGCATTTTCATCTTGGTTCCTTTTTGATCCAAGATACCAGTTGATGTCATCAGTACAATGAAACCAAACTGACAGATCTTTGAGTTGCACATCAAATCTGGGGCTAATCACTCTGCACTTGTTTAACCTGCCTGTGAGTTTCACAATTTTCCCAGCCTTCTGATCAGAAATGATTTCAAATTTGCCAATGTAGCCATGCTTCATCATCACAGTGAGAAACCAGCTGATGATTTGGAAGCACAGCATGATAATAATTTGGTAGTTCTCTCTCACATCACCCAGGAGGTTAGTGTGCACCATTGTGGTAGATTGGAAAGGTAGCTGAAAGACTCTGTCTTTTTAGAAATAGTAATTCTTTCCATCCTTCCAGGCTCCTCTTGAATTCCAGCTCTCCCTGATTGCTCAAGTGAAGAGGAAACCCCTTCCTCTGATCAAACGAATGCCTCTTGAGATGCTTCTCTTTTTCTGCTTCGGGGTTGACTTGTTTGTGTACTGCTCCTTCCCCTAAACTTCTCCCTACAGCAATTTTTGAAGGCAGAGACTGGGAAATTTTTGTAGCCTTCCTAGCAACTACCCGCCCCTGTGCATGGCAAGCCTAACCAGGAGTCTTATATGTTTATGCCCTTCATCTCCCTCATGCCGAGGGTCCTTTGGTTCCAGATGAAGCAGGGTTTCTCAGCTCCCAAGTCTGTTACTTCCACTATGTCATAGTGTTCCAGGGACAGGTGAGAAGAAAATAAATTCACATATACCTATATGTATATGAATATTCAAATGAATTAATATATATGAACTTGTGCTTTCTTTCTTTTGGTTTATTCTGCTAGGATATATTGTGAGAAATCCAATGACTGGATCAAATTATAGACATCATTTATAACTCCTTAAAAATATATTAAAAAATTAACAAACCAGTGTGTCTTGTTTCTATGCATGTAAAAAGTCTAGTTTCACTGCCACCCTTCCAGAACTTTTTAAAAACATTCTTACTAATGTTATATAGAAGTACATTACTATCTCAACATTTTAATTTGTTTCTATTTCATTGTTTGTGGGATTTTTATGAATGTTCTGTTTAGTGATATATAATGTTTGTTTTGAAGTTGGGCAATGCTAAATTTTTTTTTTGAGTGATTATTTTTTATTGCATGTTTTTGAAGATACATAGATCACAAAAATGTTACATTAAAAATAAAGGAGGTTTCCACATACCCCATGCTCCACCCACCCAATCCTCCCACATCAACAGCCTCTTTCTTCATTGTGGCACATTCATTGCATTTGGTGAATACATTTTGGAGCATGGCTGCACTGCATAGATTATAGTTTGCATTGTAATTTACTTTCCCCAAGTACATTCATTGATTATGGCAGGTTATCTGATGTCTAGCATCTGTCGCTGCAATATCATTCAGGACTGCTAACTCTTAAGTGTGAGTGTCTTTCAGGTCCCAAGCCAGTAGTGTTTCTGCTGCATGGCTTCCTTGAAGATTCCAGCGTCTGGGTCTCTAACCTTGCCAACAGCAGCCTGGGCTTCATTCTCGCAGATGCTGGTTTTGACGTGTGGATGGGGAACAGCCGGGGAAACACCTGGTCTCGGAAACACAGGACTCTTTCAGTTTCTCAGGATGAATTTTGGGCTTTCAGGTATATTTTAGTTGATTACCACATGGGCCTCTTTCCTTCATGCCCTTAGTTCAGATGCGTGGGGATTTCAGCAGTGAAGGCAGATAGAGTGTGACTCTGACTCTTAGGAGAGGAGAAACTAATGCCTTGTGAAAGATTTTACACCCCCTTAATTGAATAAATAGCAGTAGAGGGCATTATAGATAAATAATTATATTATAAACATTAGATTTGATTAGGAATTAGGAATTCTTAAGTTATTTTGCCATTCTTACTGGTTAGGATGCTGCTGGGCAAATTTTATTCCTTCCCCTTCCCCTTCCTCCATAAACATGTATTTGAAATATTCATTTTTCTTCTTTCTGGAAATTCTCACCTCTGAAATTCTCTTCTTTCTCTTCTACCTCTAGGAATTAATAGCAGCATGACACTGGACAATTTAACCTAGGTCCTCTGTGCCTCAGTTTCCTTATCTGTAAAATGGGGATAATAAACCCCTATCTCATAAGGTTTTTGGAGCAAAGCCAGGAGTTCTGAACAACAGAGAAACCCAAAATGATAGTCAGAGATGTAAGGAACAGAACAGATTTATTATGTGCAGGCTCAGAGGAGAGAAAGTCTCCAAATTCTGAGACCCGTTTTTCAGTTTTCACAGGTTTATATAGGATTTTATGTGGGATCAGCATGACTCTTGCTCATTGGTAACATGTTGCTAGGTGATATTTTGCAAGTGGGGTTACAGAAGCAGAATGCAGGTGCAAGGTCACCGGCTGATTTACAGAAGCGGGAGCTGGAGTGTTTGTTAGATTACAGAAGTGGGGGGCAGGAGGCATTCTGTGATAATCTCCTGCAGGACTATGTTCTCACGGGCTGATTTACAGAAGCTGGGGCAGGCGTGGCTCATTAGATATCTTTTCTGCAAGATTATGCTTTTTATTTCTCAACAAGGTAATTGGGAGGTTAAGGAGATACATGAGAAGGATCTGGCCCATTCTAAGTGCTCATGAACAGCCGGCTTTTCCATCCTGGGTGACACTCACTCGTGTGTGCACTACTCACTTGCAGGGCTTCAGAGTCCTGTGCCCAGGACCAGGCATTAGAGAAGGAAGCTCTATGGTCTCCTCCAGGTTTGCTTCCCATCTGCCAAACCGTGCTTGCTGAGGACTTGAAACACAAGCATGAGAGCCTTTACCTAAAGACACAACAGGAATATGTTTCTTGTAGCACTACTCACAATAGTGAAAAACTGGAAACTACCCAGATGCCCATCAGCAGTGGACTGGAAAATTAAAATGTGGTGTATTCTCACACTGGAATGAGAACTAATAACCCATAACTATATGACCTGGGTGAAGTCAGATACAGAAGAATACATCCTGTGTAATTCCATTTATATAAAATTTCCAAGAATGATAAAACTATATTTTGTGTGAAAAATTAGGGCAAGAGTTACCTTTGGGAAGCATGACAGGAAGCAGGCTAATGCAATCTTCTGGGCTTCTGGGAATGTTCTGCTTCCTCTGCTCAGCGCTGGTTTACTGAGATGTTTCTGATCATTCTTGATGTATATGCCAGTATTATTTGTATGTAATATTTCAGTGAATCAGTTCCTTTTTGAATTACAGTTATGATGAGATGTCAAATTATGACTTGCCAGCTTCAGTTAACTACATTCTGAATAAAACTGGCCAAAAGCAATTGTATTATGTGGCTCATTCTCAAGGCACCTCAATAGGTATGTAATAAAAGTGAAAAGTTTATAGGATGTCTTTTTTTTTTTTTAGCAGAGTTTGCTTTTTTTTTTAATTTTATTTTTATTTATTTCTCTCCCCTTCCCATTCCCCCTGCCCCCACTGTCTGCTCTCTTGTGTTCCTTCTCTGTGTCTTCTGTGTCCGATTGAATTCTCAGTGGCACTGGGAATCTGTGACTCTCTTTTAGTCATGTCATCTTGCTGCATCAGCTCTCTGTGTGTGTGACTCAACTCCTGGGCAGGCAACACTTTGTTTTGCACAGGACAGCTCTCCTTGTGGTGCGCACTTGTGTATGGGACATCCCTGTGTGGGGACATACATGGGTGGCATGGTGCACCTTATGTGCAACAGCACCGTGTTTGGGCCAGCTCACCACACGGGCCAGGGGGCCCTGGGTTTGAACCCTGTACCCTATGTGGTAGGCGGAAAGTTGATTAGTTGAACCACATCCGCTTTCCTGCATTTGTTCTTAAAAGTGAAATTTATATTTAAAAAAAAAAAGTGAGCTGTAAAGAAATAATGTTATTTCACATGCAAGTTTTTTTATTTTTTATTTATTTTTTATGACAAGCAGAAATACCAAATAGGGCAAGGAATTTTGGTAATATTTGGTTTTCTCTAGAAATTCAGATTTTAATAAAAATGGATAAACATGGTGTATTACTCTGTTGAAATTGGATGAGCCTATTATATATTATATATTTTACTAGTTAAGCAATATATAGGAATGTTAGAAGATGGAAAACAAGAAGTTTTGTAAGTTGAGAGACTTAAAAAATATATACAAAATAATACATTGACTTTTAAAGTTAAATGGAACAAAACTAGCTGCAAGATTGCTAGGTTACACTGATATTATTTAAAAATGTTAAAAAAATTTTTTTTCCAAATAATTTTTTTTTTCAGCATGATGTTCTCAGGGTAGTTAAATTTTTAAAGATTTATTTATTTATTCTCCCCTGCTTATGGCTTGTTCCTTTCTTTTGCTGTCTCTTCTCTGTGTCCATTTGCTGCACGTTTTTTCTGTATCTCCTTGCCTCTCTTTGTTGTGTCATGTTGCTTGCCAGCTGTCCATGGCACATGGGCCATCAGCTCTCTGCTGGGTGTGGGCCAGCTTGCCTTGACAAGAAGGCCCACAATGTGAACCCAGCACCTCCCATATAGTAGATGGGAGCCCAAATGATGGAGCTACAGCCGCTTCTGGTTTTTAAAATTTATATGCATTTTTATTTGTGGTGATTATAAATTAATGTGTTGATTTAAAGAAAATAAAAATTACCCATGATTCTATCAAATTCTATTATGAAAGCATCAGAATCCAAAATTTTTAACTTTGTTAAGAGGTTAAGAACCTGCCCCATAATTTGTTTAATTCTGTTGCATATTTTAGTGTTTACTGTGTGTAACACCTTTGTGGTCATGTCGCATGATCTCCTTAGAATAAGTTCTAGAGGAATTACTATACTGCAAGTACAAATGTTTTTCAGTGTCTTGGTATGTACAGTTAAGTTGCCTCACTCTCACCACCACCAAACACTCTTTGCTAATTTGGGAGGCTAAGACCAAAAAAGCAACTTGAATATATTTGCATATCTTAGGAATGGGGTTAGGCTCTCTTCTTTGACCTATCTAATTGTGTACTTTGTCCTACTTCTTTGTCAGGTGGCATTCTAGGATCTAGTGTAAGGCAGGAAGTAGACTGAAAGGAAGCAAAAATATTTTAAAGCTGCAGATTCTAAATGTGCATAGTTCCTTTTTCAGTGGTTACGTAACTGGAGAGCCTGCCAGTCCTTAGGGATGGAAGGAAGGAGGAGTAGGGGAAGAAGATGATCAGGTGGAGCTGTTAGGGATAGTCTTTACGTGGGAAGGTTCAAATTGTTAAAGGAACAGGGAATGTCTTCTGCTTCAGGCAATCTGGGTTTCTTTCAGTGCATTTCTAGGTTGAGATTTGGAAGAAGCACTTGAAAAATTTTGTTTCACGTGTTTAATCTTAGGGTTTTTGCTTGCAGAAATTCAAATGAACCCCATTCAAGTGTTTTGCTTCCTGATTGCAGCATTTGCTGGATGGTTCTCAGGCTTTCTCTAGAGCATGACGCAAAAGGGCATGTTGCATTTAACAACAGATTCTAAATGTGGAACTCCTATTTTCTTTTGTTTGCATAGGTTTTATATCATTTTCACGGATCCCTTGGCTGGCCAAAAGGATTAAAATGTTTTTTGCCCTGGCTCCTGTGACTTTACTCCAATCCAGCACTAGTCCTTTAGTCATGTTAGGAAAACTTCCAGATCTTCTCCTCAAGGTACATTGATTGCCCCTCCTTTTAAAATTTGAAGAATTGGCGAGTGGTGGGAAATGTGGGCCTTCCTCCTCTTCAATTTGTTGTCAGTAAAACAGAAGGGTTTTTTCTCTTCATGGTTGTCACCATTTGAAGTAGTTATGAATTCCAAAAAAAAATATTGGATTATGTTTGTAAACCAATTTGTACCTGGGAATGATTAAATTATGATTGTGGCTCTGATTGGGTGAAGTCAGTAGGGTGTTGAGTCCCTGTACCTTGTGGGTGGGGACTCACAGATGAAAGGGGCATGACAAAGGGCAGAGTTGAAGCTTTTTGTTGCTAGAAGTTTTTTGATGTTGGAGTTTGATGCTTAAGTCTTAAGCTGGAGCCCCAGGAGGTAAGCACACAGAAAAGAGATGCAAGCCCCAGGAAGAGAAGAGCCCTGAACCCAGAGAGAAGCAAGACCCAGGCAGAGAGGAGCCCAGGGAGCCTAAACCCTGGCAGTCTTCAGCAACCATCTTGCTCCAACATGTAAACATAGACTTTCGTGAAGGAAGTAACTTATGCTTTCTGGCCTGGTATCTGTAAGCTCCTACCCCAAATAAATACCCTTTATCAAGGCCAGCAGATTTCTGGTATTTTGTGTCACCACCCCTTTGACTGACTAATACAATGGTTTTTCTTAAAGACATATGCCTTTCAGAGTGGCTCTACCAGTTTCATGCCTGATCAGCAGGCTATGAGCAACTCATTTCCCCATTCTGGGGGGTCTTGATAACAATAAGAATTCCCAAATACCTCAGTTCCTGGAGATTGTAAATAAGTAGTGTATAAAAATGAAAACTTGTTCTCCTCCTTCTTTCTCACTCTGCATTGGAGAAAGTGTTTTCTTATATCTGCAGTGCGGCCTTGGGATGTGTGTCCTTCACAAATCACCCTCTAGATTCCGATGTAGGCAAAAGAGCCTGGGTTTGGAATCATCTCTTCCAGATGATTGTGTTTTGTAGTATTGCAGAAAATTGACAAAGTGAGTGGTCAAATATTCATAAAACCTTTGAATTAGCTGCTCTGACAAGTGCATGTTTCTTCTGCGAATGTTAAATTTTCCTTCTAATTCTTTCTCAAAACACAAATTATAAAGAAATCAAAGTTGATATGTGTTGATCTGTATATACGTAAGGTGATTTTTGCATTGTCCTTATATTCTGTCCTTCTTGGTAATTTTGTGGAGTTTGTCACATTAGTGCTGGGTAGCAGTTCTGAAGTACAAGGTCAACCTCACATCCCACGTCAGTCAAAGGAAAATGAGTTATTGTGATTCAGGTCATTGATGGGTCATCCTATTAACTTGATTGTTTGATGTTCTTTTTTTATTATTATTATTTCTCTCCCCTTCCCACCCCCCCCCCAAGTTGTTTGCTTTTTGTGTCCATTCACTGTGTGTTCTTCTGTGTCCACTTATATTCTTGTCAGGAACAGCCAGAATCTATATCTTGTTATGTTGCGCCATCTTGCTTCATCTGCTCTCTGTGTGTGTGGCACCAATCCTGGGCAGGCTGCACTTTTTTCACACTGGCAGCTCTCCTTACGGGGTGCAGTCCTTGTGTGTGGAACTCCCCTATGTGGGGTACACCCCTGCATGGCATGGCACTCTTTGCACGCATCAGCACTGTGCATGGGCCAGCTCCACACTGGTCAAGAAGGCCCTGGGTTGAACCTTGGACCTCCCATGTGGTAGGTGGATGCCCTATCCGTTAGGCCAAATCCACTTCCCATGCTTGTTGTTCTTTTTTCTTTCTATTTGTTTTAACAGAGATCCTCACAAACATGCTTTTGTCACATGTGACCATTATGTAGTCTCAAAGCAAGAATTTATAAAAATGCCTTTTCATGTCACTTGACCTCTGCATGCCAAATTTGCTTCCTCAATCTCCCCAGCTAATACTAGAGTGATAAGCCTGTAAAAAAGGAAAATGAAAGGAGACATGGTGTTGGTCTTTTGATCTTGATGGGATGTCTTGTAGGAGACAGATTTCATAGAAATCACAAGCTTGTATGTTCATGGGTTAAATTTTTCTGAACAAGTGTTTAATATGGTTGGAACATGTATTAAATTTAAATTCCACCATTTAAAAAGTGGAATATTTAAAATTAAAATCTTGATTGCTTATTATTTTGGGGAAGGAGAGGAAGAAGCTGTGTACCACTGGGCCCATAGTCCTAACCCCAGACAGGACAGAGCCTGCTGCAGTTGTACCCTGTAGACTGAGCACAAGCTTTCCAGTTCTCTGCAGTTGTGAACAGTCCCTAGTCATAAACAGAGGCAGGTGGCATTTTCCTTTCACAGTTTTACTAATTTATATTTACATGCTGCCTTTTATGCATTTGAGTTTTTCATTCCTGCTTGACACTCCAGAGGGTAAGAATAAGGAAGAGTGTAAATTATAAATGGGTTTGGGTTCAATATAAGGAAGATTTGTTTCCTGTTGTACATGTGTGGGAAGGTTTACCTTGTGGGCATAATAATTACCCTGGATCTACTTGAGCACAGGTCCAGTGACAATTGGACAGGAAGGAGGTAGACCAGGTGTTGACAATTTTTTTTTTGTAACAGGACAGATAGTTAATATAGTAAATATTTTCAGCTTCATGGACCATACGTATGTTTTTGCCACGACTCAATTCCGCTGTTGTAGTGTGAAAGTATCGAGGGCCAATACATAGATAAATAAGTGTGTCTGTGTTCCAATTAAACTTCATTTTCAAAAACAGGTAGTGTGCCCGATTTGGCTGATGACCGCTGATTGGACTAGGTGGATGTACCCTCAGCAGAAATTGCTAATCAATCACAGCCTCAAGTCTTTCTCAGAAGTCAGGATCAGCCCATCACAGTCAGGTGAAAACTGTCTGGGGCTGGCTCTAGGATGAGTGAGCATTAAGGCCCTTTCCCACTATACAAGGCAGCTGTAAAATGAATGGATTTTCTGCCTCCTTTCCTTCATTTTGAGAATTTAGTCACATGTCTATAACATTGGGGTAGATTATCAGATTTTGCCTTAGTAAACTTATGACATCGGAATCCTATTTGAATCTCCACTGGTTGTCATTTTGCTCCTGAGTTTATCCACGGATATCCTTGCCTCTGGTCTCTGCTTCTAAGGTGGGTCATGGAAACCTTTGTACCAGAAAGAGATACTGAATATATTCTTGGGTTTGTTTCTCTTTTATAGGATTTATTTGGAGTCAAAGAATTTCTTCCCCAGAGTGTATTTTTGAAGTGGCTTAGTACTCATATTTGTACCCATGTCATTCTGAAGGAGCTTTGTGGAAATCTCATTTTTGTTCTGAGTGGATTTAATGAGAATAATTTAAATATGGTATGTATGTTTATAGTAAGACTACTTTAATTTTTCAGTATCTTTATTTTGTCTGTGAATGTATTTGGATTAGATGATGTAGGTGAGGCCGAATGACCTCATTAGAGCTCCAAAGGGCTTTTCATTTCAGAGACGGAAGCATAATTTTAGTAGGTGCCTAGAATGCTCTTTGCTGTGGTCATCAAGCAGGCAGTTATCACCTTCCTACATTGTATCTATATGGAAATATTGAATGAGAAGATTTGTAACAACTTAATTTCTGATATTCTAGTGATTTGTTTCTTTTAAAAAGTTACTGTGTGCTTAAATTTGAAGGACTGTTTCCATATATATGCAAATATGTGAATATGTGCATGTGTATTTGTTTTATAATATGTAATCCTTTGGCCAGCAATATACTGGTGTTCCTAAATATATTTGTATTTTGTAATGTTGCATTTTTGAAAACAGGTTTTAAAATTCTGGATTGAAGGCTGCAGGGATTTTAAGAAATGTTATTCATTTTTCTTTTTTCTCTTGATAAAAGTAATAGAAAATTTGTATATAAAATTTTGAAATTCAGAGAAGCATAAAGAAGAAAAAAAAACTACGTATAATCACAACCCATTAGGCTGCATGATTATCATGTTGTTGCTTTTCATTTCCTTCCTATATAGTCTCTGTGTGTGTGTTGTACATATTTTATAGGACTTATTTATAGTTGAGAAATTTTTCCCACCCATAATCTCTCATATCTTTGAAGTTACAACTCTATAGTTAAAGGATAATAGATATGTATTATTGATGTCTCCTTAATGCTGTTTTCATTCATATTTCAATGTATTTATTTTGCAGTCTCGAGTGGCTGTATATACAACACACTGTCCTGCTGGAACTTCTGTGCAAAACGTGTTACACTGGAGTCAGGTAGGTATTCCAGGAGCAAAATTGGGGTTTGTGTAGCATCATTGCTGGAAAGATCTGCGCATTCCACACAGTACCTCTCTGCAAATGTTTTCCAAGTAGAAGGACAATCTGCTTACAAATATGAGCTTATTTCCTTCCCCAGAGTCCTGGATTCCTCATTGAGTTAGTCTGGCTTTTACTGTCCTCTCTGGAGCGTACTATACCATGCCATGGGTTCACCAAGCAGTAATTGTGTTGACTCATTTCTTTTCCTTTCTCTTCCCTTCTCTTCGATATTCTGCTATTCTTTGAGTCTCAGATTTATTTTATTTCCATGTTGCTTCAGAAAGCATGATTTTAGAGCAGCTTTGGAGATAGAAGCTTCCATTTCAGTATTAACCTAGAAGCATAATATGCCTGGAAGATCAGTAGATAGAAAACTTAAGCCTATTATTATCAACCTATCAGTTGTCCCTCCCTTTGCTGAGCAGTGAGAATCTGTATTTTAAGAAATGAACTAACAGCTGCCCAATAGCTTCTTCTGCTTCATCAGATTGGAGAACCTTTGCCATGTGATAGCACTTTAGGGAACTCATTGGCCTCAGAAATATCCTCCCCTGGGAGTCCTGTTCTTAGCGTCTCCCTGAGACTCAGGAACCAGAAAGGGCCATGTGAAGTTTCAGCTCCTTGTAGTGAAGGTCGGCCACACTTCAGATGTCAGTGACTCAGTGACAGATTGCTGAGGTTTACCCAGGGGCACCTGCAATGGAAAGTAGTGCAGTACATGCTGCACAGCACACTCTCACCTTTTAAGGTGTCTTGATCCCTTCAAAAATCCTTATATTCACACATTCATTCCAGCTCGTGCTTTTCTCCTAGTCATATGTCTGTTTACAGTCCCTTGTTTTCTTTCTAGACCTACCACCCAAATTCCCCTGTTTTTTTTTTTTTTCCTGTAGTTGGGATATTTTCTTTCTTCTTTTTTTTTCCTTATCTTTTTTTCTCTACCTTTTCTGAGCCTTTTCCCCTCTGTCCCCTAGAGGACATTTTGCCAGAAAGGGTGAAATTCTGTTGCCTCAGCAGTTAGTGCACTCCTAAGGATGCGTGGACGGTGACACAGCTGACTGAAGGTACAGGCTGGGCTATGCTCTAGCTCAGTGGCCTTTGTAAGCACCCAAATCTCAGGTCCTTGGCAAAATACCCATGACCACCCCCTAGCCTAGCAGGAGCCCTGCTCTTGTTCCAGCACCTTTATGTGGGAGCTAACTGGAGTCAGGGTTGCAGGCTGAGTTCCCCAGCACAACTCTCTGGCCCACTTGGGACCTTATGACTTTAATCTCTACTTATTTTGGAATTTCTTTCATAACCGTTTCCAAAGCCTGGACTCCCTGTGTTATAGACCAGTGATAACGACCAGACTCAGACTCTTAATAAAGTTCCAATTGAGAGCTTTATTAGCCATGTGGTGACTGCCTCCTTCTATGCAGAGGAGAGAGCAGCCCCAGGTTGCGGGGGAAGTTTGCTTATATAGACCTTTAGGTTTGGGGCGGGGCAATATCTCAGCAAGCAAGCATGCATAGAAGCAGATGTTTGCGGCTAATTAAGTGCTGGGGATTCTATCAGGGGTGACAAGCAGTTGGAGAGTTCTTGTTATTTACAAGGGTCTGGGTCAGGTTGGTCTTTTGGCAGGGGCTGATGAGATTTTCTACAGGAGGAGACTCTGGGATAAGGTTTTACAGTTGAGCAAGCTTGTTACAGAAGCAAGATAAATGTGGTTAGAGGGCTGTGGAACTTTCCTCTCGATGGGGGTGGTCACAGGCTCTTCTCCACACCTGCAGAAGGCAGCCTTGCCCTTGCCCCTTGTGCCTTCTGTGTCATCTCTTTGTCAGGAAAATAGCTGCTTGGCAGGGTGACTTCACAGGACACTTTCCTTGATCCCGCCTCCTCTGGGCTGTTGGCCAGAGGCTGCCACCCTGCCTGTCGGGGACCCCTTGGTCAGGCTGCTCCAGGAGGCAGCCCTGGTGCCTGCTGGGAGTGGCTGCTGAAGGTGGGCAGGGCCTGGGTGTTGGCGACTGAGAGCCCCAAGTCAGGTGTGGATTTTGGAGGTTCCTGTGGTATGAGTTGGGAGGTGCCCTCAAAGGCCATTTTATTCACAGTACAGTCAGAAGTTTGCTTTTTGCTTGATCAATTAACATTTAGTTGTTCATTTCCAAAACCTATATCTTTACTTGGCTGTTAAATTTAGTTTACAAATGTTATTCTCTTTAGAGCCTGACAAATTCCAAAGAGCCCCAGAGCTGAGACTCTCGTTTCTCTCTCTGGCCCTCTTGGAGCCCTGCTCGAAGCCCCGGTGCTCATTCCTGTGTGAAGGCTGGTTCTAGTACATCTTTATTGTTGGTCAGAAATACTTCAGGTGCAGGTGAAAATGCAGACTCTTGGGCCCTCAAGATCTGTTCAAACTCAGATTTCCTAGGGGGTGTGTCCCTGGGATATGCATTTTTAATAAGTACCACCAGATGACTCTGATACAGTCCATTGTTTGCAACCTAATGCTTAAAAAAAAAAAGAATTGCTCAGAAATATTTCTTAAAACATTATAAAAAGGACATTTAATATAATGTATGGGCATTATAATATTTTAGAAAACATGTGCGTGCAACAAAGAAAAACCACCTGTGTGTGTACCACCCAGGGGCAGGCACTAATAGTATTTTGGTTTAATCTTATAATTGATTGGTATAATCATTCCCATTACTAAAGTAGGATCTTAGGACATGCACTTTCTGTAACATTCCTTTTCATTACTAAAGTAGGATTAGAGGATACATACTTTCTCTAACATTCCTTTTTATTGAATGAAATAGCATTGTATTTGTTAGATACAGGCTGAGTTGCTGTATCAGAGACCCAGAAATACAGCCACTGAAGCAATTTCTTTCTTTCTCATAATACAGAGATCAGTGGTCTGGGGTGGTGGTGGAGGGGTGTGGGTGTGTGCTGCAAAGTCATGCAGGGTCCAGTGTACTCCACCCTGTAGCTCTGCCATCCCTGGGTGCTGTCCTCCTCTGCCTGGGTGAATCTGGGTCATCTCCATGTCTGCTCCAGCCCACAGGAAGTGGGGAGTGAGGAAGGGCGAGGGGCTTGACATTTAGGAGGTAGCTCAGAAGTGAGCCAGATGGCCATGCCTAGTTGTGAGGTGGGGGGGAGGTGTGCATTCTACCTGGGTGGCCAGGTGTTCAGTAAATGCCTGAGCGGTTCTAGTACTGAAAGCAGGAAAGTAAGAATGGACACTGGGGGTTGAGAATGTCCAGATCAAAACTAAATTTTAAAAATATTCCTAATGCAGAAAAAGTTTTCCATTGCATGAATTTTTTCCTCTTCCTCCTCCCTCCTCCCTCACCTCCTCCTGCTCCTCACTACTTACTCCCCCACCATCTCTTCTTCATTATAGTCTCTTTGCAATATCAAACCATCCTGGGAATATATGGTGTTATATTGTATTATAGATATGTCTTTATATATCAGGCAGATTGTTTTTCTTAGGATACACTTGAAGAAGGAGGCTGAGTGGTCAGACTGTTGGACTTTTTCAAGACTATCTTTAAGACTTTGATACATATTGTACTATAAAAAATACTATTTACATTTTTATTAGCAATTCAGACTTAAAAATAACTTTCTAAATGTCACTTTAAAACTGTGTAACCTAATATTAAAATTATTTCCTCCTGCTCTTCAGCCACATGTTATTACATAAGTGTAACCATAGTACCTGTTGTGTTTCAATTTCTGACTATTTCCCTCTGAATATTTTTTATAAACATTCTTTAGAAACAGTTTTCTGTTTCTGTCTTATATTTATATTTATTATTATGACATGGCATGCTGTTTAGGCATATTGTTGTAACATAATGCAATTAACCAAATATCTATTAAAGAACTTTAGCTAATTTCCATGTTTTTGTTCCTATAAACAAACTTTTCCATATTTCCCTCCTTCTGAGGTGCCTTTTCAAGTGGATAGTTTTGACGTACGAAAGTGACTCTCACTACAAATTTCAAGCTAAGAAATTTAGCCTGAGTTTTAGGCAAGTTTTTCCTTTACATTCATACTCAACTTTATATAAATGCTGAATATGGATTTGACCAAGTGTTAAAAAAAAGTTCACATCTGAGTACAGCAGCAGAGCACCTCGCATTGAGATATTTTCACTGATAATTGCAGAGGGAACAGGTGTCCTAAGAGGTGCTGTAAATCCATATTTTGTTCTGATTGTTAAATGTGCCACATATACTTAATATCTGTCATTTGAAATGACAGAAGCAGCTGCTAAAATTTCCCATTTAGCAATCCTCTATGGTATCTAATGGCACTACCTTTTATTATATCAAACAGTAGACTTTTATGCAATTGATGAGGACTGAAACTTCACATACATCTAAAGCATGGTTGGCTCTCTTTGTACAGTTAATGTGGCGCCACCATGTGGCCAAAGTTTACACATAGTTTCCAGTTCATTAGGAATGCCAGTCATGGATTTAATTCTTGACATATTTTTAACTTGGAAGTTTGGGGGAACTATGGCTTTGCATTATTCCAAACTAAAAATAAGTGACTTTTTGTTAATAGTTTTATATCGGACTCTTGTAAATACACATACGTTTAAATTGTAAATAAGATACCAACCCATGGCTTTAGTCTTCCCAACAAGGTGGAAGTTGTACTGACCTGCAGTACAACTTGGTGATTACACCGGCTCTGGTACTCAAAATAGAAAAAGTGTTACATTATTGATAAATAAGGAAAATAGCATTACTAGACAAGTAGGATGGGTATATAGAACACATGATAGTTTTGTAACTAAATATATTTTCTTTCCCAAATAAAGCTGTTATTCTCTGAAAAATTTCAACTACAATTTAAGCAGAAAACATCATCAAAAGTTCATCCAATGGAAGCAACTATTGATCGAGTATAATTCAAAGCATATGTTTGCAGCTGCTTTCTGTGCACTATTACAGCTACTCTCCAATTATACTATAAGAAACTGAGTCATTCAGTAAAGGAAAGGAAAAAATATTTAATTTTAAATTACAGTTTGGAAATAAAGAGTAAATCTGGTTATCGTATAAAATTGATTTTCAAGGCTGTGACTAAGTCCAGCAACCTATGAGGTTATCTCAAACTTCTGTATCAGATAACTTTTTCCCAAACTGTCTTCCTTTTAGACTATTAAATCCCACAAGTTTCAAGCCTTTGACTGGGGAAGCAGTGCCAAGAATTATGTCCACTACAACCAGGTAAAGTCTTCAAAGTCTTCAGAAATAAAATGGGCCCTGAAAACTCATCGAGGAAGCCAGCCTGGGTTACTGGGTTCTGATAGGGGTCATTACTATGGGAAGTATTTGGGAGAGTTAGACAGGAATGTGTTAGTGTTTCCTCATTCGATTCCAAAACAACACAAGCCCTGTGGTGGGTGTTGTGGGATGGGCCTCTCCTCCTTGCCCTGTCGTGGGCAGTAAATAAGAATCTCCACTGTGACGTGTCATTTCATCGTACTACATACATGGACTTAGCAGTAAGACCATCCTAGGGTTGTCACCTGCTGGCTCTGGGGCCTTGGCCACATTACATTGCCTAGGCCTCCTTTTCCACACACAGGTAAAATTACCATTTTTGAGTGATGAGTGTGTGGTGCATTTCCCCTGCTTCCTGTACAATCAGTGTGATTATCTCTGATGTACAGATGAGGAACCTGATGTTTAGAGAATTTTTACAGCCTGCCTTCCATCTCCAAGGGAGAACATGGGAGGCTATAACTCCAAAGCACCTTCCCAAGCCCTTGGTTCCTCTACCTGCCATCTGGTAGGTGGGGAGAGCTGTGCCTCTCACAGGGGACCCGGCCCCATCATGGTGCCCCATGTGGCGTATGGTAGCATCTCAATAACTAACAGTCTTTATCCTTTACTGTGGGTTTGGTTTTTTTTTAAATTTTCTGGTAAATGTAATTGAAAAGGTAACCTGATAGTGATTTTCAAAAGTTAATCTCTTCTTCCATCAAACTGACTACATATTTAATAGAGACTATGCTTTGTGATTTTGAAAATTAAAAAAAAAAAATAAGTCCCCCTGTTTCTTTTTTTAAATTGTAGAGTTACCCTCCCACTTACAATGTGAAAGACATGCTGGTGCCGACTGCAGTCTGGAATGGGGGACATGACGTGCTTGCAGACGTCAATGACGTCAATGTCTTACTGACCCAGATCACCCGCTTGGTGTACCACAAGACTATTCCTGAATGGGAGCATCTCGACTTTATCTGGGGCTTGGATGCCCCTTGGAGATTGTATAATGAAATTATTCATCTCATGAGGAAATATGAAAGCCAGACTTAAAAGATATAGAGTTCTTTCCCAGGTCTTTTTGTTTTTATATTCAAGGTAACTGTGAGACTTTGAAGATGCGTAATTTTCTCCAATGAGGATTAGAAACTCACTAGCTATTTTTGGTTTTTGTTTAACTGAAATCACCAGCTGATTAAGGAATTAATGTCGCAACTATAGTGTTGTTTCTTTAAGTCTTTGTGAAAAGATACTTATAATCATTCTGTTTATCCTTCCAATTTAAAATGCACTGTATTAGCTTTTTACTTCCATCCAAAGCAAATCAACACGTGTTTGGCTGTTTAAACTGATGATCATTAATAAATAACTTGAGAAAATCTCAGTGTAAAAGTATCTAGCTTTCATCTCCCTTGCTTTCCCATCTAAGGATGTGTATTTATGTACCTAAGTGATACTTTTTTCATGCTTTTTCAGTAGGTACAGAGTTAAATCCAGTGAAATCCCAGCTCTGCCAGTCGCAAAGATCCCATGATGAATTTTATTTATCAAACTTACCCACTATAGCTGTGAGTTAGTAAATGGTTAAATGGCTCAGGCCAAGCAAAATAATTTGCTGAAATCTTTGAAAACTAATTGCACTGAAACCCAGAGGGAGACTTTATCAGTGGTTACCAGCTGGCTTTCTTTTAACCAGCTGCTGTATCTCAGTAATGATGTCATGGTGTAGAAAAACCCTGTGGCTGCCCATGAGAAGAGAGTCCAAGTTTAATTTTACACAAAAGAAATGTGAACATGACTGTTTTCACACCAAGATTCAGGGACTTGTTTTCTTTTTGCAGTTGTGTGTTCATATTGCTAGTCCTGATCTGCATTCCTATGTCAGGAAGCCCATATTCACATACTTTTTGTGCAATGTTTCCTTACAGTACTCTCAGGTGGACAGATGTTTTTGTGATAGAGTACCTGAGCTGCAATATCAGAATTTAGTATTCGTTATTATGTGCAAGCAGAATACTACTACTTTGTAACATTTAAGTGTCTTATTTAAAGGTTTCAGTAAAACTCAGTGAGCCTCAGGTCTGAAGAAATGTTGTATGTGGTTTGTCTTTAATTTAACTGCCTTTTTTATTCTTTCCTTTTCTTTTTTGGCTTTACTTAAATCTTTTCTTTCTCATCTTTTCCCAGTCCTTACTCATTGTAAATCTTGCTGCTACTGCTCATGAACATCTGTTCCTCTCTTTTGGGGAGGAGACCACAGTCTCAAGAGTAAGGAAGGTTAGAGATGTTTGGAAACACAAGATTCGTAAGTTATCCTGCAGGCACCACGTTGGTGAGGCTGTGGGTGGAGACTTGGCAGCCTTCAAACCCTGTGCAGGTAGCTCGAGGCCTGCAGGCAGGAGCATGGATTTGAGTAGCATTTGTCCATCTTCTTCACTGTAGACATGAGGCAACTGTAGTAGTTATCTAAAAAGGTGCTGATGCAAAATACCAGAAATCTGCTGGCTTTTATGAAGAGTATTTATTTGGGGTAGAGACTTACAGTTACCAGGCCCTAAAGAGTCTGACTTAAGGTACCATTAAGAGGTACTTTCTCCCCCAAAGTCTGTTGCCATCTGTAAATGTAACGTGGTGGACGATGTCTGCTAGAGTTGAGCCTTCCTCTTTTCTCTTAAGGCTCCATGGTCCCAGTGTCTTCCAATCTCAGCTGTAGGCTGGCAGGAGACTGATCACTCTCCCTGGGACTCATTTCTTTCCTGGCTGAGCTGTAGGCTATCATGCTCATCTCTCTTCCCAGGGCCATGTCTATGGAGCACTCTCTCTTCCTGCATATCTGCTTCTGTGTTCTCTTCCTCCATGTGTTTCCTTCCATGTGAGAGTCTGTTTTGTCCCCACCAAAGGAGTGGGGACTCAACCCTACATGCCCTAATGATGTGATCAAATAGAAGCCCTAATCTTGCTTTAATAAGGTAAAAGTGAAACCTCTGAATCTAATACAATCTAATATGCTCAGAGGAACAGACAGTTTACAAACACCATCCAATTCATAAACAATACCAACTTGCCACAGCAACCAAGGTCAGGAGAGGTAGGTCTCCTGAATGGGCCCCTGGAACATAGATTTGGAGTCCCAGTAAGATCTCTCCCCCTAGGGTGTGGTTTGAGAGAAGAGACTACACGTTACCAGTCTCTGTCTACCCAGAATCTAACCCAGGGCCTGGAATATAGTGAGTCTCACTAGGTATATGTAGATAGACTAAATGTATGAAGAATGATTGGGCTTCTTCATGAAGCTAAGGAACATTAGGTGCTCAAGTAACAGCTGGGAAGTGTAAGGAATGAAGTGGTATCAGTGATTTTTGTTAGACCCAGAGGAAGGGGTAAAAATGTACTAGAGGCAAAGGGTGTGCATCTGCAGGAGGGTGCCCCCTCTCACACTGGCCATATGTCCCCAGTGAGCTCTTCTTTCTGCTTAAACAAAGACAAACTGGCTTGGCCAGGCACATGCAGGATTCTTAGGGCTGAGGAGGAAGAGACAGTGAGTGGGGATCTTTTGTGGTCAGTAAAGCTCCCACACAACAGACCATAAGCTAAAGAATGAGTAGGGGCTTTGTCACTTGCCTGTTTTGCTCTTTGCCACTTTTCCAAACTCTTCTCTGGGGATTCCTTCAGTGTGTGGACCAGTCTAAAGGTGGGGATGTTGCACATGGGTTCTTACTAGTAGGGCCAGGTGGCACATTTGGCTTTTCTAGGGGCTACTTACGCATGACACAGTTGCACAGTTTGCCTAAAAGACCTGGGACAGGTTGGTAGGAATCTGACTCTGTTTTCAACTGGCTTTGATGTGTATTCTGTTGAACAAAACTCAGTGTTCCCCCACAGATCTTCAGAGGAAGGAAAGGACTAGTTATTCTGTCAACTTGGAATCCTCTAAGACATCGGGAAAAGAAGAGCTACCAAATGTCACAATTGAGAAGGAAAAATAATTTTTCCTCTTGCCACAAGAGGGCAGGCTTGGCTCGGCTTGCACACCTTCCCCAGCACCTGTGACTTCATTTCTTAGGGAGGCTTTCCTCAGGGAAGGAACTCGGCTGCTTTGGGAGCCAGTTGGTAGTTTGAGGACTGACAAGGGCAGCTGGGTCAGCGGTCATGTCCATCTAGGATCGTGACTAATTCTTGTCTAATGGATAACATCTGAAGCAATTCCCTAAGGATACCTCTCCCAAATGTGACATATGAAAAACAAAATGTTGCCTAGAAGGTGAAAAAATGGTCAGCACCACAGGCATGGGTAGGTGGGTGGGGAATGAAGAAGGCATTTGCCCAGATCTCAAAGTAAAAAGGTCTAAAATTTAGATTGTTGCAATGATCTACAAATAAGGTTATTTTGTGTTTGTGGAGATTAAAGGTGTTAATTTATTCAATGTAAACATTTAAAATATACTGTATTTTTAACTCATCAAAATTTATTTTTTAATATATGGAGAGATTTAGAAAAATGAAAGGTAACCCTGGTCTCTTCTGACTCCTGAAAGGAAGAACTAGGTATTAAATATTCTGATTTTTTAAAAAAACTTGTCAGACATTCATTCAGAGTATGCATTGTAATGTGCTAAGCTGTAGATTCCATGTTTCATTCCAAATTAAGCAAGTAAAACTCTTTCTCTGCCAGATACTTTTAGTAGTACTAAAATAATGTTTGCACCTTTACCATATGCTTTCAGAGTTTTTCAACCTTTGCCTAAGGCTGTGAACTTTGCAACACTATCTTTGAAGGTGAGATGAGTATCTTTATCTCTGCTTGACAGGCAATGGTATGCCTTTTAATTGGGAATGATTTCTATATGCTATAAATGTTTTAAAGGGGTTGGTAGTGGTTGCAACAAGTTCAACAGAAGCCTAGCATAGATGGGTCAAATATATGAAAGTGTTCAAACTGAATGTTCATAGTATCTGGGTCAATAGGGGCAATAAGGAGTCCCTTAGGGGAGCTAACACCCCGTGTTCTTCATCAGCATCCCCTACTGTTTTTGATAGGAATAAAGTTTGGTAAGTCCTTGGTAAAGTACCAGGTAAATGCAGTTTCCAACCCCAAATTTCTGTAGAGATACCATGGAACTGACCATGTTCTATTCTCTCTTTGACTGTGAATCTTGCCTTTCCTGAGCTAAGTCTTCATCTTCCAAAGGCGGGGTTTGATTCTGATACTTGAGATGACCCCACTGTCTCTGAGTCTCAAGTGTAACACGCCATAATAAACATTCCTCTCTGATAGCCAGGCATCAATTTGGTTTGATAGCTGCCTAAAGTGTCTCACCCTTTTTTAGAAAGAAAAAAAAAAAAACACAAAAAAACAAAACCACATAGGTCATTTAAGGAAAAAAAGACTTCATGTCATTGGTAATGGGGTTTGCCAATTACATCAAGTAAATTTTTTGGAAGGTATGAGTGGCATCCAGAGTCTTTTGAGAGCTGATACAAAATAAATTTAGATTATATTAAATATGCACAGACTTAATTACTGTCTTTCAGTTGTGAGATTTATCACTGTGATAGCTAGTAAAAGGAAGGATTCCCATCTTCCACTCTTGTCAGAATGACCATACCAAGATAAAAACAATATACAAGAAGTCAGGATCAGCTGGAGCATGTAAGAAATCGTGAGACTGACACCCTATCAGCCATGGAAGTCAGTAAACACTTCCTCCTGTGGGAAGCCTCCCTGCAGGTGAGTAGCTCCAACTGCAGCAATTAGTGCTCCAGAAAAAAATGGGTTCTATTTTGCAGGCTTGATTTAGAGCCAGCTTCCTTTTTCTCCTTTCTCCTTTCTCCTTTCTCCTTTCTCTTTTTTCTTTTCTTTTCCTTCCTTTCCTTCCTTTTCTTTTCCTTCATTTTCTTTTCTTTTCTTTGCTTTCTTCCCCTCTCTCCCCCACCCTGCTGTTTTTGCTCTCTGTGTCCATTTGCTATGTGACCTTCTGTGTCTGTTTCTCCTTTTGTCTTCTCATTTTCTCTTCTAGGATTCACTGGTATTAAATCCTGGGGACCTCCAATGTAGAGAGGGGTTCCCTGTCATTTGCCCCACCTCAGTTCCTGGTTCTGTTGCCTCTCACCTTGACTCTCCCCTTCATCTCTCTTTTAGTTTCATCATTATTTTGCTGCATGGTTCACTGTAGGGGCACTTGGCTCACCATGTGAACACTGGCTCACTACGCAGGCACACCTTTTACCAGGAGGCCCCAGCGATTGAACCTGGGGCCTCCCATATGGTAGACAGAAGCCCAATCACTTGAGCCACTTTCACATCTACCAGCATCTTTTAACATGATCGTTATCACAATTACAAGTGAGCCCACAAATACCTTTTAAAGTCTCATGGGCAAGGCATAATGCTTGGTCAGAATCAGAAAGTCATAAGAGATACACATCCAGTGGCCTAAACATCTAGTAAGTTATCAAATATATTTTGTGCAAATAAAAGATGTTTGCCAATTCAAAAAACTGAAATCAATTGGGTCAATACTAGATAGAAATTGATTTATTTTGGTTGCCCTACATATTTTACCTACTTTTTCAGCAACCTCCATGTTGTAGAGAGGATGATTGACAGATTTTAATGGATCCATTTCCCTGCAATGATAGCATTTGTATATGGGACACAAACTTCTCTCCTGGTGGTCTGTCTATGCAGGGAAGGCAGAGAAGCTGATTCAGTTCTTCAGTGCCCTGCATGGTAGGAGGTGGAACCTGGACAAAGGTTGAAGCCATGCCTTCCACGTCTTGCTGCACAGAGGGCTTTATGTAATTAACCCCTGGAGATTATTCTAACAGGCTTAGTGATAGAGGATGGAAGCCCAAAGAAGGAAAAGAATGGTTTGGTTGGTGGTAGGGCCCACAGAAACAGTCCTGGCAGCAAATCTAATATCTAAGCCCATGTTAAGGAAACCTGCCAGCCACCAACATAAAATATTTGTAAGATGGGTACTAGATTTGGCCCAACGGATAGAGCATCTGTCTCCCACATGGGAGGTCCAAGGTTCAAACCCAGGGCCTCCTGACCTGTGTAATGAGCTGGCCCGTGCAATGCTGATGCGTGCAAGGAGTGCCCTGCCACGCAGGGTGTCTCCCGCATAGGAAAGCCCCACGCGCAAGGAGTGTGCCCTGTAAGGAGAGCCACCCAGTACGAAAAAAGTGCTGCCTCCCCAGGAGTGGCGCTGCACACATGGAGACCTGATACAGCAAGATGACGCAACAGAAAGAGATACAGATTCCAGGTGCCGCTGACAAGAATACAAGCCGACACAGAAGAATACACAGCAAATGGACACAGAGAGCAGATAACTGGGGGGGGGGGGGGGGGGTGATGACATGAGGGGGTGGGGAGAAGGGGAGAGAAATAAAAATAAATAAATAAATGAAGTATATTTGGAATTAAAAAATCACTCTAAGAAATTAAAAGCATCCAACTATGCTAGTTACAATCATAAGAAAAGGATGGCCTGTGCTGAAATGCAATTTGAGGGTTGACTTAATTTCCTTTGTGAGAAAATTAGAATAATTTATGAGCAGAATTCCTTTGTAATTTCGAAAAATGAGCTCCTATAGTCATTCTTCACTACAAGACTGAGCCACACACAGCTCAAAGTCAGGTCCATCTTTACAAGAAAAAGAAATTCCTGGGTTACCACTTTTACAAGTGAAGTGGAAACAGTATCTGGAGGACGTAACCTAGAAAGGACAGATTGTCTAACTGGAAGAAAAGAAAGAGTAGGGAGGCCAGAGGCCTGAATTGCACCTGTCTTTTTTACTACCATCTAGATATCAGAGCATTAGAAAAATCCTTCCTCTTTCCTTTTTTGAATTGACTGTCAAGAAGTTCACAGCTACTTCTGAACATTTTCTCATCAGGCACAAGCAGAATATGATAATATTCCTGGTTCCTGGGGTTGACAAAAAAAAAGGGGGGGCGGGGCGCTACTGTAGGTCCAGAGACTACTGTCTCAGGACTTGGTGCCCACATACCAACTGAGAAGGTCTGATTCATGACTTGGCCTATATGTGTGTGTGTGAATATATATATTTTTTTATGTATCCTACATATTAAAAATGTTATGAATTATGCTATGATATGTTTCCAGGCCTATATATTGGCCTATATGTTCATTGTTTAATTATTCTTTCCTCATACAGTATGACTCTATATTTCTTTTTACATAATATTGATTTTAATTAGAAACTTCCTCAGTTATTTTTGGATAAACTGAGGAGCACAAATTTATATATGTATCTTATTTTGTGTGTTTACCAAGTGCCAGGGACTATAATTTCACTTTTGTAAACTCAGCGATAAGAATAAATCGTACTTGTTGGCATGGTGGGGAATCTAGAGGAGTAAATAAAATCGCTTCAGGTAAAGCTCTTAGCTAGCGCCTGGAACCAAATACGCAGACATTACCTGCTGGCTTTGCTATATTATTTTCTCCCATTTAATGCTCACGACAGCCTCAGGAAATGGCTGCTACTACTATTCCCATTTGGAGGGATAAGAAAACCAGAGTCTGGAAGGAGTGAAGCGCTGGCCACACCCACAGAGACAGAAGAGGCAAAGCTGAGACTGGGAGGGGTCCTGGCTCCAAAGTTTTTGTCCCAAGCCTCTATTCTCTAAGCGCTCCGTGCGTCCCCTGTCAGCCACGCGGTCAAACGCGGGGCTTGTTTATGCTGATCCCGGGGTCTCCAGTATCAACCTCCGTGTTCTCAGTGTCGCCCAGTTCGGGGGCGTAAAAGAGAGGGGATGCGGGCGGCCCCACAGCGGGTTCTCTGGGTCGAGGTTTTGGGGAAGGGGCTGGAGGGCACGGGGCAGGGTGGCGCCGCGAAGCCTGCCACGGGAAGGTCAGGGTAGCGCGACATCATCTGCTCCTTCACCAGCCTCCTGGGAAGCGTCAGGACCGCCCGCATCATTCTCTGGAGGAACAAAGTGGGCG
The DNA here is from genome assembly GCF_030445035.2 of Dasypus novemcinctus. Lineage (NCBI taxonomy): Eukaryota > Metazoa > Chordata > Mammalia > Cingulata > Dasypodidae > Dasypus > Dasypus novemcinctus. Next base: position 52,199,082 of record NC_080678.1, read on the forward strand.
GTTTGCTGATTTCATTGCTTACACCCCAGCCTGAAATGCAGTGGCTTTTTACCCAGACCAGCACAGACTCTGTGTGTTAAACCGAATTAAACATATTTATTTTATTTTATTTTATTTATCATTATTTTTTAACTTTAAAAGGAAGCTCTGTAGCCGGGGCCCCCTTTCCAGGGCCGCTGTGCGCTGGGATTCCCGCAGCTACTCCTGTGCGCCCCGGGGGGCGCCGCAGAGGGTCGACTCTCAGGCTCGGGCTGCGGGACCCACCTGGCGAGTCTGAGCGCCGCGGGTTCACAGTTTGCGGCGACCAGGGCGGGAAAGGCCGTCTCAGAGACGCTGAGACCGGCCGGCCGCTGGTCCTGTCCCATTTCCTGCGCTGATTGCCCCATGGGCGGCCTGGGACCCGGATCCTTCTGCGGAAGGCGAGTTTCGCCGCTGGTCTTCGCTTGGAGCTACAATTAAGGCTGCGTAGAGCAGAAAAGATCCGAAATACAGAAGGTACGTCGCTTTTAAAAGTTTTTTTTTTTTTCCCCCAAAACGCAGTCATGTTTGCGTCTTTATGAAAACACACGTGCAGTTACCCGCACTCGTTTAAGAAAAAGTACAAGTAATTCTTCATTGGTTGCCAAAGGGGCACTTTCTGGTGGTGGTGGAAATAGTCTCTCTTGCTTGGGGTGGTGATGACACAGGTGAATTGAGCTCTCAAAACTGAGGGCAAGGGAAGTGGATTTGGCTCAACTGATAGAGCTTCCACCTACCACATGGATGGTCCATGGTTCAAACCCAGGGCTCCTGACCTGTGTGGCGCTGTCCCACGCTCAGTGCTGATGCACACAAGGAGTGCCCTGCCATGCAGGGGTCTCTCCTGCGTAGGGAAGCCCCGCGCGCAAGGAGTGCACCCTGCAAGGTGAGCCGCCCAGCACGAAAGAAAGTGCTGTCTGCCCAAGAATGGTGCTGCACACACGGAGAGCTGACACAGCAAGATGATGCAACAAAATGAGACACAGATTCCGTGTGCCGCTGAGAAGCAAGGGGACACAGAACACACAGTGAATGGACACAGAGAGCAGAGAGTGGGGGACCGAGATAGGGAAAAAAAATCTTAAAAGAAACAACAACAAAACTGAGGGCAACTCTACACTGAAGAGCTGTGTATTATATGGAAATTGTATGTCAGTTGAAAAGGACAGAAAATGCAAATTGCATGCATATGAAAAGTTAGCGTGCATATGTAAAAGCCCATTCAGGCAGCTTCAGGTGTACGTGTTTATAGCCAAGCTTCTTTGGGGCGTTACCTGCTCATCCCAGCTCTGCACAGCCAGGACAGGAAGTGAAAATGCAGCTGCCACCACTCAGGGCCAGGCTGCACGTCCCAAGAAAAGCCGGGGGGGTCCTGTGGGCAGGCACAGCCTGGCCCAGCTTCACCATGAGCCACTGGAACAGCTCCGACGTCCAGGTCCTCTGTGGCTCGGGCCAGCTGTTCTTGCAGCCCCTCTGGGACCACTCGAGAAGCCAAGACACCTTCCTGCAGTCGCCCTTCTTCCCCGTCATTTTTTTTTATGGGTATTTATTTCTTATTTTTTAAGATACATAGATCACAAAAAATGTGACATGAAAAATAAAAGAGGTACCCACGCCCCCCCTCCACTCCTCCCACAGCAACAACCTCCTCCATCATTGTGGCACACTCATCGCACTCGGCGAACACATCCTGGAGCACTGCTGCACCACATAGATAATAGTTTACCCTGTAGTTCACACTCTCCCCCAATACATTCGGTGGGTTATGACAGGATATATAAAGTCCAGCATCTGATCCTGCAATGTTTTTTAGGATAACTGAAAGTCACAAAAATGCCCCCACATCTCATCTCTTCTTCTCTCTCCCTGCCCTTAGCCACTACTGTGGCCACTTTCTCCACCTCAAAGCTACAATTTCTTTAATTACTAGTCACAATAGTTTTATAGTAGAATGTCAGTAAGGTCACTCTAATCCATATTTTATTCCTCCATTCTGTGGACCCTGGGATGGTGATGTCCACTCCATCATCACCTACGTGGGCTTCTGCCTGCCGTTCGTGCTGCGGGACGCCGTGTGCCCCTGGGTGCCCGCGCTGCGGCGCTACAAGGTCCACCCCGACTTCTCGCCGTCGGCCCGGCAGCTGCTGCCTTGCCTGGGGCAGACGCTCTACCAGCACACGGTGTTCGTGCTGCCCGCGACGCTGCTGCTCTGGGCCCGCAGCCCCCCAGCCTGCCCGCCGACGCCCCCGCGGTGCTGGAGCTGACGCGCCACGTCATGGTCTGCCTGCTGCTCTTAGACGCTGAGTTCTTCGTGTGGCACCTGCTGCACCACAAGGTGCCCTGGCTGCACCGCACCTTCCACAAGGTGCACCACCAGAACGTGTCCTCTTTCGCGCTGGCCACGCAGGACATGAGCGTGTGGGAGCTGTTTTCCCTGGGCTTGTTCGACATGGTGACCGTGGTGCTGCTCGGGTGCCACCCGCTCACCGTCCTGGTGTTCCACGTGGTCAACATCTGGCTGTCCGTGGAGGACCACTCGGGCTACGACTTGCCCTGGTCCACGCACAGACTGGTGCCTTTCGGGTGGTACGGGGGCGTAGCGCACCACGACCTGCATCCCTCCCGCTTTAACTGCAACTTCGCACCTTCCTTCGCACACTGGGGCAAAATGCTGGGAACGCTGCAGTCTGCTTACGCCAAGTAGCTGCGTGCCTGGCAGGGGTGGTGCCCTCTCAGACCCGGGATGGCTGTGCATTTCACTCTTGCATCAGGAGAAGAACACTAAGCTGTGTCTCTTTTTATGCATCTAAAAAGAACAGGCACTTCTTAACTGATGGAAACTGTTGTAGATAAAATCTGATCTATTTTTGCTACCTGGCAAGTAATTTATACCATGTTTGTATATCAATGCAGTTGTATTCTAGGTGTTGATTTCTAGCTCATTTCAACAGCTTTTATTCCTAGATAAGAGTTAGATAATTGTCACTGGCATATTTTCATCATCTCTAAAATGATTTGTTTGTAGAACAAGGAATGTCCTAGGTTTGAAAGTGTCCTAGAATCAGACTGAGAGAACAGATTTTAACAGAGGATCTGGCCTCTGACTTTATTAACTGTGAAATATGGTCCTGCTGGACAGTGACCAAGATTATAGTGATTTTTTCTATTTTTTCATACAGACATATATTTATATGAAAGAAATGTTATTTGTGCTTTAGCAAAACATGACAAAAACAAGCACTGGCTCTTGTTTCGCCAACATTTGACTGATAAAAAGTACAGAAGGAAGAGGGAGATGGAGTGGGGCGTCCTTCAGAGCCTAGAGCAGCTGTCCATGGGGGTTGGCGTCTTGTGGGTGGTTGTAGGCCTGGGTTGTCTATTTTGGTCTAAAGATTGTACAGAGGGAGAAACAACAAATATTTGCATTTCCTGTTGTTCTGAATACTTTTCAGCTGATTTTGGCCTAAGGGGCAACTGGTAGACTTGATCTGGAAAGTTTTGCAAAGAGACTAACACTGGGCAGCCATCTGATTGTTTTGTCTGGTGGAAGGATCATGTTCCAGGGGAGGTGAACAGAATTAGAAAAGCACCTTGCTTTGCAAAACAGATAAGTCAAATGTGTGCATTAGAGTGGTAAGCCTCTTTTCATGAAGCCAGCATCCTTGGGTAATGCAAACGATCACTGAATTCAGTAGATCTGCAATCCAGGAGTTTTGTATTTTCAACTTTCATAATTAAGACATCATTCAAAATGTATATCTCTCTTTTAAAAAAAGGAGAAGTAATGATGTAGTGAAATTTGACCCCATATCCCTGATTCCTCATCTGTTAAAGATGGTTCAAAGATGTTTTCCTGGATTACTCTTGACTGTAAATATTTCTATTACAGAGCACACATGCGTCACACAGCACACAATACATCTGGCTGGTACCTAATTGTTTTCACTTCAGCATTTGAATGTAGCTTATTTTGTGGAAAGTTGGAAGTTAAGATAGAAAAGTGTAAATAAGGCCAGTTTTTAGCTCAGCTTATTCCTTCTGATCCAAACTCTCTTGTTTTAAGGTGAAGAAGTCCATGTAAAATCCTGGTCTCCACAGTCTGCCATTGAGTCTCCTTAGAAATGTGTTTAGTCCCTACAGGTTGTTGTTGGAAGTGAGCCTGGCTGCCCAGCTGCTCGCTGATTTCCTCACACCCCCCTGGATGTGCTCCCCTGGCTTCTGTGCTTGAGGTCACCTCCTCATCTGTTAGCACAGGACCATGCTGGTAGCTAAAGATTTCATGCATTGATGGTGTGAGAGGGAAATCCACAGACACAGGAAGTGAGCTCTGAGGGGACGGTGCTACTGTTGTAGAATTTGAGAGAGGTTCAATTATTTGCATATAGAAAGGCCAGGATTCAGGAATGATTTTGAGAAGGAAAAAATGGTTTATTGATGGCTAGATTCAGGAGCTTTCTGTTGCAAACCCGAGCCTTGAACAAGATTTTCAAGTTCCTTTTATACAGGGTGGGGAGTCAAACGGTGCTTTCATCAAAGAAAATGACTTTCTTTGTTAGTTAAGTCTTTGCCTGAGTACCAGGTAGGTTTTGAATTAACATATCGCCCACATTTCAGGTGAGCTTGAATTAGCATCATGCCCACATTCTGTCTGGCTGCAACCTTGAATACCCATTTAGTCTTATATCTTTTCTGAGCATTCAACGTCCATATCACTTAACTGGCTCTCTAGAGACTAGACATACTTGGATATAGAATTAGATGATTTTGAATTTGTGCCCAGGCTATATTATATTTCCCATTCGAGGCCAAGTTCAAGTTCCCTTAAGTTTCGGCATCACCACCATCAGAGTTTCCCTGGACTGACTGGTATGTATAAAGAGATTGCATTGCTAAATTGCCTCCTGGGACTGGAGTCACTGCCATGGTCACCAAGAGCAGGACTGCAGCCTCTTACCATTCCACACCCACAAGTCAGAACAGACAGTTTAGGTTAAGGTTATCTCTGAAGAGGCAAAGAGCCTCCCACCTATAGCCCACATCACTGTATTGGGGGCAGTAAGTCAATATGAGCAGCATGCCCCCTGCAGAACAAAGAGGTGTGGAGTATATGGAAAGTGCAGCTATTAGTCATTTTGAGCAGCTCCAGGAACCTTGAAACTGCACTTTTAAGCTTGGATAATGAGGGTTTTTCACAGCTTACCTTCAAGAGGCTTTTTCAAAAATGTGTCATGCTGCCTCACTATAAAAGGGAGTTTTGGATTTGGGGCAGATTGTCCACATGGACAGTATTTGTTTCTCAAAATCACTTCTTATCAGTCTGTAATGCTCGGGGGTATGGGAGAGAGAGAGAGAAGAGGATGAACAATTTTTCACATATTTGAAACCTAACAATAACAATCAGAACAATGAAATAATAATAATAAGTTAAGTGAGTTGTTCCATATTATAAAATACTGGGTGTTGGAACCAGTTCCTGAATTTATGGTGTCCTTTACACCCCTCTTATGATCTTCACAGCAGCGAGGAAGATGCATGCCCTGCAACACTTGTTCCCTTCTAAGCCACTGTACCTCAAACACAGCAACCCTATGGCCCAACTGCTCTGACGTGGCTGTCCCTGGATTCACAGCCTCTGCCTGTGCAGTGGAGAAAGCCAGGAAACAAGACCTTGGCCAGTCTAGGCAGGAGCTGGCCAAGCAGGGAGGCAGTACTAGGACTCTTTTTTTCTGGATCCCTCACTGCAGGTTGATGAAGAGAAGAGGTGTTCACAAGTTAGATCACCTAGGTGGGAATCTTAGCTCTAGTAATTTAGTAGCTGCGTGACTTTGGGCAAGTTACTTAACCTTTGTGCCCCAGTTTCTCATGTATAGAATGTGGATAATCAAAGAACCTATCTGACAGGGTTGTTGTGCAGTTATTTAAGTTACTTTATATAAAATGCTAGGTCAGTTGAAAATGTGGCTGTATTTTTCTTTGCTATGATTGTTGCTTCATGATGTGAGCACCAGCCTGCAGTTCAGAAATCTAACCTCCTGTCCTCAATTTTGAGTGCTCCCATATTGATGTGGGCTATGGGTGGGAGGCTCTTTGTCTCTTAAGAGATAACCTAAGCTGCCTTTGACTTGTGAGTGTGGGATGGTAAGAGGCTTCTGTCCTGCCCTTGGTGACCATGGCAACGAATCTAGTCCGGGAGAAACAGTTTAGCAATGCAAAATCTATGAACTTTAAATATTCAGGGAAAACACAAACCAAATGTGCTAAAAGCTTTAAATATTCAGGGAAAACACAAACCAAATGTGCTAAAAGCTTATTTAGAATGGGTGATGTCCATGCTAAAAGTTTACCTAGAATGTGGAAGATATATGCTAATTCAAACCTATTGAGCGCTAAAACAAAGAACAATTTAGCTCTTACCCTGTATAAAAGGAACTTGAAATTCTTGTTCGGGGCTTAGGTTTGAAACAGAAAGCTCCCGAGTTCAGCTGGCCATCAATAAACCATTTTTCCTTCTCAAAATCATTCCTGCGTCCTGGCCTTTCTATATACAAATAATTAAACCTCTCACAATTGCTAAAACATTTTTGGGGGCTCTGCTGGGATTGGAAATAAATGCCAGAGATGGTAGCATTTTGCTGCCCCTTCCAAATCCCTGAGGAAGATAGGAGGACTCGGGTGAACCCCAAATCTGGGTGCCCCTGGATTAAATTTAATCCAGGGAAGATGTGGGCTCCACCAGAATCTTCCTGACAAAAATTGATGGCAATAGAAGGTCTGAAGAGAAAGATTCTGGGAACAAAAAAGAACTCTGAATGCAGAAGAAGGTAATACTCCCTGGGTGAGCACAGTCTGGAGAACCCTAGCTTTAATTGCTAGGAGAGGGAAGCTGATCACCTCCTGAGAGAACCCTAGTAGCCCCAGAAAATTGGGGGGAAGCCATGCTCTGTAGGTCTGGAAAAAGGAGGAAAACCAGGATAAAGCCTGGTGTTTTGGGTTTGTTTAACTGCATGTTAGAATCTGGTACTTGTAGTCTTATATCCACCAAAGGAGCAGAGGCTTGATTATAATAGGAAGGTCTGTTTATAGGTTTGAGTCCTAACATCCTGGAAATTGGTCTGGATTTTAAAAAACTTGGTTACAGGAAAATGGATTGGCTTTTCTAGTGAAGCTTGGTCTGGGTGTAAATTTAAACAGTGAAAAAGGTCTAGCTGGAATCTTTTGTTATGGTGCTGAATTGCAAATGAATTGTCTTTATACCAGATGTTAATGTTAAGTGTTCAAAGGTTTTTGATGGCTGCAGGGGCAGCCATGCTGAAAAAAAATATAGAGAGAAATTGTGGTCAGATTAGTGACCTTTGTGCTTCTGTCTGTGTCAGCTCAATGCTGGTTTTGGAGTTGTGTGGTTATGTAAAGTGGTGGAAATTAGTTGAGCTGGAACCCTTCCTTGCCATTGGCAAGGGGATGAATTTATGGCAAAACTGCAGAGTCTGTATGTTTGCACATGCTCTGCTGCCTCGTCTCTGGTCCGCCCCTTTGCCGGGGCTTGGAGGCTGTGTCCATGCCATGCACCAGGGTTTGTTGGGCTGCCCCAGTCGGGGTGGCTGGGTCCCCAGGAGGGGTGCTGAATTTGAGTAGGTTCTATCTGCCCATTTTGGCAGAAAGCTGGAAAGGGAGTAGCAGCTTACCCCTTTCCAGTGAGTCCACACCTTCTATTCATAAGCCACATTCCCATTGATTGCTGTGTACCCTACTGCCTAGAAGGGGGGAGGTGAAGGGGATGAAATGCAGTAAAGTTCCCTCCCTAGGGTGTGAAGGCCCAAATATATCTGCATTCTGCCCAGGGTCTTCCACTTTTCCAAATCTCTCTGTGAGACTGTAAAAATACTTTGAAATGTTTTAGAACTGTAAACTTTTCTGAAAAAAAAAAAGAGGCTAGGGCTTAAAACAATAGACCTCTAATCATGTGATAGCCTTTTTAATGGTCTGGCTGGAAACTTCAGGGTTGTGAAATACAGAAAAAAAAAAAAGGAATGAAACACCACTTTAAAATCTGGCATCTAAGAATTCAATGTAGAAAGGTAAAAAAGTAGTTTAAAATGAATCTTTAAATGCCAATACTCTGTTGCTGGTAACTTAAATGCATAATTTGCAGATGAGAATAGGTTCCATTACTAGGAAAAGGCAGAACTTCACAGAATTGTTACTAATAAAATTCTTGTAGCTTTATTAATAAAAGTATACAATTCACCTTAAGGTTAAAACTTAATGAAAATTGTAACTAAGAGTTAAGATCATTTATAGATGCATTTATATTATAAAACAGTGGAAAAATAATAACTGAAATTATAACTGAGTGAATTTAGCCTGAAACTATTATTGTAAGTGTAAATTCTAAACTAACCTTTCCTTTGTTTATGGGTACTTCAAGTCTAACCTCACCCCTTGTCTTTGCCTATGGTTATTTCATAATAGCTTCTGCCCCTACAGTCCAGAGAAGAGCTGGGACATCCTGTCTCCTGTCCTGGTATTGGTAACCCTGCTTTCTGTCTTGAATCCAAGTGTAAATTAAATTGCTGCCTGGTGGAATTCTTAGCCCTTAGGGTTAAATGACCCCTGGAGTTTTATTATCTCCAAGGACTGGGGGGAATAAAGGAAGTCTCCTGCTTTAACTGTCAGTGTTCCTAAGAGTGGCAATTCATTAGGGAAACCAGTCTGTCTCCCTGAGGCTTGAAATAGCCTCTGGAAATATACATAGATTTAATCTTGTTGTTTATCCAAAATTGTGCTAAATTCAAGGTAAAATATAAAGTCCTGAAACAAAAGAAAATCATGTTAAAACATTGGGAACATTTTGGTTACACTCCATCAGTTAAGAAACAAAATTCTTGTGTAAAACTGCATGGTCATAGTGTAAAACTGCACAGTCATAGTGCAAATTAAGAAAAGTTTCAGGAGTCTTTGAAATGTTTTGCAGTCACACTTATTTTGTAAAAGAAATGCAAGTTTTAAGTAACTAAAGTTATGATTTTGTGTCAAACTATTCATGTCTGCCTATTTTCTCAAATTGTTGAGGTTAAATATACAGTTATATAAATAATATATATTTCTGGACCCCAAATTAAGCTAAACAGCATAGAAAATAGTACAAATTATAAGTAACATCAATGAGTTGTGTTTCTGGGTCTAACTCTATTTGTGTCTGCCCATTTGCTTAGTGTACGTCTTCATATGTTGGAATGATAATATCAAATTAAGAAGTGAAAATTCCTAAAAGAGCTCTATTCAAATTGTTAAAAATTAAATATGCAGTTATATATGAATAAATATTCCTGGAACCCAAATTAGACTAAGCAGGATGGAAAGGTCATATAGAAATCTAATTATAGGAACTACTGGGAAAGGACCTCCTCTTTGCAAGAGTTTTGAGGGCAGGACTAGGTGTAGCATATTAAACCGATCTATGAGGCTGGGGATTTAAGAATCAATTTGCCCTGTAATTTCCAAATTTAAACCTTTTGTCAGCCATAAAATAAAGGTAATTAGTGGCTCTGTTGACAAATTTCAGTAAGTAAAGAAAAGTCCACAAAATCTATAGAGAGACTTTCCTGGAATATGATTAAACAAATTACATAATTGTGTAATGTGTTTTGAAAGCTGGTAGTCAGTATGCTTTTAAAAATTATTCATTTTCATAACTTAAACAAGGAAAAGACATTTTTAGCTTCCTGTAAAGAAAAAAGAGAACATTCTTGTATAAACTATAATGGTTTCAATTTTATTTAGCTTGGGTGTAATCTCCCATAGTTTATAAAATGCCCATTAAATAAATTAACATTATATGTACAAAATCTTTAGAGTGATAAAAATTGTAAGTTCACATTAACAAAATTAAGCTAAAGAAAAAATTGTAGACATGCTCTCTTAAATAATTTTCTTTGGCTAGCAACTGTAATTTAATAAGTTTATTTAAACGTAAGGTAACTTGTGAGCATGGCTGTAGTCAATTATAAAGAGTTTGTAAAGCATTTTCCAAACTGAAAATGTTTAGATAGTTCTAGTTCTAAAAGTCATTGTTACCTAAAAATTTGGATTAGTATTGGTGGCAAAGAATAACTTCATGATAATAAAACCTTTCTGAAGGCCACCGCAAGCTGCATATTTAAATAATTGGTAATAAAAAATTATCTTGATTCTATTGGGAATCTTCTGTTTTCATTTTAACAATGAAAAATTGTTTTTTCCCTCTATTACTAAAGTAAAATACCTACTATTTTCTTCATGGTAAAATTGTATAAGTAAACAGTCATTTGATATATGATGTGTTACATTAAATTGTTTAAAATATATATAAAAACAAGGAATAAACTTTAACATTGTCAAACTCTCTTGTGCATTCAAACCAGGCCTTGTGTACATTACAAGCTGCCTTTCCATGTAAGTTATTGGCTAGACTGGTCACTGACCCCTCAATTAGAAATATTTGCTATATCAGCCTCTGGTTCTGCTCCTGAAGTTAATGGAAACTATGTTGCAGTTTCAAGCTCCTGCGGCAGCCAATGATGACTTGGTACAGCCAAGTGTAAAGTAGATATCGCCTCCAGACTGGCACTGCTCCATAGTGCCAGAGAGCACTATGCACGAGGCTGGTAGAATACTGGAAACTTTCTCTAGGGTCAATAATTCTGCGACTTGCTTACTGTGTGAAGAACATGCTAAGTGGAGCCATGATACCAGGATACTGTAAGTAAAACTTAAACAAAATTGGCATTATGGCCTGCTCCAATGGAGAGATTAACATGTAAAGTATTATGGACATAAACTTAAAACTATTAATTGCTATACTTTTATCCTGTATTAATATATGCCTAATAATTATAACGTTATCGTCTCTATTCTGAATCAGGTACAAACGTATATTAGACATGTTATATTCCTGGTAACTTTATTTTCTAAATAGTTAATAAACATTTCTATAAAATAAGACAATGGCCTTAGCCAGGCTCAGCCAATTCACTATTCTAGTGTACTGTACTGTGTAGCAAAAATGAGGCTTGCATGCTAATAATGGGTCACCTATTAAACAGTCAATATTACCAGAAATTTTACAATTAAAGGCAAAATGTAAACTTCATTCTGTAGTTCTGATCCACTCCCACAGCTAAAAACTAAGAAAATTTCCATCTTAGTGCACTAATCCTGAATGAAACCAATTGTCCAAAAGGTACCAATTCACCTGGAGCATCTAATAGATCACATAAGTGCCAATTATTAAACAGCCTGAAATGCATCTTCAAAACAAAACTAAGTATCTATTGCAATTTCTCTCTAAAAATACCTTAGAGAAAAAAATATATATATATATAGTTCCCACCAGCTTTTAAAAAGGGCTGCCATCTTTATAAGCACCTAACCTTGTCTACCTCTGTAATCCAATGTCCTTTTAAAAATGGGTATTCCAAATTTTAATTAAGTTTGTTTCTTTCAGAGTGAACATCTTATTAATATGAAAACTTCATCCAACTTCATACAGATTGCCAGATCCATCTTCCTCCACTTAAAATAAAATAAAAGTTTTACACCTTGTTAGGTAATGACTACAGCCCATGGCCAACAAGAAGTAATTACACAAAAGAGATCATCTCCCTTCAGCACCCCTTCAAGATTAAAGGTGTAAACTTTTTAAGAGTAAAACAAAATTAATAGATGGATCTGGAGCCTAACTGAAATTTCACGTGTGTGCTGATGGTTCCATGATAACTGCATGTGGGACCCACCCCAGGATTATGCTGTCCAGAATGAAAACTTCTAAACTTCTAAAAACAAGCTCCTGGATGCTACACTAAAAATTGATAAGTAAAGTAATCAATAAAAGCAATAAACAGCCACCCACCTCATAGCTCCAACAATAATTATGCCAAAGCTTAGCAAGTTAAGCTTGGGTGTAAGGGGGGAAAATGATGTGGGCTATGGGTGGGAGGCTCTTTGTCTCTTAAGAGATAACCTAAGCTGTCTGTAACTTGTGGGTATGGGATGGTAAGAGGCTGCAGTCCTGTACTTGGTGACCATGGCAGCAACTCCAGTCCAGGAGAAACAGTTTAGCAATGCAAACTCTTAGAACTTTAAATATTCAGGGAAAACACAAACCAAATGTGCTAAAAGTTTATCTAGAATGTATGAAGTCCATGCTAAGAGTTTCCCTAGAATGTGGAAGATATATGCTAATTCAAACCTATTGAGCACTAAAACAAAGAACGATTTAGCCCTTACCCTGTATAAAAGGAACTTGAAAATCTTGTTAGAGGCTTGGGTTTGAAACAAAGAGCTCCTGAGTCTGGCTGGCTGTCAATAAACCATTTTTCCTTCTCAAAATCATTCCTGAGTCCTGACCTTTCTATACACAAATAATTAAACCTCTCAAAACTGCTACAACAATATAACAAGTGTGATGGTTGATTTCATGAGTCAACTTAGATAGATAATGGTGTCCAATTATTTCATCAAGCACTGGTCTGTTTGCTAATGTGAAGGTGTTTTATAGATGGGATTTGCCTCTACAATCAGTTGATTGCATCAACAGTCTACAATGGTGATTGCCCTTAGCAATGTGAGTATTCAATTCAATTAGTTGGATTCTTGAAAGTCAGAATTGAGGTTTTCAGAGGTCAGAAGAAGAATTTCTGCCTCAACATCAACACTAGCTCTTGCTGGAATTTCCAGCCAGCCAATTCCCCTGGGGAATTCAAACTAAGGACTTCACTATCACCTGTATCAGAGTTTCCAGCCTGTAGCCTGTCCTACAGAGTTCAGACTTGCCAGCTTTCATGTGTAAAGCAAGTTTTTATAATAAATCTTTTAAATATATATGTATACACACATATACATAGGAACACATGCATATATCCTGTTTGTTCTGTTTCTCTGGAGGACCCTAACTAATGAAGTGCAGAACCAAATAAAGCAGAGTTTTTCATCCTGCTTCTTTCATAAGCATCTCCTCTGCATTTCAAGGCCAAAGTTTTGGAAAGAGAAAATGCTGTGTTTGTCTGATTCTACTTCCTCAACTCTGAGTCATCTGCTCCCATTTCTTCCTCAGATTTTCTTTCTTGCTTTAATACTATATCCCTACCGGTGATATCTAATGCTTTCTTTTGTGGATTTCCTGTCCTTGGTTTTTTTTTTCTTTCTCTTTTTTATTTCTTATATATATTTGTTTTTTGCTGACTGTTCTTTTCTTGGAATATACTTCTTGCTTGGCTTTATTGCAGTTCTTCTAAACTGTTTTCCCTCCTAATTCTCCAGCTGTATCTTCTCCCTTCAATGGGTCATCTTTCTCCATAGCATGGAAGCAAGCCTCAAGGTGCTTCTCCTTTTTCTTCAAAAATATCTATAACACTGTATGTACTATGCAATATATGCAATGTATTTCCTTCTTACCATCTCCTAATGCACCCTGTAAATATCCTATTGCATTGCAGTGTAGCTCACAGACACACAAACAACACAAATAACATGTTTATGCACATACACCATATACATGAGCATATGTATGCTATATATATTATATACACACAAACTACATGTATGCATACTATATGATTAGGTACGTTCACATGTGCTATATGTATATGTGTACATGTCATATATATGAATAAATAGTATATATAAGTATATAATATACACATATATGTACAATTCTATTACATAGAATAAATATGTACACATGGTATATATGCCCAACAGACTGTATTATACATATGTCTATTTATAGGTGCACACTCTATTTATCTACACATATGCCATATAGACATCATATATGTACACCCATAATAAATGTATTCACTCTGTCTTTCTATAAACCTCTCTTTCTCTTTTTATAAAAACATATAACATTACCTTTTCAGTCCTGTTTACCATTTATCTCCACTGTGAGTAAAATGCCGAGTTCTTGATAAGTAATTGGTTCAGGTTTGCATGAATTCTGGAAAAACTAGAAACACTCCTTTCCCCTTATTCACATCTTTCTCATCCTGACCTTTTTCTTCTCCAACCTCCATCACTAGTCCATCCCAGCTTCCCATCAATGCCATGCTCACAACCAATGATCTCCATTCTAGAGAAGGTCACAGTGTACTGGGGAAGACCGTCAGGCAGGCACATACCTCTAATCTAATCTGGTTAGTGCTATAATGGGATATGAACAGGTTGTTAAGGCTCTACAAATTGCTACAAAAATTATAATGACCCACAAGAGATAATGAGCTTGTCCCCAAACAACTGTGGATGGGATGGTGGGGAGGAAATGATAATGTCTTTTATTATAAAGGCAGCATATGCTCATAGAAACATTTCAAATAGTATAAAACAATATAAAGGAAAAAGTTAACTCCCCTCTGCATTCATTTATTCCCACTCTTTTTCGAATACCCAATCAGAAGTATCTCTCCCTGTGTCTCTGTCTCAGTCTTCCTGTAGGTCAGTCTCCACTTTGCTATATCTATCTAAACATCTATCTATCATCTGTCATATTTTATCTATACTTCTTTTCAGTGGTGATGCATTTAATGGTTTTTATAATGCTTAAGAAAATAAAGTGTTTGTGAGCAGAAATCCTTTTGACCTTTGTACACAAGGGCAAAGGCATTTCCCCCTAGATATCTTTTGCTTATTTCCTTTGTTGTATCTCCTGACATCACTCTCAGAACCAGAATAAGAACCAGGTTCCCTGTCTCCCATGGCTTCCAGGGAAGGCTGGCATGGTGGTGGAACTGCTGCACTTGAGAGGCCAAGTTTGCTTTGCCCCCATAGCTGGCAGTTCGTTCCCTCCCTGAGTCCTCTCTCAGCCTCCTCTCCCTGTCTCTCCCTGAAGCAATTGTCTTCTTAACTGGAGGGAATGTCTCTGAAGGAAGAGGCCTTTGATATCTTCAAGCTCTTGCACTTGAGGGTGCTAATGCTCTTGTCTGGAATTTGTGGTTGCGTGTGAGTTGCCTGATGATCTGTTTAGGGGGAATCATCCAGTCCCCCTCTGCTGTTCCACTGAGAGGTGGGTGTAGGTTGGGGTAATACCAAGGGGCTTTTGGGCTTCTTAAGGCTTCTGTGAAGATCCAGGGAGATGGATCAATAGGAAGTCAGTGGAGGAGTGTGCAGAAGTGGCCATGTGGACCTCAGGTCTGCACGAAGGGAAGACGGTGCAACAGCGCCTGATCCCCCTCCCATCCCCCAACCATCCCTGCCAGGACTGTGCTTCCTCTCCAGCCTTGGGCTTCCTCCATCAGCTCCACTGTCTCCAGCTCCATCCTGGCTTCGGTTCCCTGGGTTCCTCTCCTTTGCAAGCCCTGGCTCTTCCTTCACTGCCGAATCTTAGGAGCATTGGGGAGGCTCTGGGAGACCTAGTTAGAGGAGGCTGGCCCAGGGCAGCCCAGCTCCCAGAACTAGCAAAGCAGTAGCCAGAACCAGAGGCTGTGTGTCAATCTGAGGGCCCCCAGGAGAGGGCTTTTTCCTCTGTGCTGAGGGAAAGTGCCAAGCCAGGAGCTGCAATCTGGTAGCTAAGGGGAATTTGGCAGCAAAGGACTTTTGAAAGGAGACACCTCTTTGAGTTAGACACCTACCTCCCCTGATAGGTGGAGAAAAGGGAGTCCTTCTTCCTCCACAGTGGCTTTGGTCAGCTTCCAACTCAGCATTGCTGAGGGAAGATGGTTCAAGTGCAGTCCATGCCACTTTCAAAGATTCCTGGAATGCTAAGGTGATGACAGAGTGGCGTTTCCCTGTTTTACAAATGAGGAAATTGAGGCCCAGAGATGGGAAGTGACCTTTCCCTGTCATGCTGCTAGGCTAGAACTCAAAGGCCCCTGCTCCTCCTGCTCAGCCTTGTGGCTTCTCCCACCCAAGGCTCTTGCTCCCTCAGAGCACCTGGGGACTGACATTTGCTGAAGATCAGAAATGTGGGGAATCAGACTTGGCCCAATTGATAGAGCATCGGCCTACCATACGGGAGAGTCTGGGTTCAATACCCAAGGCCTCCTGGCCTGTGTGTTGAGCTGGCCCATGAGCAGAGCTGCCGTGTGCAAGGAGTGCTGTGACACACAGGGGTGCAAGCACGTGGTGTTGCACCGTGCTCAAGGAGTACCTCCTGCAAGTAGAACTACCACGTGATAAAAAGCACAGCCCACCCAGGAGTGGTGACCCACACACAGAGAGCTGACACAGCAAGATCACCTTACAAAAAAAAAAGAGATACAGTACCAGAAAAATGACAATTTCAACAACCATAAATAAAGAAATAAGTATATCTTTTAGAAGAAAGAACTTGAGATACATAGAGTCACCAAAATATTAAATGTGGCTATAATTAGATTAATGGTTATAGGTGATTATTTTTCTATTCTGTGCCTTTGTAATTTTCTAAATCTTTTAAAATAAAAAAATAATACAGTTAGAATGAAAATCAAAGATCATTAAAATATTTAGAAGGCTTAGAGTTTACAGGAAAGACTCATGGGTTAATTGGCTTTTTAAAAAACAATGTTACCTCCTTGTTATGCAAATGTGGCCTCTCTCTGAGCCAAACTTGGGATATAAACTCACTGCCTCCTCCCCTAGGCCACCCCCCTCCTTGCAGGACAAGACTTCTGGCCATGGGCCTCCCTGGAACCAAGGGATTATTACTGAGTGCCAACTAGTGATGCATTTTTAAGAAAACCTTGATCAAAAGAGGGAAATATCAAATAGAATATTTTTTTAAAGATTTATTTATTTATTTATTTCTCTCCCCTTGCCCCCCACCCCAGTTGTCTGTTCTCTGTGTCCATTGGCTGCATGTTCTTCTTTGTCTGCTTCTGTTGTTAGTGGCACAGGAATCTGTGTTTCTTTCTGTTGCATCATCTTGTTGTATCAGCTTTCCATGTGGGTGTCACCATTCTTAGGCAGGAAGCACTTTCTTTCACATTGGGCAGCTCACCTTACAGGGTGCACTCCTTGTACGTGGGGCTCCCCTACATGGGAGACACCTCTGCGTGGCATGGCACCCCTTGCACACATCAGCACTGCTCGTGGGCCAGCTCCACACAGGTCGAAGAGGCCCGGGGATTGAACCGGGAACTTCTCATGTGGAGAATGGATGCCCTAACCACTGGGCCAAGTCCACTTCCCAGAAATGGGTTTGTGGTGAAGAGATTTCAAAGTGAGTTGGGATGTCATTCTAGAGGTTTTGCTCTAGAATCTCAGGAGATTCTCATTGACTGCCATAGTAAACTGTGCCTCAAGCAGAGGGTTCCTGAGGTCTCTATAAAGCTATGGACAGTATAGGCAGGGCAGACAACCCCAGCAAATTGGCACCTCATTGGTGGGCCTTACTATGGAATATATGATAACTCCTATCTCCCCATATATCTGAGTAAGTCTCCTTTATAAGTTTCCTACACATAGTTCTTCTGCCCTTTATTTGAACCTATAGTTAGCACTATACACATTAAATATATGTCCCAGAGGCTTAAATCTTTGGTTTGTTCATATGCCAGTTGAGCCCTGAATCTCAGCAGAACTGCAACACTTAGTCTCCAGTTCATTTGGACTCACCAGGACAACTGACAAAAGGATGATGATGGACAATGCCCATCTCCCAAAGCAGAGTGTTATCTATAACTGCAAGCAAGACACTTCCATCCCTGTGCCCCATGGGATCTAAGCCCCCTCTCCAATGGAAGCAGAGTGGGCATCACCATCCCAAATCCTCAAGACTGAGGAATGAACAAATAAAATGAAGGAATGCAACTATGGACCAAGGTAGACATTATTATTCTAGTAATGGGAGAATTTGTAACCTTGATGTAAAGGCAGAGGTCATCAGAACTTCTGAGAGGAAGGAGAGGGAAGAATAGGTGTCACATGGGGCATTTGTGGGATATTGGAATTGTTCTGCACAATATTGCAATGATGGATACAGGCCATTAATCATTTTGTCAAAACGTATAAAACTGTGCAGTGCAAAGTGTAAACATAATGTAAAGTATAGATCATGGTTAGTAGCAAAGTTCCTACGTGTGTTCATCAGTTGAAACAAATGTACCACAATAATGAGAGATGTTAGTGGGGGAAAGTGTGGGAAGGGAAGGGGGTGGGGTATATGGGAATCGACTATATTTTTGATGTAACATTTATATATTC
This sequence comes from Dasypus novemcinctus, assembly GCF_030445035.2. Taxonomy (NCBI): domain Eukaryota; kingdom Metazoa; phylum Chordata; class Mammalia; order Cingulata; family Dasypodidae; genus Dasypus; species Dasypus novemcinctus. The sequence goes on from NC_080678.1 coordinate 52,217,256, forward strand.
TAAACCTTCTTTAAAAGTAAAGGACTCCCCACAAAGCAGCCTGCAGATCTTGCCTCCAAGAACTGGAATAAAAAAGAAAAAAAAAAAGTAAAAGAAAAAGCCCAGCTTTATTGAGATTAATTTGTATACAGTAAATGGCACATTTATGAAGTGCAGAATTTGGTAAGTTTTGATGTGTGTTTGTATGTATCCAAGAAATCATTACTTGAATCAAGAAAATGAAGATACTATGTCTCCAAATTTTCTTTGAGCCTTTCTTCATTAAAAATTTTTAATTGAAGTATATCATTCATACAGAAATAGTAAATGTATAGTAAAAGTTGTGAAATTACAAAACAAACATGCGTATCTTTATAGAGTTCTCCTATGCATAACCCCACCACCACCACCTTGCATTGTTGTGAAACATTAATTACAAACTATCAAAGATCATTGTCAAGATATTACTAATAACTGTAGCCCATATCATACATTTGGTATATTTTCTCCCCACTCCACCTAATTATTAACACCCTATATTAGTATTAAGTATTTGTTGTAGTTAATGAGAGAATGTTTTCATATTTGTTCTGTTAAGTCCAGTCCATCTCTCACTCCCATAGAGTCCCTATGTTATACAGTCCCATGCTTTGTACAATCCAAAGTCTACACTTTGGGTCTCATTTTCATTACTGACTTTTGCTGTCATCACCTCATTTTTACAATGTTTTCATTATATCAAAAGGAAAAATTCCATACTCCTTATACCTGCTATTGCAGTCCTTTAGAAATGGTATATTAACTTGTCATTGCTGCAAAAATACTACATTATTACTGTTAACTATTGTCCGTAAGTTACATTAGTTGTAATTTTCCCACATAATGTGATGTTCTTAAAACTTTGTAAAAGAAAAACATTCCTGTATTTATACTATGAACCACACTCTTCATCCAGCACCCAAATCACTGTTATACAGTCTCAAGATTATTCTCAAGCTTCCTTTTGGTTGACATTTATTTCCACAGACTACCCTTTCAGCCACAATCACATTTGTAAATCAGCAGTGTTAGTTATACTCACTATAATATATTAACATCAACTCTATCCATTTCCACACTTTTACAATAAACCTTGTTAAAAATTCTACATACATTGAGCATCAGCTCCCATCCACAACCCACATTCTATCTCCTATAACCCAAACTGTAGAGTTTACCTCCATGAGCTTACGCATCATATTTAGTTCATATTAGTGAGATCATATGATACTTGTCCTTTTGTGTCTGGCTTATTTCACTCAACATAATGTCCTAAGGTTTCACCTATGGTCTTATATGTATACTGATTTCATTTCTTCTTACAGCTGAATAATATTCCGCTGTATGTATAGACTCCATTTTGTTTATCCTTTCATTGGCTGATGGACATTCAGGCTGTTTCCAGAGTTTAGGATTTGTGAATAATGCTGCTGTGAACATCGGTATCCTTTGTGCCCTTTTTAAATCATTCCCACCCTTCCTGTATCACCTCCCCAAACCCAGGAAACCACTGATCTGCTTTCTGTCACTATACATTTGTATGGATTATCTAGAATTCTATGTAAATGGAATCATATAGTATATATTTGGGTTGTTTCCTAGTTTGGGGTTATTATAAATTAAGTTGCTTTGGACACTTCTGTACAAGTCTTTGTGTGGAAAGATATTTCCCATTTCTTTTGGATAGATACTAAGCAGGAGAATGCCTGGAACTTGTGTATATTTAGCTTTATAAGCAACTGCCAAACCATTTTCCAAAGTGGTTTTAGGCATTTCATTTTCTCCCAGCAGCATGTAAGAGTTCCAGGGTATTTTGCATCTCCATCAATATTGGTCAGTTTTTTTTTTAATTAACTATTCTAATAAGTACATAGTTGCTTTTCAGTGTACAGGCATGCCTCCTTTTATTGTGCTCCACTTCATTGTGCTTTGCACATATTGTGTTTTTTACAAATTGAAGGTTTGTGACAACCCTGCACTGAGCAAGTCTATGGGCACCATTTTTTCAATAGCGTGTGCTCACTTTGGGTGTCTATGTCACATTTCGGTATTCCCTCAATATTTCAAAACTTTCATTATTATTACATCGGTTTGGTGATGTGTGGTCAGAGATACTCGATGCTACTGTTGTCATTGTTTTGGGGCGCCTTGAAATAAGATGTCAAACTTCATTGATGCATGTTGCGTGTGCTCTGACGGCTGCACTGACTGGCCTTTCTCCCATCTCTCTCCATCTTCTCAGCCTCCCTATTCCCTGGCACAACAATATTGAAATTAGGCCAGTTAATAACCCTACTCTGGTTTCTAAGTGTTCAAGTGAAAGCAAGAGTCAACTGATGTGACAAACTTCATTTTAAGAAATTGCCACAGCCACTCAAGCCTTCAGCGACCACCACCCTGATCCATCGGCAGCCATCACTACCGAGGCAAGACCCTCCACCAGCAAGAAGATTACAACTTATTGAAGGCTCAGATGATGGTTAGCATTTTTTAACAATAAAGCCTTTTGAAAGTAAAGTCTATACATTTATTTTTAGATGTAATGCTATTGCACACTTAATAGACTACAGTAGAGTATGAACATAACTTTTATATGCAGTGGGAAACCAAAATAATTGCATAACTCACTTTATTCTGGTGGTCTGGAACTAAACCCACAATATTTCTGCAGTATACCTATAGATTTAATTTGAAATTCTATAATGCTAATGATATTAAGCTTATTGGACATCCATATAACTATCACCCCTCCCCCCAAGATGGCTCCCTCATCTGTTTGCTCTTTGTTTTATTTATTTTTTTGTTACTGTTTTTCCTTGTTACCCCCTGCCGTTTTTTTTTTCTTTAGGAGGAACCGGGAACTGAACCCAGGACCTCCTTTGTGGGAGGTCAGTGCTCAACTGCTTGGGTCACATCTGCTCTCCATCCATACATCTTTTTTTTAAAGATTTATTTATTTATGGTTCTCTGTGTCCATTTGCTGTGTGTTTTTCTGTGTCTGCTTGTCTTCTATTTAGGAAGCAATGTAAACCAATCCTGGGACTTCTGAAGTGAGAGAGAAGTGCTCAATCTCTTGTGCCACGTCAGCTACCTGGTCTGTAGGATCTCTTATTGTTTCTCATCTGTCATCTTATATTTAGGTGATGACCCATTTTCACCCATACATTTCTGTTTATATAAGATCCTAGCTATGGACTGAAGTACTTTTTTACATACAAATATCCACCATTTGTTAAAAAGATTATCCTTTCTCCACCCAACTGTTTTGGCACCTTTGTAAAAAATCAGTTGACATCATCTGTGTGGGTCCATTTCTGGACCCCTCTGAATCATTGCTCTATTTGGATAGCTATATGACATTACCACAGTCTTAATTACTCTGGGTTTATAAAAAGTCTTGAAATCAAAAAAGTATATGTTGCCCAGTATACATTTTTTGTAGATACACTTTATGAAGTTGAAGAATTTCCTATCAATTTCTACTTTTTGAGAGTTTTTATGAGACAGGAGGTTGTGTATTGCTTTTTCTGCATTTTTTGAGATGATATGGTTTTACTATTTGGTTTATTAATTTGATAAATTATATGGACTGATTTTCAAAAGTTAAGCCAGCCTTGCTTTCTTAGGTTAAACTCAATTTTGCAATGACATATTATCTTTGTATTGGATTGTTGGATTAGATTTGTTAAAAATTTTTTGAGAATTTTTGCATGTATGTATATAAAGGATATTACTCTGCAGGCTTTTACTTTTGATGTATTTTTCTTTTTTTGGTATCAGTGTAAGGCTAGCTTTATAGAATGAGTTGTGACGTGTTCCCTATTCTTAAATATTATAGGAAAATTTGTGTAGAACTGGGATAGAACATCTTCCTTAAATGTTTGATATGGTTTAAATGAGTATATATAAATTAAGTAGAATTCAGAAAAACAATGGAAAAAAGAAATAAAACCAAAAGTAGCTTCCTTTAGAATATTAATAAGCCAGACTGATCAAGAAAAATGAGAAAAAACAGAAATTACCAATATCAGATGTGAGAGAGTTAACATAAGCATCAAGGTCATTCTTTTTTTTTTTTATTTATTTATTTATTTATTAATTTCTCTCCCCTTCCCCCCCACCCTGCTTGTCTGTTCTCTGTGTCTATTTGCTGTGTCTTCTTTGTCCACTTCTGTTGTCAGTGGTATGGGAATCTGTTTCTTTTTGTTGTGTCATCTTGTGTCAGCTCTCCGTGTGTGGGGCATCATTCCTGGGCATGGTGCACTTTCTTTTGTGCTGGGTGACTCTCCTTATGGGGCTCTCTCCTTGCATATGGGGCTCCCCTACACTGGGGACACACCTGCCTGGCAGGGCACTCCATGCATGCATCAGCACTGTGCATGGGCCAGCTCCACATGGGTCAAGGAGACCAGGGGTTTGAACCACGGACCTCCCATGTGGTAGATGATGCTCTAACTACTGGGCCAAGTCCACCACCCAAGCTCATTCTTCAAGAACTAGATAATCTAGACAACCCATTATATAAAAAAGTGATTGAAACTGTATGTGTGTGTGGAAGGGGTGTGGGTGGGGTGATCAGCCTACAACAAAACTCCAGTGCTAGTTTTATGTCTTGAAAATCAGGAATCTGAAACCCAAAGCTAGTAATGTTAAACAAGATGTGCAAACACACAAAGCAAGTAAGTCTGAATTAGCAATCACTAAATCCATTTGGAGATCATGGAGATTTAAATGCTTTTCTTTTTTCTAGTTACAAACTCAAAGAATCACTATAATGATGTGGAGAATATTTAAAACCTCTCCAAATTATTGTTGTGATTTTAGATGAATTAGATTTGAGTATTCCATGTCTTTGCAAGCTGCCTCATAGCAGAAGTAGCCCTTTCTGTAACCCTTGGTCTCAGCTACCAGTGCCAACAAAGACCGTAATTGGGTAGAACACCAATTGCTATCTATTGAGATTTGCTTCAACAAGAACTACCAGAAGACCAAGCAGGTATTCGTACCCCAGAATAAACATGTGGTCCCCCTTGGCGCACAGAGTGCAAACAGCTTAGCCTGCTGACTGGCACTCGGACAGACCACAATGCTGTATTGATCCTCAAGGACTTGGACATTATTTTACTGTCTCAGAGAAATCTGTGATCACTCCCCATGAAGGAGTCACCTCTAATACTGTATATTAAAATGTGCTTGCCAAAGGAAGCACTGGTCTATTGTGTCTAAACGTGTATCCTGATAGACATAATATGCATTAATGTACATGGTCAATTGATGATAAATTAAGAGGTCCTTCTTGTTCTCATTCAGTATCTAGGTTCTTGGGGATAGGAATCTAGGCCTTGGGTGGGAGAGGAAAATTTGTTTTTAGAAAATGGGAAGGTATCTTACTTCAGTGGAGGCTGGTGCTGATCCACAAGTCAATAGGGAGTTTAGCGAAGAAATTAGTCTGGACCAAGATTGGAGCAGGTTGGAATCAGAAAAAGGATTTGGGAACTAAGAAAGCCAAGATTTGTGGGTTAAAATAGTTCTTGTGTAGCTTGACATTGTTGCAAAAATTTCCTCCTCCAAGTGAAATGCCAGTGCAGTAGTTTCACTGAAATCTAGTGTTTCTACTGCCTCTGGCACCCTTGAGTGCAAACACCTTTATTAAAGCTTAACATGGTGAGTTTATGACATGTGAGCATTTGTCTGTGGCATTCCCTCTGATTAAGCAATAATCTCAAAAGAAGACAATGAAAGAGTTGAAAATAGAGTTGGCAACTCTTTTTTTCAGAGAACCAGCAAGATGTTGGCAGAGTAAGGAGTTCCAAGAGACAGCTCCTGCTACAGGGCAGTTAGTAAACACCTAGAGCTATCTAAAGCTAGCTGAGGAACCTGTTCGGGGGCTCCAGGAGGCCAGAAGAACACCATGCAACATCCTTGAAGGAGTGGAAGGAGTAGACAGCCCATCTGCAGAGAAGATTTGTACATAGAGCACTACACGCCCCGGAGGCCAGTGACCATCCTCCACCGGAGGCTAGACCACATGGGGAGTTGTTCTGCAGTTGGAATTGAAAGCTTCACTTCCCCAAAATGGGGGAGGAGGAGATGGTTGGGCACCAAGTTCATCTACTATGAGTAAATTCAGCGGGCTACAGTATAATCCTGAGAACAGCTTAAGTTTGAGCCTGTCCAAGTCAGAAAGAGTCAGGAGCCACCATCTCAATTTTGCTCCTGGCACTAGAGGAAGTGAGGTGGGCTGAAAATCCCAGTGCTGGTGGAGACCAGCTTCTTTCCATCCAGGTCAGATTGCAGCTCTAGTCTAGGCACCAGTGCCATGTCCAGCAGGAGGAAGCTGCAGAGACCTGTTCCAGCCTACCCAGGAAATTACTGGCCAAGCCACAGAGGCTGGTAATTATCCTACTCTGGCTGCAGAAGCCATCCCAGGAGCTATTCTGTGACTGGAATTGGAAGCTCCATTTCCCAGAAACAAGGGAGGAGGAGATAGTTGTCTGCTGATTTGGCTACTGATTGGTAGACTGGCTGGCTGAGATATAACCCTGGGAACAGGAGGATGTGAACCAGCCCAAGTCAGAAAGAAGGCAGTAGCCACCATTTTGACTCTGCCCCCAGCCTGAGGGGAAGCTAGGCTGACTGAAACTCTCAGTGTTGGCAGAAACCAGTTTCTTTCACACAGATCAGCCTAGGCTTCAGCCCTGCCTCTGGTAGGGAGGATTCTGAGGAGCCCAGTACCAACCTATATAGGTAATTGCAGGTAACTTTGGCTGGCATAGACTGAAAATCAGAAGCCTACCAGGGCAACTGCAGTTCATCTTGGACCTGCACTATATGGATTGCAGCCCACACCTGCAGCTCCATCCCCACCTCAGGAAGGGGAGAAAAGGATGGGAAGCCTCATCAGTCTTTCTAGGGCAACTACAGTCTAGGCCTGCACTTGGATTATTCCACACAGCTATGACTCTGTCCCTACCCCTGGCAAGGGAAAAAGTTGGAAGAAGTTTCCTTTGTCCCTGGTGCAATGAGGGCAGCTTGAGCCTCCATAGCTTACAGCACCACCTACATGCTTGGTTCCTACTGCACCATTAACAAGGGAGAAAGGACAGAAAGCCCTAAACTAAAGAGAAAAACTGCACCCAGAGAAAAATACTCTAGTAAGCCAGATGCGAAGACACCAACAAAAAATTACAATCCACACCAAGAAACAGGAAGCTATGGCCCAGTTAAAGGAACAAGGTAAGCCTCCAGATGACATAAATGTGTTGAAACAACTAATCACAGATGTTCAAGCAAATCTCTTAATAAATTCAATGAGATGACTAAAGAAATTAAGGATATTAAGGAGACATTGGATGAGCACAAAGAAGAATTTGAAAGCATACATAGAAAAATAGCATATCTTATGGGAATGAAACTACAATAAATGAAATTTTAAAAAAAAACATTGGAATCATATAATAGCAGATTTGAGGAGGCAGAGGAAAGGATTCCTACAAGTGAACTTGAAGACATGGCCTCTGAAAGTGAACACACAAAAGAACAGATGAACAAAAGAATGGAAAAAATTGAACAAGGTCTCAGGGAAATAAATGACAGCAAAAGGCATGCAAACATATATGTCATGGGTGTCCCAGAAGGAGAATAGAAGGGAAAAGGGGAAGAAGCAATATTTGAAGAAATAATGGTAGAAAATTTCCCAACCCTATTGAAGGACATAGATATCCCTGTCTAAGTAGCACAACATACTCCCATCCAAAAAAATGTGAATAGACCAACTCCAAGATACATACTCATCAGAATGTCAAATGCCAAAGAGAAAGAGAGAATTCTGAGAGCAGCAAGAGGAAAGCAATGCATAACATATAACAGATATCCAATAAGATTAAGTGCTGATTTCTCACCAGAAACCATGGAGGCAAGAAGACAGTGGACTGATATATTTAAGATTCTACAAGAGAAAACCTTCCAGTCAAGAATCTTAGAGCATGACTTCTACCAGCCTAATGCCCCCTCATCACTTGCTTTGGGTGTCAGGCGTCTACTCAGCTCGAAATGGACCCCGACTGCTCTTGCGACACTGGTAAATCCCGCCCCTGTCAGCTGCTGCAAATGCAAAGAGTGCAAATGCACCTCCTGCAAAAAGAGCTGCTGCTCCTGCTGCCCCGTAAGCTGTACCAAGTGTGCCCAGGGCTGCATCAGCAAAGGGGCCTCGGAGAAGTGTATCTGCTGTGCCTGAAGTTGGAGATTCCTATTCCCAGTTGTAAATAAAGCAGTGTGTACAAATCTGGTTTTTAATTTTTTCACACAGCCATGATGCATTTACCACATTCCTTTTTCAATGAGATATGTGAATTACAAAAAAAAAAATTGTTGAATTTAAAAAAAAAGAATCTCATATCTAGCAAGACTGTCTTTCAAAAATGGGGAAAAAATTAGAATATTCACAGATAAACAGAAACTGAGAGAATTTCTAAGCAAGACACCAGATCTTCAGGAAATACTAAAGGGTATGCTAGAGACTGAAAAGAAAATACAGGAGAGAGAGGTCTGGGAGAGGGTCTAGAAATGAAGATTATATCACTATAAGTTACTAAAAGTGTCAAAAGAGTGGTGAAAATAAAATATGACAGATAAAACGGAATAGTCAGGAATAAACTTAACCAATGTTGTAAAGCACTTGTGCGACGGTTTGCTCGGTTGGTAGAGGTGGGGTCTGGCTGCGGACGAGGGGTCGGTCCAGCTTTGGACGAGGGGTCGGTCCCGCTTGGGACGAGGGATCCGTCCCGCTTGGGACGAGGGATCGGTCCCACTTGGGACGAGGGGTCGGTCCGGCAGCAGACGAGGGGTCGGTCTCACAGGGGTTGCGCGGTTCGGCTGACGGGGTCGCCCGGCAAAGCCGGCGACAAAGGGGTCACCCAGAGAAGCAGGCGACGAACTGGGGACAAGGGAGGCCAGGGCTCTCAGGACTGGAGGGCGCACGGCAGAAGAACTACCGCGGAGACGAGGTAAACACGCAGGTCCACTTTATTGAGGGAGAGGCAACAGTTTTATAGGGGCTGGGGAAGGCTTATTGGTCGAAGTCATGCCCTGTTCTGATTGGTTGCCAGAGAAAGGTCAGTGGGCAGTACTGGACGGGGGAGGGGTGGTGATTAGGGATTGGCTGTTGCTGTTGCTGGGGGAAGTGGCAGGGTTTAGTGATTGGTGGCTGCTGTTGCTGGGGTAGAGGGCAGACTGGAGTTTCCCGCCCACGCCTGGCTGTTGCTGCTGTCAGGGGGAGGGAAAAGGGCAGACTGGATTTTTCCGCCCTGTGCCTGCGCAGGGAGAAAGAAGAAGAAGGGTGCCACCCCACAAGGCATCGTGTGGCGACATCCGGGAGGAGGGGCGGCCGCGGAAGCATGGCTGCCGAGAAGGGGAGACCCGAGGGCACTCTGCGCCCATGCCGAGCTTCCTTCAGGGGTGGCGGTGGGCCCGACCAACCACCCTATTATGGGGGCAGCGGTTTGGAATAGGCCTACCGCGGCCGCCGCCCCTCGCCAGGCCAGCAAACCACACTTCAGCCCGAGGGGTGACCGCACACTTGCATTCAGAAAACTGCAACTCAATGTTAGAACAAATCAAAAGAACTGGAAGAACATTCCATGCTCATGGATTAAAGACTAAATATCATTAAGATGTCAATTGTACTCAAATTGATATACAGATTTAATGCAATCCTGATAAAAATTCTACCAGCATTAAAGAAAAAATTGAAAATACTATCATTAAATTTATTTGGAAGGGTAAGGAGTCCTGAATAGCCAGAAACATCATCAAGAGGAAAAGTGAACCTGCATCTCCAGACTTTAATCATAATACCTACCTGTAGTGGTAAAAATGGCATGGTACTGGCCTAAAGATGACACAATAGCCCAATGGAACCAAATTAATGTGAGGAGAGGAAGCAGGCCGAGGTATGGTTAACCTCTGTGGCCAGCCCGGGGCAGCTGTAAGGTGCCACAGCTGCCCGGGAGGGGTGGTGGGAATGGGTGACTACGCCCTCCGCCTGGTACGGGTGACTCCACCCTCACATTGCCCCCGGCTACGCCTCCTCGCTGGCCCACCTCTGCCCCGTCTCCACCCACTAGTCTGCAGCGCTGCATCTCCTGGCCATATAAGGGTATTCTGCCCGTGCTCACCAATGCGCTCTCACCCCATGCTAGCCCCACCCCCGTTCCCTCGGGCTTATATTGTCAAGCACTTCCTCATTAAATCAGACCTGCACCATCAGCTTCGTCTCCGTGTGGGTTCTTCCCCTCATTGTTACTTGCCTGCGGCCCCTCTGCGGACTCCTCACCCAGTGAGCCGCAACCTCATTAATGCTTCAGAAACAGACCCTCACAAGTATGGTCAAGTGATTTTTGACTAGTCTGTCAAACTCACACAGCCCAGGCAGAACAATCCATTCAACAAATGGTGGTGAAAGAATTGGATATCCACAGCTGGAAGAAGGAAAGAGGACCCCTATCTCATACCTTATCCAAAAATTAACTCAAAATGGATTTAAAAAAAAAAAACTAAAAATAAAAGCAAGAACCATAAAACTTCTAGGAGAAATTATTGGAAAATATCTTCCAGACCTGGTGGTAAGTGGTAGATTCTTAAAGGAGGAGAACTAAGTGGACTACTGCTGTTTAATATATGTAGAAGTTTTAAGCAGCTTTACTGTAAAAGTGTGGAAATGTATAGAGTGCATGGTAACACAGTGAGTGACAGTTTATAAATGGGGATATGACTGAAAATGGTAGTCAGTTATGTAAATGCCAATTGACAGAATGCTAGAGAATAATCCAGGAACTGGATAACACAGTGAACCGAGAGGTGGATGAGAATCGTGGTTGATGGTTTAGATGCAAGAGTGTCCTTTGTTAGCTAGAGCAAATGTATATCACTATGGTAGGGTGTTGGGAGTATGAAGGGGCATGGGAAAAGTATAGCTGGATTGACCTATGGACTGGTTAGTACTAATAATATAATATTCTTGCATCTATGCTAAAGATGTGCTGTGTTTTTACTGAGGCAGTGTGGAAAATGTGAGCCAAATGTACACTATGGACGTGGTAACAATCAGATGATATTATTTTATCTGTAGCCAATAACATACTACATTGTGGTGTATTGATGGAGGGGTGTTGTTTGTGAATTCTGCACATGTCCATGGTTGATTTATAGGTTTCCAACTTTGGTTATAAAAAATATATTTAAAAAATAATAATAGGGTAGGTAGGGGGAAAAACACACCAAATGTAAGATAAGGACTATGATTAGTAGTAAAATTTTGACAATATTCTTTCATAATTTGTAACAACATCTCATGATGTTTGGAGGGTTGGTGGAGGGTTGATGTATGGGACCCCTGTATGATGTTATGCATGCTTGCTTTGTAAGTTCACAACTTTAACTATGCACTTAATTGTTTATGTATGTTCATATATGACTGATATAAAGATAATAATAATAGGACTGGTTGGGGGAAAATACTTTGTTGAGTAGTAATATTTTGACAAGCTCTTTAATCATTAGTTAAAAAGGTTTAACAACAATGCAAGTTATTGGTGGTAGGGTGAGTTATGAGAGTCCTGTATGATGTTATATATGTTTGTTTTATAAGTTCACAACTATCAGTATACACTTACTGTTTATGTATGCTTATGTATGAGAGATTTACTTCAATAAATTAAAAAAAAAACTTTTTGTTGAATATAAATGCCTGAAAACATATCAATTCTAGGATGCTTGTTTTGTTCTTTGTTTTATTTTTTAAGGAATTACCAGGGATTGAATATAAGACCACTTACATAGCAAGCAATTGCTCAAACAAATGAGCTACATCAGCTCCCCAGTAATGTTTTATAAACTTTCTCTCTAGTCTTAACTGAAATCTTATGTGGAGCCATAATCATAAAAAAATACATAGAGAAAACTGGAACTGCTATGATTCAGGGGAAGTATTTGTACAGAGTCTACTTGATCTGTCACCTACACATTCCCTGGGAAATCTCTAAAGCACCTCAGAGCTCTAAGGAACTCAGTGCAAAACCACTGGACTGGGAAAATAGTAGTATTTCACTGTTTGGAATGAAGTGCTTTTTTCTGTGGTACTTGCTACAGGAAGTTAGGAAGAAAGGGTTAAATGTAAGCTCTTTGATGGGAAGGATGCTATCCTAGTCATCTCTGTAAATCTGGTGACAAGCACAAGACCTGGTGATCATTAATGTTGGTTGAGTCAAAGAACACAGTTTTAGAAGTCTGTATTTGACTGTCCAGGAATACCTAGAACCAATGACATTGGAAAGTAAGCATATTAAAGACACTGAATCTAGCCTCATATTGACTAGACACTCAGATTTTTTTACCTGTAGTGATATGGGCTATGGGTTGAAGGCTCTTTGTCTCTTCTGATAACCTTAACCTAAGCTGTCTGTCCTGACTTGTGGGTGTGGAATGGTGAGAGACTGCAGTCCTGCCCTTGGTGATGATGGCAATGACTCCAGTTCCAGGAAATAGTTTATCAATGCAAACTCTATAAACTTTAAATATTCAGGGAAAATATTCAGGGAAATATTCAGGGAAAATGCAATCTAAATGTGCTAAAACCTTATCTAGAATGTATGAAGTCCATGCTAAAAGCTTATCTGGGATGTGGAAGATAATATGCTAATTGAAACCTATTGAGCACTGAAACAAAGAATGATTTAGCCCTTCCTCCATATAAAAGGAACTCAAAATTCTTGTTCAGGGCTCAGGTTTGAAACACAAATCTCCCGAGTTCGGCCAGCCCTCAATAAACCATTTTTTCTTCTTAAAATCATTCCTGAGTCCTGACCTTTCTATATGCAAATAATTGAACCTCTCTCAAATTCTACAATAGTAGCATAATCTCTCACTATTGACCCTAATGGGATATCTTCCAGCTCAATATAGCTTTACTGTGTTGTATTGTCAGGTCTAGCTCATATTACATCCAAGAAGTCAGATCTCAAGCCCTTGTGAAACTATGGTCCTCAAATTTTAGAATGTGTGAAAAATGACAAGGGGAAATTGTAAAATGTATAAATTCCTAAGCTGTACTCCAGAGGTCTGAGGAAGTGACCGAAAATCCTTAGGCAAATGGTTCACTGGCCACAACTTGAGAAACCTTGACTGCCCTGGATGAAACGTGCAGGAAATGAAAAGTGATCTTTTCTCTTTGAGGTGACAACTATACAGAAAACACAGAGTGGTGTTTTTGTGAATTCTAGGAAATTAAGAATTTCTGCCCCAAACCTGAAAGCAGCCCTAAAAGCACTTCCACTCCCCCGGAGGTTCCCAGAATAGGGGCATCCACCTTATAAGCCTCCCAGCTCACAGCGTGGTGGCCCTTGCAGGGGTGGAGACCTAGGAAGATGACCCCAACTGCAGCTGCATCCAGGAGTTCTTCTTTTGATACATTTTTTTCAAAGCCTGTAACAACCCCTAAAGTGTCACGAAGTAGTGGGAACATGAACAAAATATTCTGGAAAGAATGACATAACACAACAGAAATCACTGTAATCACATTCGTACAGAAAAAGCCAGTTTATTAGGAGAGTCTGTTCCATTCTATTACCAGGACAGATTGGAAAAACCAAAATCCTTTGCAATTGTGTTATTATTATAGTTACCAAATATTATTATGACTGTAAGGGAAGAGCCCTTTTTATGGTAATGAAAACTCTCATTTGTATACAATAAATGTTTGTAAAGGCTCTCCCATCCAATTAATCCACAATGCAGCCTTGAGATGTAGGTAAAGGAGGCTTAACTTTAGCATATTAAGTAATTTTTAAAGAAAGAAACCTCATCTTCAGTAAGGTTGGTTCCATAATAGTTTCAATATAAAAAATATGTATATATTAATACCTTGGAGGACAGTTGAAATAATATGTAGCAGACAAAGGCTCTGAAGGCAGTTTAGAAGGGGAGACCCCACCCCGGTGTTCTATGCAATGATGGCATCATTACAATATGTGTAAATTAGTCCCAGCAGGTCTCATTGGAATGAGTCAGTCATGGCTCTCTTATTTCAACAGAATATTTATACTTAGTAAGTAGTTGTTTATACTCAAAATGTTTTCAGATTATTACTGATGTCTGTCATTTTAGCTGCTCCTAAACTCTGTAAACTCTAACACAATTGAATGGGAAACTCCAAAAGGAAACTCATAAAATCTATAAACACAGAATTTACACAATTCTAGGGGAATATGTTTGACCTGAGAGTACTTGCCACTAAACATTTTTATACTTAATTAGTGCACTGTTAATAGAAAAAAGTTTTTCAAACTTTTGGGAACATATGCCCCCTTTTAATTAACATTAAGAATCTCAATTTCCACCTTTCCTCCAGTTCCAATTGAATTAAAATAATTCCTTTGGGAACAATTTTCTACATAGATGGAATTTTCTATTAACAGGAACCCTTAAAAATACTCATATGCAAAGAGGGTATATTATAACGTTGTGTGATATAAACTCTGGAGTAGAATTAAAAAAAAATAAAAGGTGGGTTTTAATCACCCTCAGGTTCACACCTCCATCATATATGACATTGTATCAGAAAAGGGTCTTTCTCTTTTTTTTCAGTTATGAAATGAAGGGGTCAATCTCAATTTCTAATTTCCCTTCACATTCTGATATGCTATAATGTATATCAGAAATAGATCAAAGTCTTAAATTGTGATGAGGATTGATGGGAAATGTAAAATAGCTGGCTTGCTTCCTAGCCAGATAATTTTCTTAGATGGGACTTCAGGGAGCAAGAACACCACATGGGAAGGAGGGGAGAAAAGTATCAAGAGTCAGTGTCAGTCCTTACATATTATCTAAATAGGATCTGGTACGGGAAAAAATGGATGCAGTCAGTCATACGTGGATGACTCAAAGGCCAAATAGTCTAAGAGGAAGAATACTATTCTTCTGCCAAAATGGCTTTGAGCTCTGTTCAAATAACTGGCTACTAAATCCACCCATGAGAAGGACTTGAAAATGTCTTCTCTCCTTGGCACATAGGTTGGGGCAATTTGCAGCAGTACTTTTGGCAGGAAGTATACATGTGGGTGTTCTGCCTCAGATTGGTTCTTGGCCTTTTGAGAATGACATCTAGACTGTCATCCTGCAGCACTTGAATACGTGTTGCCTGATATGACAAAAATTGAATTAAGCAGTTATAGTATAAACTGATGGTGTTGTAGAATTCAGGAGAGGTTCAATTATTTGCAGATAGAAAAGTGAGGACTCAGGAATAATTTTGGGAAGGAAAAAGGACTTATTTTGACCAGCTGGGCTCAGAGCTTCTCATAAATATTTGAGCTGCGAACAAGCTTTCTGAGTTCTTTTTATACCGAGGAAGGGCCAAATGGTTCTTTGATTCAGTGGTTAATAAGCTTGAATTAACATATATTTTTCACATCCCTAGCTAAGCTTTTAGCATGAACTTCATGCATTCTTGATAAGCTTTTAGCACATTTGGTTTGCATTTTCCCAGAATATCTAAAGTTTATACAGTTTGCATTGCTAAACTGTTTCTCTGGGCCAGGAGTTGTTGTCATGGTTACCAAGGGCAGGGCTGCAGTTCTCACTGTCCCAAATGCACAGCTCAGTCAGGTTATCTATGAAGAGATGAACAGCACCTGCCCACCAACAGCCTACACCAATGCTACTTTGAAGATATGGAAATCTC
This sequence comes from Dasypus novemcinctus, assembly GCF_030445035.2. Lineage (NCBI taxonomy): Eukaryota > Metazoa > Chordata > Mammalia > Cingulata > Dasypodidae > Dasypus > Dasypus novemcinctus. The sequence continues at coordinate 52,233,010 of NC_080678.1, forward strand.
AGGGAAGAGTCATAGGGAAAGTTCTCTTTAGATAATTATTTTCATTGCATGATATTTATCCTAAACTGACATCTACCATCCAATTATTATAAAAAAAATACTCCATAGATTAAAATAAAACAATGTGAAAATCTTTATATTAGGCACTCACTAGGAAACCAACTCTTTTCCTCATCCAAGAATTGGGCTTATAGACTTTTTGCTATTAAAATGACATAAAAATATCTAAAACATTTATAGATACTTAAAAAAGCATACGGTTTTTGATATATTTTCTAACAAATACTGAATTTTTAAAAGAAATAATATGAGTAGTAAGATTACATTTCTTTTTACACTATTCTTGCATTTTCAATTTTCAAAATATAAACACATGCTATTGAGATAATAAGAGAAATCATGTCATATTTTAAAACAATATAATGACAGTCACTGCTAGCAGTTATGGAGAGCTTACTCTGTACCAGGTCTGTACTCTGCATTCCACCTGCACGCACTATACATTTTAATCCTCTGAAGTACTATATTTAGTCAATTAAGCAGGAGGCTTATCAAGGGTCAGTTGACTATCCAAGGTCATACACTGAAAAGGTGGGAATGAACCTAGGTCTCTTGTGAGTCTGGGTCTTTGGCATGGACTCCACAAAGAGAAATAGGGCACTTCTTCAACTCCCCAATGTGGTCAAACGCTAATACTCTCATTAAGATCACACCACTAAAACAATCCCTCTAATATGGCAAATCCTCGGTTCTTATTCCAATACCAGATTTTTTCCCCATCATCTCCTGCCCTGCCCCTCATCCCCTTTATTAACCTGAAAGTCTAGGAAATTATTTTTTTTAAACAAACCACACAAGAAACATGATTCTGAAACATTGTTCCAAGGTACCTTGAAAAGGTAATTTTATTAGAAATTTTATTGCCCATTGTCTGCCCCATATTCTAGCATTCATCACATATTGTTTTGTATTGTGATTTGTGTATATTTAATGTCTCTTCAGGCCTATTAGCACCTCCAACACATAAATTGTGTTTCATTGGCCATTTTTTCCAACTCTACCTCCCAATGCCTAGCATGAAAGTAGGTATGTTTTGTGTCTGACTATATGTGCATATATGCACTCACCAAATAAACATTTATCATGTGCCAGACAGTGTTCTAAGCACAGGTGATACAGCTGTGAATAAGCAGACTGACATCCTAACCCTCATAGTCTCTACATGATAGTGGAGGAGACAAACAATAACCAAGACAAGATACACAGTATGTCAGAGACTGCCAAGTGTCAGGGAGAGTAATAAAGCAAGGAAGGAGTAGAAGACATGTTGGGTGGGGTGGCAGTGGGAGAAGTGATATGACTTTATATCCAGTAGCCAGGGACAGCTCACTAAGAAGGTGACATTTGAATAGAGACCTAAAGGAGTGAGGGGGCCATGCTGTTCACTGTAGGGAATCCCAGGTGGAGGGAATCCCAAGGGTAATGGCTTCTGTGGCAGACACATGTCTAGTGCTTGTGGGGAACAGAGAGGGGGTACTGTGGCTGGAGTGGAGTTAATGGCCAGGGATATTTAGAAGAACAGGTCAGAAAGGCCAGATTGTGTAGATCCTTGAAGGCTACTATGAGGACTCTGAGCTTTATTTTTACAGGAAGTCACATGAAAGGTTTGGCAGAGAAGTGACATATTCTGGCTCTTTAACATATTTACACTGGCTGCCATGTCAGAAATAGACTATGGAAGGACGATTGGAATTGAGTGGAGAATTGGGAGGCTATTGTAATAAATCAGTGAATGATGGAGTGGCAAGGACCAAGATGTAGCAGTGAAGACTGAGCGAAGTGATTGGATTCTGAATAAATTCTGAAGTTAGAACAGATACGATTTACTGAAAGATTGAATGTAAGATGGGAGACATAGAGAAATAACTTGATTCTAAGTTGTTAGCCTTGAGAAATTGGAAGAATGGAGTTTTAGTTGACTAAGATGGGAATGTCTATGGAAGAAGCAGGATTTAGAGGAGAGGGCAGGAGAGACAAAGGTCAGCTTTTGATATATTAAGATGTTTATAGAAAACAAGATGGCTCTGTCATGTAGTCAAAAGGGTATATAAATCTAGGGTTCAAAGGAGAGGGAGGGTCAGAAATGTAAATTTGAGAGTGATCAGCACAAAGAAAGTATTTAAAGCCATGAGACACAATGAGATTCACAAAGGAAAGAGCATGGATAGAAAAGAGAATTCCTTCCAATATTTAGAGACTGAAAGGAGTGGATAGAGAGGTAGGAAGAAAACTAGACAAGTGTTTTCTCTTATGAGTAAAGTGTATCAGTATGCCAAAGGGCTTCCAATATAAAGTACCAGAAATCTGCTGGCTTTTATATGGGGTATTTATATGAGGGTAAAAGCTTACAGTCCCAAAGCCATGGAAAGTCCAACTCAAGGTATCATAAGAAGTACTTTCTCACCAAAGTCAGCTGACACGTGTTGAAGCAAGATGGCAGGTGATCTCTCTGGGATTCTGCTTTCATGTCTGGGCTTCTTCTTCCTCTGAGACTCCATGGACCCAGGTTCTTTCCCATCTCAGCTGTAGGCTGGCAAAGAGCTTGTCTTTCAGGGCTCCCTCTCTCTCCTGGCATCAGGCTCATTTCTCCCTGGGCCTTCTATATGAATCTCAGCTGTTCTGTTCTTTTCCCATGGTCAGCTGCAAACTCTCAGGTGAATGGCTCATCACTTCCCAGGGGCACCAGGGTCAAAAATGACAGAGTTATATCATTCCTGTGTATTTTCTTAAGTGAGTGTCCTTTTTATATCAGACCCAGGAAGGGGGCAGGTACTCAATCTAAGTCATGTCCTCTGGGGTAGTCAAATCTAAAAGCCTAACCTTAACAGGTAATCTACTCAAAGACATCTCAGTTGAATTAAATGCAATCAAAGGGTATCATACCAGAGGAATAGAGTATTTTACAGACTTAGTTTTTCTCGTTTTGGGATTCATAAGATAATCTAAAACTGCCACATCAAGTGAAAGAGTTTTGCAAGGAGGAAGGAAGGGAACTACTGTGTCAAATGCTCTTGATGGTTCAAGTCAGAAGACATTAAGCATTGACCTTATATTTAATAACATGGAGACATTGGTTGCGGGGAGGTCTGCAAAGCAGGGTCTTGGAAAGCTGCAAAGCAGCCTCCAAGTTCACAGTGAGACTGTAGATAAAGTGCACCTGGAGAGTCTGGAGATAAAATAGGAGGTGCCCACTGGGCAAGGTCATATGCTGAACTAAATATGGTGAGTGTGGATAAGATGTAGAAAGAAACTGTGTTATCTGTTGGCTTATGTATAGAAGAATAACTTTTGTGTTTGTAGTGAGCTAGGAACACAAACCTTCTGAATGTGCTATTTCCCCTTATGGTATAACATAAGGTGTGTGTTCAAGCCAAGTGCCTGAGGTAGTTGCGAGTGCCTCACAGTCCACCTGGCCCCCACTATTTTGTGTCTTTCATTTCTCAGCCTCACATTCCTCCCACCTCAGGAACCTGTTCAGCTGCGTGGATCGCAGCAATTGGTGAACTCCACAAGAGCAGTTTGGGTGAGTGATCTGAATGACAGTCTGATTTGAGTGGGTCCAAGAGATAATGGAAAGGCAGAAATTTGAGAGTATGAGTATTGACAATTCTTTTCTGCAGTATTCTATATAAGAAAGGAGAGAAATGATGAAAGTGGTGTCAAGAAAATTCTTTAATACTTTAAGATAAGTGAAATGCATATGCTATGATTAAGGGAATTTTTGCTGCATGAGGGAAATGGAGAATCATTCAGTAAGAGAGTGGAGCTGAGATCCAGTACAGTTGTGGAGGGGCTTGAAGAAACACAGCAAATTCATTCCCCAGTAACAGGAGAGAAGGCAGCTATGTGGGCGTGGATAGAGATTGGTGAGTGGACGTGGTGGTCGAAGCTCATGGACGTTCTTTTGTGATTGCTTCTTATGTTTTCAGTGACAAAAAGATCAAAATCATTAAATGAGAGAGAGAAGGTCTAGATATTTGAGGAAGAGTAGAGGAATAAAATAGCCATCTAGGAATGTGGAATAATAATTGGAACTGGGGGTAAATAGTGTGATTGCCAAGCAACATTAATGGTCCCACTTAAAGTCAGTGGTTCTGAATTTAAGGCATGGCCAGGCAAAATAATTACACTCATTGGCCATGGTGTTTAATCTAAGAAAGGAGGAAAATGAGTATACAATGTGGGGAGGCTACAGAAAACTGGAAAGAATCTCTGGATTGTAGATCCTGATAAGGTCAAAGATTGCTGAAGCTGAAGTAATAGGGAAATGGAGGTGTAAAGATAGACAGTGGGGAGTGTGAAAAAATGGAATGGTTGAAATTAGATTATGGTGGGAAAGCAGTTTGTGGTAATGACAATATCTAATGAAAGTGAGTAGCAGAGATAGTGCTGTGGGCAAGATCATTGGAAGGCAGGAGGTCAAGAAATTCAGAGATCAAGGACTGGGAAAAAACCTTTCCTGTGAGTATTAAAATCACCACGAATTTTGGAGAAATGACAGTCAGCAATGAACTAAATTCTTCAAGTAATGAGGAGGATTGTCCTCAGGGTCTTTAGATGACAGTAGCAAGGACAGATAGAAACTGGTATAATCGGATGATCTGTGAATGAAAGCTGGATGATTTTAGGGAGATATAAGGAAAAAAAATGGTTAGAAGTTGCAATGAAGAGCAAGAAAGGCATGTAATTACACTTTTTCAGACCCAATGTGCAGGTGTTGGGAAAGGGTAATATTTAAGAGGGCTGTGGGTGAAGCGGTATCCTCAGGGGAAAGCCAGCTTTCAGTTAGGGCATGAAGGTGAATGGAATGCTCATAATCCAAGTTGCAGATGAGGGAGATTTTGCTGAGGATATATGATGAGTCTGGGGGTTTATTTTCATTTGGGTTTACAGGAGGTGAGGAGGAGCAGGAGATGAGGTTAGAATAGGTAGTAGGGAATGGAGCAGAGGATCATGAAGACTGAGCAATTGCCTCTTTTTGGATTATTCCTAAAGTTCTCCATCTTGCAACAAGCCATTTGTCTTGTTTTGTTCAAAGACTCCTGCACCATATTCAGTTCACAAAATTAGACCCTCATTCTCTACATGAATAATGTATCAATTGAAAAGAGCTTGAGGAATTAAAGATCCAGGTGCTCTGCTGTGAGCGAGGGATGGAAGGAATTTATAGGGGTTGCATACATGGGCCAGATGCAAATTTCATTTATCACCATTTTCCCTGGAAACATTTGCTTAAAAGAATGCCAAGAATTGAAACTTCTTGAGGTTGTTGGGCCAAAAAATGTTTCATGCATTGCAAACCCAAGGTAAAGCAAAATAGACTTCCAATAAACTCTGTGTTAGAGCTATGTAAAAGCAGGATAAGCCTGCTCTATTTCCAAATCTACTGCTGTTGTTGTGAAAAGTGACAAATGCTTTCAAAACATTTTCTTTCCTTAAGCTCATAGTCCAGATTTGAAAATGGATTGCAGATAGTGCCCAAGGGCTACTGGACAACACAATCTGGAAGGGGTAAGTCAGTTTGCCAGGGGCCATCACTAGTTCCCAGACCCTTCCTTGTCCCTGCTTTGTCCTTGTTTGTTCTGGGACACAGAGCAGATGCGGTTGATGTTTGGATCTCTGCTTCTCCCTGTGTGTGTCCTTTCTTTCATCTTCCCACATAAGTCCACTCTGTGTGGGGGTCTCCTTAATGCCCTTAGGTGGGCACTTGGTTTCCAGAACAACTTAGTTGGACTGAGGTTGAGCCAGGTTCTGCTTGCTTCATCAGGAGCGCCCTCTAGTGTGCAATTTATATATGTCCTCAGTAGGAGCAAGCTGGGGAAGGTGTTAATATCATGTAGCCCTGCTTGGGATCACAATTCTGACTGCTCTCAGCAATCTTTTCTTTGCTCTGATCTGAGGTTCATCCTTTGTGATCAGAGGTTCCCTCTTCTCATTCTTTGTTCAAAGTGACTCCACTGGGCCTTCTTCTCCCCAACTGATCTTGGACTACATGTGTGTGCTCCAACTGATGCAAATGTTGGGAGCAAAGTTTTGTAGCCTTCCCCTTCGTGGCCTCTTTATGGTCTTACTTTCTGGGAAAATGAAGGGGAAAAATATGTAAAAGATGTCCACAGCAGGATGCTGTATCTCAGTCTGAAAAGGCAGTATTTAATCTGAGGTTCGCTGGCAGCATTTTCTATTTGACATTGGAATAGATAAGGTTAGGGCTGGAGACTAGATTTCCAAACTTCCTCTTAGAGTGTGTGAGAGAAAGACAGTAAAGTGTAAAATACTTTCTTGTGTATGTAGGTGTGGGTGTGGAGTGTGTGTGGTATGCTTGTGTGTGATGTGGTGTGATGTGTATATGTGAATAGTGTATGTGGTAGGCAGTTTGCATGTGGTTTTGTGTCATGGTGAGTCATGTGTACTTGTATGGAGTATATGTGATTTGATGTGTGTATGGTGTAATATCCTTGTTTTTCTGAGTTTTGCTGATGTGTTACTGCATGTGATGTATCTGTGTGTACATGTGTGAGCAGTCCACATATATGTTGGATATGTGTATGGTATGTGCATGTATGTTCCTCTGTATGTTTTTGCCTTAGTGCTTGTGTTTGTGATTCTGAGTAGTGTAAGGAAGAGCATGTTTGTGCTCAAGGGAGTGGGTTTGCATGAGTGTTGTTCATGTTGGAGGGTTGTGCTGAAAGTAGAGTGTGATTATCCCACCGAAAGATCTTGGACTTCAGGTTCATGTGCAGTCTTTAGACTGGGCTTAAATTTACAATATGATGTGTACCCTCAGTTATATAGAAATCAGGAGATACCTTCAAGGTAATGATCAGTTTATAAAAGAACTTAAGGCAACACAAGTTCATAAAACTCACCATATTTTCAGAGAAAGCAATGGTATAGCCATACTTTACAATGACAGCTTAGTAATCATGGAATGTTCTGAGGCCAAAAGTGTCTTTGGCTTCTATGTATCTGAGCAAGGAATCTGCATCATTTTGCTTCAAATGAAGTACAAAGGAAATGACCTGTGTTGTTCCACTCAATTCATTTAGCAGTAAACTAGATTATGCCTAGCGTGAGGATACTACTACATAGGAAATGGGCTCCATCATCCTCCTGTCAAATCTAACACAGAAATCATTAATTCATCACAAAAACCCCTTCCTACTCTGGCTAGAATCTGTCAATCTCTGAATGGTTGGCTCTGTGGTCTTAGCTTGAGTTTCAACCTCCCACCCAGTCTTATTTTTGGTTACCTCCTATTTCCCCTGGTGGATGGTGGACATTCTTAGCAGACTCTCTTTTTTTTTTTTTCTGTTTTTTTTTGTCTTTGTTTTTTTAATGTTACATTCACAAAATATGAGGTCCCCTTATATCCCCTCCCCCCCTCACCCCACTCCTCCCCCATAACAACAACCTCCTCCATCATCATGAGACATTGATTGCATTTGGTGAGTACATCTCTGAGCACCGCTGTATCTCATGATCAATGGTCCACACCATAGCCCACATTCTCCCACAGTCCACCCAGTGGGCCATGGGAGGACATACAGTGTCCGGTAACTGTTCTTGCAGCACCACCCAGGACAACTCCAAGTCCTGAAAATGCCCCCACATCACATTTCTTCTTCCCATTCTCTACCACCAGCAGCCATCGTGGCCACTTTCTCCACACCAATGCCACATTTTCTTTGATTACTAATCACAATAGTTCATGAATAGAATATCAGTAAGTCCACTCTAATTCTTAGTCTTCTCCTCCATCCTGTGGACCTTGGAATGGTTGTGTCCACTCCATATCTATATAAAGAGGGGGCTTAGATTCCACATGGATGCTGGATGCAATTCTCCTGCTTTCAGTTGTAGGCACTCTTAGCTCCCTGGTGTGGTGGCTTACCTTCTTCACCTCCATGTTGGCTGAGTGGGGTAAGTCCAATAAAAGCAGACTGTCTTGATCTACCGGTTTGCCTCAGCATCTCCTAATTTTCTCACCTGAGAAGTTTGTGTTAAGTTCTTAGACTCTAGTCCAAGAACATTTCAGAACATTGCAAATGATCTGGTTGGTATTAGATGATTTGGAAAACTGGCTATGTTATGTCTTAAGTGCCTTTCGGTATTGATACGTCTTTATAGGAAGGGGCAAAACTTTGTATTGCTTTGTTTTCCCAAATGTTTCATCAACCTGGATCCTGTCTTACCTGATTCTGTGCTCCTCAAAGTGACTTCAGGAGGTTTGGCCCATCTAATGTTCTGCAAATACCAATGTGCAGATCACTCAGGAGCTGCTCCAAAAAGGTTTTTGCTTTCTAGGTCCCTAGGTTTTACTTCCACTAACCGGACTGGCTTTCCTTGTTCTGGAGCTCTGGGATCAGTGTTTCTTGTGATGCTCAGGATTTACTGCTGCAATCCTCTCCCTCTACCCTGAATCTAATTGCTGTGTATTTCCCCTCTGTAGCAACTGACTCTCTGTGCTTTCTGAGGGTCTGAGACACTCTTTCAGCTCAAAAAGGCATTGAGTCATAGGCACTAAGTTAAGCAGCATGAGGGACACAGACATGCCAAAGACACTGTGTTGTCCACGCAGAACCTTACAATCTAGTGGGTAGCTCAAACCTCTGTGGTGGACTTGACAGGACGCTGGGAGCTAAGACAACTTTCTGCAAAAAGTCAATAGCACCACTGTTGAGAAACCCTGTGTTAGTCTGTGTCAGCCCTGGTGAGTTCGAGGAGCCAGAACTTCATAAAATCACAGTTAATCAGTTTCCCTAGGAATCACACACCTGGTTACCCTGCAGCAACTGTTCCTTCATCAACAGGGCTTCATTTTCAAAGCCCAAAGAGAACAGGCCTGGAGAGAGGGATGTCACCATGGACTGAAAACATGAGCACAGGTGTTTGCAGGAGCTTATGGTGGGAGAGAGGGTTCTTGAAGCTATTCAGTCCCATCTGCTTTCTTTACTTCCTCTCCCCAGCTGGGCTTCTGCCCTGTTTTGATCTGCCTGCACCTGTGTTCTGGCCCCCGCTGTGGCTTTCTGAAGATTTCTGCAGAGAAAGGAAGCAGGCAGTCATTACCACAAGAGAATGGAGCTGGAAAGGCAACAAGAGAAACAAAAAACTCACTCACTTTTCTATAACTTATCCTCTCATAGTATCAGTCACCCTCCATCCCAGGTTGCAGTCACAACCCTCAGCACCTGCCAATGGACACACACATCCTATTTCAAAAGAGCCATCCATGAACCTAGTGCTTCCTTCCCTTTTTTTATCCTCCTCCCCCTCCTTTCTCTTCCTTTTCCTCTTTCCTCATTTCTACTCCTGCAACTCCTTCTCCAACCCCACCTCTCTCTCCCCCCCTTTCCTCTCCTTCTTTTCCTTCACCTTCTCTTTCTTCATTTTTATCATCTCCTCTTTCTCCTCCTCCTTTTTTTCTCCTTAATTCCTAAAGTTCATTATTGCTTTGTAGCCTCTTTGGGTCTTATTTTGCTGGATGGAGCCAGCATCCTATGATAATTCTCATCTTTGCAGGGCATCCTGGCCATTATGGAGACAGCAATAATTAGGTTGGCTATTTGCAGTGTTGTTGATTTTAGGAAATGTTTCCCAGTTAATCCTTCAATGATCAGTGGCTTTCCTTTTGGCTGTGTATCTGAAAATTGTAAAAAACTATTTTGTTCTGTTTTCCTGGCTAACGTCTTTCATTTTTCTGAATAAGTACCTGGAGTATAATTGGCTGTGTTTGGAACCATCACTGAGAAATATAAAAGAATAACTTAATCAGATGCTGTCATGAAGTCATTCAAAAAGCTTTGGCTAATGGAGAGGTCATATCACAATTTAATAAATGTAAAAGGGGCTTTAACCAATTTTTTCAGAGGAGATTCTCAGATGTCAATTTACAGGGGATGAAAAGAAGCAGGTGCTAGCCGATGCTTGATTAAACAGCTAGAATGCACACAATGGGATAACTTCCTTTGGAGATGAACTCAAAACCAAATGAAAAAGGGATAAACACAACATAAGTTGACATTTAGAGGAGAAGAGTGAGGTAAGCAAGTTCTTTCCCCCAGAAATATATATGTATGTGTGTGTGTGTGTATAAATTTTTTTCCTGCCAAAGCTTAATGTATACCTCTTGAAGCATAACCAGTAGTCCTTGAAGCTCTGGGCAACTTTGGCTTCATTGATTCATTCCTACATTTATTCATTCACTCATGAAACATTTATTGAGTAGGGCAGGTATTCTTTTCATCCTGTTGGTCACTGTATCACTTGTATATAATACAATGCTTGGAACATAGTAAACGCACAAGGAGTATTTGCTGAATAAAGTGCATATCGTGTGTCAATTGCTTAAAGAAGTAAACCAGAATACCTGCAGAGGGTCTTCAGTTTCCTAGAGTTCCCCATGACAAATCCCGGCCTAAGTATTTATCATCACTGGCTCTATTCCTTATTCCCACAGGGTTCTAAACCTGTCAAGTGGAAGGTCCTTAGTGCATATTTGCCTGGTAATCCTGACTCTAGGTCAGTGAGCAGCACCCACAAGGGCACTTGGCTCACTGCGTGCATACTTGATTTGCTATGCGGGCACTGGTTTGCAATGCAGGCACACATTCACTTCTTTTTCACCAGGAAGCCCTAGGGTTCGACCCTGGTTCCTCCCATATGGTAGGTGGGGGCTTGAGCCACATCTGCTTCCCTGCTTTCTCTTTTAAATGCTCACTCAACATCACTACCAACTAGTCTTATGATTGGCTCAATTTCAAACTCTATTGGAGTGTTCAGAATTTACTTGTATATTTGCCAGTCTCTCATCCTGTTCTGTGTAATTCCTCCATAATTTACAGACACTAATTCAATGATTACACGTGCACACTCTCTTAGCATCTTGGGATCTATTCATCTCTACTAGAAGACCTGACAGGTGCTTTCTGATAGCCTTTAACTTCTCTTTAGTCAATTTTTTTTCCATTTGTCTTGACTAAAAAACCTTTCTGCTTGAGAGAGAGAAGCAAAATCAATGTTAACAATTTCCCTATCCCTTTATAATCTTTTCCCATTATGCCAAGTATATCCATCAGAGACAGTATCCCTTCCCCGGGTATCTTCTTGTTCTAAATACAATGTAAAAGAATCCTTGGATGATACAGAACTTCTGGAATGTATTTTGGCATTTCATGACTTGTCTACTCTTTGACCAAGTATGTCCCTTGAAAAATTTATTCTAGTAAGATAATCACAGCTGTACAAACTTTCATTTCAATAATGGCCTTTGCAGCATTAGTCATAATATAAAAAACTTAACTCAAATGTTCAACAGTAGGAATCTGTTAAATTATGGGAAAGCCACAATACATAATAATAATCAGACACTAAAATCCATATTGATATTTGATGACATAATTATATACATTATGTTGCTGGGTGAAAACACACTTGCAAAGCTATTTAGAGTATGATGACATTCTTTGTACAACCTGCATATAAAGAAGATTAATAGGAACCATATCAAAATTTTCACAGGGATTGTTACTGGGTGTGGGGGGTTATGGGTAGTTTTGTTTTCTATTTTACTTCTATACATATTCAAAAGAAATCTATAATAACAATTAATAAAATTACCTCTAAGTCCTTTTTCTGTCCTTAGATTTTGCCTGAGCTTTAGCTTTCTTGAGACTCTTAACAGTTATATTAGATAACTTTGCCATGCTTCTTCCTTTCCCATTTTCTACCCTCCATTTCTCAATAAGAGTGTTGTAAAGAGCTACCTGTCCAGCCCCAGGGGTTTCTTTGGTGGGCTTCTCCTTGCACAATGTTACCTTAGTTTCTTTAAGAATATTCCATCCTGTTTGACTATTTTCCACTTCATATTCTTAGGTAATAGGAATTTCTGATGTTGCCTCAACATGTTTTGACATTTGTTTTCCTAAAGTATAGGGCGTGTGTGATGATTAAGCCCAAAGTTCTTGCCCTTCCTCCTCACTGACTCTGTGATGTCGCATGTGCTTACTTCCCGACATTTTCATTTGCTCTCACAGCCCTTTTGTGGACTAGAATGGAAGCTGAGAATACTTTTCATTTTCTTTACTTCTACTTTCTTTGAAACTAAATTCTCCACACTAAAATCACCCAGTTATCCAATCCTTTCATTTAATATAAGCAGATGTCCAAGAGGTTTTCTTTTGCTATATTGTCACTCTGTCCTGGTGTGATGATCTTTGCAGAAACACGCCCTTTCTTCTCTTCCATTTGGTGGGACATTCTCTAAGATTTATTCACTTATCATTAATTTTGTACTTTCCTCATTTTTTTTCTAATTCGCCTCTTCAGATTTATGTATTTCCTCTATGTACACAAACATTTCTCTTACCTCATCTTGTCAGAATCGACGTTCTTTCAGATTCTGAGGCCCAATCCATTACATTTTTTTGAGGTTGGTGGATAATTTTACCTGACCATGATCCCCACCCACACCCCCTTTCTGCTTTTGCAGCAATTGCTTATACATATCTCCTTTTTCCACAGGTTCTACTCTGCTAGTGTCCTCACTCTGTCCTCTGCCTCCTCTACTTTCTGAAATGCCTCCATGAGGCATACTTCATTCCCAGCATGTATTTCTCTCTCATGTAGGCAAAATTTATTTTCTCCTTAAGTCACTATAAATGCTGCTGCTTTAAGGTACCTCAACCCTCGAGGTGGGAGGCCCGTCACTCCCCAGTCCTTGGAGGCAACAGGACTGGGGCGGCCCCTGAACTGGAAGAGTAGATGTCCAACACTGAGGGTTGAGAATTCTACCAGGCAGCAATCTGGTTCACACCTGGGTAACCAGGAGGGAAATAAGAGTTTTTCACACTGTTGGAAATATAGGAGACAGGGGTGTCCCAAATTTGTCTTCCTCTGAACCAACAATGGTTAAAGTTTATTACTATAGCAAGCATAAGCCAGGGTGTGGCTAGACCTGAATTAAGCATGAAGGGAAATTTAGTTTATTCTTACCATTACAGTAGTAGGTCTATGCTAAATCCACCACTTATGGCAATATCAGATAGTAACCTGCTTTTTTATAACATAAAGACTATATATTATGATCTTAGCTCTTAGTTACAGTTTCTAGTAAGTTTTCACTTTAGTTTTCCTTTATGTACCAAATTCAATGGCAAGATGATAATGAAAAGTAAAGACTCATTTTTATGTCAACTTTTACCATTACCTATTTGGTAACAGGCTGCTGTATTAAGTCAGCAATCAGTTGCCTTGAACAAACAACATTATAAATTTCATTAACATAAGAAAACATTGTACTTTATCAATTACAGTAGATAATATAGTTTTGTTTTTCCCACATAAACATCATTTAAGAATTTGATAGAGGAGCAGGAACCTTACAATTTGTTCCAATTGTTTGCCTATTCCAGGCTCTTCAGATACCATTGTCTCTGATGTTTCTTTTAATTTTGAAATAATAAATTTACTCATTGATAAAATGTCATCAGTAGGGTCACTGTCACAGGTTTCTTCTATGCAGCCAAATTCATTGCCATCAGTCCAGGGCAGAAAGCCTTGAAGAACTGCAAAAGTCCATTGTTGACCTTTTCCCACAGGTTTTGCACTTTTTGTGTTCATTCAGGCTTGTTTTCCTTTTAAAAGCACATCTCACTGAATGCTACCACAATACTTTTACAACTTGCTATATGGATACTAGTTCTGTCCTGCATATCTCCATTTTTTATTTTATAAAACCATTTTTAAGACAAAATACACCTTAAATTTCAGTTACCATTCCCACAAACCTTTTACCTATTCCAATATTCATTTAACTTTTACGTCTTCCATTTTATCCTATTAAGAAATTATTCACTTCAAATGAAGTAAGAACTGTTCTTTATAAAGAGACTTAATTTTATTAATCAAGACTTACAATTAGAGAGAACTCATTAATCTTTTAAATTTGGGTAATAGTTTAAGCACTTATTTTTTATTTATTTCTTGCCATTTGAATAGAGCTCTTTCACAATCTATCAAATTATATCACCATCTGGATGTATCAAATATACAGACAATGAACAATCACAAAACCATTACAACACTTTGAAACAATTACAACACACACACTGACATTGAACAGACAAACACAGAAGCAGTTCCAAATCTACTCTCCTAGAATTAATTTCTTCAGTGAATTTAATTTGACTTTCCCAAGCCATATTTGTTTCATGATGCCGTGCTTGAACAAATTCTGTAGTTTAGATACTTTGATGTAAAGCCACTCTAGAAACTGCAGCTACTCTAATAAGGGCAATTATGCCTATAACAGCTGCTATTAATACTCCTAGCAACCTTTTTGCACACTCAAACACCTTTTGTAAGAATAATATTAAAGCATGCATATCAAGTGAAAGCTCCATCCTGATATAAGATGTGAAGCAGTAACTGGCAATTCCTCATTTGCCAGCTGCTGTTCAGCTTCTTGACTCACATGTTTAATTCACGCCCAGGTGGGAGGTGAAGCTGCTCTAGTCTTTGGAGTGGGACCCAGCCATGTCATTTCCAGCATCAAGTTCTCTATCTGCATGACCGGAGTTTCTGGGTTCCACAGGAACTTTCATTGTCTTTTGGCATTCATGATATGGTTTTATTCAATGAGCTGGCATACACAGAGGACTTTCTCCATCTTCTGGGGAAATACAAGCAAACCCTCTTCCCCAAGTTAACAGCCTTCTTTTTGACCATTCATTGGTCAGTGGATCATTCCACCAAAAGTTATTCAGATAGAGTTTGTGTTTGCGTTTTAGAATTAGTTTGGAAATGCCTTTCAGCTGCTGTCCCGTCCAGGGTTTTTCCAAGTAAAGAAAATTAAGAGTGAATAATGCTTTGTGTAGCTGCACCTGCGGTATCTCCCTGTCTCCCCCCCAACTTTATTTATTTCTCTCCCCTCCCCCATCCCGGTTGTCTGTACTCTGTGTCTATTTGCTGAATCTTATTTCTTTGTCCGCTTCTGTTGTTCTCAGCGGCATGGGAATCTGTGTCTCTTTTTTTGTTGAGTCATCTTGTGTCAGCTCTCTGTGTTTGCGGCACCATTCCTGGGAAGGCTGCACTGTCTTTCAAGCTGGGCTGCTCTCCTTACAAGGCACATTCTTTGCACATGGGGCTCCCCTATGTAGGGGACATCCCTGCATGGCACGGCAGTCCTTGCAGCATCAGCACTGCGCATGGGCCAGCTCCACATGGGTCAAGGGGTCCTGTGGTTTGTACCGCGGACCTCCCATTTGGTAGATGGATGCCCTAACCACTGGGCCAAGTCCCTTTCCCCCTTTTTGTTTTCGTAATGTGAGTTTAATGATTTGATTCGTTCCCTTGACAATACCTTGCCCTTGGAGGTTATAAGGAAGTCCTGTAGTGTGTGAAATACTCCAAGTATCTAGAAACCTTTCAAGGAAGACACTAATATAAGCAGGAACATTGTCTGTTTTTAGCCCCTGGAAGAAAGATAACAGGTTCAGTCTTGGGGATATCTACGTCTGCGCTTCCTGCTGTGGCGAAGGATAAATTCTAGACACTGCAGAGTGATGGGGAATACCAGGGTTGCTCCACTAACTGGGAAAACCCCCTTTTGGAGGAGAGCTGGGAGCAGGCCCTGCTGGAAGTTTCCTACCAAGGGGGTGGCATTCTTATGGTATTTAGACCAACATAGGTTAGACCAATGATATCCTTTACCACAGCAGGGACACAGCTCAGGTCATTTCAGAGCTGAAATATTGTCTTAATGGCATTGTTTTTCCCTCAGAACTTCTCCAACAATCTTTTTTCGTATGACCAGTTTTTCCACAATTAAAGCATTTTCTATTGTAGATGTCAAGAGGTTCAATTATTTGCATTTAGAAAGGCCAGGACTCAGGAATAATTTTGGGAAGGAGAAAGGATTCATTTATGACCAGCCAGGCTCAGAGCTTCTCATTCAGAATCCAATCCTTGAATAGAGTTTTATACAGACGATATAAGGGTCAGGAGACAAATGGTGCTTTTATGAAAGAAAAATGACTTTTCTTTGTTAGTTAAGTGTTTGTCTGAGTACCAGATAGGTTTTGAATTAGCATATCCCCCACATTCCAGGTGAGCTTGAATTAGCATATCCCCCACATTCCAGGTAAATTTGAGTTAACATCCTACCCACATTCCATCTGGATTCTTTTTATACAGACAATATAAGGGTGAGTTTCTTTTTATACAGATGATATAAGGGTGAGGAGTCAAATGGTGCTTTTATGAAAGAAAAATTACTTTGTTAGTTAAGTGTCTGAGTACCAGATAGGTTTTGAATTAACATATACTCCACATTCCAGGTGAGCTTGAATTAGCATAGCCCCCACATTCCAGGTAAGTTTGAGTTAACATCTTGCGCACATTCCATCTGGATGCAACTTTGAATACACAATTTAGTCTATATCCTTTGTGAACATTCAAAGCCTACAGGGCCTATATTACTTAATTGGATTTGTAGGCACATTTGGATACAGAATTAGATAAATTTGAATATATGCACAGACTATATTATATCCCCCCTTTGAGGCCAAGCTTCAGTTTATTTAAGTCTCAGCATCACTACTGTCAGAGTCTGTCTGGACTGACTGGTATGTATATAGAGGTTGCATTGTTAAATTCTTTTTCCGGGACTGGAATCATTGCCACGTTTATGAAGGGCAGGGCTGTAGCTTCTCACAGTCCCATATGCACAGCTCAGGGCACATACAGCTCAGGTTTTCTATGAAGAGATGAACAGCCTCCCACCCATAGGCCACATAATTTCCAGAACCCCTCTTATTGATTTTCAGTCCTGCCATACCCTGAGCCATTATTGTTGCACATTGACCCTCTGTCCCTACATTGTGGCACAATATATCCAGCCAAATCCACTTCACCCTTCATAATCCCTACAGCTTTCTGATGATCCCGATTAGTGTTTTCATAAGCCATTAGCTACAAAGTGGTATCTGCAGCTTCTAAGTTATTGACCTGTCTTTTGATAGCCTCTTGTAACTGAGCAATAATGTCAGGGTAGGGTTCTTTAGGTCCTGGTAATATATTTTGGATTGACACCAGAGGCTGGCCTTTTACCTCAATCTTTTCCCAGGCTCTTAAGCACCAGCCCTGTACCTGTGCGATGGCTTGATCATTCATCACTAATTGCTGATCTACTTCCACCCAGTTCCCCACTCCCACTAACCGATCCAAGGAAATGGGGATATTATGGCCTCTATTCTGAGCAGCCTGAGTCTCTGCATGATCTGCCCACCAGGTTTTGAATTGTAAAGTTTCTCCAGGCCATAAGGTAGTATGTGCCATCACAGAGCAGTCAGCTGGAATCAGCCTAGGGCCTTCAGAAAGCCACTGCACTGCACCATAGGTAAAAGGAGAATTTGTTGCACTGCTGCTTTTAACTCTTTCAATATTTTAAATGGGAAATATTCATGGGTGAACTCATAAATTCCATTTGGATTTTTTAGGATCTACTCTGGGAGTTATTCTTTCTTGTATGTTACCTGGAGAGGCCATTTGAAATGCCTCCAAATCACCCTCCCTTCTAGCCTGTAAGATGCCCTTCTGTAAAGTGGACAACTTTGACTGAGTGTCCCCAGATATGGGAGGGGCAGAGGGAGTCGTTGGAGGGGAAACTGATTTTCTAAAGTCAGTTAATGAAGGGGCTGAAGGCAATGGGAGGAATTTCCTCACATTCTCTATCTTCATCCTCTTCTGTTGGCAAGGGTTCTAAAACAGATTTAATTATAATCAAAGTGGGCCAAATAGTAATAGGAAAGGAACACCTTGTACAAATAATTTTTCTAACTCTTTTCCCACTTTTCCCAGTTTCCAATTCAAACTTCCTATTGCAAGGAACCATGAGTAATAATCTTCTATAACCTGTAAGAGTTCCAAAAAGAAGGCTCAGAGACCTTAGCTCCTTTAGCTTTGAGAAGTTGTTTCAAGAGCCATACATACAGGTAATATTTTACTGAACTGTCTCTGTTTCCCACCATAACTCTGCTAGAATACCCGAGAGTGTCCTTACTCACTGAGGACTTGGAAGGCCTTCTAAACCACTTGGGGCTCCATGCCATGACTTTAATTTCACCTGGAGTGATTCTTCTTCCCCTTGGGCCCCACCTTGGGCACTAGTTGCTGCGCTAACTCAGCAAATGGTTGCCTTGAAGGAAAGGTGATGCAACTTTGTGAAATGAAGGACAGAGAGAGACAAGAGAGGAGATAAAGATGGGTCCGGAGGATTCCTAGCTTCTGGAACTGAGAGACTGAACCCTAGTTTCCACATCGTATTTACTTAGAAACTAACAAGCAGCTGTTTGCTATCAGAACTGCAACATGTACAATAAGGCAACACCTACAATAGAACAGGTGCAAACATTTTACTATAATAAGGTACAGGTTATACAAAGTTCAAACTCTTCCTCACACAAATATTTTTTTGTGCTGAGTAGATGGTGTTCCATCTACTCAAGGCCTGGTGTTCCTAAGCTTGCACTTTTGTCTGCATTATAGAAATGTTTTAATTTAAAACCATGTTCCTACAAAAACCTGTGAACCCCAAATCTGTATTGTGAGTTCCTAGGCAGGAACAGACTGACAACGTTGAAGCAAACACAAATTAGAATAGAAGAGAGAATTTTACACACACAGCATAGGGAAATACTTCACTTTAGAATCACCTAGATGGAAAATTCCCAGTTTCTGCCCATGCCAGAAAACTCATGCAGCAACCTCCAGCTTTGTTCCTGTAGGAAAATGCCTGGGCAGCTGCTAGGTATGGAGCTAAGGAGTCCAGAGAAGCCCTTCCCCTGACAAGACACAAACTGTGTCTGCTCTGTGTGCTGCAGCACTTTAGTTACCTTCTGGCAAGCGGTAAATCCCTGAGGGCCTTTGTTTTCACTGGAAGGACTGGAGTGTTGGCAGGCAGCTACAAATAGGGATTTTTAATCTTAACTCATGGCATATGAAGAGGTTCCTTATTCTATAGGGCAGAGGCTTAGCAAATGGCCTAGGATCTTGATTCCCTATTCATTGTCCTTAATGGGCACACTGAGGTTGGGAGAGGTGTGGAGTGCAGTCTAGGGCCAATAATTGGTTAATTATGAAATTAACAATATTACCTGCTAAGTGAAGGGTTAGCGGAGGCCTCCTGGTTCATTGTTCCTGGGTGGCTTCAGGCACCTTCCATCCTCACCTGGGGCAAGGCCCCTAATGGTCTGTGCTGATGCAGCTTGGGGCCAGGTTTCTGCAGATGTGGAGGCTGGATTCGGGTATCCCTGACATGACGGTGCCTTTAACAGTGACAGTTAAAAGGTGAACCTGCATCTGGGCCCCATGCCTGCCCCTCCTCACCTGCTTCTCCTTGGTGACTTGGTCTTGATTGTTGAAAACTGCAAAGGCTGTTTTATAAGGGAGTAAATTTGAGGGCCCAGGGAATTTTCTGCAGGTTTCCATGGGTATCCAAGGAAAACTGGAGCTCCTAGGAGGATCTGTCCTTCTCTAGAGTTAGGATTTACAAGACAGTATTTTTATTGCCTCTGACAACTTGCCATGAAATAAGGCTGGGTTTTCATCCTGCCTCGGTGTAACTTCCCTGAACTTATAATTGACTTCCTTATCCTTTAAGGAGACATGGCCACACGATCTCTGGCCCTCGTTTCTGTCTGTTCTCTCCTTCTCTCTTACACAGGTTTAACTGGAAGTCAGGGTCTCATACAGAAACCACTCTCAGCCACATTGCAGCCATGTAGTATGGCAGGAAAGATTAGCCTCTTCCCTTTTAGACCATCAGTAGCAGGCTGTCCCAATTAGAAGTCACCCATTATCCTAGGGAAGGACAAATGCATTCATCAGTCCTGGTAGCGTCCCACTGCTAGACCTGGTTGCATGGATTGCCCACTGAGCCAGCATCCTGGAGGTCAGGAGACCTGCTTGCTGACACTACATTTGAGGGATCAGGAGCCTCATGTCTCTGGGCATCCACAGAGTCTTAGAAATCTTAGGGAAGTCTGGCTCTATTTCCCAGACCCTAGGAAAGGGACTGGCTAGGAAACTTTCATTATCCTAATTTGCAGAGGTCTTAGGAGATAGCCATGATGAGCAAGCTCATCTCATGGCCACTCCCAAGGACTGAGTTCTGTAGTTAAGATTTTTTTATATACAATATTTATTTTTTTATTTATTTCTCTCCCCTTCCTTGCACACTCCTCCCCCCGTCTGTCTGCTCTCTGTTTCCATTCACTATGTGTTCTTCTGTGACTGCTTTTATCCTTATCAGCGGCACTAGGAATCTGTGTTGGTTTTTGTTTTTTTTTTGTAGCGTCATCTTGCTGCATCAGCTCTGTGTGTGTGTAACACCATCCCTGGGCAGGCTGCACTTTTTTCACACTGAGCAGCTCTCCTTACAGGGCACGGGACACCCCTGCATGGCATGGCACTCCTTGTGTGCATCAGCACTGCTCATGGGCCAGGTCCTCACAGGTCAAGGAGGCCCAGGGTTTGAACTGCAGACCTCCCATATGGTAGGTGGATGCCCTATCCATTGGGCCAAGTCCACTTCCCTGCAGGTAAACTTGACATTAAAAGGCAAGCAGTAGGGTGCCTGTCCACCACATGGAGGTCTCAGGTTCCCTTCCCTGAGCCTCCTAAAGAAGACAAGCAAGAGAGCAAGTTGATGTGACAGGCTGTTGTGGTGAACTGATGCAAAAAGATGACAAGGAACTGATACAGAGAGCAAAAAGTGAGTGCAAAACTCTGTGGGGGGAGAAATTAATAAAATAAAACTTTTTTTAAAAAAAGTCAAGCAGAGAATGATCTGTGCTTTACAAGCAAACAGCCTCAAAGGCCCTGGGGGTAATGGATTAGAAGGAACTTCAGGGCCTCACCAATAAATCAAAAGAGGCCACAAGCAGGCCTTAATAAAAAGTTTAGACTCCCCAGTCCTAGTCCAGTGTCAGGGAGCATTATTTGCCTCTGTCTCCTGGCTTGGCTCACCAAATAATGTAAGTGGAAAGCTCTGGGTTCTGGGCTTCTGGTTCTTGGCTTATGTCACATTGAAGAAGTTAAAGACATGCCATAGGGTAGGCAAGGCAGTGAAGAGTTTATTAGGAAACAAGAAAATGAGAAAAGCACATGGTCGGAGGCACAGACCGCAGGAATGCTGAAGAGTGAGATGTGCTCGTGGGGCCCCAGGTCAGACCTTTTAAAGTCTTTCCTTCTCCCCCTTCATGGTGTTGGGGGAGGGGCCCCAGCTCTTTGCTGTTCTGATTGGGCACTCCACCTGTCAGTTTCCAGGGGACCAATGGTGAGGCCTTTTCAGAGAATCAGGGGCTTTCCTTTGACTGCAAACAGGATTCTCATTCCAAATGAGATTCTCATGGCCAGAGTCTTGTGGGATCCCTCAGGAGGTTTCCAAGCCAGGACACACGGCTTTGTGGTCTGCTGGCCATGTTGTCTGCTGGGTCTTCACTTGTCACCCAAGTCTTCCCTTTCCCTATATTAACCTGCCTCATTTCTGTTTCGCCACATCTTCTCCAGAACTTATTTTTTTGTTTTATTTTGTTTTTGAATAATGGCCATCCTATGCAGTGTGAGATGATGATAGCTCATTGTTGTTTTGATTTGCATTTCCTTAATATCTAGTGATAATGAACATTTTTTCATGTGCTTTTGGCCATTTATATTTCCAATTTGGAAAAATGTCTAAGTCTTTTGCCCATTTTCAAATTGAATTCTTTACTCTTTTATTGTTGAGTTTTATGATCTCTTTATAGAGAATTGGTAAGGATATGTGGTTTCCAAATATTTTCTCTCATTGAGTGGGCTGCCTTTTCAGCTTCTTGACAAAGTCCTTTGCATCACAACAGTGTCTGAGTTTGAGGAGGTCCTTTTTATCCATGCTTTCTATTGCTACTCGTGCTTTCAGTGTAAGGTTTAATAATGCACTACCTACCAACAAGTCTTAAAGATGTTTCCTACATTTTCTTCTAGAAGCTCTATGGTTATTCCTTTAATATTTAGGTCTTTGATCCATTTTGAGTTACTTTTTTATAGGGTGTGAGATAGGCATCCTTTTTCTTTCTTTTGGCTATGGATGTCAGTTTTCCCAGGCCCTTTTGTTGAATAGATTGTTACTGACCAGCTGGGTGGGTTTGATGGGCTTGTCAGAAATCACTTGGCCATAGATGTGAGGATCTGTTTCTGAACCATCAATTTGGCTCCAGTGATCTATGTGTCTAATGCCAGTACTTTGCTGTTTTTACCATTGT
The DNA here is from genome assembly GCF_030445035.2 of Dasypus novemcinctus. Taxonomy (NCBI): domain Eukaryota; kingdom Metazoa; phylum Chordata; class Mammalia; order Cingulata; family Dasypodidae; genus Dasypus; species Dasypus novemcinctus. The sequence goes on from NC_080678.1 coordinate 52,255,368, forward strand.
AGCTAGGTAATATTATTCAAAACCTGGAAGTGAAAGCCCTCCAACTTTGCTTTTCTCTTTTAAGATATTTCTGACTGGGGTCCTATACCTTCCAAATAAATCTTACAAATTATGTTTTCCATTTGTTTAAAAAATGCTGGTGCAGTTGTTTCAGGATTATATTGAATTCATATATCCTTTGGGTAGAATTTTCATCTTAATGATATTCAGTATTCTAATTCATGAGCAAGGAATATTCTTCCAATTATTTATTTTAAAAATTTTCTTTTAGCAATGAGTTGTAGTTTTCTGAATACAAGTGCTTTACCTCTTTGGTTAAGTCTATTCCTAAATATTTCAAATATTTGATTCTTATATCAGTAGTATAAATGATTCTCCCACCCCCCCCCCCAACTTCTTCCTCAGAAGGCGCATTACTAGTGTATAGAAATACCACTGATTTTTGCATATTGGTCTTGTATCTAGACACACTACTGATATTGTTTAATAGTTCTAGCAGCTTTGTTTTACATTTTTCAGGGCTTTTACCTGTGTATAATGAAAGATTTATTTCTTCATTTCTGATTTGAATGCCTTTTATTTCTTTTTCTTGCCTGATTGCTTTAGCTAGAACTTCTAGCACTCTCTTGACCAATAGTAGTGACAGTGGGTATCCTTGTCTTGTCCCTAATCCAGTGGGAAAGCTTTCAGTATTCACCATTGAGTACAATGTTAGCTATGGGTTTTTCATATATGGCCTTTACCATATTGAGAAAGTTTCCTTCAATTCAAATTTTTGCTCATTTTTGATTGGGTTTTATCTTAGTTTCCTTGGGTCATTGTACCAAAGTAGCATAAACTTGGTGGCTTAAAATATTAGAAATTTATTTCCTTATAGTCCTGGAGACTAGAAGTCTGAATTCAAGATGTTGGTAGGTCCATGCTTTCTGTGCAGACTCTAGAGGAGGATCACCCCTGTGTCTTTCTAGCTTCTGGTGGCTGCCTGGTGATCCTTAGCTTATGGCTGTATCACTTGAGTCTCTGCCTCTGTCATCACATCTTCCTTGTGTGTATCTCCTCAATATCTCCCTATCTCCAAATCTTCCTCTCCTCTTAAGGATACATGACGGTTAGGCTATTGTGTCATCTAAGCCATGTAACTGTGCCTAGTTGTTTGGTCAAGGAAGCACTGGGCTAACTGTAATACAAGGGCATTTATGGACTTTGGTCACCATTGACTTCCTGCAGTGCTAAATCATAGAGAGCTGGTTCTATTTACATCAATCAGGGAGATTGCCATCAGCAATGAGTGAGCTTAACCCAATCAGTTGAATGCCTTAAAAGGGGAAGTGATTCCAGCATTGAGAGAGAATTCCCCAGCTCATCATTGGACAGCCAACATCTTCCAGAACTCATCAAGAACCTTCATTAGACTTTCATTGCAGCCCCTGGTTGCAGCCTGCTTGTGGAACCTGGACTTGTACATCCCCACAGCTACACAAGAAACTCTTAAAGAATTGCGTTCTATTGACAGGTATCTCTTGCTGATTCTGTTTCTCTAGAGATCCTTGACTAATACAGCTTGATTCCAGGAGTGGTTCTTGAGGCACAGAGTCTTAAACATGGGGTGTCTGAGGTGGTTCTGGGGGTTTTGCAATTGTCTCTCTACTCTAACTGTACTCATGGGTACTCATGACTCCCTTTCCAATAACGAAGAGGTCTCTAATGGTCCATATATTCCAGTTGGCAATTGAGATACCCAAAATAGTATCATTGGATGACCCTACTTCCATGCTTATCAGAAGCAAGGATCTGGGTGAGAGTGTTTTCACCACCTTAACACAGTTTTGTGGAGTCAAACAGATTAATGACATTGGCGGGCTCCTCCTAGATACTCTGGATGATGTTACAAAAGAAAGATGAGTTAAAGGCTTTAAATTTGAAACTTAAACACAGACAGATGATGTGAAAGTTTCTATGTGTGCTCTGAAAGAAAATCTTGTCTCTTGTAGCCACAGGCTTGAAATATCTGAGAACCAAACTCAGATTCTCATAGTACAAGTAGCAGTGTTACATAGGAAACTAAAATCTCAGCCCTGCAGGGTTTCTGCAGTTAAAGTGAAGACATTGATTGGAAAAGAGTGGAATCCAGAGAATTGTGATGGACATTTATGGGATGATGATAACATTGGTGGTGGCATTGGAACCGTGAATTCTGCTGAGACTTTACCAGATAAGCCTGCCATGGCCTGCCCTGTCTAGACCATACATTGTCAACCTTGTGCCATACAGCCTCCAGCCTGCCCAGCGAGTCTGAAACAACTTCCAGCCCTGAGATGGGTACCAACCAAACTGAAGCTTGCCCTGCCCAGCCTCCAGACTACCCCAGGGAGTCTGGACCTCTTCTCAGCCCTGAGGCATGTACGAGCCAAACTCCAGCATGCACTGCCCAACCTGAGGAAACTGCCTTCCACCACCTGCCTGAACAGACTAATCCATTCTTACAGGAAGAAAATGCAAGGGAATGCCCTGAGTTGAGTAGTTTGTAAGGAAACTATCTAGTAATTAATTTAACTTATTTCTGTGTTTCTGTTGCTAGAAATGATCCTTTCCATATCCATTTTTCCCTCCTTCTGAGGTGCCTTTTCAAGTGGATAGTTTTTGAAGTCCTAAAATGACCCTCGCTATCAAATTCAAGTTTAAGAGTTTGTTGTAGAATTTGAGAGAGGTTTAATTGTTTGCATATAGAGAGGCCAGGACTCAGGAATGATTTTGAGAAGGAAAAATGGTTTATTGAGGGCTGGCTGGACTCGGGAGCTTTCTGTTTCAATCCCGAGCCCTGAACAAGATTTTCAAATTTCTTTTATACAGAGAGGAAAGGCCAAATGGTCCATTTGTTTCAGTTCTCAATAGTCTTAAATTAGCATATATATCTTCCACATGTTAGGTAAGCTTTTAGCATGGACTCCAGACATTCTAGATAAGCTTTCAGCATATTTGGTTTGCATTTCCCCTAAATACTTAAAGTTTATAGACCTTGCATTGTTAAACTGTTTCCTGGGACTGGAATTATTGCCTTTGTCACTAAGGGCAGGACTGCAGCCTCTTACCCTTCCACATCCAAAAGCCAAACAGCTTAGTTTATCTCTGAAGAGACAAAGAGCCTCCCACCCATTGCCCACATCATTTCCCCCTTTGCCAAAGTTTAACTTGTTATGCTTTGGCATAATTATTGTTGGAGCTATGAGGTGGATGGCTATTTGTTGTTTTGACTGATTATTTATCAGTTTTTAGTGCAGCACCAGGACTGTTTTTAGAAGTTTAGAACATTTCATTTTCGACAGCAGAATTTTGGGGCAGGGGCCTCCTGCAGTTATTCTGCTGCCATCAGAACTTACGTGGATTTCCAGTCAGGTTCCAGATCTATCTATTACTTTTATTTTGCTCTTAAAGAGTTTACACCTTTAATTTAAAAGGGATGCTGAAGGGAGATGATTTCTTTTCTGTAACTGCTTCTTGCTGGCCATGGGCTGTAGTCATTGCTTAAAAAGGTGTAAACATCTTATTTTAACTGAAGGAAGATGAATCCAGCATTTTGTATGAAGTTGGATGAAGGTTTCATATGGTTAATAAGATGTTTACTCTGAAAGAAACAAACTTAATTAAAAATTTGGAATACCCGTTTTTAAAAGAGGACATTGGATTACAGAGGTAGACAAGGTTAGGTGCCTATAAAGATGGCATTCTTTCTTAAAAGCTGGTGGGAACAGCATATATTAATATATATATATATATATTTTTTTAAGTTATTTATCTTTAGAGAGAAATTGCAACATACACTTAGCTTTGTCTGAGGATACATTTCAAGCTGTTTAATGATTGGCACTCATTCGCTCCGTTAGATGCTCCTGGTGAACTGGCACTTTGGGCAACTGGCTTTATTCAGGATTAGAACACTAAGTTGGAAATTCTTTTAGTTTTCAAGCTGTGGGAGTGATTAGAACTACAGAATAAAGGTTTTTTACACCTTGGTATTAATTGTACAATTTTTAGCAATTTTGACTTCTTCAGTAGGTGACTTACCATCAGCAAGCAAGCCTCACTTTTGCTACACAGTAGAGTATAGCAGAATATAGTTAAGTTGACTGAACCTGGCTGAGACTGCCACCTTATTCTATAGACATGTTTATTAACTGTTTAGAAAATGAATTTACCATGTCTAATATATTTCTGCACTTGATCTAAAATAGAAAAGATAACATTATAATTACTAGGCATATATTTAGTACAGGATAAAAGTACAGCACTTAATATTAACTAATGTATTACTGAATGCATAAGGATTCAGAGTTGCAATTATTTAAGTTTTAAGTTTTAGGTTTGTAATACTTTACATGTTATTTCTCCATGAGAGTAGGCCATAATGCCAACTGTGTTTAAGTTTTACTTACAGTATCCTGGTATCATGGCTCCACTTAGCATGTTCTTCACACAGTGAGCAAGTGGCAGCATCGTTGATCCTACAGAGATTTTCCAGTATTCTACTAGCTTGATAAATAGTGCTCTTTGGCACTATGGAACAGTGCCAGTCTGGAGGCAATGTTCATTGTACACTTGGATGTACTGAGTTATCATTGGCTGCTGCAGGAGCTTGAAACTGCAACATAGTTTCCATCAACTTTAGGAGCAGAACCAGAGGCTGATATAGCAAATATTTTAATTGAGGGGTCAGTGACCAGTCTAGCCAATAACTCACATGGAGAGGCAAAATGCAATGTATACAAGGCGTGGTTTGAATGCACAAGAGTCTGATAATGTTAAAGTTTATTCCTTGTTTTTATATATATATTTTAAACAATTTAATGCAACACATTATATATCAAATGACTGTTTACTTACACAATTTTACTGTGAAGATAACAGTAGGTATCTAGTAGGTACTTTAGTAATAGAGGGAAGAAAAAAATTATTTTTCATTGTTAAAATGAAAACAGAATATTTCTAATAGAATCAAGATAACTTTTTATTACCATTTACTTAAATTAAATATGTACTTTGCAGTGGCCTTTAGACAGGTTTTAGTATTACGAAGTTATTTTTTTGCAACTAATACTAATTTAAGTTTTAGTTAACAATGACTTTTAGAACTAGAACTATTTAAATGTTTTTAGTTTGGAAGATGTTTTACAAAGTCTATAATTGACTATAACCACATTGACTAGCCACCTCATGTTTAAATAAACTTACTAAATTACAATTACCAACTAAAGATATTTACTCTATTTAAGAGAGCATATTTACAATTTTTTCTTTTAGCCTAATTTCACTAATGTGAACTTATAATTTTATTACTCTAAAGATTTCATACATATAATGTTAGTTTAGTTTATAAATTAACTATGGGAGATTACATTCAAGTTAAATAAAATTGAAACTATTATAGTTTATGCAAGGAACATTTTCTTTTTTCCTTATAGGAAGCTAAAAACTTTTTTCTTTGTTTAAGTTATTAAAATGAATAATTTAAAAGCATACTGACTACCAGGTTTTAAAACACATTACACAATTACTTAATTTGTTTAATTATAACCCAGGAAAGATTTTTCCATAGTTTTTATGGACTTTTCTTTACTTATTGAAATTTGTTAATAGAGCCACTAATTACTTTTATTTTGTTGGAAAGAAATCTTCTGGAAGAAAATAAGGCTCACCAGATTGTGGAGAAGAAAAGAATTTATTCTCAATCTTGCAAGAAGGGGTGCAGAGCTGATGTGGGCTATGGGTGGAAGGCTCTTTGTCTCTTCAGAGATAACTAAGTTGTTTGACTTGTGGGTGTGGAACGGTGGGGGGCTGCAGTCCTGCCCTTGGGGACTAGCAGCAGCTCCAGTCCCAGGAAATGTTTAACAATGCGGGGGCTATAAACTTTAAGTATTTAGGGGAAATGCAAAAACCAAATATGCTAAAGGCTTATCTAGAATGTCTGGAGTCCATGCTAAAAGCTTACCTAAGATGTGGAAGATATATGCTAATTGAAGCCTATTGAGAACTGAAACAAAGGGACCATTTGGCCTTTCCTCTCTGTATAAAAGACGTTTGAAAATCTTGTTCGGGGCTCGGGATTCAAACTGAAAGCTCCCGAGTCCAGCCGGCCATCAATAAACCATTTTTCCTTCTCAAAATCATTCCTGAGTCCTGGCCTCTCTATACTCAAATAATTGAACTTCTCTTAAATTCCACAACATTTTTGGCGACTCTGGTGGGACAATAAATGAAGGCCAGAGACGGTAGCATTTTGCTGCCCCTTCCAAATCCCCAAGGAAGCCGGGAGGACTCGGGTGAACCCCAAATCTGGGCGCCCCTGGATTAAATTTAATCCAGAAAAGATGTGGGCTCCACCAGAATCTTCCCGACAAAAATCGAGGGCAATGGAAGGTCTGAAGAGAAAGATTCTGGGAACGAAAAAGAACTCTGAACATGGAAGAAGGTAAGACTCCCCGGGTGAGCAGAGTCTGGAAGGCCCTAGCTTTAATTGCTAGGAAGGGGAGGCTGATCACCTCCCGAGAGAACCCTAGTAGCCCCAGAAGGCTGGGGGGAAGCCGTTCTCTCTAGGCTTGGGAAAAGGAGGAAAACCGGGGAAAAGCCCTGGTGTTTTGGGTTTGTCTAACTGCATGTTAGAATCTGGTACTGGTCTTATATCCACTAAAGGAGTGGAGTCTCGATTTTAATAGGAAGGGTATTTATAGGTTCAAGTCCTAATATCCTGGAAATTGGTCTAGATTAAGGAAAACAAAACTTGGTTACAGGAAAATGGATCGGCTTTTCTGGTGGAGCTTGGTCTGGATGTAAAGTTTAAACAGTGGAAAAGTCTAGCTGAAATCTTTTGTTATGGTGCTAATTTGTGAATGAATTCGCTTTATACCAAATGTTAAGTGTTCTGAGGTTTGTGATGGCTGTGGGGGCAGCTGTGGTGAAAATAAATATATAAACTTGTGAGTCAGATTAGTGACCTTTGTGCTTCTGTCTGTGTCAGCTCAATGTTAGTGTTGGAGTTGTGTCCTTACATAAAGTAGAATTACAGCTGAGCTGGAGCCCTCCCTTGCCATTGGCAAGGGGGTGAAATGATTCTGGGGCAAAAGCTGAGGAGTCTAGATGTTTGTGCATGTTCTGCTGTCTTGTCTCTGGTCTGGCCCTTTGCCGGGGCTTGGAGGCCATCTGTGTCCGCGCCAAGCACCCAAGTTTGTTGGGAATGTCCCAGTCGGGGCGCTGGGTTCCTGGGAGAGTTGCCAAATTTGAGTAGGTTCTGTCTGCCCATTTTGGCTGAAAGCTGGAAATCGGGGAGCGGCTTGCCCCTTTCCAGTGAGTCCACCCTTCTATTCATAAGCCGCATTCCTGTTTGTTGTGCGCCTGACTGCCTGAAAGGGGGGGGAATTGAAGGAGGTGAAAAGCAGAATCATAATAAATGCAGTAAATTTCCCTCCTTAGGGTGTCAAAGCCAAAATACGTTTGCATTCTGCTCAGGTTCTTAGAAGGTATTGTAGTAACCTTAAGTGAGAGAATGTGTTCTGTGAAGGTAAAATCTGTCTTAAGGGTATAAATAATTATAAAAGTTTTACAAAGCATTGTTTAAGGTATTTAAGTGGTTAATTGCAGAAAGTCATTATTTAACAAAACTGAATTGATAATAATAATAATAAAAGGCAATTTTATAACAAACTTTTTTGGCAGCCAATCTCCCCTGCCAACTTGCTTCCAAAAAAACTGTTTCTGGTATTACATGCTACTAAGTATTTAAAGAGAAGAAAAGTTCATTATTTTAACGAACTTGTTTAGTATTAATGGCAATTATATGTTGTAAGAAGTTTGCCTGGTAACTTAGCATGTGGGATATATGGAGTGTGTTTTTATTGTTAAGGCAACAGAAGATGATTTTGTCCTAAGATAAAATGATTGATTATTGGAAAGAGTAGAGTGTGGGACAGAACCTGAATGAATACTGAAAGTGTAGAAGGTTTGTGGAAGGGAAATTTTTATGATTAAATTGAGTAAGATCAATATACAAAGAAAATATTTTATCAATAGCTTCTTGTGCTTTAACCTCATCATATCCTCAATGTTTGAAGAAGAGTCTTACCTCTTTTAAAAGAACATTTTATGTTCTAGAAATCAAATCCTGAAAAGTAGCCTTTTATTTCAAACTAACTGCAAGAGATTTATTCTTTTACTTTAAAGGAAAAATTAAAGTAATGGTTAAGTTCATTTAATATGTTATAAGTTGAATGAAAGGTATTTAAAGGTGTTATAAAATTAATAGGTTTTAAAAAATTAATAAAAACTGTAACTAAGAGTTAAAATCATTTATAAATGCATTTATATTATAAAACAGTGGAAAGACAATAACTGAGATTATAGCTGGGTGAATTTAGCCTGAAACTATTATTTAAGTGTAAATTCTACACTAACCTTTCCTTTGTTTATGGTTACTTCAAGCCTAACCTCACCCTTTGCCTTTGCCTATGGTTATTTCATAATTGAGAAGAGCTGGGACATCACTGTCTCCTCTTCTGGTATTAGTAACCCTTTCTCTCATGAATTCAAGTGTAAACTAAATAAATTGCTGCCTGATAGAATAAGGTTAAATGGCCACTGGAGTTTTATTATCTCCAAAACCAAAAGGGGGGTGGAGGGGGAGAAGTCTCCTGCCTTGACAGTCAGTGTTCCTAAGAGTGGCAATTCATGAGAGAAAGCAGTCTGTCTCCCTGAGGCTTCAAATAGCCTCAGTAAATATATATAAAATTAATCTTGTTGCTTATCCAAAATTCTGCTAATTTCAAGGTAAAATATAAAGTTCTAAAACAAAATGGTGCTAAGGCATTGAGAACATTTTGGTTATTACAATCCATTAAGTAAGAAAGAAAATTCTTGTGGTAAACTGCATGGTCATAGTGCAAATTAAGAAGAGTTTCAAAAGTCTTTGAAAAGTTTAAAGTAACTAAAGTCATGTTGTTGTGTCAAACTATTCATGTCTGCCTATTTGCTCGAATTGTTGAGGTTAAATATGCAGTTATATAAGTAATATGTATTTCTGGACCCCTAATTAATTAAGCTAAACAGTATATAAAATAATGCAAATTACAAGTAATATCAATGAGTTGTGTTTGTGTCTAACTCTTTGTGTCTGCCCATTTTTTAAAAAAAATGCTCAATGTATGTCTTCATACATCAGGATAATATCAAATTAACAAATAAAAATTCTTAAAAGAGGTCTATTCAAATTGTTAAAAATTAAATATGCAGTTATATTTATAAATATTCTTAAAGCCCAAATTGAACTAAGCAGGATGAAAAAGTCATAGAAATCTGATTATGGAAACAATTGGGAAAGGGCCTCCTCTTTGCAAGAGCTTTTAAGGCAAGACTAGGTGTGGCAGATTAAACCTATCTACTAGGCTAGGGAATTAAGAATCAGTTTGCCTGGTAATCTCCCAGTTTAAACCTTTGTCAGCCATAAATTGCAAAAAAAAAAAAAAAAAAAATACACAAAGATTAGGTTAATTTTCACATAAGAAAAATGTTGATGTAACCTGGCGGCCTGCTGCCTCAGTCTCCCACTCCCGGGTTGGACAGCAGTGGAGACCAGTTTAGGCCAGTCCTATGGGCAGTGGAAGGATGCCCAAGAAGGAGCTAACTAAGTCGGTGCCATTTCAGCACTAAATTCTATTCCTTATTTGAAAAAGGGGGGAGCAGGTAAAAACTAAAATGGTTGGAATGTGATAGAGGAAGCAGTTAAATCAAACTTTTGTGTGGGAAAGTTAAATCTCAGATAAGCTGTAACTTCTGAAGTATCCAATCTATGGAAAAACAGAGGAAGAGCTTGCATGCTAGGCTTAGGGGTATAAATTGTGTCATTTTTCTTTGTTCGGGGCACCAGCCATATCTGGCTCTGCGCCCCTTCTTGCAAGATTGAGAATAAATTATTTTCTTCTCCACAATCTGGTGAGCCTTATTTTCTTCCAGAAGATTTCTTTCCAACAAAATAAGGTAATTAGTGGCTCTATTAACAAATTTCAGTAAGTAAAGGAAAGTCCATAAAAACTATGGAGAGATCTTTCCTGGGTTATGATTTTAAAAAAATTAAGTAATTGTGTAATGTGTTTTAAAACCTGGTAGTCAGTATGCATGTGTTTTAAAACCTGGTAGTCAGTTATGCTTTTAAATTAATAATTTTCATAACTTAAAGAAAAGAAGTTTTTAGCTTCCTGTAAGGGAAAAAGAGAACATTCCTTGCATAAACTATTATGGTTTCAATTTTATTTAACTTGAGTGTAATCTCCCATAGTTAATTTATAAACTAAATTAACATATGTACAAAATCTTTAGAGTAATGAAAATTGTAAGTTCACATTGGTGAAATTAGGCTAAAGGAAAAAGATTGTAGATATGCTCTCTTAAATAAAGAGTAAATTTCTTTCATTGGTAATTGTAATTTAGTAAGTTTATTTAAACATGAGGTGTCTAGTCAATGCGGTTATAGTCAATTATAAAGAGTTTGTAAAACATCTTCCAAACTGAAAATGTTTAAATAATTCTAGTTGTAGAAGTCATTGTTAACTAAAGAAACTTAGATTGGTATTGGTAGCAGAAATAACTTCATGATAATAAACCTGTCTGAAGGCCACTGCAAAATACACATTTAAGTAAATGGTAATAAAAAGTTGTCTTGATTCTATTGGAAATATTCTGTTTTCATTCTAACAATGAAAAATAATATTTTTCCTCTATTACTAAAGTAAAGTACCTACTGTTATCTTCATAGTAAAATTGTGTAAGTAAATAGTCATTTGATATATGTATTGCGTTAAGTTGTTTAAAATATATATAAAACAAGGAATAAACTTTAACATTGTCAAACTCTTGTGCATTCGAACCAGGCCTTGTATACATTACAGGTGGCCTCTCCATGTGAGTTATTGGCTAGACTGGTCACTGACCCCTCAATTAAAAATATGTGCTATATCAGTCTCTGGTTCTGCTCCTGAAGTCTATGGAAACTATATTGCAGTTTCAAGCTCCTGCAGCCAATAATGACTCGGTACAGCCAAGTGTACAATGGATATCGCCTCCAGACTGGCACTGTTCCATGGTGCCAGAGAGCACTATGCACCAGGCTAGTAGAATACTGGAAAATCTCTGGAATACTGGAAGGATGCTGCAACTTGCTCACTGCGTTGAAGAACATGCTAAGTGGAGCCATGATACCAGGAGACTGTAAGTAAAACTTAAACACAATTGGCATTATGGCCTGCTCTCATGGAGAGATAACATGTAAAGTATTACAAACCTGAAACTCAAAACTAATAATGGCAACTCTGAATCCTTACACATTCAGTAATACATTAGTTAATATTAAGTGCTGTACTTTTATCCTGTACTAAATATATGCCTAATAATTGTAATGTTATCTTTTCTATTTTGGATCAAGTGCAGAAGTATATTAGACATGTTAAATTCCTGGTAAAATCATTTTCTAAACAGTTAATAACATGTCTATAGAATAAGGTGGCAGTCTCAGCCAGTCTCAGTTAGCAAAAGTGAGGCTTGCTTGCTGATGGTGAGTCACCTATTGAACAAGTCAAAATTGCTAGAAATTGTACAATGAAAACCAAGGTGTAAAAATCTTTATTCTGTAGTTCTGATCACTCCCACAGGTGAAAACTAAGAGTATTTCCAAATTAGTGTTCTAATCCTGAGTGAAGCCAGTTGCCCAAGGAGTACCAGTTCACCAGGAGCATCTGACAGAGCGAATGAGTGTCAATCATTGAACAGCTTGGAATGTGTCTTCAGACAAAGCTAAGTGTCTGTTGCAATTTCTCTCTAAAGATGGATAACTTAAAAAAGAATATATATGCTGTTCCCACCAGCTTTTAAGGAATGCCATCTTTATAGGCACCTAACCTTGTCTACCTCTGTAATCCAATGTGTCCTCTTTTAAAAACAGGTATTCCAAAATTTTAATTAAGTTTGTTTCTTTCAGAGTGAACATCTTATTAACCATATGAAAACTTCATCCAACTTCGTACAGAATGCCAGATCCATCTTCCTCCAGTTAGAATAAATTAAAGAGTTTTACACCTTATTAGGCAATGACTACAGCCCATGGCCAGCAGGAAGCAGTTACAGAAAAGAGATCGTCTCCCTTCAGCACCCCTTTTAAATTAAAGGTGTAAACTCTTTAAAAGTAAAATAAAAGTAAGTGAGTGCCAGTGGCAGCAGAATAACTGTGGGAGGCCCCTGCCCAAGATTCTGCTGTCCAGAATGAAAAGTTCTAAACTTCTAAAAATGGTCCTGGATGCTGTACTAAAGGCTGATAAATAATCAGTCAAGACAACAAACAGCCATCCACCTCATAGCTCCAACAATAATTATGCCAAAGCTTAGCAAGTAAACTTTGACAAAAGGGGGGAATGATGTGGGCTATGGGTGGAAGGCTCTTTGTCTCTTCAGAGATAACTAAGTTGTTTGACTTGTGGGTGTGGAACGGTGGGGGGCTGCAGTCCTGCCCTTGGGGACTAGCAGCAGCTCCAGTCCCAGGAAATGTTTAACAATGCGGGGGCTATAAACTTTAAGTATTTAGGGGAAATGCAAAAACCAAATATGCTAAAGGCTTATCTAGAATGTCTGGAGTCCATGCTAAAAGCTTACCTAAGATGTGGAAGATATATGCTAATTGAAGCCTATTGAGAACTGAAACAAAGGGACCATTTGGCCTTTCCTCTCTGTATAAAAGACGTTTGAAAATCTTGTTCGGGGCTCGGGATTCAAACTGAAAGCTCCCGAGTCCGGCCGGCCGTCAATAAACCATTTTTCCTTCTCAAAATCATTCCTAAGTCCTGGCCTCTCTATACTCAAATAATTGAACTTCTCTTAAATTGCACAACAGAGCCAGATATGGCTGACACCCCGAACTAAGAAAAATGACACAATTTATACCCTTAAGCCTAGCACACAAGCTCTTCCTCTGTTTCTCTAAAGATTGGATACTTCAGAAGTTAGAGCTTATCTAAGATTTAACTTTCCCATGCAAAAGTTTATGATTTAACTGCTTCCTCTATCACATTCTAACCATTTTAGTTTTTACCTGTTCCCCTTTGTTAAATAAGGAATAGAATTTAGTGCTGAAATGACACCAACCTAGCTCCTTCTTGGGCATCCTTTCACTGCCCATAGGACTGGCCTAAGCTGGTCTCCTCCACTGCTGTTCAACCCGGGAGTGGGAGACTGAGGCAGCAGGCTGCCAGGTTACACCAATCAACTTTTTTTATGTGAAAACTAACCTAATCTTTGTTTTTTTTTTACATTTTATGGCTGACAAAAGGTTTAAATTGGGATTAGCGTAAACTGATTCTTAATTCCCTAGCCTAGTAGATAAATTTAATCTGCCACACCTAGTCTTGCCTTTAAAGCTCTTGCAAAGAGGAGGCCTTTTCCCAATTGTTTCTATAATCAGATTTTTATATGACTTTTTCATCCTGCTTAGTTTAATTTGGGCTTTAAGAGTATTTATTTACATACATATCTGCATATATAATTTTTTAACAATTTGAATAGAGCTCTTTTAAGAATTTCATTTGTTAACTTGATATTAGTATCTTGATGTATGAAGACATACACTGAGCAAATGGGCAGACACAAAGAGTTAGACACAGAAACACAATTCATTGATATTACTTATAATTTGCATTATTTTATATACTATTTAGCTTAATTTGGGGTTCAGAAATATATATTACTTATATAACTGCATATTTAACCTCAACAATTTGAGCAAAAAAGCAGATATGAATAGTTTGACACAAAAACATTAGTTACTTTAAACTTCTAATTTTTACAAAACAAGTGTGACTGCAAAACATTTCAAAGACTCTTGAAACTCTTCTTAATTTGCACTATGACTGTGCAGTTTTACACTATGACTATGCAGTATTACACAAGAATTTTCTTTCTTAATTAATGGTTTGTAACTAAAATGTTCTCAATGCTTTAGCACCATTTTGTTTTAGAACTTTATATTTTACTTTGAAATTAGCAGAATTTTGGGTAAACAACAAATTAATTTTATATATATTTACTGAGGCTATTTGAAGCCTCAGGGAGACAGACTGGTTTCTGTCATGCATTACTACTCTTAGGAACACTGACCATCGGGGAAGGAGACTTCTCCCCCTCATCCCCCCACTTTTTTTTTTTTTTTTTTTGGAGATAATAAAACTCCAGTGGTCATTTAACCTTATTCCATCAGGCAGCAATTTATTTAGTTTACACTTGAATTCATGAGAGAAAGGATTACTAATACCAGGACAGGAGACAGTGATGTTCCAGCTCTTCTCTGGCCTGTAGGGACAGAAGCTATTATGAAAAAAACATAGGCAAAGGCAAGGGGTGAGGTTAGGCTTGAGGTAACCATAAACAAAGGAAAGATTAGTTTAGAATTTACACTTAAATAATAGTTTCAGGCTAAATTCACTCAGCTATAATTTCAGTTATTATCTTTTCACTGTTTTATAATATAAATGCATTTATAAATGATTTTAACTCTTAGTTACAGTTTTTATTAATTTTTTTTAAAAACCTGTTAATTTTATAACACCTTTAAACACTTTTCATTCGACTTACAATGTATTAAACGAACTTAACCATTACTTTAATTTTTCTTTTAAGGTAAAGGAATAAATCTCTTGCAGTTAGTTTGAAATAAAAAGCTACTTTTCAGGATTTGATTTCTAGAAAATAATTTTTTTTAAAAAAAGAGATAAGACCCTTTTTTCAAACACTGAGGAAATGATGAGGTTAAAGCACAAGAAGATATTTTGATAAAACAGATTTTCTTTGTATACTGATTTTATTTAATTTTAATCATAAAATTTTCCTTCCACAAACCTTCTACACCTTCAGTATTCATTCAGGTTTTGTCCTACACTCTACTCTTTCCAATAATCAATCATTTTATCTTAGGACAAAAATCATTTTTTTGTTTCCTTAAAAATAAATACACATTCTATGTATCACACATACTAAGTCACCAGGCAAACTTCTTACAACACATATAAGTGCCATTAATACTAAACGAGCTTGTTAAAATAATGAACTTTTCTTCACTTTAAATACTTATTAGCATGTAATACCAGAAACAGTTTTTGGAATCAAGTTGGCAGGGAAGGCTGACTGCCGACAAATTTTCTTGTTATAAAATTACTTTTTATTATTATTATTATCAATTCAGTTTTTGTTTAGTAATGACTTTCTGCAATTAGCCATTTAGATACTTTAATTTAAACAATGCTTTGTTAAACTTTTGTAATTATTTATACCTTTAAGACAAATTTTACCTTCACAGAACACATTCTCTTACTTAAAGTTACTACAACACCTTCAAAGAACCTGGGCAGAATGCAAACGTATTTTGGCTTTGACACCCTATGAAGGGAACTTTAGTGCATTTATTCTGATTCTGCTTTTCACCCCCTCACTTCCACCCTTCCAGGCAGTTGGGTGCACAACAATCAAACAGGAATGCAGCATATGAATAGGAGGTGTGGACTCACTGGAAAGGGGAAAGCCATTCCCTGCTTTCCAGCTTTCAGCTAAAATGAGCAGACAGAACCTACTCAAATTCGGCAACTCTCCCAGGGACCCAGCCACCCTGACTGGGGCAGCCCCAACAAACTTGAGTGCATGGCACAGACACAGATGGCCTCCAAGCCCCAGCAAAGGGGCAGACTAGAGACAAGACAGTAGAGCATGCACAAACATCTTGACTCCGCAAACATCCAGACTCCAGTTTTTCCCCATAATCATTTCACCCCATTGTCAATGGCAAGGGAGGGTTCCAATTCAACAGAATTCTACTTTACATAACCACACAACTCCAACACTAGCATTGAGCTGACACAGACAGAAGCACAAAGGTCACTAATTTGACCCACAAGTTTTATATATATTTTTTCAGCATGGCTGCCCTCACAGCCATCACAAACTTCAGAACACTTAACATTTGGTATAAAGCAAATTCATTCACAATTTAGCACCATAACAAAAGACTTCAGCTAGACTTTTTCTACTGTTTAATTTTACACCCAGACCAAGCTCCACTAGAAAAGCCGATCCATTTTCCTGTAACCGAGTTTTGTTTTTTTTTAAAATCCAGACCAATTTCCAGGACGTTAGGACTAGAACCTATAAACAACCCTTCCTATTAAAATCAAGCCTCCACTCCTTTAGTGGATATAAGACTAGTATTAGATTTTAACATGCAGTTAGACAAATCTAAAACACCAGGGCTTTTTTCCATTTTTTTTTTCCAGGACATTAGGACTCGAACCTATAAACCCCCCTTCCTATTAAAATCAAGACTCTACTCCTTTAGTGGATGTGAGACCAGTACCAGATTTTAACATGCAGTTAGACAAACCTAAAATACCAGGGCTTTTTCTCAGTTTTTCTCCTTTTCCCTGGCCTAGAGAGAATGGCTTCCCCCCAATTTTCTGGGGCTACTAGGGTTCTCTCGGGAGGTGATCAGCCTCCCCTTCCTAGCAATTAAAGCTAGGGCCTTCCAGACTGTGCTCACCCGGTGAGTGTTACCTTCTTCCATGTTCAGACTTCTTTTTTGTTCCTAGAATCTTTCTCTTCAGACCTTCCATTGCCCTCAATTTTTGCCGGGAAGACTCTGGTGGAGCCCACATCTTTTCTGGATTAAATTTAATCCAGGGGTGCCCAGATTTGGGGTTCACCCGAGTCCTCCCGTCTTCCTCAGGCATTTGGAAGGGGTAGCAAAATGCTACCGTCTCTGGCCTTCATTTGCAGTCCCGGTGGAGTCGCCAAAAATGTTGTAGAATTTGAGAGAGTTTCAATTATTTGCGTATAGAGAGGCCAGGACTCAGGAATGATTTTGAGAAGGAAAAATGGTTTATTGATGGCTGACTGGACTCTGTTTCAATCCCGAGCCCCGAACAAGATTTTCAAATTTCTTTTATACAGAGAGGAAAGGCCAAATAGTCCCTTTGTTTCAATTCTCAATGGGCTTGAATTAGCATATATATCTTCCACATCTTAGGTAAGCTGTTAGCATGGACTCCAGGCATTCTAGAAAAGCTTTTAGTATATTTTGTTTGCATTTCCCCTAAATACTTAAAGTTATAAATCTTGCATTGTTAAACTGTTTCCTGGGACTGGAGTCATTGCCATTGTCACTAAGGGCAGGACTGCAGCCTCTTACCCTTCCACATCAAAAGTCAAACAGATTAGGTTATCTCTGAAGAGACAAAGAGCCTCCCCCCATAGCCCACATCAAGTTTAGTTGAGTTATACACAAGTTTTTTCTTTGTATTCATACTCAGCTTTATATACATGCTGAAAGACAGGATTTGACCATTTGTGATAAATTCACATCTGAGTACAGCAGAACAGCTCACATTGAGATATTTTCACTGAATGTTGCTTAATTGCATTATGTTACAATATGCACAAACAGTATGTCATGGCAAAAATAATAAATATGAATGTGCAAGCTTGTTACAGTTGTTGTGGTTAGGGGGCTGTGGACTTTTCCTCTCAGGTGGGGGCGGTCACAGGCTCCTACTTCTCCACAAGATGGCCTAGCATGTCTGAGGTTGTGACACCCAATTTGCCCTGACACACAGTAGAAGAAGAAATTCAAAGCTTGAGGAAATTGGAATGCTAGACTCCATTTACCATTTGAGAGCTGCCCACCCACCCCAGGAATGTCCAGAAGACACACCTTTAACCAGGATTGTGAGGAATAAATTTGTAAGACTAACTCTATCTTCCCTGAAGAGCTCCATGGTTGTTCTTCTCTGTAGTCATGATATTACTGTATGGAGGTCTGTGATGGAATTAGAATCCTTAAGCATTATTGGGATGATTGGATGTCGGTCTGATAAAAATCAAGTATGGGCAGTCAATCGCTGAGTCAAGGTGGGCATGGCTACTGTAATAAAAGGCAGATTCCAAAAGTCACTCAAAATAGTCTGAGTCGAGTGGAGTTATAGTGTTGGCTAATACATCATAGGGTACCTAGTGGCAAAATAGATGGGCAGTCTACTATATTTCTTCTGGATCTGTATAAATAGAAGTGTTCTAGGTCAAGTGAATGAAACCCTAACTCAAATTACAGTTGCAGAGAATCAAGGCCCCTTAATCAATTCCCAGACTTGAGACAGTTTACAGACCCAGAGCCCCTTGAATGAGGAGGAGGCCAGGTCTCTTTGGGGAAGAATCCTTTTAAACTGCCCCAAATTTATGCTGTTAATCTTCTTCCCACCTTTCCCAAGGAGATCTATGGCCTTTTACTAGAGTAACTGTGCACTGGGGAAAAGGAAATGATCAGACATTTCAGGGATTATTAGACTCTGGCTCAGAAATGACATTTATTCCAGGTGACCCAAGACATCACTTTGGTCCACCAGTCAGAGTAGGGGCTAATAGGGGTCAGGTGATTAATGGAGTGTTAGTTCAAATCTGTCTCACAGTTGGACCAGTGATCCCCAGACCCATTCTGTGGTTATTTCCCCAGTTCCAGAAGGCATAATTGGAATAGACATACTCAGTAACTGGCAGAATCCCCGCGTTGGATCCCTGACTCATGGAGTGAAGTCAATTATGGTTGGAAAGTCCAAGAGGAAGCCACTAGAACTGCCCCTACCTAGCAAAATAGTAAACAAAAAGCAATCACAGATTCTGTGAGGAATTGCAGAAATTAGTGCCACCATCAAGGATTTGAAGGATGCAGGGGTGGTAATTCCCACCACATCCCCATTAAACTCTCCTATTTGGCCTGTACAGAAAACAGAAAAGACTTGAAAAACTCTGAAAGCACACTGTAAAATTACAAAGCATTATTTTAGTACTACCAAACCATCTAGGAGAAAAAGAGTTTTACTTGCTTAGTTTGGAATTGGACTTGGAATCTGCCACTTAGCACATTACAATACATACTCTGAATGAATGCCACTGATAAGGATAGAAGTGGTCACAGAAGAACACACAACAAATGGACACAGAGAGCAGACAATGGGGAGGTTTCGTTGGAAGTGGAGAGAAATAAATAAAAAATAAAAACAAACAAACAAAAACAGCCTAAATTTTAGACCTTCTTTACTTTGAGGTCTGGGTTAATGCCTTCTTCATTCCACACTTACCTACCCATGACTGTGGTGCTGACCATTTGTTTAAATTCTAGGCAAAATTTTATTTTCATATGTCACATTTGGGAGAGAGCTATCCTTCTGGAAATTGTTTCAGATGTTATTCATTAGAGAAGAATTAGTCATGTTCCTAGATGGACATGACTGCTGACACAGCTGATCTTATCAGTCTCAAGCTACCAACTGGCTCCTAAAGCAGCCAAGTTCCTTTTCTGAGGAAAGCCTCCCTAAGAAATGAAGTCACAGGTACTGGGGTATGTTTGCAAGCTGAGCCAAGCATGCCCTCTTGTGGTAAAAGGAAAAATGAATTTTCCTTCTCAGTTGTGACATTTGGTGGCTCTTCCTTTCCCTATGTCTTAGAGAAGAATTCCAAGTTGACAGAATAACTAGTCCTTTCCTTGCTCTGAGGATCTGAGGGGGAACATCAAGTTTTGCTCCACAGAATACACATCAAAGCCAGTTGAAAACAGAGTCAGAGCCCATACCAACTTGTTCCAGGTCTTTTAGGCAAATGTTCCAACTTCGCAAAAGTACCACCTCTCAGAGGCTGAGTTAACTTAACTAGGTCAATGAAGCCACGTCATAAGGATACAAAGGGTCTACGCTGTTGTGTCAGGGGAAAGAAGCTTCTAGTAAAGGCAAATGTGCAACATGGCCCAACTAGAAAGAACCAATGTGCAACATCCCCACCTTTAGACTGGTCCACACACTGAAGGAATCCCCAGAGAAAAGTGTGGAAAAGAGGCAAAGAGCACAACAGGCAAGTGGACAGCAGCCCCTACATATTCTTCAGCTTATGGTTTGTTGTGTGGGAGCTTTACTGACCACAAAAGATAACCCACTCACTCTCTCTTCCTCCCCAGCCCTAAGAATCCTGCATGTGCCTGGTCAAACCACTTTGTCTTAGTTCAAGCAACAGGAAGAGCTCCCTGGGACATATGGCCAGTGGGGGAGGGGGGCACCCTCCTGCACATGCACACCCTTTGCCTCTAGTATATTTTTACTCCTTCCTGTGGATGTAAGAAAAATGACACTGATTCCATTTCACTCACTAGAGTTTCCTAGATGTTATTTGAGCATCTAATTTTCCTTAGCTACATGAAGAATTGCGACGGTTTGCTCGGTCGGTAGAGGTGGGGCCTGGCTGCGGATGAGGGGTTGGTCCAGCTCTGGACGAGGGGTTGGTCCCGCTTGGGACGAGGGGTCGGTCCCACTTGGGACGAGGGGTCAGTCCGGCAGCAGACGAGGGATCGGTCTCACAGGGGTTGCGTGGTTCGGCTGACGGGGTCGCCCGGCGAAGCCGGCGACGAAGGGGTTGCCCGGAGAAGCAGGCGATGAAGGGGTCGCCTGGAGAAGCAGGCGACGAACTGGGGACAAGGGAGGCCAGGCCCTTGTCGGGGGCTCTCAGGACTGGAGGGCACACGGCAGAAGAACTACCGCGGAGACAAGGTAAACACGCAAGTCCAACTTTATTGAGGGAGAGGCAACAGTTTTATAGGGGCTGGGGAAGGCTGACTGGTCGAAGCCACGCCCTGTTCTGATTGGTTGCCGGAGAAAGGTCGGTGGGAGGTACTGGACGGGGGAGGGGTGGTGATTTGGGACTGGCTGTCTCTGTTGCTGGGGGAAGGGGCAGGGTTTAGTGATTGGTGGCTGCTGTTGCTGGGGTAGAGGGCAGACTTGAGTTTCCTGCCCACGCCTGGCTGTTGCTGCTGTCGGGGGAGGGGAAAAGGGCAGACTGGAATTTTCCGCCCTGCGCCTGCGCAGGGAGAAAGAAGAAGAACGGTGCCGCCCCACAGGCATCGTGTGGCGCCATCCGGGAGGAGGGGCGGCCGCGAAAGCATGGCTGCTGAGAAGGGGAGACCCGAGGGCACTCTGCGCCCATGCCGAGCTCCCTTCAGGGGTGGCGGTGGGCCCGACCAACCACCCTATTATGGGGGCAGCAACTTGGCCTGCCGCGGCTGCTCCCCCGCCAGGCCAGCAAACCACACTTCAGCCCGAGGGATGACCGCAAAGAAGTCCTCTCATTCTTCATACATTTAGTCTATCTACAATATACCTAGTGAGACTCACTATGTTCCAGGCCCTGGGTTAGATTCTGGCTAGATAGAGACAGGTAAGGTAGCCCCATCCCTCAAACTCACACCCTAGTGGGAGAGATCTTACTGGGGCTCCAAGTTTATGTTCCAGGGGCCCTATCAGGATACCCACCCCTGAACTTGCTTGTTGTGACAGTTTGGTATTGTTTATAAATTCCAAAAGTAGATATTGTGTTAGGTTTGTGAACTGTCCCTCTCAGCATATTAGATTATATTACATTCAGAGGTTTCACTTTCTGTTATTAAATCAAGATTAGCGCTTTTATTTGACCACATCATTAGGGCTTGCAGGGTTGAGTCCCCAGCCCCTTGGTGGGGACAAAACACTCTCACCTGGAAGGAAATACATGGAGAAGGAGAATACAGAAGCAGATATACAGGAAGAGAGAGTGCTCCATAGACATGGCCCTGGGAAGAGAGATGAGCCTTAGGACAGCCTACAGCTGAGATTGGAAGAAACTGGGTCCATGGAGCTTTAAGAGACAAAAGGAAGGCTCAACCCTAGCAGACATCATCTACCACATTTCATTAACAGATGGCAACAGACTTTGGGAGAGAAAGTACCTCTTAATGGTACCTTGAGTTAGACTCTTTAGGGCCTCATATCTCTAAGTGTCTACCACAAATAAATAGCCTTTTTAAAAGCTGACAGATTTCTGGTATTTTGCATCAGTTCCCTTTATCTGACTACTACAGTTGCCTCATCTCTACAGTGGAGGAGGGGTTGGACCAATAGCCCTCAAATCCACAGTCCTGCCTGCAGCCCATGGGCTACCTGCACAGGGTTTGAGAGCTGCCAAGTCTCCACCCACAGCCTCACTAACATGGTACCCGCAGGATAACTTACGAAGCTAGTGTTTCCAAATATCTCTAACCTTCCTTACTCTTGAGACTGTGGTCTCCTCCCCAAAAGAGATGAACAGATGTTCATGAGCAGTAGCAGGAAGACTTACAATGAGTAAGAACTGGGGAAAGATGAGAAAGAAAGATTTAAATCCAGCCAAAAGGAAAAGGGAAGAATAAAAGTGCAATTAAATCATGGACAAACCACATATATAAAATTCTTCAGGCCTGAGGCTCACTGAGTTTTATTGAAAACTTTAAATAAGACACTTAAATGTTACAAAGTAGTAGTATTGTGCTTACATATAATAACCAATCCTAAATACTAATATTGCAGCTCAGGTAACTATCCCAAAATCATCTGTCCACGTGACAGTACTGTAAGCCAACATGCATGAAAAGTATATGAATATGGGCTTCCTGCCATACGGATGCAAATCAGGACTAGAAGTATGAACACACAACTACAAAAAGAAAACAAGACCCTGAATCTTGGTGTGAAAACAGTCATGGGCACATTTCTTTTGTGTAAAATTAAACTTGGACACTCTTCTCATGGGCAGCCACAGGGTTTTTCTACACCATGACTGAGATAGAGCAGTTGGTTAAAAGAAAAGCAGCTGATAACCAGAGATAAAGTCTCCCTTATGGGATTCAATGCAATTAGTTTTCAAAGATTTCAGCAAATTTTGCTTGGCCTGAGCCATTTAACCATTTGCTAACTCACAGCTATTGCAGGTAAGTTTGAGAAATAAAATTCATCATGGGAGCTTTGTAACTGGCACAGCTGGGATTTCACCGCATTTAACTCTGTACCTACTGAATAAGCATGAAAAAAGTATCATCACTTAGGTGCATAAATACAAATCCTTAAATGGGAAAGCAAGGAGATGAAAGCTAGATGCTTTTACACTGAGATTTTCTCAAGATATTTATTAGTGAGCATCAGTTTAAAAAGCCAAACACGTGTTAACTTGCCTTGGGCAGAAGTAAAAAGCTAATACAGTGCGTTTTAAATTGGAAGGATAAACAGAATGATTATAAGTATCTTTTCACAAAGACTTAAAGAAACAACACTATAGTTGTGACATTAATTCCTTAATCAGCTGGTGATTTTAATTAAACAAAAAACAAAAATAGCTAGTGAATTTCTAATCCTCTTTGGAGAGAACTGGACATCTTCAAAGTCTCACAATGACCTTGGATATAAAAAGAAAAAAAAAAACCTGGGGAAGAACTCTACATTTTTCTTTAAAGATTTATTTATTTATTTATTTCTCTCCCTTTCCCCTCGCCACCCCAGTTGTCTGTTCTCTGTGTTTGTTTGCTGCATTTTCTTTGTCCACTTCTGTTGTTGTCAGCGGCACAGGAATCTGTGTTTCTTTTTGTTGCGTCTCTTTCTTTCATGCTGCATGGTTCTCCTTACGGGGCGCACTCCTTGCATGTGGGGCTCCTGACCCGGGGGACACCCCTGTGTTGCAGGGCCCTCCTTGTGGGCATCAGCACTGCACATGGACCAGCTCAAATGGGCCAAGGAGGCCCGGTGTTTGAACCGAGGATCTCCCATGTGGTAGACGGACGCCCTAACCACTGGGTCAAGTCTGCCACCCTCTACATCTTTTAAGTCTGGCTTTCATATTTCCTCATTAGATGAATAATTTCATTATACAACCTCCAAGGGGCATCCAAACCCCAGATAAAGTCGACATGCTCCCATTGAGGAATAGTCTTGTGGTACACCAAGCGGGTGATCTGGGTCAGTAAGACTTTGACATCATTGACGTCTGCAAGCACGACATGTCCCCCATTCCAGACTGCAGTCAGCACCAGCATGTCTTTCACGTTGTAAGTGGGAAGGTAACTCTACAATTTAAAAAAAGAAACAGGGGAAGTTGTTTTTTTTTTTAATTTTCAAAATCACAAAGCACAGTCTGCATTAAACATGTAGTCACTTTGATGTGAGTAGAAGAGATTAGGTTTTGAAAATCACTATCAGATTATCTTATCAATTACCATTACCAGAACAACCAAAAACCCAAAACCCACAGTGAAGGATAATAAATGCTAGTTATTGAGATGCTACCGTAAGCCACATGGGGCACCATGTTGGGGCCAGGTCCCCTGTGAGAGGTGCAGTTCTCCTCACCTACCAGATGGCAGGCAGTGGTACCAAGGGCTTGGGAAGGTGCTTTGGCATTAAAGTCTCCTATGTTCTCCCTCGGGGAAGGAAGGTAGGCTGTAAAAATTCTCTAAACATCAGGTTCCCCATCTGTACATCAGAGATAATCACACCTATGTTGATGTGGGCTATGGGTGGGAGGCTCTTTGTCTCTTCAGAGATAACCTAAGCTGTCTGTCCTAACTTGTGGATGTGGGATGGTGAGAGGCTGCAGCCCTGCCCTTGGTAACCATGGCAATGACTCCAGCCCCAGGAAAGAGTTTATCAATGCAAACTCTATAAACTTTAAATATTCAGGGGAAATGCAAACCAAATGTGCTAAAAGCTTATCTAGAATGTATAAAGTCCATGCTAAAAGCTTACCTAGGATGTGGAAGATATATGCTAATTCAAGCCTATTGAGAACTGAAACAAAAGGACCATGTGGCCAATCCTCTCTGTATAAAAGGAAATTGAACATCTTGTTTGGGGCTCAGGTTCAAAATAAAAAGCTCCCAAGTCCAGCTGGCCATCAATAAACCATTTTTCCTTCTCAAAATCATTCCTGATTCCTGGCCTTTCTATATACAAATAATTGAACCTCTCTCAAATTCTGCAACAATGTTACAGGAGGCAGGGGAAATGCACCATACACTCAGCACTCAAAAATGGTGATTTTACCTGTATGTGGAAAAGGAGGCCTAGGCAATGTAATGTGGCCAAGGCCCAAGAGCCAGCAGGTAACACCCCTAGGATGGTCTGACTAAGTCTGTGTCTGTAGTATGATGAAATGACACATCACAGTGGAGATTCTTATTTAGTGCACATGACAGGGCAAGGAGGAGAGGCCCATCACACAATGCCAGCCACAGGGCTTATGTTGTGTTAGAGTCAAATGAGGAAACACAAATACATTCCTGCCTAACTCTCCCAAATACTTCCCATAGTAATGACCCCTATTAGATCCCAGTACCCCAGCCTGACTTCCTTAATGCGTTTTCAGGACCCATTTTATTCTGAAGACTTAAGACTTTACTTGGTTGTATGGAAATAATTCTTGGCACTCCTTCCCCAGTCAAAGGCTTGAAACTTTTGTGATTTAATAGCCCTAAAAGAATCCAGTTTGGGAAAAAGTTATCTAATCCAGAAGTTTGAGATAACCTCATAGGTTGCTAGTCTTAGTCACAGCCTCAGAAATCAATTTTATATAGATACCCACATTTACTCTTTATTTCCAAACTGTAATTTAAAATTAAATAATTTTTTTTGCTTTCCCTTACTAAATGATTCAATTTCTCATAGTATAATTGGAGAGTAGCTATAATAGGGCACAGAAAACAGCTACAAACCTTTGCTTTGAATTATACTCGATCAATAGTTGCTTCCATTGGGTGAACTTTTGATGATGTTTTCTGCTTAAATTCTAATCAAACTTTTTCAGACAATAACTGTTTAACTTGGGAAAGAAAATATATAGATACAAAACCATCATGTGTTCTATATATGCATCCTATGTGTCTAGTAATGCTATTCCTTTATTTGTCAATAATGTAACACTTTTTCTTTTTTGTGTACCAGAGCTGGTGTAATCACCAAATTGTACTGCAGGTCAGTACAGCTTCCACAATTGGGGAGACTAATGCCATGGGATGATATCATATTTACAATTTTAATGTATGCATATTTACAAGAGTCCAATATAAAACTATTAACAAAAAGTCACTTATTTTTAAAATTTGGAATAATGCAAGGCCATAGTTCCCTCAGACCATCAAGTTAAAAATATGTCAAGAATTAAATCCATAACTGGCATTCCTAATGAATTGGAAATTCTGTGTAACCTTTGGCCACATGGTGGCACCACATTAACTTTACAAAGAGAGCCAACCTTGCTTTTGATGTATGTGGTTTCAGTGCTCATCCATTGTATAAAATTCTACTGTTTGATATAAGGTAGTGTGAGATCAGATACCACAGAGGATTGCGAAAAGAGAAGTTTTAGCATCTGCTTTTGTCATTTCAAATGACAGATATTAAATATGTGGCACATTTAACAAGCAGAACAAAATACAGATTTACAGCACCTCTTAGTGCACCTGTTCCCTCTCCAATTGTCAGAGAAAATATCTCCATGTGAGCTGTTCTTCTGCTGTACTCAGATGTGAACTTACCACTTGGTCAAATCCTGTCTTTCAGCATTTTTATAAAGCTGAGTATGAATATAAAGGAAAAATTTGCCTATAACTCAACTAAACTCTTAAACTTGAATTTGGTACTGAGGGTCATTTCAGGACTTCGAAAACTATCCACTTGAAAAGGCACCTCAGAAGGAGGGAAAAATGGATATGGAAAAGCTCATTAAAGTTCTTCACTAGATAGTTGGATAATTGCATTATGTTACAATATGCACAAACAGTATGTCATGCCAAAAATAATAAATATGAATATGAAAAGAAAGAAACACAAAGCTGTTTCTAAAGAATGTTTATAAATAATATTAAGTGAGAAAATGTCAGAAATTAAAACAGAATAGGTACATAGTTACACTTATGTAATAACCTTATGTGACTGAAGAGCAGGAGGAAATAATTGTAATATTAGGATACACAGTTTTAAAGTTGCATTTAGAAAGTTGTTTTTTTAAGTCTCAAATGCTAATAAAAATGGGAATAGGCTCAACCTTTTTTACTACAATATGTATCAAAGTCTTCAAAATAGGCAAACACTGGGAAGCGGCTGTGGCTCAATTAGTTGGGCTCCCTTCTAACAGATGGGAGGCCCTGGGTTCATGTCCCAGGGCCTCCTTGTGAAGGGAGGCTTGCCTGCATGCCACAGAGTGCCTCCTGACCCACCAGTGCCGTAGAGAGCCGAATCAGCAAGGTGACGCAATGAAAAGGGAGACAAGAAAAAACACAGAAGAGTGCCTGATGAATGAACACAGAGAGCAGACAACAAGCAAGCGACTAGGGTGGGGGGGGGGGGAGATAAATAAATACAGACACATAAAATTGCACAAGAATGGACACAGCAGACAGCAAACAAAAAGCCACAAGTGGAGGCAATAAAAACAAATAGGCCAACTCTCAATCACTATGTGTTCTTCTTCAAGTGTATCCTAAGAAAAATAATCTGCCTAATGTATAAAGACATATCTATAATACAATATAACACAATATATTCCCAGGATGTTTTGATATTACAAAAGACTATAATGAGGAAGAGATTTTGGGGAGTGGTGAGGAGCAGGAGTGGGTAAGGGAGGAGAAAAAATTCATGCAATGAAAACTTTCTCTGCATTAAATATCTTTTAAATTTAGTTTTGACCTGGGCATTCTCACTCCCCAGTGTCCATTCTTGCCTTCCTGCTTTCGGTACTAGTGTTGCAGAATTTGAGAGAGGTTTAATTATTTGCATGTAGAGAGGTCAGGACTCAGGAAAGATTTTGAGAAGGAAAAATGGTTTATTGATGGCTGGCTGGACTTGGGAGCTTTCTGTTTCAATCCCAAGCCCTGAACAAGATTTTTGAGTCCCTTTTATACAGAGAGGAAAGGCCAAATGGTCCTTTTGTTTCAGTTCTCAATAGCTTGAATTAGCATATATCTTCTACATCCTAGGTAAGCTTTTAGCATGGACTTCATACATTTTAGATAAGCTTTTAGCACATTTGGTTTGCATTTCCCCTGAATATTTAAAGTTTATAGACTTTGCATTGTTAAACTGTTTCCTGGGACTGGAGTCATTGTCATGGTCCCAAGGGCAGGACCACAGCCTCTTACCATTCTACACCCACAAGTCAGGAGAGACAGCTTAGGTTAAGGTTATCTCCAAAGAGACAAAGAGCCTCCCACACATAGTCCACATTACTAGAACTGCTCAGGCATTCATTGAACACATGGCCACCCAGGTAGAAAGCACATTTCCCAGCCCCCCTCACAACTAGGCATGGCCACCTGGCTCACTTCTGAGCTACCTCCTAAAAGTCAAGCCCCTGGCCTTTCCTTGCTCCCCACTTCCTGTGGGCTGGAGCAGACATGGAGATGACCCAGCTTCACCCAGGCAGAGGAGGACAGCACCCAGGGGTGGCAGAGCTACAGGGTGGAGTACACTGGTCCCTGCATGACTTTGTGGCACACACCCACACCCCTCCACCACCAGCACAGACCACTGATCTCCGTATTATGAGAAATAAAGAAATTGCTTCACTGGCTGTTTTTTGGGTCTCTGATACAGCAACTCAGCCTGTATCTAACAAATACAATGCTATTTCACTCAATAAAAAGGAAGAGGACCAGAGAAAGAAACGAGTCTTATCTCTGGGGCTCTTTGGAATTTGTCATGCTCTAACGGAGAATAACATTTGTAAACTAAATTTAACAGCAAGTAAAGATGTAGGTTTTGGAAATGAATAACTGAATGTTAATTAATCAAGCAAAAAGCAAACTTCTGAATGTACTGTAAATAAAATTGCCTTTGACGGCACCTCCCAGCTCATACCACAGGAACCTCCAAAATCCACACCTGAATTGGGGCTCTCAGCTACCAATACCCAGGCCCCACCCACCTTCAGCAGCCACTCCCAGCAGGCACCAGGGCTGCCTCCTGGGGCAGCCTGACCAAGGGGTTCCCAGCAGGTGGGGTGGCAGCCTCTGGCCAACAGCCCAGAGGAGGCGGGATCAAGGAAAGTGTCCTGTGAAGTCTCTCTGCCAAGCAGCTATTTTACTGACAAAGAGAAGACACAGAAGGCTCAAGGGTCAAGGGCAAGGCTGCCTTCTGCAGGGAGTGTGGGTTTTGGAAATGGTTATGAAAGAAATTCCAAAGTACCTAGAGCCTAAAGTCACAAGGTCACAACTGAGCCAGAGAGCTGTGCTGGGGAACTCAGCCTGCAACCCTGACTCCAGTCAGCTGCCACATAAAAGGGCAGGAACAAGAGCTGGGCTCCTGAAAGCTAGGGGGTGGTCACGTGTACTTTGCCAAGGACCTGAGAATCGGGGGCTTGCCAAGGCCACTGAGCTAGAGCATAGCCCAGCCTTCGCCTTCAGTCAGCAGAGTCACCCTCCACACATTCTTAGGAGTGCACTAACTGCTCAGGTCACAGAATTTCACCCTTTCTGGCAAAAAGTCCTTTAGGGAAGAGAGGGGAAAAGACTCAGAAAAGGTGGAGGGAAAAAAATAATTAAAAAAAAAGAAAAAAAATCTCACAACCACACACACACACAAAAAGGTTGGAGAATTTGGGTGGCAGGTCTAGAAAGAAAACAAGTGAGTATAAACAGACGTGACTAGGAAAAAGGCAGGAACCTGAATGAATGTGCAAATGTGAGGATTTTCAAAGGGTTCAGGACACCTTAAAAGGTGGAAATGTGCTGTGCAGCATGTACTTTCCATTGCAGGTGCCCTGGGCTAAACCTCAGCAATCTGTCACTGAGTCACTGACATCTGAAATGCGATCGACCCTCATGACAAGGAGCTGAAGCCTTGCAGGGTCCTTTCTGGCTCCTGAGTGGTAAGTCCAGAGATACTCTAAGAACAGGACTCCCAGGGGAGGATATTTCTGAGGCCACTGAGTTCACTAAAGTGCTGTCACATGGCATAATTTCCCCAATCTGATGAAGCAGAAGAAGCTATTGGGCAGCTGTTAATTTATTTCTTAAAATATAGATTCTCACTGCTCAGCAATCAAAGGGAGGGACAACTGATAGGTTGATAATAATAGGCTTAAGTTGTCTGTCTACTGATCTTCCAGGCATATTATATATAGGTTAATACTGAAATAGACGCTTCTATCTCCAAAGCTGCTCTAAAATCATGCTTTGTGAAGCAACATAGAAATAAAATAAATCTGAGACTCAGTGAATAGCAGAACATCGAAGAGAAGAGAAAAGAAATGAGTCAACACAATTACTGTTTGGTGAACCCACGGCCTGGTGTAGTATACTCCAGAGAGGACAGCAAAAGCCAGACTAACTCAATGAGGAATCTAGGACTCTGGGGAAGGAAATCAGTTCATACTTGTAAACAGAGTGTCTTTCTACTTGGTAAACATTTACAGAGAGGTACTGCATGGAATGCACAGACCTTTCTAGCAATGATGCTGCACAAACCCCAACTTTGCTCCTGGAATACATACCTGACCCCAGTGTAACATGTTTTGCACAGAAGTTCCAGCAGGACAGTGTGTCATATATACAGCCACTCTGGACTGCAAAATAAATATGTTGAAATATGAAGGAAAACAGTATGAAGGTGACATCAATAATATACATATATTATCCTTTGAAACATTAAAAACTACAGAGTCATAACCTCAAATATATGAGAGATTACAGGTGGGAAAAATTTTCTCACCTATAAATAAGTCTCATAAAATATGTACAACACACACACAGGGTATATAGGAAGGAAAGGAAAGGCAACAACATGGTAATTGTGCAGTCTAATGGGTTGTGATTATAGGTAGTTTTTTTCCTTCTTTGTTCTTCTCTGACTTTCAAAACTTTGAATACAATTGTCACCTTAATTTTATCAGCAGAAAAAAAAAGATAAAATGAATATTATTTTTTAAAATCCCTGACATCTTCCCTCCAGAATTTTAAAACCTGTTTTAGAAAATACAACATTACAAAATACAAATATATTTAGGAACACCAGTATATTGCTGGCCAAAGGTTTACATGTTTTTAAAAAAATACACATGCATATACACACATGTGCATATATATGGAAACAGTCGTTCAAATTTAAACAAAAAGTAATTTTTTAAAAGAAATCACTAGAATATCAGAAATTAACTTGTTACAAATCTTCTCATTCAATATTTCCATCTAGATATGATGTAGGAAGGTGATAACTGCCTGGCTGATGATCACAGCAAAGAGCATTCTAGGCACCTACTGAAATTACTCTCCTGTCTCTGAAATAAAAAGCCCTTACAAGTCTAGTGAGGTCATTCCTGCCTCACCTACATCATCTAATCCAAATACATTCACAGACAAAACAAAGATACTGAAAGCTTAAAGTAGTCTTACTATAAACATACATACCATATTTAAATTTTTCTCATTAATTCCACTCAGAACAAAAAGGAAATTTCCACAAAGCTCCTTCAGAATGACATGGTTGCAAATAAGGGTACTAAGCCACTTCAGAAATGCACTCAGGGAAGAAATTCTTTGACTCCAAATAAATCCTATAAAAGAGAAACAAACCCAAGAATATATCCAGTATCTCTTTCTGGTACAAAGGTTTCCATGACCCACCTTAGAAGCAGAGACCAGAGGCAAGGATATCCGGGAACGAACTCAGAAATAAAATGACAACCAGTGGAGATTCAAATAGGATACTGATGCCATAAGTTTACTAAGGCAAAATCTGATAATCTACCCCAATGTTACAGACATGTGCCTAAATTCTCCAAATGAAGGAAAGGAGGCAGAAAATCTACTCATTTTACAGCTGCCTTCTATAATGGGAAAGGGTCTTAATACTAACTCATCCCAGAGCAAGCCCCAGACAGTTTTCACCTGACTGTGATGGACTGATCCTAACTTCTGAGAAAGACTTGAGGCTGTGACTGATTAGCAGTTTCTGCTGAGGGTACATCCACCTAGTCCAATCAGAGATCATTAGTCAAATCTGGCCCCCTACTTGTTTTTGAAAATAAAGTTTAATTGGAACACAGACACACTTATGTATCTATGTATTGGCCCTTGCTGCTTTCACATTACAACAGCAGAATTGAGTCAGGGCAACATACATATGGCCCACGAAGCTGAAAGTATGTACTCTATTTACTCTCTTGCCAGTTACCAAAAAATTTGTCATCACCTGGTCAACATCATTGCTGACCACTGGACTCTGGACCTGTGCTCAAGTAGGTCCAGTGTAAATATTATACCCCCAAGGTAGACCTCCCCACACAAGTAGAATAGGAAACAAATCTACCTTATGTTGAACCCAAACACACTTATAATTTACACTCTTGTGCATTCCTACCCTCTGAATGGTCAAGCAGAAGTGAGAAATTCAAATGCCTAAAAGGCAGCATGTAAATATAAATTAGTAAAAGTGTGAAGGGAAAATGCCACCTGCCTCAGTGTTTATGACTAAGGAATGTTGACAACTGTGGAAAACTGGAAAGCTTGTGCTCCATCTCAAGGGTACAACTGCAGCATGTTCTGTCCTGTCTGGGGATAGGACTATGGGCCCAGTGGTGCACAGCTTCTTCCTCTCCCCCACAAAATAATCAACTATTGAGATATTAAATATTCCACTTTTTAAATGGTGGTATTTAAATTTATAATATGTTACAGATCATATTCAACCTTTCTTTAAGCAAAATTTCCCCATGAACATACAAGCTTGTGATTTCTATGAAATATGTCTTCTACAAGACACCCCATCAAGATCTAAAGACCAACATCGGGTCGCCTTTCATTTTCCTTTTTTGCAGGCTTTTCACTCTAGAATTAGCTGGGGAGATCAAGGAAGCAAATTTGGCATGCAGTGGTCAAGTGACATGAAGAGGTATTTTTATAATTTCTTGCTTTGTGGGTACATAATGGTCACATGTGACAAAAACATGTCTGCGAGGCTCTCTGTTAAAACAAAGAGAAAGAAAGTAAAAGAACACCAAGCATGGGAAGTGGATTTGGCCTAATGGTTAGGGCATCTGCCTACCACACGGGAGGCCCAAGGTTCAAACCCAGGGCCTGCTGACCCATATGATGAGCTGGCCCACACCCCACCCAGTGCTATGCGTACAAGGAGGGCCGTTCCATTTCAGGGGTGTCTCCCACATAGGGGACCCCATGCACAAGGACTGCACCCTGTAAGGAAAGCCGCTCAGCATGAAAAAAGTGCAGCCTGCCCAGGATTGGTGCCACCCACACAGAGCTGACAAAGCAAGATGATGCAGCAAAATGAGATACAGATTCTGGGTGCCACTGACAAGAATACAAGCAGACACAGAAGAACACACAGGGAATAGACACAGAGAGCAGACAACTTGGGGGAGCTGGAAAGAGAGAGGGGAAAAAAAAGAAAAAGATCATCAAGCAAACAAGTTAATAGGTTTATCCATCAATGACCTGAATCACAATACTCATTTTCCATTTGACTGACATGGGATGTGAGGTTGACCTTGTAATTCAGAACAGCTACCCAGCACTAATGTGACAAACTCTACCAAATTACCCTGGAGGACAGAATATACACACATATAATATAAGGTGAATTTTGCTTTTGTATACAGGTGATATGTATACAGATCTACACATATCAACTTTGATTTCTTTATAATTTGTGTTTTGAGAAAGAATTAGAAGGAAAAGTTAACATTCACAGAAGCAACATGCACTTGTCAGAGCAGAAAATTCAAAGCTTTTATGAATATTTGACCACTCACCTTGTCAATTTTCTATGATACTACAAAGCACAATAGTCTGGAAGAGACAATCCCAAATCCAGGCTCTTTTGCCTACATTGGAATCTAGAGGGTGATTTGTGAAGAACACATATCCCCAGGCCCCACTGCAGATTTAAGAACACACTTTCTCCAGTGCAGAAAGAGAGTGAAGCAGGAGAACAAGTTTTTGTTTTTTCATACTGCTAATTCACACTCTCCAGGAATTGAGGTATTTGGGGATTTTTATTGTTATGAAGACCCCCCAGAATGGGGAAATGAGTTGCTCATAACCTGTTGTTCAGGGATGAAATTGGTAGAGCCACTCTGAAAGGTATAT
The DNA here is from genome assembly GCF_030445035.2 of Dasypus novemcinctus. Classification (NCBI taxonomy): domain Eukaryota; kingdom Metazoa; phylum Chordata; class Mammalia; order Cingulata; family Dasypodidae; genus Dasypus; species Dasypus novemcinctus. The sequence continues at coordinate 52,289,401 of NC_080678.1, forward strand.
GTATTTAAGAAAACCATTGTATTAGTCAGCCAAAGAGGTGCTGACACAAAACACCAGAAATCTGCTGACCTTTATAAAGGGTATTTACTTGGGGTAGGAGTTTACAGATACCAGGCCATAAAGCATAAGTTACTTCTTTCAGCAAAGTCTATTTGTGCATCTCGGAGCAAGATGGCTGCTGATAACTGCCACGGTTCAGGCTTCCTTGCTCCTCTCTTCCCAGGTCTTGCTTCTGTCCAAGTTCAGGGTTTTTCTCTTCCTGGGGCTTCCTTCTCTTTCTTCTGTGTGCTTACTTCCTGGGTCTCCAGCTTAAGATTTCAGCATCAAACTCCAACATCAAAAAACTTGTAGCATAAAGCTCCAACTCTGACCTTTGTCATGCCCCTTTAATCTGTGATTCTCCATCCTCCCCTGTGAGGGGACTCAATAAAATCCTGATGTGGCCCAATCAAAGCCCTTATGATAATTTAATCATGTCCAGGTACGAAACAATGTACAAACATAATCTAATATCTATTTTTGGAATTCATAACTATATCAAACTGCTACAACCATGAAGAGAAAAAAAACACTTCTGTTTTATTGACAACAAAATGAAGAGAGGAAGGCCTATATTTCCCACCACTGGTTAATTCTTCAAATCTGAAATGGAAGTTTCTGGGCAGTGGGAGTGGTGAACAATGTACCTTGAGGAGAAGCTCTGGAAATTTTCATAATATGATTAAAGGGCTAGTGTTGAATTTGACTGAAGCCACAGGAGCCAGGGCAAAAACCATTTTAATCCTTTTGACCAGCCAAGGGATCCATGAAAATGCTATAAAACCTATACAAACAAAAGAAAGAAAATATGAATTCCATGTTGAGACTCTGTTGGAAAAGGCAAGGGCTGCCCTTTTGCATCATGCTCTAGAGAAAGCATGAGAACCACGTCAGCAGTGCTGCAATCAGCAAGCAAAACACTTGAAATGGGGCCCATTTGAATTTCTATGTGCAAAAACACTAAGATTAAACACGTAAAACAAATATTTTTAAAGGTCTTATTCAAATCTCAACCTAGATATGCACTGAAAGAAATCCAGATTGCCTAAAGGAGAAGACGTTCCCTGTTCCTTGAACAATTTGAACCTTGCCATGTAAAGTCCATCCCCAACAGCTCCACCTGACCATCTTCCTCCCCCACTCCCCCTTCCTTCCATCCCTAATGACTAGCAGGCCCTTCAGTTATGTAATCACCTAAAAAGAAACTAATACAAATTTAGAATCTGTAGCTTTAAAATATTTCTTAGCTTCCTTTCAGGCCACTTCCAGCCTTAAACTAGGTCCTAGAATGTCACCTGACAAAGAAGTGGGGCAAAGGACACAAGTAGATAGGTCAAAGAAGAGAGCCTAACTCCATTCCTAAGAAATGCAAAAATATTCAAGTTCCTTTTTGGTTTTAGCCTTCCAAATTTGCAAAGAATGTTTGGAGATGGTGAGAGTGAGGCACTTTGACTGTACATCCCAAAACACTGAAAAGCATTTGTACTTGCAGAATAGTAATTCCTCTAGAACTTATTCTAAGGAGATCATGCAACATGACCACAAAGCTGTTACATACAGTAAACACTCTCAACATGCAACAGAAAATGGAGAATTAAACAAATTATGGGGCAAGTCTCTAAGCTCTTAACAAAGTTAAGAGTTTTGGGTTCTGATGCTCTCATATTAGAATTGTTGATAGAATCATGGGTATTTTCTATTTTCTTTAAACTTTGCTTTCTTTAAATGAACACATTAATTTATAATCACCATAAATAAAAAATTCACGTGAATTTTAAAAACCATTTTTAAATAATGGCAGTATAACCTGGCAATCTTGCAGCTAGTTTGGTTCCATTAATGTTAAAGGTCAATGTATTATCTTGGGCGGCGGACTTGGCCCAGTGGATGGGGCATCCATCTACCACATGGGAGGTCCGTGGTTCAAACCCCGGACCTCCTTGACACATGTGGAGCTGGCCCATGCGCAGTGCTGGTGCGTGCAAGGAGTGCCCTGCCACGCAGGGGTGTCCCCCATGTAGGGAAGCCCCCCCCACACAAGAAGTGCACCCCATAAGGAGAGCCACTCAGCACAAAAGAAAGTTCAGCCTGCCCAAGAATGGTGCTGCACACACGGAGAGCTGACACACCAGATGACGCAACAAAAAGAAACACATATTCCTGTGCTGCTGACAACAACACAAGCTGACAAAGAAACAAGATGCAGCAAATAGACACAGAGAACAGACAGCTGGGGGGGAGGGGAGAGAAATAAATAAATAAATAAATCTTTTAAAAATGTATTATCTTGTATGTATATTTTTAAATGTGTGAACTTATAAAACTTGTTTTCTACCTTTCAACATTCCTATATATTGCTTAGTAGTAAAATATGTAATATATAATAGGCTCATCCAAGTTCAACAGAGCCATACACAATGTTTATCCATTTTTATTATAATCTGAATTTGTAAAGAAAACCAACTATTACCAAAATTCCTTGCCTTATTTGTTATTTCTGCTTGGCATAAAACAACAACAACAAACAAACTTGTATGTGAACTAACATTATTTCTTCATATTTTACTTTTAAGAACAAATGCAGGGGAGCGGATGTTGGTCAAATGATAGAGTCAAATGATAGGAGGTCCAGGGTTCGAAACCAGTGCCTCATGGTCCGTGTGGTGAGCTGGCCCATGTGCAGTGCTGCCATGCACAAGGAGTGCCATGCCATGCAAGGATGCATGGCATGTATAGGGGTGTCCCATGAGTAATGGGTATGCCCCACAAGTAGAGGTGCCCAGCATGAAAATGGTGCAGCCAGCCCAGGAATTGAGCCGCACAGAGAGCTGATGCAGCAAGATGACATGACAAAAAGGGAGACACAGCTTCCCGGTGCCGCTGAACACAGAACACACAGTGACTGGACACAAGAGAGCAGACAGCAGGGGGTGAGGGGGGGAAGGGGAGAGACATAAAAAAATAAATTTTAAAAAAAGAACAAATGCAAGCTCTGCAATAAAAGTAAGACATTATATAAACTTTCCACCTTCATTACATACCTATTGTGGTGCCTTGAGAATGAGCCACATAATACAATTCTTCTTGACCAGTTTTATTCAAAACATAGTTAATTGATGCTGGTAAGTCATAATTGGCTATCTCATCATAACTACAATCAAAAAAGGTACTGATTCACTGAATTATTACATACAAATAGAGCAGCCAACAAACAATACCAGCATATATATAAAGAATAATCACAAACTGAACACATATGGACAATCCAGCTTGGAGCAGAGGAAGCAGAACATTACCAGAAGCCCAGAAGTTCCCTTGAGCCCCCTTCCTGTCATGCTTCCCAAAGGTAACTGCTATCCTAATTTTTCACACCAAATATAGTTTTATCATTCTTGGAAATTTTATATGCATGGAATTATACAGGAATTATTCTTCTGTATCTGACTTCAACCATGTCATATAGTTATGGGTTGTTAGTTCTCATTCCAGTGTGAGAATATACCACATTTTAATTTTCCAGTCCACTGCTGATGGGCATTTGGATAGTTTCCAGTTTTTCACTATTGTAAACAGTGTTACAAGAAACATATTCCTGTTGTGTCTTTACATAAAAGCTCTCATGCTTGGGTTTCAAGTCCTCAGCAACCACGGTTGACAGATGGGAAGCAAGCCTGGAGGAGACCATAGAGCTTGGTTCTCTAATGCCTGGTCCTGGGCACAGGACTCAGAAGGCCTGCAAGTGAGTATTGCACACATGAGTGAGTATCACCCACGATGAAAAAGCCAGCTGTTCATGAGCACTTATGATGGGCCAGAATCTGTGCCAGATGCTTCTCACATATCTTCTGTAACCTCACAATTACCTTATGAGGTAGGTGTTTATTATCCCCATCATCAGATAAGGAAACAGAAGCACAGAGGACCTAGGTAATGTGTCCAATGTCATATGACTATTAATTGCTAGAGAGAAAGAAGAGCATTTCAGAGGTGAGCATTTCTGGAAAGAAGAAAAATGAACATTTGGAATACATGTTTATGGAGGAAGGGGAAGGAGAAGGGATAAAATTCACCCAGCAGCCTCCAAACCAGCAGGAATGACAAAATGACTCAAGAATTCCTAACTCCTGAACATGTTGAAAGCCTATGATGTAATTATTTATCTATAATGCCCTCTACTGCTATTTATTCAATTAAGGAGGTTAAAATCTTTCACAAAACATCAGTTCCTCCTCTCCTAAGAGTTCAGAGTCACACTCTCTCTGCCTTCACTGCTGAAATCCCCACGCGTCTGAAGTAAGGGCACTAAGGAAAGAGGCCCATGTCATAATCAACTCAAATATACCTGAAAGCCGAAAATTCATCCTGAGAAACTGAAAGAGTCTTGTGTTTCTGAGACCAGGTGTTTCCTGGGCTGTTCCCCATCCATACAGCAAAACAAGCATCTGGTAGAATGAAGCCCAGGCTGCTGTTGGCGAGGTTAGAGACCCAGATGCTGGAATCTGCAAGGAGGCCATGCTGCAGAAACACAGCTGGCTTGGGACCTGAAAGACACCCACACTTAACAGCAGCACCAAGCTTCAAAGCAAATGTGATATACTGCTAAATGGATCATTTATAAAAGATTCCACAAATAATGAAACAGAAACAAATTAAACTGTTGAGATAGCAATGTACTTCTACATAACATTAGTAAGAATGTTTTTAAACAGTGCTGGCAGGGTGGCAGTGAAACTAGACTATGTTTACATGTCTAGAAACAAGACACACTGGTTTGTTCATTTTTTAATATATTTTTAAGAACTTATAAATGATGTCTATAATTTGATCTAGTAATTGGATTCCTGAAAATGAATTCTAGCAGAATAAACCAAAAGTAAGAAAGCACAAGTTCATAAGTATTAATTCACTTGAATATTCATAGACATATTGTATATATGAATTAATTTTCTTCTCACTTGTCCCTGGGACACTCTGACATAGTGGAAGTAACACAGACTTGGGAGCCAAGAAACCCCATTTCATCCAGAAGAAAAGGGCCCTTGGCAGGAGGGAGATGCGGTGGATATAACCCACTGCACTTTAGAAGTGCTAATTCTATTAGGCATCATGTGCCATCCGCAAGGATAACATTAAATCCTAGGGTAGAAAATCAGTGAAAACCTGGCACTAATTGCTTGATAGCCTGAAGGCAAGAACGTGCAGAAGAGATGAGGGCATGGGAAACAGGCCTCCCTCCTGTCTGCCAGTTCTCTCACTGCTCCCAGCAGGCACTGAAGGAAGGCAAAATATAGCTCTTGCACATCTCAAAACCTTTCAAGGATTTAAGGATTTACTGGCAAAAGAAGATCTCTGTGGGTTGGTTACGCCCTCTGCATTCACATCCTCTAGTCCTGGGTTCTTAACAATTTTTGTTCCACGGACCCCTTTGCCAGTCACTGCTGTAATTTATTCACTGCATACATTCATAAGTGAAGGAAATGCTAGGTTTCAGTTAGAGGCCAGAAAAATAAAGAAGTTGATTTACTTTTTCTTTTTCTTTTCTTTAGATTTTTATTTATTTATTTCTCCCCCCTTCCCCCCCCACCCCAGTTGTCTGTTCTCTGTGTCTACTGCATCTTCTTTGTCTGCTTCTGTTGTTGTCAGTGGCACAGGAATCTGTGTTTCTTTTTGTTGCATCATCTTGTTGTGTCAGCTCTCCATGTGTGGGGCACCATTCCTGGGCATAGTGCACTTTCTTTCATGCTGGGTGCCTCTCCTTATGGGGAGCATTCCTTGCACGTATGCTCCCCTACATGGGGGAAACCCCTGCATGGCAGTGCACTCCTTGTGCACATCAGCACTGTGCATAGGCCAGCTCCACACGGGTCAAGGAAGTCCGGGGTTTGAACCATGGACCTCCCATATTGTAGACAAATGCCCTAACCACTGGGCCAAGTCCACCGCCTGATTTGCTTTTTCAATTCAAGTTCATGGAACCCTGGTTAAGAACCCATGTTCTGGTGAATTGTTTTAATTGACTGTGTTCTCAACTTGCTGAGACAAGCTGACTGAAATGATAACCAGTTATTATTGAGTGCTTATTTGTTATAGGTAGTGGGCTGAAAATCCTGTGAAGTTGGTCCTATTCCCAATTAACAGAATGGGGAATTGTGGCTAAGAGATTTCAAGCAACTTGCCTAAGGTAGAATTAGAGCTAGTAAGAGGGGAATTGGGGATTTGAACCCAAATATATTCCATGCCAAGGTCTTTGCATTTAACCACTTTGCTATAGGGAAGAAGGTTTAACAAGAGAGAAGTCAACATAGAACATACAGAAGGACCCCAGGGAATGATGGGCCAACAGAAGAAAGCTATTTTAGAGGGATGTGCATCAAGAGCTTGGAAGAAAATAATCTCTTGTAGGTGGAGGAGATAGAGAATGGAGGCAGGGACACCAACCTCGACATTGCCTGCCTGACCCTGCCCACCCGGGCAGTTCTCCTGAGGACCAGCCTACTGCATGCACCCCAGCTCCACAAGGCCTAGCTTTGTCTGAGCAATAAACTGACAAGAAAAGGGCTGCCACCCTCAGATGTGCTCTAGGAAGACTGGGAGCTGACAGCAAGTCCTAGAAGGATCACTTCTTGGTCCAGAGATGGCAAGGTACCTTATCCAGGTCTAGTAAGTCATTGGCACAGAGCTGACAAAGAGAAGCAGCACGATGGTGACCATCTGGCTTGGCCCAATGTGGGTGGAGGTGAAGAGGCCATTACTCAGGCTCCAAAACTAAATCTGCTGTAACCACAAGCCACAGTATGAAGTTGATTGGGTGAGTGGGGAAGTTCCTCCTGCCTCCCAAGCTCCTGCCCTTCTCCACCGCAACACTTGTCTCAACAAGCCTCCAACATGCTCTGAAAAGGTTGCAAATACCACATTGTGCTCCAGGGAAGAAACAAAAGGAAAAATAAGCAGTAGGTCAAGAGTAGGGGCAAAAATACAGCTGTTGACAAGAGCCAGGCCTTGGCTTTTACTAGCTGTGAAACTTTGTAGGAGTTACTGAACCTCTCTGAAATACAGGTTTTCCTTCCTAAAGGGGGGATAATAGAGTACCTGATACCTATCAAAGATTTAAAACACAAAAAGTCACTGATGATCATAATAAATATATAATACATAATAAAATAGTATTAGCACTATCAAGAAAGATAAAATGAAGTGACATTCTTTAGCTTAGAAAATCAGAGTAATATAAGACCACACCAAGTGTTGACTATGTGTTAGGCTCCCTGTAAGGACTTCCATGCATTATCTCCATAAGCCACATGACAAGCTTCAGAGTTGTCATGGTATCCTGAATCCTGGACACCCAAAGATGTCCATTCCAAATCACAGGAATTAGTTCCATGGTAAAAGGGACTTTGTGGATATCGTTCACTTAAGGATTCTGACAAGAGAGCATCCTGGGATGTCCAGAAGGACTCATTGTAATCACAAGGGTCCTTATGAGATAGAGGCAACAGGATCAAAGTCAGGAAAATGAGCTGTGACAATGGAACCAGGGCTTGGAATGATGATCTACAAGCCAAGGAATGTGTGCAGTCTCTACAAGCAGGAAAAGACCAGGGAACATGGTCTCCTCAAGAACCTCCAAAAGGAACACAGCCCTGCTGTCACCTTGATTTAGGACTTGTGAACTCCAAATATTAGATGATAAATCTGTGTTTAAAGCCACTGAGTTTGCGGTATTTTTCCCAGCAGTGTAAGGAAAACTAATACAACTGGAGACCAGATTTTACCCCTATTTTGCAGATAAGGACTCTGAGGATTGAAAGGGATAAATAAGCTGTCCATGGTCAAGAAGCCAGCAACGGTGGAACCTAGATTCCGATGCAGGCAGCATGACTCTTGGACCTGGCTTTAACTACGCACTGCATGGCCTCCCCAAAGAAGAGAGAGGCTGGGGAGTGTCTTCAAGGGGGTGTCAGATCCCCACAAGTCCCTCTCAGCCTCCTTGCCTTGATCTACCCTCAGGGTTCTTAAATCCTGACATCCCCTCTGTGGGTGTGACGGGATGAAGACCTTTATGAAACTGTGTGCTTTATCTTGGGTGTACAAGCCTTTTTTCAGAGTCTACCCAGTAGCTCCTATCCTGGCTACTCACCAGACCCACCTGGGCAGCTTGGTAAGTACTCAGCTTCCTGAACCCATGTCCAGAGGCTCATAGATGAGGTCCAAGAATCTGTAGTTTCAAAATAGTTCCCCAGGGGATTCTGATGCAGCCAATGTCTTTATCTTGCCTGGAATCACAGCTCCCTGCCCAGCCTGACAGCCCAGGTTCTTGTGCTCTCAGATAGCAGAGGAAAAGGTCTGCACCTTGCTAATTTAGGAGGAGCCTTATAACCCACATCCTTCTAGAAGAGCTTGGAAGATATGCTGTAAGTTGCTTAAGGGGCCCCTTAACACCTGCAATGACAGGATCTACACAAAATGACAACAAGGATGTTGCTTATGGTTCACACACATTCTTATTACTTTGTATTGAGAAATTCAATGATTTGCCCCAGGACAGACCTCTCTCCAATGATCTGTGAGTCTGAACAGTTTAGGAAGGCTTCATATCTATCAAAGTAGACCCTCAGCTCTGTACAAACCCGAAGGTCAAGGGCTGGTCCAACCATTCCTAAGACAGGCTAAGAAGGAGGCTAGTGAATTCACTTTTACAGCCTAATTCTAATTTTGAAGAGGTGGCCCCCAAAACCAGCTAAAAACACTATAAATGAATAAGTGTGGTGAGAAGCCTCAGATGTGAGCTCTGGTACCTAAGGGGATTCCTCAGCCTGCCTCATGTACTCAAGGTGAAATTTTGACAACTGGTGAATTGTCCTTATTACTAGTGTTTAGCCTAACTTGCCAAGCATGTGCAGGCACTGTATGGTTTGCTTTAGAAGGAAGATGGTATAAGCAACTGGCTTTGAGGATGAGGCTACTCAGACCTGGAGACAGAAAGTAACCTGCCCTGGAGCCCTGGGCTAGGAGGGAGCCAGAGGTGAACCTTGAGTCTCGACTTTTCAAAGCCCTTGCTTTAACCACTGGTCTTTTAACCACTGGAGTAAATGAGAAGGAAAAGTGTATCTCTAAATCTCTTCTGGCTAGAAACTTAAGAGGAGCCTATCCACCAGGCTACAGGGTGGCTCTACCAAGGCAATGAGCAAGAAAAGTTCTAGAGGCTGGGAACTTAGTCCAGTGCCTGTGTGAATCCCGTCTTCACTACCAACCAAGTTAGACAAGTTATTTAGCCCCTGAAAGCTTGGTTTTCTCATCTATGAAATAAGGAAAGTAAGATAATTATGTCCAGTTGTCTGAGAACTGATTTAACAATCTCCACTGACCCCAGAGTCCATCACTTCGCACTTACAAAGCACCTTTCAGGAGTCTGTACCCTCTGCTGCTTCTTGCAGCCTCATCTTACACAGACATCCTGCTGCAAAAGATGACCCTCTGCAAGAGTGAACACAATGGCACCTGCACCACAGAGCAGGGAAGGAAACCATCCCTCTTTGGAGTGCTTTTCTCCCCACTACCAGCCAGGGCCAACCTGATCATTAAACTCCATGGAGGGAGTGATTTGGTCTGTCTTCTTTCTGACTGTGCCCATAGCATTTAACTCAGAGTATGGCACATGGTGTGAAAGAAGGAAGGAATAAATGATGACTGAAAAAAAATTACACTACTTATTGTCCTTTGCCTTCATTAGGTTTCCAAAGAGTGCATTGATAAGACTTGTGGTTAGGCTTGCCATGCACAGAGTCTGCTACTTCATAGAAGGGTTACAAATATCTCCCAGTATCTGCCTTCAAAATTGCTGTAGGGAGAAGTTTAGGGGAAGGAGAAGTACACAAACAAGTCAAGTCTGAAGCAGAAAAAGAGAAGCATCTCAGGAAGCATTCATTTGATCAGAGGAAGGGGTTTCCTCTTCACTTGAGCAATCAGGGAGAGTTGGCATTCAAGCTGAGCCTGGAAGGATGGAAAGAATTATTATTTTTAAAAAGACAAAGCCTTTCTGCCACCTTTCCAATCCACCAAATTGTGCACATGAACATCCTGGGTGATGTGAGAAAGAACTGCCAGATTATCATGCTGTGCTTCCAAATCATTAGCTGGTTTCTAACTGTGATGATGAAGCATGGCTACATTGGCAAATTTGAAATCATTTATGATCAGAAGGCTGGGAAAATTGTTGCGAAACTGACAGGCAGGTTAAACAAGTGCAGAGTGATTAGCCCCAGGTTTGATGTGCAACTCAAAGATCTGGAAAAATGGCAGAATAATCTGCTCCTATCTCTCAGTTTGGTTTTATTGTACTGATGACATTGACAGGTATCATGGACCAAAAAGGAAACTAGATGAAAATGCACAGGTAGGAAAATCCTAGGATATTTTTTCCCTGGGGTGTAATACAAACATACAAATAAAATGCCTCAGCTGTGGGAAAAATGATAGGATTGACGATGGTAGGTATCGTCCCAGTGGTGTGTCACCATAAAGCCAGGCATGCACAGCAGCACTCCATAATAAAGTGGAAGTGGTATATATGAGATAGGGCTCAAGTGGGTCCGGAAGGCATGAGTAAGTTACATGAGGAAGTAGCCCAAATGCCCATGGTCACCACCCCTGCCATGTTACCTTCTCTTTCCCAGCCCACAGCTTTGAAATCTTGGGGAGTCCCTTACAATCAGTTGACTGAGGAAGAGAAAACTTGGGCCTGATTTAGAGATGGTTCTGCACAGTATGCCGGTACCACTCAAAAGTGGACAGCTGCAGCCCTGCAGTCCCTTTCTGGGACATCCCTGAAGGACAGTGGTGAAGGTACATCCTCCCAGTGGGCAGGACTTCTAGTGGTGCACTTGATTGTTCATTTTGCTTGGCAGAAGAAATGGCCAGAGGTGCATTAGTACATTGAATCATGTGCTGTTGCCAATGGTTTGGCTGGATGGTCAGGGACTTGGAAAAAACATGATTGGAAAATTGGTTGCAGAAGTCTGGGGAAGAGGTATGTGGGTTGATGTTTTCAAGTGGGCAAAAAACATGAAAATTTTTGTGTCCCATGTGAATGCTCACCAGAGGGTAACTGCAGCAGAGGGAGATTTTAATAATCAAGTGGATAAAATGACCCACTTTTTGGCTAATGCTCAGTCTCTTTCCTCAGCCATTCCTGTCACTGCCCAGTGGATTCATGAACAAAGTGGCCATGGAGGTAGGAATGGAGGTTATGCATGGGCTCAGCAACATGGACTTCCCCTTACCAAGGATGGCTTGGCTACAGCCACTGCTGAATGCCCAATCTGCCAGCAGCAGAGACCCACATTCAGCTCCCGATATGGCACCATTCCTCAAGGTGACCAGCCTGCTACCTAGGGGTCATTTGACCACTTCCACCCTGGAAGGGGCAGTGATTTGTTTTAACTGGAAAAGACACATACTCTGGATATGGGTTTGCAGTTCCTGCATGCAATGCTTCTTCCACAACTACCATCTGTGGACTTACTGAATGTCTTATCTATGGCCCTGACATTCCCCACAGCCTTGCTTCTGACCAAGAAACCCATCTAACAGCAAATAATGTGCAGGAATGGGCACATGCCCATGGAATTCACTGGTCTTACCATGTTCCCCATCACCCTGAAGCAGCTGGATTGATAGAATGGTGGAATGGTCCTTTGAAGACTCAATTATGGTGCCTACTAGGAGATAATACCTTACCGGTCTGGGACAATGTTCTCCACGAGGCTGTGTATGCTCTAAATCAGCATCCACTCTATGGTGCTGTTTCTCCCATAACCAGGATCCATGGGTCCAAGAATCAAGGGGTGGAAATGGGACTGGCACCACTCACTCTTACCCCTAGTGACCCACTAGAAAAATTTTTGCTTCCTGTCCTTGCAACCTCAAACTCTGCTGGTCTACAGGTTTTAGCCCCAAAAGGAGGACTGCTGTCACCAGGGAACACAACAATGAGTCCATTGAACTGGAAGTTAAAACTGCAACCTGGTCACTTTGGGTTCCTCTTACCTCTGAATCAACAAAGAAGGGAATCACTGTACTGGCTGGGGTGATTGATCCTGAGTGCCAAGGGGAAATTGGACTGCATCTACATAATGGGGGTAAAGAAGAGTTTGCCTGGAATACAGGAGATCCTCTTGGGCATCTCCTAGTACTGCCATGTTCTATGATTAAAGTCAATGGAAAATTGCAACAACCCAATCCAAGCAGGATTAATGATGGCCCAGAATCTTCAGGAATGAAAGTTTAGGTCACCTCACCAGGCAAAGAACTATGGCCAGCTAAAGTGCTTGCTGAGGGTAATGGAAACATGCAATGGGTATTGGAAGAAAGTAGTGATAAATATGAACTTCAATCACGTGACCAGTTACAGTAATGAGGACTATAATGTTCATGAATCTTTTTTCTTTGTTTCATTATGATGATGATTGTGTATGTACACAAAACTAATTTCTTTGTCTTCTTCCCCAAACTTTTCCCTTATGATATAACAAGTTGTATCTGTTTCATGTCATAATATTTGATGATGTCAAGTTTAAGAGTGAATGTTACCCAAGAACTTGCACCATATTCTGTATGGAATTAATGTGTTTCTGGTTGTACACAAGAGAGTTGAGTATTGTTAAGTGGGAATATATATATATACACACACACACACATATATATATATGCATGTCTGTTCTTGTTTTTACTTAGAGACTAAGTATGGTTTAAGATAATGTGTATGGTTGCCAAATTGATAAGGAATGGACTGTGATGGTTAGGCTATTGTGTCAAGTCAGTCAGATAATTTTGCCCAGTTGTTTGGTCAAGGAAGCACTGGGCTAACTGTAATACAAGGGTGTTTATGGATTTGGTCACCATTGACATCCTGCAGTGGTAAATCATAGATAGCTGGTTCTAGTTACATCAATCAGGGAGATTGCCATCAGCAATGAGTGACCCTTAACCCAATCAGTTCAATGCCTTAAAAGGGGAAGTGGGGAAACAGACTTGGCACAGTGGTAAGGGCATCCGCCTACCACATGGGAGGTCCGCGGTTCAAACCCCGGGCGTCCTTGACCCATTTCGAACTGGCCCATGCGCAGTGCTGATGCATGCAAGGAGTGCCGTGCCATGCAGGGGTGTCCCCCACATAGGGGAGCCCCATGCACAAGGAGTGCACCCGTAAGGACAGCTGCCCAGCGGGAAAGAAAGTGCAGCCTGCCCAGGAATGGCGCTGCCCACACTTCCAGTGCCACTGACAACAACAGAAGCGGACAAAGAAACAAGACACAGCAAATAGACACAGAGAACAGACAACCGGGGGGGGGGGGGGGATTAATAAATAAATAAATCTTTAAAAAAAAAAGGGGGAAGTGATTCCAGCATTGAGAGAGAATTTCCCAGCTCATCTTTGGACAGATAAAATCTTCCAGAACTCATCAAGAACCTTCATTGGTCTTTCATTTCAAACCCTGGTTGCACCCTACTTGTGGAACCTGGACTTGTGCATCCCCACGACTGCCTGAGAGACTCTGATAGAATTGCATACTATTGACAGATATCTCTTGCTGATTCTGTTTCCCTAGAGAACCTTGACTAATACAGGATCCCAGCGATAGGATTCAGGGCCCACTCTAATCCGGTATGATCTCATCTTAATCGCATCTTAATCATGTCTGCAAAGATCCAATTTCCAAATAAGGTCAGGTTCACAGATCCTGGGGTTAGGACTTGAACATATTTCGGGGGACATAATTCAAGCCATTACTGGTTTTTAAGTTGTAAAGAGTATACCCTGTCATTTTTATAAAGTTTTAAATATACCTTTATTGAGATATAAATCACATACCAGGAATTTCACCCATTTAAAGTATACAACTCCATATCTTTTAGTGTTTTCTAAGTGTTGTGTAACTATAATTAATTTTAGGCCATTTTCATCACCCCACAAAAGGAATCTGTACCACTTAAATACAACCCCACAGTCCACCACAACCCTATCCATAGACAACCACTATTTTGCTTTCTGTTTCTATAGATTTGCTTATTGTTCGAATTTCATAGAAATGGGATGATCTTTTATATCTGGCTTTCACTTAGCATAACACTTTCAATGTTCATCCATGTTGTAGAATGGATCATTTCTTCATTCCTTTTCCTGCTGAATAATATTCCATTGTATGCATGTATCACATTTAATTTATCCATTCATTAGTTGATGGACAATTGGGTTGTTTCCCTTTTTTGGCTATTTTGAATAATTATTCTGTGAATATTCGTATGAGTGTTTTTTTGTGAATAAACATTTTCATTTCTCTTGGGTATATACCTGAGTGTGGAATTGCTGGGTCATAGAGTTACTCCGTGTTGGGCCTTTTGAGGAACTGTCAGACTGTTTTACAAAGTGGCTGCACTATTTCACATTCCCACCAGCAGTGCGTGAAGGGTTCTGAAGTCTCAACTCCATCAACACTTGTTATTATCTATTGTATTGGTCTGCTAAATGGGTGCTGATGCAAAATACCAGAAATTGGTTGATGTTTCTAAAGGGTATTTATTTGGGATAGGAGTTTACAGATACCAGGCCATAAAGCATAACTTACTTCTCTGACCAATCTATTTGGAGCAAGATGGCTGCTGATGTCTGTGAGGGTTCAGGCTTCCTGGGTTCCTATATTCCTGGGACTTGCTTTTCTCTGGGTTCAAGGTTCCCAGAAGCAGACTTGGCCCAATGGATAGGGCACCCACCTACCACATGGGAGGTCCACGGTTCAAACCCTGGGCCTTGACCCAGGTGAAGCTGGTCCATGTGTAGCACTGATGTGCGCAAGGAGTGCCCTGCCACACAGGGGTGTCCCCTGCATAGGGAGCCCCATGCACAAGGAGCACACCCCATAAGGAGAGCTGCCCAGTGTGAAAGAAAGTGCAGCCTGCCCAAAAATGGCACCACATACATGGAGAACTGACAGAACAAGATGATGCAACAAAAGGAAACACAGATTCCCGGTACTGGTGATAAGGGTGGAGGCAGTCAGAGAAGAAGAGAGCAGACAACTAGGGGTGAGGGGAGAATGGGAGAAAAATAAATAAATCTTTAAAAAAAAAAAGGTTCCTTTCTTCCTGGAGCTGGCTTCATTTTCCCACTTCCTGGGGCTGCAACTTAAGGCTTCAGCATCAAACACCAACATCAAAACTCCAAAATCAGTAACCCTCAACTCTGTCCTTTACCTTGCCTTTTATCTGTGAGTCCCCAACCACCAAAGTGGGGGGACTCAATGCCCTACTGATACAAGAGATTTACCTAATAATGTAATCAAGTAAACCTATGACTTCAATATAATCTAATATGCCCAGAGGAAAAGATGAGTTTACAAACTTAATCCAATATTTCTTTTTGGAATTCATCTATATTATCAAACTGCTACATCTATCTTTTTGATTGTAGCCATTCTAGTGAGTATGAGGCTGTATCTCACTGTGGTTATAAAAGGTCTTTAGGGGAGCAAGTTTTCTTTTTTTTAATTTTGAAGAAGTCCAATTTATTAATTTTTTTCATAGACTGTGTTTTTTTGGTATATTTAAGATAGCTTTGACAAATCCCAGTTCCCTAAAAGGCACGCATATATTTTCCCTGAAAGTTATCTAACTATAGCTCTCAAATTTATAACTCTGATCCACTTTGAGTAATTTTTGTGTAAGATTCAGTGAGGTAAGTGTTGAGGTTCATTGTTTTGCCTATAGCTCTCCAATTGTACCAGCACCATTTGTTGAAAAGATTATTCTTTCCCCACTGAATTTTCTTGGCACTTAGGTGAAAAATCGACCTCACTTTTAAGCAGCTTTAGTCTAGGCCTAATTTTGCCCCAGTCCTGAGGCAATACTTGAATGAATCCTCTGCCTATTGCCCTGTACGTTACAGCTCTCTCCATGGCAGTGTTCTGCCTCAACCTCCCTGAATCCTCATCTCTCCTCCATTGAGAGGCTGCTGGTCTTGGCCTGGGCTCCCTGCTTCCTGCTCTGGAATTCTCTCCAGGTGTTAATCTGGGCAATTGCAGAGCCTCCTTCATGTGTTTTCCTTCTCTCAGGGAGCAAGCACTGTCCTGCGCTGTTGTTCTGTTGTCCAATGTCTGAAACCATTGCTGCACACCTTTTACTTTCTGTTTGTTTAAGGTAGGAGAGTAAATCAAATCATGATTGCTCCAGAATCTAGGCATGAAGCCAAATTACTGTTAGTATTATTGCCCCAGTCTTTTTTTTTGGGGGGGGGGGGGGGTGTCAGCGAAAGAGCATTTATTGGGGATTTATGTGGGGAAGCTCTTCACATCGTGGTGGATCCGATTCTGGTCATGGCCTCAACTCTGTCCATGGCAGCAGGCAGAGCACATGGTGCTTCCAAGGCTCGAGCCACACTTGCCACAAAGCACGAGGATTCTTTCATACCACATGTCTACGTGGAGATGGGGATATTGCTCCAGTCTTTGATCCACTAGGCTGGTTTGTGCCCATCACACACACACATACACACACACACAATTCCTGTCACCTCGGGTCTTCTGTAAACTCGCTTTTTTATAGTAAGAGTATAGGTCATTCATCAGTCATGTGGGCTACAGTGGGCAAAAACAAAAGGGAAGGTGATGGAAATCCTCCCTTACCTGGATGAAGAATCTTCTTCATCGTATTCCCTTCCTCCCTTCCTTCCATCATTCTTAGATGACACCTGGAGCTAATTTCCATGGGTTGCTGTTGAACTCTGTTACCCGCTGGGGTGAAGACGACAGAGATAAACACATCCGGAGACCGGTTCAGGACATGAATCAATTTTATTGCACAGCATCGACGGCTTATATAGAATGAATGGCGGGGTGTTAGTTAGCTATTGGTGGTAGTGCAGTGTTGCTTTATGTGTAATTTTTAAATTGGACTGTATGCTAACAGTCAGAGGCAGGAAGGTGGCTCTTGATCGCTTTCCCTCTCTGCCGCTGCGCCATCTTTAGAGTGTGCCCTAAAGCGTATATGCCTGAGTGTTTGCTCATCTGGTGGTGTGCAGCACAGTGAGACTGAAGTTTTCAGCAGCTCTGCCCACAGGTTGCATATTGGACTGCTTTGTTTTATGACTGTAGCAGTTTGATATTATTGATAAATTCCAAAAAGAAATATTGGATTATGTTTGTAAACTGATCTTCTACTGTGGGCATATTAGATTATATTGGATTCATAGGTTTACTTGAATAAGTAATTATGTAAACCTCTTGTGCCATTAGGGCATTGAGTCCCCACCCTTTGGTGGGTGAGGACGCACAGATAAAAGGCATGGCAAAGGACAGAGTTGAAGGTTTCTAATGTTGGAATTTTGGTGTTGGAGTTTGATGCTGGAGCCTTAAGCTGGAGCCCGGGGAATTCAGATCACGGAGGAAACAGAGGCAAGCCCCAGAAAAGATAGGAACCCTGAGCCCAAGAAAAAGAATCCTGAGGAAGGGAGGAATTCAGGAAACCTGAACCCTCACAGCCATTGGCATCCATCCTGCTGCAACACTTGGCAATAGATGTTGATGAGGGAAGGTAACTTATGCTTTATGTCCTGGTATCTGTAAGCTCCTACCCCAAATAAATACCCTTTATAAACACCAACCAATTTCTGGTATTTTGCATCAGCACCCCTTAGGCTGACCAATACAATGACTTCAAGTAATTAATTTTTTCAGCCCCAGTTTCCTCACCTGTAAAATGGCGATATGGAGGTAGTTGTGAGGTTTGAATGAAACACTCTACGTAAAGACTTAGCACAGTGTCTGGCACACAGAAATTCTGCTAATTCTGATGCTCATTTCTCAGTGAGTGCTCACCTCCCTCAAAGTATCTCTGGCATTTGTCCTGGCTGATCATTTCCTCTTTCTTGAAATATTTCTTCACTTGGTTTAATTTCAAAACTGTTAGTTCCCCTCTAACCTCACTGTCTTCTCACTGAGAAGTCTTTGGAACATAACATTCTTCAATCTCATCCAGTTTCATGACTTTAAATATTGTCACTAAATGTATTGTTTCCAAATTGTATTTCTAGCCTGGACCTTGACTTTGAAATATCTGTACCTGTACCTGTATATACATCTGTATCTATATACTCACCTTCTTCACAAGAAAGTTTTGCTGATGTTTGCCTTTGTCTCCAGATCCATTTCCTGTCCTTCTCCTATTCTACTCTGTACTACAGAGGCTGGAGATGGAGGTGTGGTCCCTGCAGAGTGCATTTCATAGGCTCCTGTGTCAGCTGGCTTCTGGCTGAGGTTGACTCATAGGACAGACTGGAGGGAAGTTGGAGAGCAGGGAAAGCCATGGTATTTCTAGCTTCCTTCTCTTGGTCTAGGGTGGTGCCTTGACAATGTCTCCAATCCACCAGCAAGTCCTGTCAGCTTGACTTTTTGAACATATTGGGAGTTTACTAGTGGCTCCACTTCCACTGCCATCACCACCCTGATCCAAGTCATCATTAATTCTTGCCTGGATAATTGCAGTAACTTTCTATCTAGTCTCCCTGCTTCCATATTTGATACCAGTGATCCAAGTGATCGTTCTAAACTGTAAGTCAGATCATATTGCCTTTCTACTGAAACACTGACTTCTCATCTTGGTTGGAGGAAAAGACAAAATTTTTATCATGACCTACATTTGGCCCCTAATCAACAAACTACTGCCAGGACTGGATCTTCTACCAATCTCTATCTTATGTGTTCTATTCCAGCCACAACGGTGTCGTTGGTCTTGATAAAACCTACCAGGAATATTTCTGCCTCAGGACCTTAGCACTTGCTAATCTCTCACTCTAGAATATTCTCTCCCCATTATAAACTTGGCTCTCAATCACCTCTTTCCTGTCTGTCAATGGATGTCACTTAACCAGAAGTCCTTCTCTGAGCACAGTATATATAACACGGCAGTCTCCTTCACTTATCCTCTTACTCTGTTTTATTTTTCTTCATAGCACTTACTGGTAGTGGAATGCTCTGTGTTCTGGGCTTCTAGGCTCTTGGCTGTGTTGCATAAAAGAATTTAAGGACATGCCATTGAGTAGCCAAGGGAGTAAAGAATTCATTAAGAAACAAGAAAACTGGAAATATGTATACAACCTGAAACATGGCTTATGGACATGCTACCAGCCCCATGTTAGACCTTCTTTGAGCCTTTCCTTCTCCCCTTCCCTAATGTTGGGGAGGGTCCCCGGCTGCTTGCTGTTCTGATTGGTTGTTCCCCTTTAGCGCTCAAGGGCGCAATGGGGAGGCCTGCTGTTTGGAGGAATTCATGGCTGGGAAGAGTTCCAAATGGGACCTTGTGGTCAGGGTGTCTTCCTGCTTTTCCTGGCTTTGTTTTCAGTAGCAGGGGAGTTGCAGGCAGGGTCTCACAGACTTGTTCTCTGCTGGTTCCCAGCAGTTTTCCTTCTTTCCCTTTACTAATGTGCCTCAATTCACCCCTCAGAGAATTTACACCCTAATTCTTAGTCATCTCCTATGTTATATAGTTCTTTGTTGATAGTGTGTCTCTTCCCATTAGAATGTAAGAGCCAGAGGAAAAGTGGCCTTGTTTGGTTGGCTGCTATACCCCCAGTGTATTAATTACCTGCACTTAGTAGTGCTCAGTGTAGTTTTTGTAGAATGAAATGTTCAATAAATAACATGCATATACTAAAACTATTCTATTTCCTTTCTATTTTTACAAAACATTAATAATAAGGTAAATAATACTATGTATTACAGCCATGCATTGTGTCAGGCAAAACTCTAAGCGATTTAGATGGAGTAAGCAACTTACATTCATTTAGAGCCCGAACCGTCTGTGCTAGGTACAGAGGGCACCAGAAGTACAGGAGAACCTGGGGCAGAGCGGAGGCAGCCCCCTGTGTGACCGGGCTGGTGTGGCGTGGGGCAGCCAGGCTCGCCCGTCTCCCGCGACTGTGCTCCCTGCCATCCCCGCTTGGGGGCGCCCAAGTTCCGCTGGAAGCTCTGAAACCGCCACGCTTGGCGGGGTCCTAGTCCCCTGACACTTCCTGGCGCCCGCAGCTCTGATTGGCGGCTGCAGTAGCCTGGGCGGGTCCAGGCGTCTGTCCTAAAGGCGTGGGGTCTCGTCATCCCCTCCAAGGCTGTCCCCGCTCTCGGGCCCGCCGCGGTCACTGCAGCTTCAGACAGCGGCCGGGTAGGACAGCTCCGAGGTGAGTGCGCCCCGGCCTCGCCTGCAGGCGCGGAGGCGGCGTGGGAGGCCGCGCCCCGCCGCCGGGGGACCTGCTGGGGGCGCGCGTGGTCCCAGGGTGCTCACCCTCCGCGCACCTGAGCCTCCGCTGGCCGCGGGACCCTCCGCTGTAGGACCCCGAGCGTCCTGCCTGGCGTCCCGAGCACCCAGGAGGCGAGGCTCTGCAGTTGCCCGCCCTTCTTCGCGCGGTCTTGGTTTCCCTGTGCAGCCAGAGCCCCCAGAATGGGGCGCGCCAGGATCCCTGATTTCCAGCTGCTCTTCGTTCTCCTCCTTTCTTGCTATTAGGTCCCGCAGACACGCTGCTGACCTCTCCACTTGTTAGCCAAGGCGTGATTCAGAGCAGATTTTAGCATCAGTCCTGGTTAGAATCCTGGAGACACTGCTGTTTCATCAGGTGGCACTTTACTCCCCGCTCTTAAGTGGATAAATCTCAGTTTGCTGCAAAATAGGTTTCATGGTACTGCGTAGAGTTGGTGGAATAATTGATATAATGTGTTGGGAGCGCTGCCTGCGGTGGTGGTTCTGCACAGCAGGAGTTTAAATGAGAGCCATATTAATTTTGAACAGCTCTACTGAAGCATAAATGATATATAATAGCAGAACATAATGCATAATGGACGTGTACAATTTTAGTAATTTTGACATACACATGAACTTGTGAAATCAGCAGTACAATCAAGATGATGAACATCTATCCCTCACCCCCTCATATTTTCTCATGATCGTTGGTTTTCCTGCCCTGCTAACCCTCCTCTCATGAGGTGACCATTGACATACTTTCTGTCAAAGTGAGATTATACAGTATGTTTTCTTTTTTGCCTCACTTATTTTACTCACCATAATTGTATTGATATTCATCCATGTCATTTTTATCGATAAATAGTATTCCAATATAATAATATACCACAAATGCCCTATTGGTGGGCATTTGGATTTTACCAGTTTTTGGCTATAACATAAAAAGGCTGCTATGAACATTTTTATACAAGTCCTTGGACATACATTCATGCATCTTTTTAAGTGAGTAAATTTATTAAGAAAAAAAAAGGACAGGACTGTAGTCCCAGTTTTGCCACCAACCACCTGAGTATGCTTGGGAGAGTCTTTACTTCGCCTTTAACACCCACAAGGTCTTGCTACACTGTGGTTTTGAGTCATAGCCAGAGACTAGATGTTTTTGTTGGTGGTTGGAGGGACTCAGGAGGAGACAGAACTGTCCTTCCCCTTCTGCTTCTCTTTCAGGCTCTCTCCTTTCATTTCACTTTCTTCCAGAGTTGACACATTTGAATCCTGCCCCATCACTCCGGTAAGATAGTGGGAGGCAAGAGCTAGTATTGTCCCAACTTAAGTGGAAGGGAAGAGGTGGGAGGTTAATAGACTGGAATTTTGCAGATCTCCCCTTTTCTCACTCTGTCTACTTCTGAGCCCTCCTGTCTGTTATTTTTTCAGGAATGAGTTTGATATTGTGGTCACATATTAACGGGTGCAAGGGGATAGAGGGGGGGATGGTGGAAGTAAAGGTGGAGTTGTTCCTAGTACAATGTATATGTATTTTTTACTTCACTGTATGGCCATAGAAATCTGTTTCATATTTGCCTAGGGTACCTGTGGGTGCCTTTTCAGAACTTGTTACGGGAGCACAAATCTGCCCATGTAATATCATGCAGTAAAGTTTTGGCAATTAATAATGGACTGACTGTTTTATACAGAATGAAAATGTGGTTCTTTGAGTGGATGGTCTCGTTGATCCTCGCGACTATGCTTTGCCATCAGCCCAGAGGGAAGCTGACAACTGTGAATCCTGAAGCATATATGAATGTGGTAAGTTCAAAGTAACCTGCTTTAAAATGCCTTTGTGACAAGCGTTTTTTCCTTAAATCCATTTGTGTTGCCTAAGTTTTGCCACCAACTCTAATCTCTATCTATCTGATATGCTTTTTACTACCTCTCAATCTTAGATTCAGTTTGCTAATTTTTTTTTAACCAGGTAATATGTGTTTACAAACCTCATTTTATTGTTAAGACTAGATACATCTTCATAAGGAAAAATCATTTTCATTAATTCATTTCCTTTTCAAGTTACACTACACTGGTTTTAAAAAACAACTAAAAGTGTCAAAAGTTCGCAAGAATGTTACTATTGAATGCTAGTTTTAGAATACCTTGAACAGGGTTGTGATTAAGGATGTCCAGGGAACACAGTTCAGATTCAAAATCTTAGGTATCTGAAAAAAATTTTATTAGAACAAATATGCAAAAATAATGCCATGATTATTTAAAACATCTCAAAGTTAGTAATTTTAAGTAAACAATAAGATATATGCATGCCTCATTTTGTTGTAAAATATGGGAAACAATGTTATTAAAGAAAGCAACTTGAAAACATGATTATCGACTTTGAAAGCAATTCATGTTGAATGAAGAGAGTTTGACTGGACATCAAGATCTTAAAGTTAAGTCTTTTTTGCATCCAAATATTTCATAAATCATTCCACCCTACCTCCCTTTTATTATTCTTCCTTGTAAGAATGATAAAATTAAAACCTTGCAATTGTTTATGGTCACTTACTCATTAACATGAAGTTTTCTGCATTATTGAGTTTTCCCTATTCCACTGAGATCCTGATGAATGTAAAAGAAAAATTTGTGCCTGATCTTGTTGAGTAGACAAGGATGACTTTATTCAAAGATGACTGTAGGAACGGGATCCTAGAACCTGATGTCCTCAGAAGGACAGTAGGGTTTTTAAGGGCTGAGGGAGCTAGTGGGAAAGTAGTTGGAGGACATTAAGGGGGTTGCTCATTGGGATAGGATGTTGGCTACAGTTTCAGCAGAGCAAAAATTCAAAAACAATTGATTTTTAAAAATAAAGTCTGGAGAATATCATTGGCTTTTATCTTCTCCTTTGCCTTTTATTATGGGAGATCTTATCCAATTCTGTCCATAGCATTGCCATTGTTCTTTTTCTTCACAGAGTGAAATGATCGCTTACTGGGGATTCCCTAGTGAGGAACATCTAGTTGAGACAGAAGATGGATATATTCTTTGCCTTCACCACATCCCTCATGGGAGGCAGAACCCCTCTGACAGAGGTAAGGAGTTTTCCTGGGAGAGAAAGAAAAGCTCTTAAAAGTAATTGCGCTGCAGGAATTTGGCTGGTTTTTATGGCAGGAACTAACTTGAAATGACTTGAAATGAGATTATTTTTAGACCAATGTACTAAAAGTTTTATATTTCTGTTATATTCATGCAAGACATACAAAATACTTCATATTTTAAAGAAGGACAAGAGTCATCTAGTTTCATAATTTGCTTGAGGCTTCCAATCGAATTTGTTTGAACCTTGACCAGAATCTTTCCTTTGTTATAGGGAAGCAGAAGGCATCTTCTTGAGTGAAATCCTTTGAGCATTAAATAGCTTAGGTAATACATTTGCAGAGTTCAGAAATCAAGAAGAACTCCTTCCCATCACATTCCCCATCTCCCCCATTTCTTGTGTATTCTTTCAAAATCTCTTCTTGTATGTAAAAATGAATACAGAGATTCTCATTTTCCTTACCTTCATTTATATGAAAGGTGTCATGTAACACACACTGATTTATTCCTTGATATATCTTTGAGATCTTTCTCCACACTATGTAGAATGCTTCATCATTCATTTCTACAGATACGTGGTATTCTGCCGGGCACCCATATCAAGGTTTATTTAGCAAGTGTTCAATTGATGGACATTTGAGCTATTTCCAGTTTTCTGCTAACAAATATTACTGCAGTAAATAACCTTGTATGTGTGCAAGATTATAGTATACACTTCCAGAAATAGGCATTTTTTGGAAATAGAGGTTATAAACATTAGTAGTTTTGATAGTTATTGTTAAATTATTTCCATATGAAGTTTTCCTGATATTTATTCTCCTAGTAATGTATGAAAGTTCTTGTGTGTCTGTGTGTGTGTGTTTCTCATTTTACAACTCAAGCAAAACGGCGATTTCCAATGCAGATTCAGGAATTTTAGTCAGTTTACTTGAAACTGTTGGGATCTGACCCTTATTCATTCATCTTCCCAGAAGTAGCTTATTCTTTAACACTTTCTGTTTCTACAAACTTTCCCTGGGAAATTGAGGTTGAGAATAAGGTAAGTATCTCTTATTTAAAATTTGATATGATCAGAAGGGCCACCTAAGGGCCTTATTTTGCCTCAATTCCTTCCCAAATTATTATTCAAAGCAAATTTAAAAGCCTTCTGTGTTAATGTGAGCTTGTATTATTCTCTACTTTTTTTCTTAATCTGATTTACCCTTTTCCTACTTCTCCTCCCAATAAATCCTAGCTATAATAGGGCTTTGATAATTCTTAAGTTCACAAGGCACCCAATGGGCTTCTTGAAATTTAATTTCTAACTCTTTTATACGTACGTGTTCTAAGATTCCTTCTTACAGACATGTTACCAAATGAGTGGTGCGTTGCACTGAGGACTTGTAGTTTTTCTTCTTGCTAAAACACACAAGTGCCGCAGGAATGAAAGACTTGCACACCAAAATTCATATGCAGGAAGGGCCCTGTTTGGTTTATTTCTCTTGCTTATGTATCATGTATTTTTAGATTCGACCAAGGGCTGTGTTTAAAATTAAATTGCCCAAGGATGTTTTGTCTTAGAACAAGAAACCTTGTCTCTAGACTCACATCCTATCTAGTGGCAGAAAGGGCAAGAGGAAGTCATTTTCAAACTTCAAGCGTAAAGAGCTTGTGCAGAGATAAGCAAGGACAGAGCTATTTTTCTCTGACGCAAGAACAGATGAGCTTTAATAAATCATTTAACCATGCACTTGCCAAGATGTTGGAACAAATCCCCACATCTTCCCCTTTATTTTGAGCAGGTTGTTCTACTTAAGTAGCTGTATATACAGCGGCCATGTACTCATATCGTTGTGTGGTATGTTCCCATAGTTGGAAGAAGCATTGGTATCCTATAACAAGACAGAGACAATTAATCTTCCTATTGTTGCCCACTGTTTAAAATCTACATTGGAAAACCATGTTAAACGGTTCTGCCACTGCAACTGTTCAGCTAAGATTTTTAATGTGATTTGTTGAGTTTGACTTTTTAAGTTTCAAAATTGCTGACTTAATTGGAGATGGAAAGCTTCCACTTCATCCAATATATCAATGGACAAGGCACTTTGAAGGTGTTTATTTATTTGGTTCCAATTATGTTGGGTGCCATTCCATTTTAAAGGAGTGAACCAATGTTAGAATGCCTCCAGTCAATTTCATTTATTAGTGGCCCTCCTGGAGGACCCAGTATCCTCCTATTCATGTTGAATCCTTTGAGGATAATGGGGCCTCAGGATCCCACCAGGAGGTGAGGGCAAATACCGGACCTGTTATATGGGCCCAAAAGCTGTGATTAGCACTGCAGGGGTTAAAAGACATAAGCATGAGCAATATGTACATTTTCCATGTTCCCACCTTAGCTAAAGTAGCAGACTTCTGTGAAATAAGCTACAAAACTATTTTTAGGCATCTTAGGACACCCAACTCATGGCATAAGAGCTTATGCTTGGTTGCCCAATTATTTAAGACTCCCCATATAACCAGTTCATTTCCTTGGGGGGATAGTGGTCGATTGCAGGTTGAGCGCTTCCAGGCTTGGTATTGGCTTGTGCTGCAGATTCCATCAGGCCATGGTATGGTTTCACATGCTTTGGTTTTATGTGCTTTCCTAGGGAGAGAACACATGCATACCATTCTCCTCATGTTGAATAAATTTACTGGAGCATGCCAATATTAGCCTCTTGTCCATCCAGGAGTTTGTATAACACTTTAGGATAAATTTTTATAATTGTTATTGAAAATGTTCTGCTGCTGTATAACCATCCTCACTGCAATTTAAAAAAGTATATAAGGCTATTTGTATGACATCCTTTGGACTGGTTAGACCTAACACCTATCCCCCCTTTTTTTGTTTTATAAGAATAATTTTAAGGTGGAGTGAGATGATTTTGTAAAAAAAATTATTTGTTAACATAATATTATTAATATAGTGAAATAGGATTAAAACTACAGATTTTTTATACAGTTAGGTTTTTGTTTTTAGTCTAGGATAGATGATTGGGTTGTGCACACAGCTTCGGGAAAGTGCTGTAAAATTTACTCTTGGCTTGTGCACATATAAATGCAGCTGGCTTGACTTGCCTAAGGAGATATCAGAGAAAGCTTCAAGAAATTTTAAAATAAAGAGATAGTGACATAATTGGCTATTAATTTTTGTAATAAATTAAGCCTATTTAGGGTTGCTGCACACAGCAGTGGTGTTACTTTAATTTTTGAGAGCTTACTGTTATGTATCACCCTGTGGCAGTTTTTAATGTGAATTGGACAAGTATGAGTTAAAGTATCTGCCTTATGGCAGCTTTTAGTGTAAATCAGATGAGTATGAGTTAAAGCGTTCACATTTTGATTTTTAAGTAGAGAGGTTTTTATGATATATATAATTTTTAATAATTAAAATTATGGTTAACAGCATTATATATTTTTAATATTATGTTGGAACATTATTAAATTTACAGGATTTTATATACTCTTTAAGTATTCATATGAACTTTTTACACATACAACTTTAACAGAGGGTTAAAGAATCCTTTTAATTTTATAACACTTTTAAATATTGTTCATTTAACTTGTATCATATTAAATGAACTTAACTATGTTATTACTTTATTTTTTTAAAGATAAAAGAACAAATCCTCTGCAAAAACCTGAAATAAAAGATATTTTTCAGGATCTGACTTTGAGAAAGCATGTTTGAACATTATGTTCTGTTAAACATGATAAGACTTTTTTTTTAAACAGCCAAAGACATGATATGGTTAAAGTACAAGGAGCTATTTTGATAAAAGAGACTTTTGTACACTGATTAATCAAAAGAAAAACTCTTCATAAACTTTTGCTAAAACAGATTAATGTCTTAAGAAACTTTGAGAAAGAACAAAATTTAGCTTTGTATTAGTAGACTATTTGATACTAAAGCTTTTAACACTTGATAGACCCATCAAATCTTAACTTCATCTACAAAAATTCCTTTTCCACACACCTTCTGTACTTCTTGTATTCATCCAGGTTTTGTCCTAAATTTTACTCTTTTTTAATAACTAGTCAATTTATCTTAGGACAAAATTATTTTCTGTTTCCTTAATAATAAAAACACGTTCTGTACACCCTACATACATAAGTTACCAAAATGATGTTCGAAACTGTCTCTAAGCAAAGTTCATACAATATAGTTACCATCAACACTAAACATGTTAAAATAATGATTCAATTTGGTTATAAGCAAATATAACTTTATTTCAAATACCTAGAAGCACGCAATATTAGAAATAGTTTTTTAGAGGCGAGTTGGCAGGGGAGGTTGGCTGCCGATAACTTTTCTTCTTATGAAGTTACTTTTATTATTATCAATTGAGTTTCTGTTTAATAATGGATTTTTGGAATTAGCTATTTAAACACTTTAACTCAAACAATGCTTCCACAAACTTTTTATAATTATTCATAACCACATGGACTATAATTACTTTATCTTAAGACAAATTTTACCTTCACAGAACACATTTTTTCACTGAATGCTACCACAATACTTTTTACAGCTTGCCATATGCATTCATGTTTTGTCCTGCATATTTCCATTTTGATTGTATGAAAACTAGCCATTTTATTTTAGGACAAAACACACCTTTTTGAACAAACATCAAATTTCAGTTAGCATTCCCACAAACTTTTTACTTTTTTTAGTATTCATTTAAGTTTTACATCCTTCGCTTTATCCTGTGAAGAAAAATAAACTATTCCTTTCAATTGAGGCAAGAACTATTTCTTATGAAGACACTTGTAGGAATTTCATTAATGAGGACTTACAATTTTTATCATTGTAGAGTTCTTATTAGCATTTATACTTATCTATTAATATAAGCTTTTATTTATTTTTAGGCCATTTGAATAGAGCTCTTTTAGGAATTTTTATTTATTTATTTTACCATCCAGAGGTATTAAAATATTCTCTGACATTGAACAAAGAGACAAATACAAAAGCAATGATAACACACTAACAGAAACACAAAGTTTACAATTTGACTCATAATTCTAGATTTAGAGTTCCCATAATTCAAAACCTAAGTTCCCTTCTCAGGGAAGTACGAACAAAAGGTCTGTACTGTTTGAAGCAATGTAGTAATTTGTTGTTCTTTCACTCTACAATTAGCTGCTTTCAATAGTTGTTGTGAAGTGTGGAGATAGATCTCCTAGTTGCTTTAATAATGTATTTCCCATGTTATACTAGTGTCTGCAATCAGCTTACCTCTCTCAGGGCAGCTGATGTCCTGTCTGTGCAGGATGCATGGTTTGGACCAATCTTACTATGCAGAGATGTTCTTGTGACAGAACCCAGGGAGCAGCTTACCTCAAGGGTGGCTGTGATCACTGGCAGCGATGAATGTCGGGACTGTAGTTCCCCTGGGCTGTTCCCAGGGGCTGTCCCAAAACATTCCCCTCAGCTGTGGAAAAATCAGCTGCCCCACATTGGGTGCCAGTTGCTTTGGGAATGAAAGACTCACACGCCAAAACTCATGTGCAGGGAGGTCTCCGTCTGGTGTATTTCTCTTGCTTGTATATCATGACTTTTTGGATTCAGCCAAGGACTGTGGTTAAAGATAATTTTCCCAAGGATGTTTTGTCTTGGAACAAGAAACCTTGTCTCTAGACTCACATCCTATCTAGTGGCAGAAAGGACAAGACGTGGCTGTTTTCAAATTTCAAGTGCAAAGAGATAGCTTATGCAGAGATAAGCAAGGACAGTGCTCTATTTGCTCTGAAGCAAAAAGAGATGAGCTTTAATAAATCATTTACCATGCCCTTGGTGAGTGATAGAACTAATCCCACACACAAGCATATATTTTATGCCAGAGTGAGCATATTATCTTTGTTTCCTTCCTTCCCTTTTTTTTTCAACCCGAGTACATGGTGTTTACTGATTTCCAATCCCACATATAGAAAAATATATGTTGATAATTTTAATGATATTTTATTGTAGTCATTAATTGATGATTCTAATCAGTAATGTGTGTAATTGTTAAGAGAGGCCAGGACCTCAGTAAAACATGCTGAGGGAATGTGGCTTCTCTTTTCCTATTCTCCTCCAGGCTTTTCTCTCCATCCATTAATTAAAGCAAATGGTGCTACCTGCCCTACAGATGTGTTTATTGCTCCTGCCACATGTGCAGGTGCCTCACCATGGAATACTAAGAAAGAAAATTCTTGATTTGCTCCCAGATGGTGGGAAGAAAAGTTAGGAGACCTCAGTTCTAGATATTGGTCTGCACCCAACTGTTTATATGCTTCCACCTCTGTGAACCTCAGATTCTTCAAATGTAAAAACAGTTACTTGGCCAGGACAATCTCCATGTTCCCCTTTAGTCATCTTCACTCTCAGGTCTCTTGGGTTTTCTCCTGTCTCCTTCCTTCCTGCCTTCCTCCCTTCCTCCCCTTCCCTTCCTTCCTCTACCTGCCCCTTTCTCTTTCTTTCTGGGTGTGTATGTGTGTGTGTTTTGGGGGGAGGGAGGTTGATACATTGGTCTCCAGAATGGGGAGCATAAACTGAGAGTAGCCTGAGCTAAATCTGTTCATATATTAGTGCCCCCAAATGCCTACTCTGTGCTGAAGAGGCCTCTCTAGTTGGGTGATCAGTGACATGTATATGACTCCTGCTGTGAGCTCAACTCAGAAGGAAGTTTTAAAGGGAATCTGTGAGAAAGGGGTGAGTAATCTAAGGGAATGAGTGATTTTCCTTAGACCTGAATAGGTACTTCTCTGATGGTTTGCAATTCCCTGACTCCAGGCAGCACACGAGATTGAGGGTTTTAATTGTCCTTCAGCTCCCATCTGAATTGTCCTTCACTCCTGTTTGGGAGTGGTGGTGTTAATTTGGCTCTTTTAAGACCAAAGAGACAAAAAGGATACCGAAAGTCCTTCAGTCCTAGAGTGGCATCTGGAACTCGTGGGACTCATGGGACTCATCTCATCCAGGCCACTCCTGACTTGCCTGCGTATTAATAGCACTGCTGTCCTCTAATGACCTGGACTGGAAACTACAGAATATTTCTTGACTTCCATCTTTAAGTAGCTGTCAAGTTCCTCTCTAGGCTGCCTGTGTTATATGCTTCAGTTCACCCCACCCTTTGCTTCCCTGCCCAGCACCCAAGCTAGGCTTTTGTTCACAGGGCACTAGAAAGAAGTTCAGAAACCAAGAGACATGAACCATTTCCATTTGTGAGGCTCCCCATACATTAAGAAATACAAAGAAATTTCCAAACAGGAGTATAGAATTTCAGTCTGCTTGTAATTTAGAAAAGCAATGCTTTTAACACTCACAAATATAATGCTATATATCTGTACAGTTTACAAGAGAATAAGAATTTGTATTAAAGCATTATTCATTTACCTGTACCTCATTCAGCATGGAACTTGATTTGACAGCTGTATTGATGGTCTTTCAGTCCTGCCTCAGTGGGCCTCTCTGATTATCTGTAACTTCACTTGGAAATCATTAGAGACTTCTCATGAGCAGAGGGCTGGTCCGTGGCCCAGCTCTGTGTCCTCTTAGCAGCACTGCTCTCCTCTCTGGCAGACTCCCTGTTTTTTTCTTTGTTTTCTTTGTGCCTGCTTTGGCCATTCAACAATCTTCAGGGCCCTAATGAATGAACATACCCACCTTTACTTATATTCTTTCCCTCTAGCTGTTGTCTGTACCATTCATCCTTTCTATGTAGTATTGGAACTTTGAAGTTCACCATGTTCATGATGACAGTGATTACTGTGATAGGCTGTGATGTCTATGGTGACCTACTCTGTAGGGGTAAGAATCTCTCTCTCTCAAGGTTTTTTGAGGAATGCTTGAGAACCATTGATTGTCAATCATGTTTACTCATTAGCCAATAAATATTATTTATTAGTTGTATAGGTTTTAATTGGTTCCAGAGCAAAATTATAAATAGTATAATTGAAGTTAGGTCTGTTATATTAATAAATGTCAAAAAAATGACTCCCTGGATCCCTCAAATCCAAATGAATTATTTCTTCTTTGCTAAACTCCCCCCTGGACTGTAGCTGGTCACACACCACTGAATTGATGCCTACTGTCCTTGGTCCTCTATTTTTTCCCCACCTGAGACATTTTATTTGTGTGTATATATTACATCCTGGAAAAAAAAATCCCAGGATTTTCTTTCCTGTGTGTTTTCACCTTGCTTCCTTTTTGGTCCATGATACCAGTTGATATCGTCAGTACAAAGAAACCAAACTGACAGATGGGAGCAGATTATTCTGCCGTTTTTCCAGATCTTTGAGTTGCACATCAAATCTGGGGCTAATCACTCTGTACTTGCCTGTGAGTTTCACAAGAACCTGCCTGTGAGTTTCACAACAATTTTCCCAGCCTTCTGATCATAAAGGATTTCAAATTTGCCAGGGTAGTCTTGCTTCATCATCACAGTTAGAACCAGCTGATGATTGGCAAGCACAGCATGATAATAATCTGGCAGTTCTCTCTCACATCACCCAGGATGTTCATGTGCACCATTGTGGTGGATTGGAAAGGTGGCAGAAAGACTGTCTTTTTTAAAATAATAATTCTTTCCATCCTTCCAGGCTCCACTTGAATTCCAGCTCTCCCTGATTGCTCAAGTGAAGAGGAAACCCCTTCCTCTGATCAAGCGAATGCCTCTTGAGATGCTTCTCTTTTTCTGCTTCAGGGTTGATTTGTTTGTGTACTTCTCCTTACCCTAAACTTCTCCCTACATCAATTTTGAAGGCAGAGACTGGGAGATTTTTGTAGCCCTCCTAGCAACTAGCAGCCCCTGAGCATGGCAAGCCTAACCACGAGTCATATCAGGGCACTCTTCGGAAACCTAATGAAAGCAATGGACATTAAGTAATGGAATTTTTTTTTCTGTCATCATTTATTCCTTCCTTCTTTCACACCATGTGCCATACTCTGAGTTAAATGCTATGGGCACAGCAGTAAAGAAGACAGACCAAATCACTGCCTCCATGGAGCTTAATGATCATGCTGACTCTGGCTGGGGGTGGAGAGAAAAGCATTCCGAAGAGGGTGGTTTCCTTCCCTGCTCTGTGGTGCAGGTGCCATTGTGTTCACTCCTGCAGTGGGTTGTCCCTTTGCAGCTGGAAGACTGTGTAAGATGAGGCTGCAAGAAGCAGCAGAGGGTGCAGACTCCTGAAAGCTGCTTGTGAAAGTGCAAAGTGCTGGACTCTGGGGTCAGTGGAGATTGTTAAATGAGTTCTCAGACAGCTTGACATAAGTGTCTTACTATCCTTATTTTATAGATGAGAAAACCCAGCTTTCCAGGGGCTAAATAACTAGTCTAACTTGGTTGATAGTGAATACGGGATTCACACGGGCTCTGGACTAAGTTCCTAGCCTCTCAAAATTTTCTTGCTCTTTGCCCTGGTAGATCCACAGGGTAGTCTGGTGGACAGGCTTCTATTGTTTAAGTTTCTAGACAGAAGAGAATTAGAGATAAGTTTTCCTTCTCATTTACTCCAGTGGTTAAAAGACCAGTGGTTAAAAGCAAGGGGTTTGAAAAGAGGAGGCTGGCGTTTCAACTGTGGCTCACTCCCAGCACAGAGCTCCAGGGTAGGCTACTTACTGTCTCCAGGCGTCAGTTGCCTCATCCTCAAAGCCAGTTGATTATACCATCTTCCTTCTAATGTAATCCATATATAATACAGTGCTTGCACAAAATTGGTAACATTTAGGGTAAATACTAGTAATAAGGACAATTCACCAGTTATCAGAATTTCATCTTGAATAGGTGGGGCAGGCTCAGGAACCCCCTTCAGTCCCAGAGCTTTTATCTGAGGCTTCTCACCACAGTTACTTGTTTAGTGTTTTTAGCTGTTTTTTGGGGCCAGCATTTCAAAATTAGAATTAGGCTGTAAAAATGAATTCAGTAGCCTCGTTCTTAGCCTGTCTTAGGGATGGTTGAACCAGCTCTTGAACTTCGGGTTACTACACAGCTGAGTGTCTGCTTTGATAGATATGAAGTCTTCCTGACCTGTTCAGACTCACAGACCATTGCAGAGGTGTGTTGTGGGGCAACTCATTGCATTTCTCAATACAAAGTAATAGGAATGTGTGTGAACCATAAGCAACGCCCCTGTTGCCCTTTTGTTTAGACCCTGCTATTGCAGGGGACAGGGGATCCTTAAGCAACTTACAGCTATTCTAGAAGGCTCTGGGTTATAAGGCTTCTTCTGAATTAGCAAGGTGCAGACCTTTTCCTCTGCTATTCTGAGGGCATGTGAGCCTGGGCTGTCAGGCTGGGAAGGGAGCTGTGGTTCCAGGTAAGATAAAGACCTCGGCTGCATCAGTGTCCTCTGGGGAACTATCTTGAAAATATAGATTCTTGGACCTCATCTATGAGCCTCTGGACAAGGGCTTAGGAAGCTGAGTACTTAACAAGCTGCCCAGGTGTGTCTGCTGAGCAGCCAGGGTAGGAGCTACTTTGTAGACTCTGAAAAAACGCTTGTACACCCAAAATGTGGCATGCAGTTTCCTAAAGGGCTGTGTCTCCTCACGCCCACACATGGGATGTCAGAATTTAAGAACCCTGAGGGTAGATCGAGGCAAGGAGGCTGAGAGGGACTTGTGGATATCTGACATCTCCTTGAAGATGCTCCCCATCCTCTCTCTTGTTTGGAGAGGCCATGCATTGCCTAGTTAAAGCCAGGTCCAAGAGTCATGCCACCTGCATTGGAATCTTGGTTCCACCTTTGCTGGCTTCATGTCTGTGGACAGCTTATTTATCCCCTTGTTCCTCAGAGTCCTTTTCTGCAAAATAGGGGGAAAAACTGGTCTCCAGGTATATTAGTTTTCCTAGCTCTGCTGGGAAAATTACTGCAGACTTAGTGGCCTTAAACACAGATTTCTCATCTTACAATTTTGGAGGTCACAAGTCATAAATCAAGGTGTCAGCAGGGCTGTGTTCCTTTTGGAGGTTCTAGAAGAGAAGCTGTTCCCTGGTCTTTTCCTGCTAGTAGGGACTGCACACATTCCTTGGCTTGTAGATCATCATTCCAAGCCCTGGTTCCATTGTCAGAGCTTATTTTTCTGACTTTGATCCTCTTGCCTCTATCTCATAAGGACCCTTGTGATTTCAATGAGTCCTTCTGGACATTCCAGGATGCTCTCTCGTCAGGATCCTTAAGTCAATCATATCTGCAAAGTCCCTTTTCCCATGTAAGTAACTCCTGGGATTTGGAAGTGGACGTCTTTGGGGTTCCAGGATTCAGCAGACCGTGCCAACTCTGCAGCTTGTCATGTGGCTTGTTTGAGATAATGCATGGAAGTCCTTACAGGGAGCCTAACACATAGTCAACACTTGGTATGGTCTTACTGTTACTCCGATTTTCTGAATTAAAGAATGTCACTTCATTTTATGTTTCTTTATGGTGCTAATACTATTTTATTTTATATTATATATTTACTGTGATCATCAGCGGCTGTTTTTGTTTTAAATCTTTGATAGGTATCAGGCACTCTATCATCCCCCTTTAGGAAAGAACACCTGTATTTCAGAGAGGTTGAATAACTCCTACAAAGTTTCACAGCTAGTAAAAGCCAAGGCCTGGCTCAGGCTTACAGCTGTATTTTTACCCCTACTCTTGACCTACTGCTTACTTTTCCTTCTGGTTCTTCCCTGGAGAACAATGTGGTGTTTGCAACCTTTTCAGAGCATGGTGGAGGCTTATTGAGACAAGTGTTGCAGTGGAGAAGGGCAGGAGCTTGGGAGGCAGGAGCAACTTCCCCACTCACCCGATCAGCTTTCTCCTGTGGCTTGTGGCCACAGCAGATTCAGTTTTGGAGCCTGCGTAATGCCCTCTTCACCTCCACCCACATTTGGGCCTAATCAGGTGGTCACCATCATGCTGCTTCTCTTTGTCACCTCTGTGCTAATGACTTACTTGACCTGGATAACGTACCTTGCCATCTCTGGACCAAGAAGTGATCCTTCTAGGCCTTGCTGTTGGCTACCAGTCTTCCTAGAGCACATCTGATGGGAGCATCCCTTGTCTTGTTGGTTTGTTGGTCAGACAAAGCCAGGCCTTGCGGGGCTGAGGTGCATGCAGTAGGCTGGTCCTCAGAGGAACTACCTGGGTGGGCAGGTTGGGCGGGCAGGGTTGAGGTTGGTGTCCCTGCCTCCATTCTCTATCTCCTCCACCTAAAAGAGATTATTTTCTTCCAAGACTTGATGCATAGCCCTCTAAAATAGCTTTACTCTGTTGGCCCATCATTCCCTGGGGTCCTTCTGTATGTTCTAGGTTGACTTCTCTCTTGTTAAACCTTCTTTCCTATAGCAAAGTGGTTAAAAGCACGACCCTGACATAGGACATAATTGGTTTCAAATCCCAGCTCCCCTCTTACTAGCTCTAATTCTTCCTTAGGCAAGTTGTTTGACATCTCTTAGCCACAATTACCCATTCCTTTCAATGGGAATAGGACCAGCCTCACAGCATTTTCAGCCCCACTACAGCACATAAGCACTCAATAATACCTAATTATCATTTCAATCAGCTTCTCTCTAGCAAGGTGAGAAAAATTCAATTAAAACAATTCACCTGAACAGGGGTTCTTAACCAGGGGTCCATGCTTGATTTGAAAAAAATCAGTAGACTCATTGCTTTTATTTTTCTGGCCCCTAACTGAAATTTAGCATTTCCTTCACTTATGAATGTATGCAGTGAATAAATTACAGCAGTGTCCATTTCACCTGACTGGCAAAGGGGTCTGTGGAACAAAACGTTTAAGAATCCGGCAGTAGAAGGTGTGAATGGAGTGGGCTTAACCCACCCACAGAGAAACTTCTTTTGCCAGCAAATCCTCAAGTCTTTGATGGATTTTGGTTTGTGCAAGAGCTGTATTTTACCTTCCTTCTGTCCCTACTGGGAGCAGAGAGAGAACTGGCAGACAGGAGGGAGGGCTGTTTCCAGTGCCCTGCTCTCTTCACCACTTTCTTGCCTTCATGCAATCAAGCAATTAGTGCCTACTTTTCACTGATTTTCTACCCTGGGATTTAATATTTTCTTTGTGGATGACCCATGATGCTTAATAGAAATACCATAGGAAGCAGACTGGCCCACTGGATAGGTTCCCTGTGCTGCTGATAAGGACAGAAGGGGTCACAGAAGAACACACAGTGAACGGACACAGAGAGCAAGACAACTGCAAATGGCGGGGGGGGGGGGGGGGGGGGGAGGGAAGAGAAATAGATACAAAATAAATCTTTAAAAAAACAATAGAAATACCGCTTCAGAAGTGCAGTGGGTTATTTCGACTACATCTCTCTCATGCCAAGGGCCCTTATGTTCGAAATGAAACAGGATCTCTCGGCTCCCAAGTCTGTTACTTCCACTATGTCACAGGGTCCCAGGTACAAGTGAGCAGAAAATAAATTCCCATATACATATATGTATATGAATATTCAAATGAATTAATATTTATGAACTTGTGCTTTCTTTCTTTTGATTTATTCTGCTGAGATACATTGTGAGAAATCCAATTACTGGATCAAATTATAGACATCATTTATAAGTTCCTAAAAATATATTAAAAAATTAACAAACCAGTGTGTCTTTTTTCTAGGGATGTAAAAAGAGTCTAGTTTAACTGCCACCCTTCCAGCACTGTTTAAAAACATTCTTACTAATGTTATATAGAAGTACATTGCTCTCTCAAAATTTAATTTGTTTCTATTTCATTATTTGTGGAATCTTTTATGAATGATCCATTTACCGATATATAATGTTTGCTTTGAAGCTTGGTGCTTCTCTTTTTTTTTAGCGTTTTTTATTGTATGTATTTGAAGATACATAGATCACAAAAAAATGTTACATTAAAAAATATAAGAGGTTCTCACACTCCACTCCCCACTCCTCCCACATGAACAACCTCTTTCATCATTGTGGCACATTCATTGCATTTGGTGAATACATTTTGGAGCACTGCTGCTCCACATGGATTATAGTTTACATTGTAATTTCACTCCTGACCCAACCGCAAATCAGTTGAACCAAGACCTGAGGGAGGGAGTGGGAATGAAAAGGGACAAGAGACACAAAGAATGGAGACAAGACAGGATCCTGATCAAGGCTCATTTATTGAGGGTCAATCAGGGGTATTTATAGCCAGGGATGAATGAGGTGGTACATATTGATGACAACACATGTGTCAGTAAATGATTGGTTAACTAGATTTTGATTCTCGTGCCACACACACGTGCAGATGGTTATTTGGCAACTTCCAGGGAAAGACTTTTGTGCTCTTTAGGGAGTGCCCAATTAGAGCCTGGGGGAGTGGCGTAAGAATAGAAACTTAATTGCTTCAGCAAGGGTGGGGAAACCGAAACTTAACCCGGTTAGTATCTAAAAATAGCGCTTAGCAACAAGATAGCCAATACAACACCTGTGCCAGAGGCAGCTTCCCACAATTTCTCCCCCAGTGCATTCACTGGGTTATGACAGCTTATATAATGTATAGCATCTGTCCCTGCAATATTATTCAGGACTGCTAACTCTTAGATGTGAGTGTCTTTCAGGTTCCAAGCCAGTTGTGTTTCTGCAGCATGGCTTCCTTGAAGATTCCAGTGTCTGGGTCTCTAACCTCGCCAACAGCAGCCTGGGCTTCATTCTCGCGGATGCTGGTTTTGACGTGTGGATGGGGAACAGCCGGGGAAACACCTGGTCTCGGAAACACAGGACTCTTTCAGTTTCTCAGGATGAATTTTGGGCTTTCAGGTATATTTGAGTTGATTACCACATGGGCCTCTTTCCTTAGTGCCCTTAGTTCAGACATGTGGGGATTTCAGCAGTGATTGCAGATAGAGTGTGACTCTGAACTCTTAGGAGAGGAGAAACTGATGTCTTATGAAAGATTTTACACCTCCTTAATTGAATAAATAGCAGTAGAGGACATCATAGATAAATAATTACATCATAGGCATTAGATTTGACTAGGAATTAGGAATTCTTAAGTTATTTTAGCATTCTTACTGGTTAGGATGCTGCTGGGCAAATTTTATCCCTTCCCCTTCCCCTTCCTCCATAAACATGTATTTGAAATATTCATTTTTCTTCTTTCCAGAAATTCTCACCTCTGAAATTTTCTTCTTTCTCTTACTTCTGGCTCTAGCAATTAATAGCAGTATGACATTGAACAATTTATCCTAGGTCCTCTGTGCTTCAGTTTCCTTATCTGTAAAATTGGGATAAGACACCCCTATCTCATAAGGTTTTTGGAGCAAAGCCAGGAGTTCTGAATGACAGAGAAACCCAAAATGATACTCAGAGATGTAAGGAACAGATTTATTATGTGCGGGCTCAGAGGAGAGTCAGTCTCCAAATTCTGAGACCCGTTTTTCAGTTTTCACAGGTTTATATAGGATTTTATGTGGGATCAGCATGACTTTTGCTCATTGGTAATGTGTTGCTAGGTGATATTTTGCAAGTGGGGTTACAGAAGCAGAATGTAGGTGCAAGGTCACCAGCTGATTTATAGAAGCGGGGGCTGGAGTGTTTGTTAGATTACAGAAGTGGGGGGCAGGAGTCTTTCTGTGATATTCTCCTGCAAGACCATGTTCTCACGGGCTGATTTACAGAAGCTGATTTACAGAACCTGGCTGATTTACAGAAGATATCATTAGATATCTTTTCTGCAAGGTTATGCTTTTTATTTCTTAACAAGGTAATTGGGAGGTTAAAGAAGGTACGTGAGAAGCATCTGGCCCAGAGTCTGGTCCAGAGTCTGGCCCATCGTAAGTGCTCATGAACAGCTGGCTTTTCCTTCGTGGTTGACACTCACTCGAGTGTGCACTACTCACATGCAGGGCTTCAGAGTCCTGTGCCCAGGACCAGGCATTAGAGAAGGAAGCTCTATGGCCTCCTCCAGGCTTGCTTCCCATCTGCCAGACCGTGCTTGCTGAGGACTTGAAACGCAAGTATGAGAGCCTTTACCTAAAGATGCAACATGAATATGTTTCTTGTAGCACTACTCACAATAGTGAAAAACTGGAAACTACCCAAATGCCCATCAACAATGGACTGGAAAATTAAAATGTGGTATATTCTCACACTGGAATGAGAACTAACAACCCATAACTCTATGACATGGTTGAAGTCAGACACAGAAGAATACATCCTGTATAATTCCATTCATATACAATTTCCAAGAATGATAAAACTATATTTGGTGTAAAAAATTAGGATAATAGTTACCTTTGGGAAGCATGACAGGAAGGGGGCTCAAGCGAATTTCTGGGCTTCTGGTAATGTTCTGCTTCCTCTGCTTTGCGCTGGTTTACCCAGATGTGTTCAGCTTGTGATTAGTCTTTATGTATATGCCGGTATTCTTTGTATGTAATATTTCAGTGAATCAGTTCCTTTTTGGATTATAGTTATGATGAGATGGCAAATTATGACTTACCAGTTTCAGTTAACTACATTCTGAATAAAACTGGCCAAGAACAATTGTATTACGTGGCTCATTCTCAAGGCACCACAATAGGTATGTAATAAAAGTGGAAAGTTTACAGAATGTCTTTTTTTTTGGCAGAGTTTGCTTTTGTTCTTTTTTTTTAAAGTTTTATTTTTATTTAGTTCTCTCCCCTTTCCCCCACTCCACCCCCATCTGTCTGCTCTCTTGTGTCCATTCTCTATGTGTTCTGTATCCGATTGCATTCTCAGTGGCTTTGGGAATCTGTGACTCTCTTTTAGTCGTGTCATCTTGCTGCATCAGCTCTCTGTGTGTGTGGCTCAACTCTTGGGCAGGCTGCACTTTTTTCACGCATGGCAACTCTCCTTGTGGTGCGCACTTGTTGTGCGTGGGACACCCCTATGCGGGGGCCTCCGTGGGTGGCATGGTGCTCCTTACATGTGGCAGCACTGTGTGTGGGGCAGCTCACCACACAGGCCAGGGGGCCCTGGGTCTGAACCCTGCACCTCCTACATGGTAGGCGGATGGTCTATTATTTGAACCACATCTGCTTTCCTGCATTTGTTCTTAATAGTGAAATACATATTAAAAAAAAAAAAGAACTATAAAGAAATAGTTATTTCACATGCAAGTTTTTTATTTTTTATTTTTTTTTATGCCAAGCGGAAATAACAAATAGGGCAAGGAGTTTTGGTAATATTTGCTTTTCTCTAGAAATTCAGATTTTAATAAAAATGGATAAACATGGTGTATTGCTCTGTTCAAATTGCAGGAGCCTACTATATATTATAAATTTTACTAGTTAAGCAATATATAGGAATGTTAGAAGATGGAGAACAAGAAGTTTTAAAAGTTGAGAGACTTAAAAAATATATACAAGATAATACATTGACTTTTAAAGTTAAATGGAACAAAACTAGCTGCAAGATTGCTAGGTTACACTGACATTATTTAAAAATGTTAAAAAAAATTTTTCCAACTAATTTTTCTTTTTAACATTATGTTCTCAGGATAGTTAGACATTTTTTTAAAAAGATTTATTTATTTATTCCCCCCCTACTTATGGCTTGTTCCTTTCTTTTGCTGTCTCTTCTCTGTGTCCATTTGCTGCACGTTTTTTCTGTATCTCCTTGTCTCTCTCTGTTGTGTCATGTTGCTAGTCAGCTGTCCATGGCACATGGGCCGTCAGCTCTCTGCTGGGTGTGGGCTAGCTTGCCTTCACAAGGAGGCCCACAATGCAAACCCAGCACCTCCCATGTAGTAGATGGGAGCCCAAATGATGGAGCCACAGTCGCTTCTGGTTTTTAAAATTTATATGCATTTTTATTTGTGGTGATTATAAATCAATGTGTTGATTTAAAGAAAATAAAAATTACCCATGATTCTATCAACAAATTCTAATATGAAAGCATCAGAATCCAAAATTTTTAACTTTGTTAAGAGGTTAAGGAACTGCCCCATAATTTGTTTAATTCTGTTGCATATTTGAGTGTTTATTGTGTGTAACACCTTTGTGGTCATGTTGCATGATCTCCTTAGAATAAGTTCTAGAAGAATTACTATACTGCAAGTACAAATGCTTTTAAATGTCTTGGTATGTACAGTTAAATTGCCTCACTCTCACCACCACCAAACACTCTTTGCAAATTTGGGAGGCTAAGACCAAAAAAGCAACTTGAATATATTTGCATATCTTAGGAATGGGGTTAGGCTCTCTTCTTTGACCTATCTACTTGTGTCCTTCATCCTACTTCTTTGTCAGGTGACATTCTAGGATCTAGTTTATGGCAGAAAGTAGCCTGAAAGGAAGCAAAAATATTTTGAAGCTACAGATTCTAAATGTGCATAGTTCCTTTTAAGTGGTTATGTAACTGGACAGCCTGCCAGTCCTTAGGGATGGAAGGAAGGGGGAGTGGGGGAGGAAGATGGTCAGGTGGAGCTGTTGGGGATGGACTTTACATGGCAAGGTTCAAATTGCTCAAGGAACAGGGAACATCTTCTGCTTCAGGCAATCTGGATTTCTTTCGGTGCTTATCTAGGTTGAGATTTGGAAGAAGCACTTCAAAAATATTTGTTTTACGTATTTAGTTTTAGAGTTTTTGCACATGAAAATTCAAGGGCCCCATTTCAAATGTTTTGCTCCCTGATTGCAGCATTGCTGGCATGGTT
Organism: Dasypus novemcinctus; assembly: GCF_030445035.2. Classification (NCBI taxonomy): domain Eukaryota; kingdom Metazoa; phylum Chordata; class Mammalia; order Cingulata; family Dasypodidae; genus Dasypus; species Dasypus novemcinctus. The sequence goes on from NC_080678.1 coordinate 52,331,426, forward strand.
CTCAGGCTTTCTCTAGAGCATGACACAAAAGGGCAGCCCTTGCCTTTAACAACAGATTCTCAACATGGAATTCCTATTTTCTTCCTTTTGTTTGCATAGGTTTTATAGCATTTTCACGGATCCCTTGGCTGGCCAAAAGGATTAAAATATTTTTTGCCCTGGCTCCTGTGACTTTAGCCAAATTCAGCACTAGTCCTTTAGTCGTATTGCTAAAACTTCCAGATCTTCTCCTCAAGGTACCTTGATCGCCCCTCCCCCTGCCCAGAAATTTCCTTTTCAGATTTGAAGAATTTGCCAGTGGTGGGAAATGTAGGCCTTCCTCCTCTTCAATTTGTTTTTCAATAAAACAGAAGGGTTTTTTTCTCTTCACAGTTGTCACAGTTTGAAGTAGTTATGAATTCCAAAAAAATAATATTGGATTATGTTTGTAAACTGTTTTGTACCTGGGCATGACTAAATTATGATTATGGCTCTGATTGGGCAACATCAGTAGTGTGTTGAGTCCCCGCCTCTTCGTGGGTGGGGACTCTCAGATAAAAGGGGCATGACAAAGGGCAGAGTTGAAGCTTTTTGATGCTAGAAGTTTTTTGATGTTGGAGTTATGATGTTGGAGTTTGATGCTTAAGTCTTAAGCTAGAGCCCCAGGAAGTAAACACACAGAGGAAAGAGATGCAAACCCCAGGAAGAGAAGAACCCTGAGCCCGGAGAGAAGCAAGATCCAGGAAGAGAGGAACCAGGCAACCTGAACCCTGGCTGTTGTCAGCAATCTTCCTGCTCCAACATGTAAAAAAAGACTTCCGTGAAGGAAGAAGCTTACACTTTATGGCCTAGTATCTGTAAGCTGCTACCCCAAATAAATGTTCATTATCAAGGCCAGCAGATTTCTGGAATTTTGCATCAGCACCTCTTTGGCTGACTAATACAATGGTTTTTCTTAAATACACATGCCTTTCAGAGAGGCTGTACCAGTTTCATCCCCGATCAGCAGGTTATGAGCACCGCATTTCCCCATTCTGAGGGGACTTCATAACAATAAAAATTCATGAATACCTCAGTTCCTGGAGATTGTGAATAAGTAGTGTGTAAAAATACAAACTTGTTCTCCCCCTTCACTCTCTCTCTGCATTGGAGAAAGTTTTTTCTTAAATCTTCAGTGGGGCCTTGGGATGTGTGTCCTTCACAAATCACCCTGTAGATTCTGATGTAGGTGAAAGAGCCTGGATTTGTGATCATCACTTCCAGACGATTGTGTTTTGGAGTATCGCAGAAAATTGACAGAGTGGTCAAATATTCAAAAAAACCTTTGAATTAGCTGCTCTGATAAGTGCACATTACGTCCATGAATGTTAAATTTTTCTTCTAATTCTTTCTCAAAACACAAATTATAAAGAAATCAAAGTTGATATATGTAATTCTGTATATACATAAGGTGAATTTTGCTTTGTCAGTATATTCTGCCCTTCAGTGTAATTTTGTGGAGTTTGTCACAGTAGTGCTGGGTAGCAGTTCTGAAGTATAAGGTCAACCTCACATCTCATGTCAGTCAAAAGGAAATCTTGAGTTATTGTGATTCAGGTCATTAATGAGTCATCCTATTAACTTGTTTGCTAGGTGTTTTTTTTTCTTTGTTCCTACTTGTTTTTAACAGAGCCTCAAAACTATGCTTTTGTCACATGTGGCCCTTATGTAGTCTCAAAGCAAGAATTTATAAAAATGCCTTTTCATGTCACATGACCTCTGCATGCCAAATTTACTTCCTTGATCTCCCCAACTAATACTAGAGTGATAAGCCTGGAAAAAAGAAAAATTAAAGGAGATGCAGTGTTGATCTTTAGAGCTTGATGGGATGTCTTGTAGAAGATAGTTTTCATAGAAATCACAAGCTTGTGTGTTCATGGGTCAAATTTGCCTGGAGAAGGGTTGAATATGGTCTGTAATATGTTTTAAATTTAAATACCACCATTTAAAAAGTGGAGTATTTAACATTAAAATCTTGATTGCTGATTATTTTGGGGGGAGAGGAAGAAGCTGTGCACCACTGGGCCCATAGTCCTATCCCCAGGCAGGACAGAGCCTGCTGCAGTTGTACCCTGTAGACTGAGCACAAGCTTTCCAGTTCTCTGCAGTTGTCAACAGTCCCTAGTCATAAACACTGAGGCAGGTGGCATTTTCCCTTCACAGTTTTACTAATTTATATTTACTTGCTGCCTTTTAGACCTTTGAATTTCTCCTGCTTGACCATCCAGAGGGTAGGAATGAGCAAGAGTGTAAATTGTAAATGGGTTTGGGTTCAATATAAGGAAGATTTGTTTCCTATTGTACAAGTGTGGGAAAGTTTACCTTGTGGGCATAATAAGTACCCTGGATCTACTTGAGCACAAGTCCAGTGACCATTGCTCAGGAAAGATGTAGATCAGGTGTTGACAAATATTTTCTAACAGGCCAGAGAGTAAATACAGTAAATATTTTCGGGGGGCCATATATATGTTGTTGCCATGATTCAATTCTGCTGTTGTGTGAAAGCAGCGAGGGCCAATACATAGATAAATAAGTGTGTCTGTGTTCCAATTAAACTATTTTCTAAAACAGTTAGGGGACCAGATTTGGCTCATGACCCCTGATTGGACTAGGCAGATGTACCCTCAGCAGAAACTGCTAATCAGTCACAGCCTCAAGTCTTTCTCAGAAGTCAGGATCAGCCCATCACAGTCAGGTGAAAACTATCTGGGGCTGGCTCTGGGATGAGTGAGCATTAAGGCCCTTTCCCACTATAGAAGGCAGCTGTAAAATGAGTGGATTTTCTGCCTCCTTTCCTTCATTTGAGAATTTAGGCACATGTCTGTAACATTGGGGTAGATTATCATATTTAGCCTTAGTAAACTTATGTCATCAGGATGTTGTTTGATTTTCCACTGGTTGTCATTTTACTCCTGAGTTCACCTATGGATGTCCTTGCCTCTGGTCTCTGCTTCTAATGTGGGTCATGGAAACCTTTGTACCAGAAAGAGATACTGAATATATTCTTGGGTTTGTTTCTCTTTTATAGAATTTATTTGGAGTCAAAGAATTTCTTCCCCAGAGTACATTTTTGAAGTGGCTTAGTACTCATATTTGTCCCCATGTCATTCTGAAGGAGCTTTGTGGAAATCTCCTTTTTGTTCTGAGTGGATTTAATGAGAAAAATTTAAATATGGTATGTAATTACTCTGTATTTAAATTTGAATGACTTTCCATATATATGCACATATGTTTATATGTTCATGTGTATTTCTTTTATAATGTGTAATCCTTTGGCCAGCAATATACTGGTGTTACTAAATATATTTGTAGTTTACAATGTTGCATTTTTGAAAACATGTTTTAAAATTCTGGGGTGAAAGTTGCAGAGATTTTTTAAAATGTTATCTACTTTTCTTTTTTTCTGCTGATAAAAGTAATGTGACATTTGTATATAAGATTGTAAAATTCAGAGAAGCATTAAGAAGAAAATAAAACTACCTATAATCACAACCCATTAGGCTGCATGGTTACCATGTGGTTGCTTTTCATTTCCTTCCTATATAGTCTGTGTGTGTGTGTTGTACATATTTCATAGGACTTATTTATAGTCGAGAAATTTTTCCTGCCCATAATCTCTCTTGTATTTGAGGATACAACTCTGTAGTTTTAATGTTTTAAAGGATAATATATGTGTATTATTGATATTACCTTAATGCTGTTTTCATTCATAGTTAAATGTATTTATTTTGCAGTCTAGAGTGGATGTATATACAACACACAGTCCTGCTGGAACTTCTGTGCAAAACTTGTTACACTGGGGTCAGGTAGGTATTCCAGGAGCAAAGTTGGGGGTTTGTGTAGCATCATTGCTAGAAAGGTCTGCATGTTCCATGCAGTACCTCTCTGCAAATGTTTTCCAAGTAGAAGGACAATCTGCTTACAAATATGAGCTGATTTCCTTCCCTGGAGTCCTGGATTCCTCATTGAGTTAGTCTGGCTTTTGCTGTCCTCTCTGGAGCATACTACACCATGCCGTGGGTTCACCAAACTAATTGTTTTGACTAATTTCTTTTCTCTTCCCTTCTCTTCGATGTTCTGCTGTTCGCTGAGACTCAGATTTATTTAATTCCATGTTGCTTCATAAAACATGCTTTTAGAGCAGCTTTGGAGATAGTAGATTCCATTTTAGTATTAACCTATAAGCATAATATGCCTGGAAGATCAGTAGATAGGCATAAGTTGTCTATTTTATCAACCTATCAGTTGTCCCTCCCTTTGATTGCTGAGCAGTGAGAATCTGTATTTTAAGAAAATTAATTAACAGCTGTCCACTAGCTTGCTCAGCTTTATTAGATTGGGGAACCTCTGTCATGTGATAGCACTTTAGTGAACTCAGTGGCCTCAGAAATATCCTCCCCTGGGAGTCCTGTTCTTAGCGTTTCCCTGGGACTCAGGAACCAGAAAGGGCCATGTGAGGCTTCAGCTCTTTGTAGTGAAGGTCGACCACATTTCAGATGTCAGTGACTCAGTGACAGATTGCTAAGGTATAGCCCAGGGCACCTGCAATGGAAAGTAGTGCAGTACACGCTGCACAGCACACTCTCACTTTTAAGGTGTCCTGGACCCTTAAAAATCCTCATAATCACACATTCATTCAGGCTCCTGCTTTTCTCCTAGTCACATGTGTGTTTACAGTCACTTGTTTTCTTTCTAGACCTACAACCAAAATTCCCCTACCATTTTTGTTTTTGTAGTTGCGAGTTTCTTCCTTTCTTCCTTTCTTCCTTCCTCACTCCCTCCCTCCCTCCCTTTCTCCCTTCCTCCCTTCCTCCATTCCTTCCTTCCTTCTTTCTCTTTTTCTTTCTTTCTCTTTTCCTTCCTTACTTTTCCTTTCTTTCCTTTCTTATCTTTATTCCTCCACCTTTTCTGAGCCTTTTCCTCTCTCTTCCCTATAGGACTTTTTGCCAGAAAGTGTGAAATTCTGTCACCTCAGCAGGTAGTGCACTCCTAAGGATGCATGGAGGGTGACTCAGCTGACTGAAGGCACAGGCTGGGCTGTGCTCTAGCTCAGTGGCCTTTGCAAGTGCCCGATTCTCAGGTCCTTGGCAAAGTACCCATGACCACCCCCTAGCCTATCAGGAGCCCTGCTCTTGTTCTGGCCCCTTTTATGTGGCAGCTGACTGGAGTCAGGGTTGCAGGCTGAGTTCCCCAGCACAGCTCTCTTGCCCACTTGTGACCTTGTGACTTTAGGCTCTACTTACTTTGGAATTTCTTTCATAACCATTTCCAAAGCCCAGACTCCCTGCAGAAGGCAGCCTTGCCCTTGACCCTTGTGCCTTCTGTGTCATCTCTTTGTCAGTAAAATAGCTGCTTGGCAGAGTGACTTCACAGGACCCTTTCCTTGATCCTGCCTCCTCTGGGGTGTTGGCCAGAGGCTGCCACCCACCTTTCAGGGACCCCTTGGTCAGGCTGCTCCAGGAGGCAGCCCCGGTGCCTGCTGGGAGCGGCTGCTGAAGGTGGGTGGGGCCTGGGTATTGGTGGCTGAGAGCCCCAAGTCAGGTGTGGATTTTGGAGGTTCTTGTGGTATGCCCTCAAAGGCCATTTTATTCACAGTACATTCAGAAGTTTGCTTTTTACTTGATTAATTAACATTCAGTTATTCATTTCCCAAACTTAGATCTTTACTTGGCTGTTAAATTTAGTTTACTAATGTTATTCTTGTTAGAGCCTGGCAAATTCCAAAGAGCCCCCGAGCTAAGACTCTCGTTTCTCTCTCTGGCCCTCTTGCGAGCCCTGCCCGAAGCCCAGGTGCTCATTCCTGTGTGAAGGCTGGTTCTAGTACATCTTTATTGTTGGTCAGAAATACTTTGGTGCTAGTGAAAATGCGGATTCTTGGGCCCTCCACAAGATCTGTTGAAACTCAGAATTCCTAGGGGGTGTGTCCCTGGGATATGCATTTTTAATGAGTACCCCCTGATGACTCTGACATACTCTGTTGTTTGCAACCTAATGTTTAAAAAAAAAATACAAAGACCTGCCAAGAAATATTCCTTAACACATTGTAAAAAGGACAAGTAATATAATATGTGCACATTATAATATTTTAGAAAATACATGAGTGCAAGGAAGAAAAGCGACCTGTGTGTGTACCACCCAGGGGTAGTAGTGTAGTATTTTGATATAATTTTACAGTTGTTTGGTATAATCATTCCCATTACTAAAGTAGGATCCTAGGATACACACTTTCTGTAACATTCCTTTTTATTGAATGAAATAGCATTGTATTTGTTAGATACAGGCTGAGTTGCTATATCAGAGACCCAAAAAACAGCCACTGTAGCAATTTCTTTCTTGTAATACAGAGATCAGTGGTCTGGGGTGGTGGTGGAGGGGTGTGGGTGTGCACTACAAAGTCATGCAGGGACCAGTGTACTCCACCCTGTAGCTCTGCCACCCCTGGGTGCTGTCCTCCACTGCCTGAGTGAAGCTGGGTCATCTCCATGTCTGTTCCCACCCACAGGAAGTGGGGAGTGCGGAAGGGCGAGGGGCTTGACATTTAGGAGGTAACTCAGAAGTGAGCCAGAAGACCATGCCTAGTTGTGGGGGGGGGGGGGGGGGGAGGTGTGCTTTCTACCTGGGTGGCTAGGTGTTCAGTAAATGCCTGAGCAGTTCTAGTACTGAATGCAGGAAGGCAAGAATAGACACTGGGGGTGAGAATGTCCAGGTCAAACTAAATTTAAAAAATATTCCTAATGCAGAAAAAGTTTTCCATTGCATGAATTTTTTTCTCCTCCTCTTTCTCTTCCTCCTCCCTCACCCCCTCCTGCTCCTCACTTCTCCCCACCATCTCTTCTTCATTATAGTCTCTTTACAATATCAAACCATCCCGGGAATAGATTGTGTTATATTATATTATAGATATGTCTTTATACATCAGGTAGATTGTTTTTCTTGGGATACATTTAAAGAAGGAGACTTAGTGGTCAGACTGTTGAACTGTTTTCAAGACTATATTTAGGACTTCGATCCATACTGTACTATAAAAAGGTAATATTTACATTTTTATTAGCAATGAGACTTAAAAATAACTTTGTAAATGTCACTTTAAAACTGTGTAACCGAATATTACAATTATTTCCTTCTGCTCTTTAGCCACGTTTTTACATAAATTTAACCATAGTACCTATTGTGTTTCAATTTCTGACTATTTCCCACGTAATATTATTTATAAACATTCTTTAGAAACAGTTTTGTGTTTCTGTCTTATATTTATTATTAAGGCACGGCATACTGTTTGGGCATATTGTTATAACATAATGCAATTAACCAAATATCTATTAAAGGACTTTAGTTTATTTCTGTGTTTTTGTTACTATAAACAAACTTTTCCATATTTCCCTCTTTCTGAAGTGCTTTTCAGGTGGATAGTTTTTGAAGTACTAAAGTTACTCTCAGTACAAATTTCAAGCTTAGAATTTTGGTCTGAGTTATAGGCAAGTTTTCCCTTTATATTTATACTCAACTTTATATAAATGCTGTAATACAGATTTGACCAAGTGGCAAATTCACATCTGAGTACAGCAGCAGAGCAGCTCGCATTGAGATATATTCACTGCTAAGTGGACAGGGAACATGTGTCCTAAGAGTGCTGTAAACCCATATTTTGTTCTGATCGTTAAATGTGCCACACATATTTATTATCTGTCATTTAAAATAACAAAAGCAGATGCTAAAATTTCTCCTTTAGCAATGCTCTGTGGTATCTGATGATGCTAGCTTTTATTATATCAAACAGAATTTTATGCAATTGATAAGGATTGAAACTTCACATACATCAAAAGCATGGTTGGCTATCTCTTTGTACCAGTTAATGTTACGCCACCATGTGGCCCAAACTTACACATAGTTTCCAATTCATTAGGAATGCCAGTTATGGATTTAATTCTTGACATATTTTTAACTTGGGTTTCTGGGGGAAGTATGATTTTGCATTATTCCAAATTTTAAAAATAAGTGAATTTTTGTTAATAGTTTTATATTGGACTCTTGTAAATATGCATACGTTAAAATTGTAAATAAGGGAAGAGGACTTGGCCCAGTGGATTGGGGTCCATCTACCACATGGGAGGTCCGCGGTTCAAACCCTGGGACTCCTTGACCCGTGTGGAGCTGGCCCATTTGCAGTCCTGATGCGCAAGGAGTGCCGTGCCACACAGGGGTGTCCCCCACATCGGGGAGCCCCACGCACAAGCAGTATGCCCTGTAAGGAGAGCTGCCTAGTGTGAAATAAAGTACAGCCTGCCCAGGAATGGTGCCGCACACATGGAGAGCTGACACAATAAGATGATGCAACAAAAAGAGACACAGATTCTCGTGCCAGTGACAACAACAGAAGTGGACAAAGAAGAACGTGCAGCAAATGGACACAGGAGAGACAACAACGGGGGGGGGGTTGAGGGGGAAGGGGAGAGAAATTTTAAAAAAATTGTAAATAAGATATCAACTCATGGCTTTAGTCTCCCCAATTGGGTGCAAGTTGTACTGACCTGCAGTACAATATGGTGATTACACCAGCTGTGGTATGCAAAAAAGAAAAAGTGTTACATTATTGACAAAGAAATAGCATTACTAGACAAGTAGGATGGGTATATAGAACACATAATGGTTTTGTATCTCTATATATTTTCATTCCCAAGTAAAAGAGTTATTCTCTGAAAAGCTTGATTCAAATTTAAGCAGAAAATATCATCTAAAGGTCATCCAATGGAAGCAAGTATTGGTTCAGTATAATTCAAAGCATATATTTGTAGCTGCTTTTCTGTGCCCTCTTATAGCTACTGTCCAATTATACTATGAAAAATTGAGTCATTTAGTAAAGGAAAGCAAAAAAAAGTTAAATTTTAACTTACAGTTTGGAAATAAAGAGTAAATGTGGTTATCTCTATAAAATTGATTTCTGAGGCTATGACTAAGTCCAGCAACCTATGAGTTTATCTCAGACTTCTGTATCAGATAACTTTCCCCCAAAATGTTTCTTTTTAGGTTGTTAAATCCCGAAAATTTCAAGCCTTTGATTGGGGAAGCAGTGCCAAGAATTATTTACATTACAACCAGGTAAAGTCTTCAAAGTCTTCAGAATAAAATAGACCTTGAAACCTTATCAAGGAAGCCAGCCTGGGTTACTGGGTTCTGATAGGAATCATTGCTACGGGAAGTATTTGGGAGAGTTAGACAGGAATGCATTTGTGTTTCCTCATTTGATTCCAAAACAACTCAAACCCTGTGGTTGGCGTTGTGGGATGGGCCTCTCCTCCTTGCCCTGTCGTGGGCAATAAATATGAATCTCCACTGTGACGTGTCATTTCATCATACTACAGACATGGACTTAGCAGTAAGACCATCCTAGAGTTGTTACCTGCTGGCTCTGGAGCCTTGGCCACATGACATTGCCTAGGCCTCCTTTTCCGCATACAGTTAAAATCATCATTTTTGAGTGCTGAGTGTACGGTGCATTTCCCCTGCCTCCTGTAAAATTAGTGTGATTATCTCTGATGTACAGATGAGGAACCTGATGTTTAGAGAATTTTTACAGCCTGCCTTCCATCCCCGAGGGAGAACATGGGAGGCTATAACTCCAAAGCACCTTCGCAAGCCCTTGGTTCCTCTATCTGCCATCTGGTAGGTGGGGAGAGTTGCACCTCCCACAGGGGACCCAGCCTCTGTCATGGTGCCCCATGTGGCATATGGTAGCATCTCAATAACTAGCAGTCTTTATCAACTTCACTGTGAGTTTGGTTTTTTGGTTGCTCTGGTAATGGTAATTGAAAAGGTAACCTGATAGTGATTTTTCAAAGTTAATCTCTTCTTCTCCCATCAAAGTGACTACATGTTTAATGGAGACAGTTCTTGGTGATTTTGAAAATTAAAAAAAAATTCCCCTTTTCTTTTTTTAAATTGTAGAGTTACCCTCCCACTTACAATGTGAAAGACATGCTGGTGCCGACTGCAGTCTGGAATGGGGGACATGACGTGCTTGCAGACATCAAAGATGTCAATGTCTTACTGACCCAGATCACCCGCTTGGTGTCCCACAAGACTATTCCTGAATGGGAGCATCTCGACTTTATCTGGGGCTTGGATGCCCCTTGGAGATTGTATAATGAAATTATTCATCTAATGAGGAAATATGAAAGCCAGCCTTAAAAGATGTAGAGTTCTTTCCCAGGTCTTTTTTCTTTTTATATCCAAAGAAATTGTGAAACTTTGAAGATGCCCAATTTTCTCTAGTGAGGATTAGAAACTCACTAGCTATTTTTGTTTTTTTCTTTAATTAAAATCACCAGATGATTAAGGAATTAATGTCTCAACTATAGTGTTGTTTCTTTAAGGCTTGGTGAAAAGATAATCATTTTGCTTATCCTTCCCACTTAAAATGTGATGTATTACCTTTTTATTCCCACCAAAGGCAAATTAACACATGTTTGGCTTTTTAAAGTGATGTTCATTAATAAATAACTTGAGAAAATCTCAGTGTGAAAGTATCTAGCTTTCATCTCCTTGCTTTCCCATCTAAGGATTTTGTATTTATGCACTTTGATGATACTTTTTTCATGCTTATTCAGTAGGTACAACGCTAAATCCAGTGAAATCCCAGCTGTGCCAGTTACAGAGATCCCATGATGAATTTTATTTATCAAACTTATCTGTGATAGCTGTGAATTAAAATGGTTAAATGGCTCAGGCCAAGCAAAATAATTTGCTGAAATCTTTGAAACCTAATTGCACTGAATCCAATAGAGAGACTTTACCACTGGTTTTCTCTGAAATTAGTGTGCTCTTTTAATCAGCTGCTGTATCTCAGTAATGATGTTATGGTGTAGAAAAACCCTGTGGCTGCCCATGATAATTTTCCAAGTTTAATTTTACACAAAAGAAATGTGATCATGACTGTTTTCACACCAAGATTTAGGGACTTGTTTTCTTTTTGTAGTTGTATGTTCATATTTCCAGCCCTGATTTGCATCCGTCTGTCAGGAAGCCCATATTCACACACTTTTCTTGCAATGTTGCCTTACAGTACTCTCAGGTGGACAGATGTTTTTGTGATAGAGTTACTCTAGCTGCAATAACAATATTTAGTATTGGTTAATATATGCAAGAAGAATACTACTACTTTGTAACATTTAAGAGTCTTATTTAAAGGTTTCAATAAAATTCAGTGAGCCTCAGGCCTGAAGAATTGTGTGTATGCAGTTTGTCCTTGATTTAATCGCCTTTTTATTTTTCCCTTTTCCTTTTGGCTGGACTTAAATCTTTCTTTCTCACCTTTTCCCAGTCCTTCTTACTCATTGTAAATCTTGCTGCTACTGCTCATGAACATCTGTTCCTCTCCTTTGGGGAGGAGACCACAGTCTCAAGAGTAAGGAAGGTTAGAGACGTTTGGAAACACTAGCTTCATAACTTATCCTGTGGGCACCACGTTAGTAAGGCTGCGGGTGGAGACTTGGCAGCTCTCAAATCTTGTGCAGGTAGCCCATGGGCTGCAGGCAGGAGCATAGATTTGAGGACTGTTTGGCCATCTTCTTCATTGTAGAGATGAGGCTGTAGTAATCAGCTAAAGGGGTGCTGATGCAAAATACCAGAAATCTGTTGGCTTTTAGGAAGGGTATTTATTTGGGGAGAAATTTACAGTTACCAAGCCCTGAAGAGTCTGACTCAAGGTACCATTAAGAGGTACTTTCTCCCCCAAAGTCTTTTGCCATCTGTAAATGTAACGTGGTGGACAATATCTGATAGGGTTGAGCCTTCCTCTTGTCTCTTAAGGCTCCATGGTCCCAGCTTCTTCCAATCGCAGCTGTAGGCTGTCCTAAGGCTCATCACTCTCCCTGGGACTCATTTCATTCCAGGCTCAGCTCTCTGTTTTCTCCACAAGGTCAGCTGTAGGCGATCATGCTCATCTCTCTTCCCAGAGCCATGTCTATGGAGCACTCTCTCTTCCTGCATATCTGCTTCTGTGTTCTCCTTCTCTATGTATTTCCTTCCACATGAGAGTCTGTTTTATCCCCACCAAGGGGGTGGGGACTCAACCCTACATGCCCGAAAGACGTGATTAAATAAAAGCCCTAATCTTGATTTAATAAGGTAAAAGTGAAACCTCTGAATCTAATACAATCTAATATGCCCAGAGGAACAGACCATTTACAAACACCATCCAATATCTATTTTTGGAATTCATAAACAATACCAACCTGCCACAGCAACCAAGGTCAGAAGAGGTAGGTCTCCTGAATGGGGCTCTGGAACATAGACTTGGAGCCCCAGTAAGATCTCTCCCACTAGGGTGTGGTTTGAGAGAAGAGGCTACACCTTACCTGTCTCAGTCCCACTAGGTGTATGTAGGTAGACTAAATGTATGAAGAATGAGTGGACTTCTTCATGTAGCTAAGGAACATTAGGTGCTCAAGTAACAGCTGGGAAAGTGTAAGGAGTGAAGTGGTATCAGAGTGATTTTTGTTAGACCCAGAGGAAGGAGTAAAAATGTACTAGAAGCAAAGGGTGTGCGTCTGCAGGAGGGTGCCCCCCTCCCTCACTGACCATATGTCCCCAGGGAGCTCTTCTTTTTCCTTGAACCAAGACAAAGTGGTTTGGCCAGGCACATGCAGATTCTTAGGGCTGGGGAGGAAGAGAGAGTGAGTGGATATCTTTTGTGGTCAGTAAAGCTCCCACACACCAGACCATATGCTGCAGAATGTGTAGGGGCTGCCGTCCACTTGCCTGTTTTGCTCTTTGCCTCTTTTCCACACTTTTCCCTGGGGATTCCTTCAGTGTGTGGACCAGTCTAAAGGTGGGGATGTTGCACATTGATTCTTACTAGTTGCACATTTGGCTTTTCTAGAGGCTGCTTACCCATGACAGTTGCATAGACCATTTGTATCCTTATGACCCTGGCTTCACTGATCTAGTTAACTTAGTGACTGAGATTGTGACACAAGGTTGGAACTTTTGCCTAAAGAAGTCCTGGAACAGGTTGGTAGGGGTTTTGACTCTGTTTTCAACTGGCTTTGATGTATATTTTGTTAAGCAAAATGCAATGTTCCCCCGCAGATCCTCAGAGCAAGGAAAGGACTAGTTATTCTGTCAACTTGGAATTCTTCTCTAAGACATCGGGAAAGGAAGTGCCACCAAATGTCACCACAGTTAACAAGGAAGAAAGTCATTTTTCCTGTTGCCACAAGAGGGCAGGCTTGGCTTGGCTTGCACACCTTCCCCAGCACCTGTGACTTCATTTCTTAGGGAGGCTTTCCTCAGGGAAGGAACTCGGCTGCTTTGGGAGCCAGTTAGTAGTTTGAGGACTGATAAGATCAGCTGGGTCAGCGGTCATGTCCATCTAGGATAGTGACTAATTCTTGTCTAATGGATAACATCTGAAACAATTCCCAAAGGATAGCTCTCTCCCAAATGTGACATATGAAAACAAAATTTTGCCTAGAAGGTGAACAAAGGGTCAGCACCACAGCCATGGGTAGGTGGGTGGGGAATGAAGAAGGCATTAGGCCAGACCTCAAAGTAAAGGAGGTCTAAAATTTAGATTGTTGAAATGATCTCCAAATAAGGTTATTTTGTGTTTGTGGAGATTAAAGGTGTTAATTTATTCAACGTAAGCATTTACAATATCCTGCATTTTTAACTTTTGGAAATGTATTTTTTAATATATGGAGAGATTTAAAAAATGCAAGTAACCCTGGTCTCTTGTGACTCCTGAAAGGAAGCATCAGGGAGTAATTATTCTGATTTTTTTAAAAGCTTGTCAGACATTCATTCGGAGTATGTATTGTAATGTGCTAAACTCTAGATTCCATGTTCCATTCCAAATTAAGCAAGTGAAACTCTTTCTCTACCAGATGGCTTTAGTAGTACTAAAATAATACTTTACACTTTTACAGTGTGCTTTCAGAGTTTTGAAAGCCTTTTCCTAAGGCTGTGATCTTTGCAACACTATCTTTGGAGGTGAGATGAGTATCCTTATCTCTGCTTGACAGCAATGGTATGCATTTTAATTGGGGATGATTTTTATATGGTATAAATGTTTTAAAGAGGTTGGAAGTGGTTGCAACAATTTCAGCAGAAGCCTAGCATAGATGGGTCAAAAATATAAAAGTGTTTAAACCAAATGTACTTCAGTACTTTAGGGCCAGTAGGGGCATCAAGGAGTCTCTTAGGGGAGCTAACACCCCGTGTTCTTCATCAGCATCCCCTGCTGCTTTTGATAGGAATAAAGTTTGCCAAGTCCTTTGTAAAGTGCCAGCTAAATGCAGCTTCCAACCCCAAATTTCTGTGGAGATACCATGGTAATGACCTGATTCTATTCTCTCTTTGGTGGATAATCTTGACTTTCCTGAGCTAAGTCTTCATCTTCAAAAGGAGGGGTTTGATTTTGATCTTTGAGGTGACCCCACTGTCTGTGTAACACGTCATAATAATCATTCCTCTCTGATATCCAGGCATCGTTAGGTTTGATAGAGGCCAAAAGGGCCTCACCCTCTTTTAGAAAGAAAATAAATAAACCACAGAGGCCATTTAAAAAAAAAAAGAGTTCACATCATTGGTATTGGGCTTTGCCAATTACATGTGCTATTTTTTTTTTAATGGAAGAGTGGCTCTGAAGTTTTGAGAGCTGATATTTTATAAATTTGAGATAGTATTAAATATGCAGTCTTAATTACTGTATTTCACATGAGTCACTTGATCCTTGTAGATAGCTAGTGAAGAAAGGAGTCCTTTCCTCCAATCCTGTCAGAAATTCTGTACCAAGATAAAAACAATGTACAAGAAGTCAGGATGAGCTGGAGCATGTAAGAAATAGTGTGACTGACACCCTGTAAGCATCAGAAGTCAGTAAGCACTTCTTCCTTGGGAAACCTCCCTGTAGGTGAGTAGCTCCAAGTGCAGCAATTAGTGCTCCAGAAAAAAATGCGTTCTATTTTTCAGGCTTGATTTAGAGCCCCTTCCCCTTCCCCTTCCCCTTCCCCTTCCCCTTCCCCTTCCCCTTCCCCTCCCCCTCCCCCTTCCCCTTCCCCTTCCCCTTCTCTTTCCTTCCCCTCCCTTCCCCCCTCTCTCCACCACCCTGCTTTCTTTGCTGTCTGTGTCCATTTGTTGTGTGACCATCTGTGTCTTTTTCTCTTTTTCTCTTCTCATTTTCTCCTCTAGGATTCACTGGGATTCAATTCTGGGGACCCCCAATGTGGAGAGAGGTTCCTTGTCATTTGTGCCACCTCAGTTCCTGGTTCTGTTGCCTCTCCCCTTGACTCTCCCCTTTGTCTCTCTTTTTGTTACATTATCATCTTGCTGTGTGGTTCACAGTGGGAGTGTTTGGCTGACCATGTGGGCACTGGCTCACCACATGGCACGCCTTTTACCAGGAGGCCCCAGGGATCGACCTGGGTCCTCCCATGTGGTAGATGGAAGCACAATCACTTGAGCCACTTTCACTTCTGCCATCATCTTTTAACATGATCTTTTTCAAAATTTCAATTGAGTCCACAAATAACTTTTTTTAAAAAGATCTATTTATTTATTTATTTCTCTCCCTTCCTCCCCCCACCCCAGTTGTCTGTTCTCTGTGTCTATTTGAGGCATCTTCTTCTTTGTCCGCTTCTGTTGTTGTCAGTGGCACCGGGAATCTGTGTTTCTTTTTGTTGAGTCATCTTGTTGTTTCAGCTCTCTGTGTGTGCAGCACCATTCCTGGGCAGGCTGCACTTTCTTTTGCACTGAGCAGGTCTCCTTACGGGGTGTACTCCTTGTGTGTGGGGCTCCCCTACATGGGGGACACCCCTGCCTGGCACAGCACTCCCTGCGCGCATTAGCACTGCATGTGGGCCAGGTCCACACGGGTCAAGGAAGCCTGGGGTTTGAACTGTGGACCTCCCATGTGGTAGACAGATGCCCTAACCACTGGGCCAAGTCTTCTTACCCACAGATATCTTTTGAAGACTCATGGGCAGAGCATAATGCTTGGTGCAGTATGAGAAAGGCATAGAACATATACATCCAATGACCTAAACATCTAGTAAGCTATCAAATATATTTTGTGGAAATAAAAACTGTTTAAAGAAGCACATCAATTGAGTCAATACTAGATAGAAATTGATTTTATTTTATCGCCCTACATTTTTTACCTACTTTTTCAACAACCTCCATGATGTGGAGAGGATGACTCACAGATTTTAATGGATCCATTTCCCTGCAATGATAGCATTTGTATATGGGACACAAACTTCTCTTCTCGTGGTCTGCCTGTGCAGGGAAGACTGAGAAGCTGGTTCAGTTCTTCAGCACCCTGCAAGGTAGGAGGTGAGAACCTGGAAAAAGGTTGAAGCCATGCCTTCTAGGTCTTGCTGCACAGAGGGCTTTATGTAATTAGCTCCTGGAGATTATCCTAACAGGCTTAGGGATAGAGGATGGAAGCCCAAAGAATGTAAAGAATGGTTTGGTTAGTGGTGGGGCTCATGGAGACAGTCCTGTCAGCAAACCTAAGATCTAAGCCCAAGTTATGCCTCTATCCACCCATGTAAAAAATCTGTAAGACATCAAAAGCATCCAAGCATGGAAACTGCAACCATAAGAAAAGGTGGCCTGTGCTGAAAAAGGCAATTTGTGGCTTGACCTAATTTCCTTCGAGGACAAATTAGAATAACTTAAAAGCAGAATTCCTTTGTAATCCTGAAAAATGAGTTCCCTAGTTCCTCTTCGCTACAAGACTGAGCCCCACACAGCTCAAAGGCAGGTCCATTTTTAAAAGAAAAAGAAGAAATTCCTGGGTTACCATTTTTAGAAGTGAAGTAGAAACAGTATATAGAGGATGTATCCTACAAAGGGCAGGTTCTCTAACTGGAAGAAAAGAAAGAGTAGGGAGGCCAGAAGTCTGAATTGCACCTGTGGTTTTTACTACGATCTAGATATCAGCATTAGAAAAATCCTTCCTCTTTCCTTTCTTGAATTGACTGTCAAGAAGCTCACAATTACTTCTGAACCATTTTCTCATCAGGCAAAGCAGAATATGATAATATTCCTCGTTCCTGGGGTTTAAGAAAAAAAAAAATAATAATGGGGCTACTGTAGGTCCAGAGACTACTGTTTCAGGATTGTGGGGAATTGGCATCTGAGGAATATCTATGTATTCTACCAGTGGTGCCCACATACCAACTGGTAAGTTCTGATTCATGACTTGGCCTATGTGTGTGTGAATATGTATATATTTATGTATTCTATATATTATAAATTATTATGTTATAAACCCTATGATATGTTTCTGGGCCTATTGTATTTTTGTTGTAATTATTATTTCCTCATAATGTATGACTCCGTATTTTTTTTTACATAATATTCATTTTAATTACAAACTTCCTCAGTTATTTTTATGTAAAGTGTGAAGTAAAAATTTAAAATATGTATCGTATTTTGTGTATTTACCAAGTGCCAGGCACAATGACTTCACTTTTGTAAACACAGTGATAAGAATAATACCTACTTCTTGGCAGGGTGGGGAACCCAGCTCTCCTGAGGAGTAAATAAAATCGCTTCAGGTAAAGCTCTTAGCTAGCGCCTGGCACCTAATAGGCAGACATTACCTGCTGGCTTTGCTATATTATTTTTTTCCATTTAATACTCACGACAGTCTCATGAAATGGATTCTACTACTCCTCCCATTTGGAGGGACAAGAAAACCAGAGCTTGGAAGGAGTGAAGAGCTGGCCACAACCACAAGATAGAAGAGGCAAAGCTGAGACTGGGAGTGGTCGCTGGCTCCAAAGTTTTTGTCGCAAGCCTCTAATCCCTAAGCATCGCGTGCATCTCATATCAGCCACGCAGTCAAAAGCGGGGCTCGTTTATGCTGATCCGGGGGTCTCCAGTACCGACCTCCATGTGCTCAGCGTCAGTTCAGATGACCCCAGTTCGGGGGTGTAAAAGAGAGGGGATGAGGGCGGCCCCGCAGCCGGTTCTCTGGGTCGAGGTTTTGGGGAAGGGGCTGGAGGGCACGGGGCAGGGTGGCGCCGCGAAGCCTGCCACGGGAAGGTCAGGGTAGCGCGACATCATCTGCTCCTTCACCAGCCTCCTGGGAAGCATCAGGACCGCTCGCATCATTCTCTGGAGGAACAAAGTGGGCGGTTTGCTGATTTCACTGCTTACACGCCAGCCTGAAATGCAATGGCTTTTTACCCAGACCAGCACAGGCTCTGTGTGTTAAATCTAATTAAAAATTTTATTTTATTTATTATTATTTTTTAACTTTAAAAGGAAGCTCTGCAGCCGGGGCCCCTATTCCAGGGCCGCTGTGCCCCGGGATTCCAGCAGCTGCTCGTGTGCGCCCCGGGGGCGCCGCGGAGCGTCGACTCTCAGGCTCGGGACCCACCTGGTGAGTCTGAGCGCCGCGGGTTCTCGAGTTTGCGGCGACCAGGGCGGGAAAGGCCGTCTCGGAGACACTGAGACGACCGGCCGCTGGTCCTGTCCCATTTCCTGCGCTGATTGCCCCACGGGCGCCCGGGGGACCCGGATCCTTCTGCGGAAGGCGAGTTTCGCCGCTGGTCTTCGCTTGGAGCTACAATTAAGGCTGCGTGGAGCAGAAAAATTCCTGAATACAGAGGGTACGTCACTTTTAAAAGTTTTATCTTTTCTCAAAACGCAATCATGTTTGCGTCTTTATGAAAACACACATGCAGTTACACACACGCGTTTAAAGTACAAGTAATTCTTTATTGGTTACCAAAGGGGCACTTTCTGATGGTGTTGGAAATAGTCTCTCTTGCTTGCGTTGGTGATGACATGGGTGAATTGAGTTGTCAAAACTGAGGGCAACTCTACACTGAATATCTCTGCATTGCGTGCAAATTGTACGTCAGTTAAAAAGGACAGAAAATGTCAACTGCACGGACATGAAAAGTTAGCTTGCATATGTAAAAGCCCATTCAGGCAGCTTTAGGGGTGTGTGTTTATAGCCCTGTTCATTTGCAGGGTTATCTCCTCATCCAGCTCTGCGCAGCCAGGAAAGGGGGAGAAAACGCGGCTGACATCACTCGGGGCGGGGCCGCATGTCCCCAAAAAAGCCGGCAGGACACGCGGGCAGCAGCAGCCTGGCCCGGCCCCACCATGAGCCGCTGGAACAGCTCCGACGCCCAGGTCCTCTGCGGCTCGGGCCAGCTGTTCCTGCAGCCCCTCTGGGACCGCTTGAGAAGCCGCGAGGCCTTCCCGCAGTCGCCCTTCTTCCCCGTCATCTTTTCCATCATCACCTACGTGGGCTTCTGCCTGCCGTTCGTGCTGCTGGACGCCGTGTGCCCCTGGGGGCCCGCGCTGCGGCGCTACAAGGTCCACCCCGACCTCTCGCTGTCGGCGCGGCAGCTGCTGCCTTGGCTGGGGCAGACGCTCTACCAGCACGTGGTGTTCGTGCTGCCCGCGACGCTGCTGCACTGGGCCCGCAGCCCCCCAGCCTGCCCGCCGACGCCCCCGCGGTGCTGGAGCTGACGCGCCACGTCGTGGTCTGCCTGCTGCTCTTCGACGCCAAGTTCTTCGTGTGGCACCTGCTGCGCCACTAGGTGCCCTGGCTGCACCGCACCTTCCACAAGGTGCACCACCAGAACGTGTCCTCTTTCGCGCTGGCCACGCAGTACATGGGCGTGGGGGAGCTGTTTTCCCTGGGCTTGTTCGACATGGTGAACGTGGTGCTGCTCGGGTGCCACCCGCTCACCGTCCTGGTGTTCCACGTGCTCAACATCTGGCTGTCCGTGGAGGACCACTCGGGCTACGACTTCCCCTGGTCCACGCACGGACTGGTGCCTGTCGGGTGGTACCGGGGCGTAGTGCACCACAACCCGCATCACTCCTGCTTTAACTGCAACTTCGCACCTTCCTTCACACACTGGGACAAAATGCTGGGGACGCTGCAGTCTGCTTACGCCAAGTAGCTGCGTGCCTGGCAGGGGTGGTGCCCTCTCAGACCCGGGATGCTGTGCATTTCACTCTTGCATCAGGAGAAGAACACTAAGCTGTTTCTCTTTTTATGCGTCAAAAAAGAACATGAATTTCTTAACTGATGGAAACTGTTGTAGATAAAATCTATTTTTGCTACCTGGCAAGTAATTTATATCATGTTTGTATATTAATGCAGTTGTAGTCTACTGTGTGGAATTCTTAACTCATTTCAATAGCTTTTATTCTAGAAAGAGTTAGATAATCATCACTGGCATATTTAAATCATCTGTAAAATGATTTGTTTGTAGAACAAGGAATGTCCTAGGTTTGAAAGTGTCCTAGAATCAGACTGAGAGAACAGATTTTAACAGAGGATCTGACCTCTGACTTTATAAACTGTGAAATATGTTCCTGCTGGACAGTGACCAAGATTATAGTCATTTTTTCTCTTTTTTCATAGAGACATATATTTATATGAAAGTAATGATATTTGTGCTTTAGCAAAACATAACGAAAACAAGCACTGGCTCCTGTTTTACCAACATTTGACTGATAAAAAGTACAGAAGGAAGAGGGAGATGGAGTGGGGTGTCCTTCAGAGCCTAGAGCAGCTGTCTATGGGGGTTGGGCGTCGTATGGGTGGTTGTAGGCCTGGGTTGTCTGTTTTGGTCTAAAGATTGCACAGAGGGAGAAACAGCAAGTATTTGTATTTCCTATTGTTGTGAATACTTTTCAGCTGCTTCTGCCTAAGAGGCAAGTTGATCTGGGAAGTTTTACAAAGAGACTAACACTGGGCAGCCATCTGATTGTTTTGTCCAGGTGGAGGAAGCATGTTGGGGGGAGGGGAGGTGAAGAGAATTAGAAAAGCACCTTGCTTTGCAAAACAGATAAGTCAAATGTGTGCATTAGAGTGGTAAGCCTCTTTTCATGAAGTCAGCATCCTTGGGTAATGCAAATGATCACTGAATTCAGTGGGTCTGCAATCCAGGATTTTTGTATTTTCAACTTTCATAATTAAGACATCATTCAAAATGCATATCTCTCTTTTAAAGAAAGGAGAAGTAATGATGTAGTGA
The DNA here is from genome assembly GCF_030445035.2 of Dasypus novemcinctus. NCBI lineage: Eukaryota > Metazoa > Chordata > Mammalia > Cingulata > Dasypodidae > Dasypus > Dasypus novemcinctus. The sequence goes on from NC_080678.1 coordinate 52,352,464, forward strand.
AATTTGGCCCCAGATCCCTGATTCCTCATCTGTTAAAGATGGTTAAAGATGTTTTCATGGATTACTCTTGACTGTAAATATCTCTTTTACAAAGCACACATGTGTCACACAGCACACAGTACATCTGGCTGGTGCCTAATTGCTTTCACTTCAGCATTTGAATGTAGCTTATTTTGTGAAAAGTTGGAAGTTACGATAGAAAAGTGGAAATAAGGCCGGTTTGTAGCTCAGCTTATTCCTTATCTTCCAAACGATCTTGTTTCAAGGTGAAGAAGTCCATGTAAAATCCTGGTCTCCACAGTCTGCCATTGAGTCTCCTTAGAAATGTGTTTAGGCCCTACAGGTGGTTGTTGGAAGCCAGCCAGGCTGCCCAGCTGCTCCCCTGATTCCTCACACCCCCCTGGATGTGCTCCCCTGGCTTCTGTGCTTGAGGTCACCTCCTCATCTGTTAGCACAGGACCATGCTGGTACCTAAAGATTTCATGCACTGATGGTGTGAGAGTGAAATCCACAGACACAGGAAGTGAGCTCTGAGGGGTCGGTGCTATATTGGGGGCAGTATGTCAATATGAGCAGCCTGCCCCCTGCAGGACCAAGAGGTGCGGAATATACAGAAAGTGCAGCTATTAGTCATTTTGAGCAGCTCCAGGAACCTTGGAACTGCCCTTTTAAACTTGGATAATGAGGGTTTTTCACAGCTTACCTTCAGAGACTTTTTCAAAAATGTGTCATGCTGCCTCACTGTAAAAGGGAGATTGGGATTTGGGGCAGATTGTCCACATGGACAGTATTTGTTTCTCAAAATCACTTCTTACTGGTCTGTAATGCTTTGGGAGGGTGGGAGTGAGAGAGAGAAGAGGATGAACAGTTCTTCACATATTTGAAACCTAACAATAACAATCAGAACAACAAAATAATAATAATGAGTTTAGTGAGTTGTTCCATATTATAAAATACTGGGTGTTGGAGCCAGTTCCTGAATTTAGTTCTTGTGGGGTCCTTTACACCCCTCTTATGATCGTCACAGCTGTGAGAAAGATGCACACCCTGCAACACTTGTTCCCTCCTAAGCCAAGGTCCCTCAAGCACAGCAAACCCATCGCCCAACTGCTCTGATGTGGCTGTCCCTGCATTCACAGCCTCTGCATTTGCAGTGGAGAAAGCCAGAGAAGCAAGACCTCAGCTAGTCTAGGCAGGAGTTGGCCAAGCAGGGAGGCAGGTCTAGGACTCTTTTATTCAGCATCCCTCACTCCAGGTTGATGAAGAGATGAGGTGTTCACAAGTTAGATCACCTAGGTGGGAATCTTAACTCTAGTAATTTAGTAGCTGTGTGACTTTGGGCAAGTTACTTAACCTTTGTGCCCCAGGTCCCTCGTGTATAGAATGTGGATAATCAAAGAACCTATCTGACAGGGTTGTTGTGCAGGTTTTTGAGTTACTTTAAATAAAATGCTAGGTTGGTTGAAAATGTGGCTGTATTTGTCTTTGCTTGATTGTTGCTTCATGATGTGAGCACCAGCCTGCAGTTCAGAACTCTGACCTCCTGCCCTCAATTTTGAGTGCTCCCATATTGATGTGGGCTATGGGTGGGAGGCTCTTTGTCTCTTAAGAGATAACATAAGCTGCCTTTGACTTGTGAGTATGGGACGGTAAGAGGCTGCAGTCCTGCCCTTGGTGACCATGGCAACGACACCAGTTCAGGAGAAACAGTTTAGCAATGCAAAGTCTATAAACCTTTAATATTCTGGTAAAATGCATAGCAAATATGCTAAAAGCTTATCTCAAATGTATGAAGTCCATGCTAAAAACTTACCTAGAATGTGGAAGATATATGCTAATTCAAACCTATTGAGCACTAAAACAAAGAACGATTTAGCCCTTTCCCTGTATAATAGGAACTTGAAAATCTTGTTCAGGGCTCAGGTTTGAAAGAGAACGTTCCTAAATTCAGCCAGCCATCAATAAACCATTTTTTCTTCTCAAAATCATTCCTGAGTCCTGGCCTTTCTATATGCTAATAATTGATCCTCTCTCAAAGTCTACAGTGTTTTTGGGGGCTCATCTGGGGTTGCAAATGAAGGCCAGAGGCGGTAGCATTTTGCTGCCCCTTCCAAGTCCCTAAGGAAGCCAGGAGGATTCAGATGAACCCCAAATCTGAGCACCCCTGGATTAAGTTTAATCCAGAAAAGATGTGGGCTCTACCAAAATCTTCCCGACAAAAATCGAGGGCAATGGAAGTTCTGAAGAGAAAGATTCTGGGAATGAAAATAACTCCAAACATGGAAGAAGGTAAGGCTCTCTGTGTGAGCACAGTCTGGAGAACTCTAGCTTTACTTGCTAGGGAGGGAGGTTGATCACCTCCCGAGAGAACCCTAGTAGCCCCAGAAAATTGGGGGGAAGACATTCTCTGTAGGTCTGGAAAAAGGAGGAAAACCAGAAAAAGCCTGGTGTTTTGGATTTGTCTAACTGCATGTTAAAATCTGGTACTGTTGGTCTTATATCCACTGAAGGAGTGGAGGCTTGATTATAATAGGAAGGGCGGTTTATAGGTTCAAGTCCTAACATCCTAGAAATTGGTCTGGATTTTAAAAAACTTGGTTACAGGAAAATGGATTGGATTTCCTAGTGAAGCTTGGCCTGGGCATAAATTTAAACAAAGAAAAAGGTCTAACTGGAATCTTTTGTTATGGTGCTGAATTGCAAATGAATTGTCTTTATAGCAGATGTTAATGTTAAGTGTTCTGTCTAAGGTTTGTGATGGCTGCAGGGGCTAAAAAACATATATATAGAACTTGTGGGTCAGATTAGTGACCTTTGTGCTTCTGTCTTTGTCAGCTCAATGCTGGTGTTGGAGTTGTGTCATTATGTAAAGTGGTGGAATTTAGTTGAGCTGGAACCCTCCCTTGCCATTGGCAAGGGGGTGAATTTATGGGGCAAAACTGCAGAGTCTATATGTCTGCGCATGCTCTGCTGCCTCATCTCTGGTCTGCCCCTTTGCCATGGCTTGGAAGCTGTCTGTGTCCATACCACGCACCAGGTTTTGTTGGGGATGCCCAAGTCAGGGTGGCTGGGTCCCTGGGAGGGGTGCCAAATTTGAGTAGGTTCTGTCTGCCCATTTTGGCAGAAAGCTGGAAAGGAAGGAGCAGCTTGCCCCTTTCCAGTAAGTCCACACCTTTTTTTCGTAAGCCGCATTCCTATTTGATCGCTGTGTACCCTACTGCCTAGAAGGGGGGAGGTGAAGGGGATGAAAAGCAGGATCAAAATAAATGAAGTTCCCTCCCTAGATTCTCAAGGCCCAAATATATTTGCATTCTGCCCAGGGTTTTCTACTTTTCCATATCTTTCTGTGAGATTGTAAAAATACTTTGAAATGTTTTAGAACTGTAAACTTGTCTGAAAAAAAGAGCCTAGGGCTTAAAACTATAGACCTCTGATCACTTGATAGCCTTTTAAATGGCCTGGCTGGCAACTTCAGGGTTGTGAAACTACAGAGGAAAAAAAGGAATGAAACACCACTTTAAAATCTATGTTTGGCTTTTGTCAGTTGCTGGCACCTAAGAATTCAGTGTAAAAAGGTAAAAAAAAGTAGTTCAAAATGAATCTTTAAATGCCAATACTCTCTTGCTGGTAAATTAAATGCATAACTTGCAGATGAGAATATGTTCCATTACTAGGAAAAGGCAGAACTTCACAGAATTGTTACTAATAAAATTCTTGTAGCTAAATTAATAAAAGTATCCAATTCACCTTAAGGTTAAAACTTAATGAAAATTGTAACTAAGAGATAAGATCATTTATAGATGCATTTGTATTATAAAACAGTGGAATAATAACTGAAATTATAACTGAATGAATTTAGCCTGAAACTATTATTGTAAGTGTAAATTCTAAACTAACCTTTCCTTCATTTATGGTTACTTCAAGCCTAACCTCACCCCTTGTCTTTGCCTATGGTTATTTCATAATAGCTTCTGCCCCTATGGTCCAGAGAAGAACTGGGACATCCCTGTCTCCTACCCTGGTATTGGAAACCGTGCTTTCTCTCTTGAATCCAAGTATAAACTAAATTGCTGCCTAGTGGAATTCTTAGCTCTTAGGGTTAAATTACCACTGGAGTTTTATTATCTCCAAGGATTGCGAGGAATAAAGGAAGCCTCCTGCTTTAACTGTCAGTGTTCCTAACAGTGACAATTCATGAGAGAAACCAGTCTGTCTCCCTGAGGCTTCAAATAGCCTCAGTAAATATACATAAAATTAATCTTGTTGCTTACCCAAAATTCTGCTAAATTCAAGGTAAAATATAAAGTTCTGAAACAAAAGAGGATTGTGTTAAAACTTTGGGAACATTTTGGTTACAATCCATTAGTTAAGAAACAAAATTCTTTTGTACAACTGCATGGTCACAGTGTAAAACTGCACAGTCATAGGGCAAATTAAGAAAAATTTCAGGAGTCTTTGAAATGATTTGCAGTCACACTTATTTTTTTTTAAAAAATGGAAGTTTTAAGTAACTAAATTTACGTTTTTGTGCCAAACAATTCATGTCTGCCTCTTTGCTGAAATTGTTGTGGTTAAATATGCAGTTATATAAATTATATTTCTGGACCCCAAATTAAGCTAAACAGCATATAAAGTAATGCAAATTACAAGTGACATCAAAGAGTTGTGTTTCTGTGTCTAACTCTATTTGTGTCTGCCCATTTGCTCAGTGTACGTCTTCATACATCAGGATGATAATATCAAATTAACAAGTGAAAATTCCTAAAAGATCTCTATTCAAATTTTTAAAAATTAAATATGCAGTTATATGTGAATAAATATTCCTGGAGCCCAAATTAGACTAAGCAGGATGGAAAGGTCATATAGAAATCTAATTATAGGAACTACTGGGAAAGGACCTCCTCTTTGTAAGAGGTTTCAGGGCAGGACTAGGTGTAGCGTATTAAACATATCTGCGAGGCTGCGGAATTAAGAATTGGTTTGCCCTGTAATTTCCCAGTTTAAACCTTTTGTCAGCCATAAAATAAAGGTAATTAGTGGCTCTCTTGACAAATTTCAGTATGTAAAGAAAAGTCCATAAAAACTCCAGAGAGATATTTCCTGGATTATGATTAAACAAATTAGGTAATTGTGTAATGTGTTTTGAAAGGTGGTAATCAGTATGCTTTTAAAAATTGTTCTTTTTCATAACTTAAAGAAATTTTTAGCTTTCTGTATAGAAAAAAAGAGAACATTCTTGTATAAACTATAATGGTTTCAATTTTATTCAGCTTGAGTGTAATCTCCCTTATTTTATAAAATGTCCATTAAATAAATTAACATTATAAATACAAAATCTTTAGAGTAAAAAAATTGCAAGCTCACATTAATGAAATTAAGCTAAAGAAAAAAATTGTAGATATGCTCTCTTTAATAAATTTCTTTGGTTAGTAAGTGTAATTTAATAAGTTTATTTAAACATACTGTACCTAGTGAGTGCGGTTGTAGTCAATTATAAAGAGTTTGTAAAGCATCTTCCAAACTGAAAACATTTAAATAGTTCTAGTTCTAGAAGTCATTGTTAACTAAACTTGGCAAAGAATAACTTTGTGATAATAAAACCTGTCTGAAGTCCATCCACCACAAGGTGCATATTTAAATAATGGTAATAAAAATTATCTTGATTCTATTGTGAATCTTCTGTTTTAATTTTAACAATGAAAAATTGTTTTTTTCCTCTATTACTAAAGTAAAATACCTACTATTATCTTCATGGTAAAATTGTATAAGTAAACAGTCATTTGATATATGATGTATTGCATTAAATTGTTTAAAATATATATAAAAACAAGAAATAAACTTTAACATTGTCAAACTCTCTTGTGCATTCAAACCAGGCCTTAAATACATTACAGGTTGCCTCTCCATGTGAGTTATTGGCTGGGCTGGTCATTGATCCCTCAATTAGAAATATTTCCTATATCAGCCTCTGGTTCTGCTCCTGAAGTCGGTGGAAACTACATTGCAGTTTCAAACTCCTACAGCAGCCAATGATAACTCGGTCTAGCCAAGTGTACAATGGATATCGCCTCTAGACTGGCACTGTTCCATAGTGCCAGAGAACACTATGCTCCAAGCCAGTAGAATACTAGAAACTCTCTCTAGGATCAACGATGCTGCGACTTGCTCACTGTGTGAAGAACATGCTGAGTGGAGCCATGATACCAGGATACTGTAAGTAAAACTTAAACACAATTGGCATTATGGCCTGCTCAAATGGAGAGATAACATGTAAAGTATTATAAACCTGAAACTTAAAACTATTAATTGCAACACAGAATTCTTATGCATTAAATAATACATTAATTAATATTGAACTGCTGTACTTTTATCCTGTACTAAACATATGCCTAATAATTACAACGTTATCTTTTCAATTCTGAATAAGGTACAAAAGTATATTAGACACATTAAATTCCTGGTAACTTTATTTTCTATATAGTTAATGAACATGTCTATAAAATAAGGCAACGGTCTTAGCCAGGCTCAGCCAACTCACTATTCTAGTGTACTCTACTATGTAGCAAAAATGAGGCTTGCTTGCTAATAATGGGTCACCTATTAAACATTCAATATTACCAGAAATTGTACAATTAAAGGCAAAATGTAAAAACATTCTGTATTTATTCTGTATTTATCCACTGAATGTGAGTATTCAGTTCAGTTAGTTGGAGTCTTGAAAGTCAGAATTGAGGTTTTAAGAGGTTAGAAGAAGAATTTCTGCCTCAACGTCAACACTAGCTCTTGCTGGAATTTCCAGCCAGCCAGTTCCCCTGGGGAATTCAAACTAAGGACTTCACTATCACCTGTATCAAAGTTTCCAGCCTGCAGCCTGTCTTACAGAGTTTAGACTTGCCAGCTTTCATGTTTGTGTGAAGCAAGTCCTTATAATAAATCTTTTAAATATATATGTACATGCATATATACATAGGAACACATGCATATATCCTGTTTGTTCTGTTTCTCTGGAGGACCCTAACTAATGAAGCACAGAACCAAATAAAGCAGAGTTTTTCATCCTGATTCTTTCATAAGCATCTCGTCTGCATTTCAAGACCAAAGTTTTGGAAAGAGACAGAATGCTGTGTTTGTCTGATTCTACTTCCTCAACTCTGAATCATCTGCTCCCACTTCTTCCTCAAACTTTTCTTTCTTGCTTTAATACTATATCCCTACTGATGACATCTAATGATTTCTTTTGTGGTTTTCCATTCCTTGGCTTTTCTTTCTTTCTCTTTTTTATTTCTTATATATATTTGTATTTTGCTGACTGTTCTTTTCTTGGAATATACTTCTTGCTTGGCTTTATTGAAGTTTTTCTAAACTGTTTTCCTTCCTAATTGTCCAGGTGTTTCTTTTCCCTTCAATGGGTCATCTGTCTCCATAGCATGGAAGCAAACCTAACGGTACTTCTCATTTTTCTTCAAAAATATCTATAACACTGATTACACTATGCAATATATGCAATGCATTTCCTTCTTACCATCTCCTAATGTACCCTGTAAATATCCTATTGCATTGCATTGTAGCTCACAGACACACAAACAACACAAATAACCATGTTTATGCACACACACCATATACATGAGCATCTGTATGCTATATATATTATATACACAAATGACATGTATGCATACTATTATATGATCACGTACACTTCTATGAACTATATGTATGTGTACATGTCATAAATATGAATAAATAGTATACATAAGTATATAATATACACATATATGTACAATTCTATTACATAGAATAAATATGTACACATGCTACATATGCACAACAGACAGTATTATTCATATGTCTATATATAGGTGCACACTCTTTATGTACACATATGCCATATAGACACCGTATATGTACACCCATAATAAATGTATTCACTCTTTCTATAAACCTCTCTTTCTCTCTTTATAAAAACATATAACATTGCCTTTTCAGTCCTGTTTACCATTTATCTCCACCGTGAGTAAAATGCCTAGTTCTTGATAAGTAATTGGTTTAGGGTTGCACGAATTTTGGAAGCACTAGAAACCCTCCTTTCCCCTTATTCACATCTTCCTCATCCTGACCTTTTTCTTCTTCAACCTCCATCACTAGTCCATCCCAGCTTTCCATCAATTCCATGCTCACATTCAATAATCTCCATTCTAGAGAAGGTCACAGTGTACTGGGGAAGATGGTCGGGCAGACACATACCTCTCATCTAATCTGATTGGTGCTATAAAGGGATATGCGAACAGGTTGTTAAGGTTCTACAAATTGCCACAAAAATTATGATTACCCATAAAAGATAATGAGGTTGTCCCCAAACAACTGTGGATGGGGTGATGGGGAGGAAATGATAATGTCTTTTATTATAAAAGTAGCATATGCTCATAGAAACATTTCAAATAGTATAAAACAATATAAAGGAAAAAGTTAACTCCCCTCCACATTCATTTATTCCCACTCTTTTTTGAGTACCCAATCAGAAGAATCTCTCTTTGTGTCTCTGTCTCAGTCTTCCTCTAAATCAGTCTCCACTTGCTATATCTCTCTAAACATCTATCTATCATCTATCAGATTTTTCTATATTTCTTTTCAGTGGTGATGCATGTAATGGTTTTTTTTTTTTTATGCTTAAGGAAATAAAGTTGTTGTGAGCAGAAATCCTTTAGACCTTTGCACACAAGGGCACAGGTATTTCCCCCTAGATATCTTTTGCTTATTTTCTTCGTTGTCTCTCCTGACATCACTCTCAGAACCAGAAGAAGAACCAGGTTCCCTGTTTCCCATGGCTTCCAGGGAAGGCTGGCTTGCTGGTGGAACTGCTCCACTTGATAGACTAGGTTTGCTTTCCACCCCCAGCTGGCAGTTCATTCCCTCCCTGAGGTCTCTCACAGCCTCCCCCCTCCCCCTGAATCAATTGTCTTCTCAACTGGAAGGAGTGTCTCTGAAGGAAGAGGCCTTTGATATCTTCAAGCTCTTGCACTTGAGGGTGCTAAAGTTCTTGTCTGGAATTTGTGGCTGGGTGTGAGTTGCCTGATGACCTGTTTTGGGGGGGGAATCACCGAATCCCCCTCTGATGTTCCACTGTGAAGTGGGTACAGGCTGGGGTAGTACCAAGGGACTTTTGGGCTCCTTAAGGCTTCTGTGAAGACCCAGGGATATGGATCAATAGGAAGCCAGTGGAGGAATGTGCAGAGGTGACCATGTGGACCTCAGGCCTGCATGAGGGGAAGATGGTGCTACAGTGCCTGATCCCCCTCCCACCCCCAACCATCCCTGCCAAGACTGTGCTCCCTCTCCAGCCTTGGGCTTCCTTCATACAGCCCCACTCTCTCCAGCTCCATCCTGGCCTTGATTCCCTGGGTTCTTCTCCTTTGCAAGCCCTGGCTCTTGCTTCACTGCCTAATCTTAGGAGCAGCAGTGAAGTGGAAGCAGGAGAGGGCTGGGGAGGGTCTGGGAGACCTAGTTAGAGGAGGCTGGCCAAGGGCAGCCCAGGTCCCAGAAGTAGCAGAGCAGTAGCCAGAGCCAGAGGCTGTGTCAGTCTGAGGCCCCCCAGGAGAGGGCTCTCTCCTCTGAGCTGAGAGACAGAGCCAAGCCAGGAGCTGCGATCTGGTAGCTAAGGGGAATTTGGTGGCAAAGGTAAAGGGCTTTTGAAAGGAGAAGCCTCTTGGAGTTAGGCACCTACCTCCCCTGATAGGTGGAGAAAAGGGAGTCCTTCTTCCTCCCCAGTGGCTTTGCTCAGCTTCCAATCCAGCACTGCTGAGGGAAAATGGTTCAAGGACAGGCCCTGCCACTTTCAAAGATTCCTGGAATGCTAAGGCAATGATCTGGTGGTAATTCCCTGTTTTACAAATGAGGAAATTGAGGCCCAGAGATGGGAAGTGACCTTTTCCCTGTCATGCTGCTCAGCTAGAACTCAAAGTCCCCTTCTCCTCCTGCTCAACCTTGTGGCTTCTCCCACCCAAGGTTCCTGCCCCCTCAGAGACCCTGGGGGCTGAATTTGCTGAAGATCAGAAATGTGGGGAATCAGACTTGGCCCAACTGATAGAGCATCAGCCTACCATTCAGGAGAGTCCAGGGTTCAATACCCAAGGCCTCCTGGCCCATGTGTTGAGCTGGTCCATGAGCAGAGCTTTACAAGGAGTGCTGTGACATGCAAGGGTACAACTATGTGGCATTGCACCATGAGCAAGGAGTGCCTCCTGCAAGGAGATCCACCACGTGATAAAAAGCGCAGTCCACCCAGGAGTGGTGCCCCACACACAGAGAGCTGATTCAGCAAGATGACCTTACCAAAAAAAAAATGCAGTACCAGAAAAATGACAATTTCATAAACCATAAATAAATAAATAAATATATCTTTTAGAAGAAAGAACTTGAGATATATAGAGTCACCAAAATATTAAATGTGGCTATAATTAGATTAATGGTTATGGGTGATTATTTTTCTATTCTGTGTCTTTGTAAATTTCTAAATCTTTTAGAATAAAGAAATAATACTTTTAGAATGAAAATCAAAGCTCATTAAAATATTTAGAAGGCTTGGAGTTTACAGGAAAGGCTCATGGGTAATTGGCTTTTTAAAAAACAATGTTACCTCCTTGTTATGCAAATATGGCCTCTCTCTGAGCCAAACTTGGGATATAAACTCACTGCCTCCTCCCCTAGGCAAGCCCCCTCCATGCAGGACATGACTGCTGTGCATGGGCCTCCCTGGCACCAAGGGATTATTACTGAGTGCCAAATAGTGATGTATTTGTAGAAGACATTGATCAAAAGGGGGAAATATTAAATAGAAATGTATTTTTTTAAGGATATTTATTTATTTCTCTCCCCTTCCTCCCCACCCCGGTTGTCTGTTCTCTGTGTTCATTGGCTGCGTGTTCTTCCTTGTTCGCTTCCGTTGTTGTCAGTGGCATGGGAATCTGTATTTCTTTCTTTTGTGTCATCTTGTGTCAGCTCTCCATGTGTTTGATACCATTCTTAGGCAGGCTGTACTTTCTTTCATGCTTTCCTTATGGTTAGTACTATACGCATTAAATATATGTCCCAGAGGCTTAAATCTTTGGTCTGTTCATATGCCAGTTGAGCCCTGAATCTCAGCAGAACTGCAACACTTAGTCTCCAGTTCATTGGACTCACCAGGACAACTGACAAAAGGATGATGATGGACAATGCCCATCCCCAAAAGCAGAGTGTTATCTACAACTGCAAGCAAGACACTTCCATCTCTCTGCCCTATGGGATCTAAGCTCCTTCTCCCATGGAAACAGAGTGGGCATCACCATTCCAAATCCTCAAGATTGAGGAATGAACAAATATACGGAGGGAATGCAAATAGGGACCAAAGTAGACATTATTATTTTGTAATGAAAGAATTTGTAACCTTGATGTAAAGGTAGAGGTCATCAAAATTTCTGAGGGGAAGGAGAGGGAAGAATAGGTGTAACATGGGGAATTTGTGGAATATTGGGATTGTTCTGCACAATATTGCAATGATGGATACAGGCCATTAATCATTATGTCAAAACATATAAAACTGTGCAGTGTAAAGCGTAAACATAATGTAAAGTATAGATCACGGTTAGTAGCAAAGTTTCTACATGTGTTCATCAGTTGAAACAAATGTACCACACTAATGAGAGATGTTAGTGGGGGAATGTGTGGGTAGGGAAGGGGGTGGGGTATATGGGAATTGACTGTATTTTTGATGTAACATTTCTATAATCTAAACCTTCTTTAAAAGTAAAGGAAAAAGCCCACCTTTATTAAGGTTAATTTCTATACAATAAATGGCACATGTATGAAGTGCAGAATTTGGTAAGTTTTGATGTGTGTTTGTATATATCCAAGGAATCATTACTTGTATCAAGAAAATGAAGATATTATGTTTCCATAATTTTCTTTGAGCCTTTTTTCATTAAATTTTTTTATTGAAGTATATCATTCATACAGAAATTGTATATGTACAGTGAAAGTTGTGAAATTAAAAAACAAACATACATCTCTTCACACAGTTCTCCCATGCATAACCCCCATCACCACCACCTTGCATTGTTGTGAAACATTAATTACAAAATTTGAAAGGTCATTGTTAAGATATTACTAATAACTATAGCCCATATCTTACATTTGGTATATTTTTCCCCCAATCCACCTCATTATTAACACCCTGTATTAGTATTAAGTATTTGTTGTAGTTAATGAGAGAATGTTTTCATATTTGTTCTGTTAAGTACAGTCCATCTCCCACCATAAGAGCCCCTATTTTATACAGTCCCATGCTTTGTACAGTCTACTCAAAGTCTACAATTTGGGTCTCATTTTCATTACTGACTTGTGCTGTCATCACCTCAGTCAATTTTAGAATGTTTTCATTACATCAAAAGGAAAAATTTCATACTCCTTATACCCCCTATTATAGTCTCATAGAAATGGTATATTGTCTTATTTGTCATTGCTGCAAAAATATTACATTATTACTGTTAACTATTATCTATAAGTTACATTAGTTGTAATTTTCCCATATATCATGATGTTCTTAAAACTTTGTAAAAGAAAAACATTCCTGTATTTATACTATGAACCACACTCTTCATCCAGTGCCCAAATCATTGTTATACAGTCCCAAGATTATTCTCAAGCATCCTTTGGATTGACATTTATGTCTACAGACTACCCTTTCAGCCAAAATCACATTTGTAAATCAGCAGTGTTAGTTATACTCACTATAATGTATTAACATCAACTCTATCCATTTCCACACTTTTACAATAAACCTTATTAAAAATTCCACATACATTGAGCATCAGCTCCCATTCACAACCCACATTCTATCTCCTATAACCTGTACTGTAGAGTTTACCTCCAAGAGTTTACGCATCATATTTAGTTCATATTAGTGAGATCATTCAATACTTGTCCTTTGGTGTCTGGCTTATTTCACTCAATGTAATGTCCTCAGGTTTCATCCATGCTCTTACATGTACACTGATTTCATTTCTTCTTACAGCTGAATAGTATTCTGCTGTATGTATAGACTCCATTTTGTTTATCCCTTCATTGGCTGATGGACATTCAGACTGTTTCCATAGTTTAGGATTTATGAATAATGCTGTTGTGAACATCAGTTTTCTTTGTACCCTTTTTAAATCATTCCCACCTCTTCCTGTATCACCTCCTCAAACCCAGGAATCCACTGATCTGCTTTCTTTCACTATACATTGTATAGATTTTCTAGAATTCTATGTAAATGGAATCATATCGTATATATTTGGGTTGTTTCCCAGTTTGGGGTTATTATAAGTCAAGTTGATTTGGATACTTCTGTACAAGTCTTTGTGTGGAAAGATATTTCCCTTTTTTTTTTTTTGATAGATACCTAGAAGTAGAATGCTTGGAACTTGTGTATATTTAACTTTATAAGCAACTGCCAAACCATTTTCCAAAGTGGTTGTAAGCATTTCGATTTCTCCCAGCAGCATGTAAGAGTTGCATGGTATTTTGCATCTCCATCAATATTGGTCAGGTTTTTATTTTAAAAAATTAACTATTCTAATATGTACATAGTTGCTTTTCAGTGTACAGGCATTCCCCCTTTTATTGTGCTTCACTTCATTGTGCTTTGCACATATTGTATTTTTTACACATTGAAGGTTAGTTGCAACCCTGCATTGAGCAAGTCTATGGACACCATTTTTTCAATAGCATGTCCTCACTTTGGGTGTTTATGTCACATTTTGGTATTCTCTCAATATTTCAAAACTTTCATTATTATTACATCTTTTATGGTGATGTGTGGTCTGAGATACTCAATGCTACTGTTGTCATTGTTTTGGGGTGCCTTGAACCACGCCTGAAATAAGATGTCAAACTTCATTGATCCATGTTGCGTGTGCTCTGACGGCTCCACTGACCGGCCTTTCTCCCATCTCTCTCCATCTTCTCAGCCTCCCTATGCCCTGGCACAACAATATTGAAATTAGGCCAATTAGTAACCCTACTCGGGTTTCTAAGTGTTCAAGTGAAAGCAAGAGTCAACTGATGTGACAAACTTCATTTTAGGAAATTGCCACAGCCACTCAAGCCTTCAGCAACCACCACCCTGATCGATCGGCAGCCATCAATACCGAGGCAAGACCCTTCACCAGCAAAGAGATTACAACTTATTGAAGGCTCAGATGATGGTTAGCATTTTTTAGCAATAAAGCATTTGGAAAGTAAGGTCTATACATTGATTTTTAGATGTAATACTATTGCAAACTTAATAGACTACAGTATAGTGTGAACATAACTTTTATATGCACTGGGAAACCAAAATAATTGTGTAAGTCACTTTATTGTGGTGATCTGGAACTAAACCCACAATATTTCTGCAGTATCCCTATAGATTTAATTTGAAATTCCATAATTCTAATGATATTAAGCTTATTGGACATCTGTATACCTTCCACCCTTCCCCCAAAGATGGCTCCCTCATCTGTTTGCTCTTTATTTTTTTTGTTACTGTTTTTGCTTGTTACCCGCCTGCCTATTTTTTTTTTTCTTTAGGAGGCACCAGGAACTGAACCCAGGACCTCCTTTGTGAGAGGACAGTGCTCAACTGCTCGGGTCATATCCACTCTCCATCCATACATCTTTTTTTTTTTTTTAAGATTTATTTATTTATTGTTCTCTGTGTCCATTTGCTGTGTGTTCTTCTGTGTCTGCTTGTCTTTATTAAGGAAGCAACGGAAACCAATCCTGGGACTTCTGAAGTGGAAGAGAAGTGCTCAATCTCTTGTGCCACATCAGCTACCTGGTCTGCAGCATCTCTTATTGTTTCTCCTCTGTCATCTTATATTTAGGTGATGACCCATTTTCAACCCTACATTTCTGTTTATATAAGATCCTAGCTATGGATTGAAGTACTTTCTTACATACAGATATCCACCATTTGTTAAAAAGATTATCCTTTCTCCACTCAACTGTTTTGGCACCTTTGTAAAAAATCAGTTGACATCATCTGTGTCGGTCCATTTCTGGACCCCTTTGAATCATTGCTCTATTTGTATAGCTATATGACATTACCACAGTCTTAATTACTGTGGGTTTATAAAAAGTCTTAAAATCAAATAGTATATGTTGTCCAGTATGTGTTTTTTGTAGATACCCTTTTTGAATTTGAAGAATGTCCTATAAATTTCTTCTTTTTGAGAGTTTTTATGAGATAGGATGTCGTGTATTGCCTTTTCTGCATTTTTTGAGATGATTATATGGTTTTACTATTTAGTTTGTTAATATGGTAAATTATATGGATTGATTTTCAAAAGTTAAGCCAGCCTTGCTTTCTTAGGATAAACTCAATTTTGCCACGATGTATTATCATTGTTTTGGATTGTTGGTTTAGACTTCTTTAAATTTTGTTCAGAGTTTTTGCATGTATGTATATAAAGGATATTATTCTGCAGGCTTTTCCTTTAATGTATTTTTCTTTTTTTGGTATCAGTGTAAGGCTAGCTTCATAGAATGAGTTGTTCCCTCTTCTTAAATATTATAAGAAAATTTGTGTAGAACTGGGATAGAACATCTTCCTTAAATGTTTGATACGGTTTAAATGAGTATAAATAAATTAAGTAGAATTCAGAAAAACAACAGAAAAAAGAAATAAAACCTAAAGCAATTTCGTTTAGAATATCAATAAGGCAGACTGATCAAGAAAAAAGAAAAAAACAGAAATTACCAGTATGAGATGTGAGAGAGGTAACATAAGCTTCAAGGTCATTCCTTTTTTTTTTAAAATGATTTATATATTTATTTATTTCTCTCCCCTTCCCCCCCCACCCCCAGTTGTCTGTTCTCTGTGTCTATTTCCTGCATCTTCTTTGTCCACTTCTGATGTTGTCAGTGAACAGGAATCTGTTTCCTTTTGTTGCATCATCTTGTTGCGTCAGCTCTCTGTGTGTGCGGCACCATTCCTGGGCAGGCTGCACTTTCTTTCCCACTGGGCGGCTCTCCTTATGGGGTGCACTCCTTGCGCATGGGGCTCCCCTACCCAGGCGATACCCCTGCCTGGCAGGGCACTCCTTGCACACATCAGCACTGTGCATGGGCTAGCTCCACGTGGGTCAAGGAGGCCCTGGTTTTGAACCGGGGACCTCCCATGTGGTAGATGGATGCCCTAACCACTGGGCTGAGTCCACCACCCAAGCTCCTTCTTAAAGAATTAGATAACCTAGACAACCCTTTATATAAAAAATCAATTGACTCTGTATGTTTGTGTTGCAGGGTTGGGGGTGGGGTTATCAGCCCACAAACAAAATTCCAATTCCAGGTTTGTATCTTGAAAATCAGGAATCTGAAACCTGAAGCTAGAAAAGTTAAACAAGATGTGCAAACTCACAAAGCAAGGAAGTCTGAATTAGCAATCACTAAATCCACTTGAAGATTATGGAGATTTAAATGCTTTTCTTTTTTCTAGTTACAAACTGAAAGAATCACTATAATGATGTGGAGAATATTTAAAACCTCTCCAAATTATTGTTGTGATTTTAGACTAATTAGATTTGAGTGAGTATTCCATGTCATTGCAAGCCATCTCATAGCAGAAGTAGTCCTTTCTGTACCCTTGGTCTCAGCTACCAGTGCCAACAAAGACCGTAATCGGGTAGAACACCAATTGCTATCTATTGAGAATTGCTTCAACAAGAACTACCAGAAGACCAAGCAGGTATTCATACCCCAGAATAAACATGTGGACCCCCTCGGCCTACAGAGTGCAAACAGTTTAGCCTGCTGACTGGCACTCGGACAGACCACAATGCTGTATTGATCCTCAGGAACTTGAGCATTATTTTATTGTCTCAGAGAAATCTGTGATCACTCCCCATGAAGGAGTCATCTCTACTACTCTGTATTAAAGAGTGCCTTCCGAAGGGAGCACAGGTCTATTGTGTATAAATATGTATGCTCCTATGCGACGGTTTGCTCGGTCGGTAGAGGTGGGGTCTGGCTGCGGACGAGGGGTCGGTCCAGCTCTGGACGAGGGGTCGGTCCCACTTGGGACGAGGGGTCGGTCCCGCTTGGGATGAGGGGTCGGTCCGAGAGCAGACGAGGGGTCGGTTTCACAGGGGTTGCGCGGTTCGGCTGACGGGGTCGCCCGGCGAAGCCGGCGACGAAGGGGTCGCCCGGAGAAGCAGGGGACGAACTGGGGACAAGGGAGGCCAGGCCCTTGTCGGGGGCTCTCAGGACTGGAGGGCGCACGGCAGAAGAACTACCGCGGAGACAAGGTAAACACACAAGTCCACTTTATTGAGGGAGAGGCAACAGTTTTATGGGGCTGGGGAAGGCTGATTGGTCAAAGCCACGCTCTGTTCTGATTGGTTGCTGGAGAAAGGTCAGTGGGAGGTACTGGACGGGGGAGGGGTGGTGGTTAGGGATTGTCTGTTGCTGTTGCTGGGGGAAGTGGCAGGGTTTAGGGATTGGTGGCTGCTGTTGCTGGGGTAGAGGGCAGACTTGAGTTTCCCGCCCACGCCTGGCTGTTGCTGCTGTCGAGGGGAGGGAGGGAAAAGGGCAGACTGGATTTTTCCGCCCACGCCTGGCTGTTGCTGCTGTCAGGGGAGGGGAAAAGGGAAGACTGGAATTTTCCACCCTGCGCCTGCACAGGGAGAAAGAAGAAGAAGGGTGCCGCCCCACAGGCATCATGTGGCGCCATCCGGGAGGAGGGGTGGCCGCGGAAGCATGGCTGCCAAGAAGGGGAGACCCGAGGGCACTCTGCGCCCATGCCGAGCTTCCTTCAGGGGTGGCGGTGAATCTGACCAGCCACCCTATTATGGGGGCAGCGGCTTGGCCTGCCGCGGCTGCTCCCCCGCCAGGCCAGCAAACCACACTTCAGCCTGAGGGGTGACCGCACTCCTAGACGTGTATGCATTAATGTACATGGTCAATTGATGATAAATTAAGAGGTCCTTCTTGTTCTCATTCAGTATCTAGGTTCTTGGGGATAGGAATCTAGGCCTTTTGTGGGAGAGAAAAATAGGTTTTTAGGAAATGGGAAGGTATCTTACTTCAATGGAGGCTAGTGCTGATCCACTAGTCAATAAGGAGTTTAGCAAAGAAATTAGTCTGGACCAAGATCGGAGCCGTTGGAATCAGAAAAGGATTTGGGAACTAAGAAAGTCAAGATTTGTGGGTTAAAATAGTTCTTGTGTAGCTTGACATTGTTGCAAAAATTTCCTCCTCCAAGTGAAATGCCAGTGCAGTAGTTTCACTGAAACCACGTGTTTCTACTGCCTCTGGCACACTTGAGGGCAAACATCTTTATTAAAACTTAACATGGTGAGTTTATAACATATGAGCATTTGTCTGTGGCATTCCCTCTGATTAAGCAAAAATATCAAAACAAGACAAGGAGAAAGTTGAAAATAGAGTTGGCAACTCTTTTTTGCAGAGAACCAGCAAGATGTCAGCAGAGTAAGGAACTCCAAGAGTCAGCTCCTGCTACAGGGCAATTAGTAAACACCCAGAGCTATCTGCAGTTAGCTGAGGCACCCTTTTGGGAGCTCCAGGAGGACAGAAATGTACTGTGCAAATCCTAGAAGGAGTGGAAGGAAGAGACAGCCCATCTGCAGAGAAGACTCATACATAGAGCACTCCATGCCCTGGAGGCCAGTGCCCATCCTCCACTGGAGGCAAAGCCAACTCAGGAGCTGTTCCGCAGTTGGAATTGAAAGCTCCACTTCCCCAAAATGAGGGAGGAAGAGACGGTTGGACACCAAGTTCATCTACTATGAATAACTTCAGTGGGCTACAGTATAATCCTGAGAACAGCTTAAGTTTGAGCCTGTCCAAGTTGGAAAGAGGCAGGAGCCACCATCTTAACTCCACTCCTGGCACCAGAGGAAGTGAGGTGGACTGAAAATCCCAGTGCTGGTGGGGACCAGCTTCTTTCCATCCAGGTCAGATTGCAGCTCCAAACTAGGCCCCGGTGCCATGTCCAGGAGGAGGAAGTTGTGGAGACCTGCTCTAGCCTACCCAGGAAACTACTGGCCAAGCTGTGGAGGCTGGTGATTATCCTACTCTGGCTGCACAAGCCATCCCAGTATTCTGTGACTGGAATTGGAAGCTCCATTTTCCAGAAACAGGAGAGGAAGAGACGGTGGGCTCCCAATTTCTTCTACTTATTGGTAGACTGGCTGGCTGAGATATAACCCTGGGAATAGAAGGGTGTGAACCAGTCAAGGTCAGAAAGAGGCCAGTAGCCACCATTTTGACTCCACCCCCACCTGAGGGGCAGCTGGGATGACTGAAACTCTCAGTATTGGCAGAAACCAGTTTCTTTCACACAGATCAGCCTACAGCCCCATCCTAGGCTTCAGCCCTACCTCTCACAGGGAAGAGGCTGAGGAGCGCTGCACCAGCCTATACAGGTAACTACAGGAAACTTTCACTGGCATAGACTGAAAATCAGAGGCCTACCAGGGCAACTGTGGTTCATCTTGGACCTGCACTATATGGGTCCTTGCCCACACCTGCCGCTCCATCCCTGCCTCAGGCAGGGGAGAAAGGGATGGGAAGCTTCATCAGTCTCTCTAGGGCAACTACAGTCTAGGCCTGCTCTTGGATTATTCCACACAGCTATGACTCAGTCCCTACCCCTGGCAAAGGAAAAAGTTGGAAGAAGCTTCATTTGTCCCTGGTGAAATGAGGGCAGCTTGAGCCTCCACAGCTTATGGCACCACCTACATGCTTCGCTCCTACTGCACAATTAATAAGGGAGAAAGGACAGAAAACCCTAAACTAAAGAGAAAAACTGCACCCAGAAAAAAATACTCTAGTAAGTTGATGAGAAGACACCAACAAAAAATTACAATCCACACCAAGAAACAGGAAGCTATGGCCCAGTTAAAGGAACAACGTAAGCTTCCAGGTGACATAAAGGAGTTGAGACAACTAATCATAGATGTTCAAACAAATCTCTTAATAAATTCAATGAGATGGCTAAAGAGATTAAGGATATTAAGAAGACATTGGATAAGCACAAATAACAATTTGAAAGCATACATAGAAAAATAGCAGATCTTATGGGAATGAAAGATACAGTAAATGAAATTAAAAAAACATTGGAATCATATAATAGCAGATTTGAGGAGGCAGAAGAAAGGATTTCTACAAGTGAACTTGAAGACATGGCCTCTGAAAGTGAACACACAAAAGAACAGATGAACAAAAGAATGGAAAAAATTGAACAAGGTCTCAGGGAACTAAATGACAGCAAAAGGCATGCAAACATATGTGTCATGGGTGTCCCATAGTGAGAATAGAAGGGAAAAGGGGAAGAAGCAATATATGAAGAAATAATGGTAGAAAATTTCCCAACCCTATTGAAGGACATAGATATCCCTGCCTAAGAAGCACAACATACTCCCATCCAAAAAAATCCAAAGAGACCAACTCCAAGATACATACTCATCAGAATATCAAATGCCAAAGAGAAAGAGAGAGTTCTGAGAGCAGCAAGAGAAAAGCAATGCATAACATATAACAGATATCCAATAAGATTAACTGCTGATTTCTCACCAGAAACCATGGAGGCAAGAAGACAGTGGACTAATATATTTAAGACTCTACAAGAGAAAACCTTCCAGCCAAGAATCTTACAGCATGACTTCCACCAGCCTAATGCCTCCTCATCGCTTGCTTTGGGTGTCAGGCATCTACTCAGCTCGAAATGGACCCTGACTGCTCTTGCAACACTGGTAACTACTCTCCTGGGCCGGCTCCTGCAAATGCAAAGAGTGTAAATGCACCTCCTGCAAGAAGAGCTGCTGCTCTTGCTGCCCTGTAGGTGTGCCAAGTGTGCCCAGGGTTGCATCTGCAAAGGCGCCTCGGAGAAGTGCAGCTGCTGCACCTGAAGTTGGAAATTCCTGTTCCCACTTGTAAATAAAGCAGTGTGTACAAATCTGGATTTTAATTTTTTCATGCAGCCATGATGCATTTACCACATTCCTTTTTCAATGAGATATGTGAATTACAGTAAAAATTGTTGAATTAAAGAAAAAGAATCTTATATCTAAAAAGACTGTCTTTCAAAAATGAGGACAAAATCAGAATATTCACAGATGAACAGAAACTGAGAGAATGTCTAAGCAAGAGACCAGATTTTCAGGAAATAATAAAAGGTATGCTAGAGACTGAAAAGAAAAGACAGTAGATAGACGTCTGGGAAAGAGTCTAGAAATGAAGATTATATCACTATAAGTAACTAAAATTATCAAAAGAGTGGTGCAATTAAAATATGACAGATAAAACTCAATAGTCAGGAATAAACTTAACCAATGTTGTAAAGCACTTGTATTCAGAAAACTGCAGCTCAATGTTAGAACAACTCAAAAACCCCTAATGACCTGGAAGAACATTCCATGCTCATGGATTAAAGACTATATATCATTAAGATGTCAATTGTACTCAAATTGATATACAGATTTAATGCAATCCTGATAAAAATTCCACCAGCATTAAAGAAAAAATTGAAAACACTATCATTAAATTTATTTGGAAGGGTAAGGAATCCTGAATAGACAGAAACATTACCAAGAGGAAAAGTGAACCTGTATCTCCAGACTTTAATCATAATACCTACCTATAGTGGTAAAAAAAAGTATGGTACTGGCCTAAAGACAGACACGATAGGCCAATGGAACCAAATTTATGCTTCAGAAACAGACCCTCACAAGTATGGTCAAATGATTTTTGACTACTCTGTCAAACTCACACAGGCCAGGTAGAACAATCCATTGAACAAATGGTGGTGAAAGAATTGGATATCCATAGGTGGAAGAAGAAAAGAGGACCCCTATCTCATACCTTATCCAAAAATTAACTCAAAATGGATTTTTAAAAAAAAACTAAAAATAAAAACAAGAACCATAAAACTTCTAGAAGAAATTATTGGAAAATATCTTCAAGACCTGGTGGTAGGTGGTGGATTCTTAAAGGAGGAGGACTAAATGGACTACTGATGTTTAATATGTATAGAAGTTTTAATTAGCTTTACTGTAAAAGTGTAGAAATATATAGAGTGGATTGTAACACACAGTGAGTGACAGCTAGTTTATAAATGGGGATATGTCTGAAAATGGTAGTCTAGTTATGTAAATGCCAATTGACAGAATGCTAGAGAATCATCTTGGAACTTGATATCTCAGTGAAGCAATGCAGCGGCTTGCTCGGTTGGTAGAGGTGGGGTCTGGCTGCGGACGAGGGGTCGGTCCAGCTTAGGACAAGGGGTCGGTCCCACTTGGGACGAGCGCTCAGTCCGGCAGCAGACAAGGGGTCGGTCTCACAGGGGTTGCGCGGTTTGGCTGACGGGGTCACCCGGCAAAGCCGGCGACAAAGGGGTCGCCCGGAGAAGCAGGCGACGAACCGGGGACAAGGGAGGCCAGGCCCTTGTCGGGGGCTCTCAGGACTGGAGGGCGCACGGCAGAAGAACTACCGCGGAGACGAGGTAAACACACAGGTCCACTTTATTGAGGGACAGGCAACAGTTCTATAGGGGCTGGGGAAAGCTGATTGGTTGAAGCCATGCCCTGTTCTGATTGGTTGCCAGAGAAAGGTCAGTGGGAGGTGCTGGACCGGGGAGGGGTGGTGGTTAGGGATTGGCTGTCGCTGTTGCTGGGGGAAGTGGCAAGGTTTAGTGATTGGTGGCTGCTGTTGCTGGGGTAGAGGGCAGACTTGCGTTTCCCGCCCACGCCTGGCTGTTGCTGCTGTCAGGGGGAGGGAAAAGGACAGACTGGATTTTTCCGCCCACGCCTGGTTGTTGCTGCTGTCGGGGGAGGGGAAAAGGGCAGACTGGAATTTTCCGCCCTGCGCCTGTGCAGGGAGAAAGAAGAAGAAGGGTGCCGCCCCACAGGCATCGTGTGGTGAAGTCCGGGAGGAGGGGCGGCCACGGAAGCATGGCTGCCGAGAAGGGGAGACCCGAGGGCACTCTGCGCCCATGCCGAGCTCCCTTCAGGGGTGGCGGTGAGTCCGACCAACCACCCCATTTTGGGGGCAGCGGCTTGGCCTGCCACGGCTGCTCCCCCGCCAGGCCAGCAAACCACACTTCAGCCCAAGGGGTGACCGCATTTCTCCCTTCTTTTCAAATAAGGGCCAGGATGGCAGCAGCAACAAGTAGCCAAGGCCTAAGAGGCAGTAAGCAATGAGGGAAGCGGGGCTGAAGAGGGAGGTGAGTATGACGGGGATATAAATGTACAATTTGGGGGGCGGTATCTTGCCATTGCAAGCAAAGGTGGCCAATGTACAATTCTCATTGATCTCGGTGGCTATAAGGTCCATCTGCTGTTAAAAGTCCAGAATGACAGTGCGTTACAGGTATTTGATCCCTTCTTGGCGGCGAAGAGCGGCAGAGGCAGACTGTGTGATGGTCTGGAGGATCGCAGCTGTGAGGACAAGTCGCGTTAGGGCACCAGCAGCAGTGGTGGTGGCAGCGTCGGGAGTGGTGGAGACATAGGCAAGGACAACAGGAAGGCCAAAGTCTCCATGGGCGCGAGAGAGGCCGATGTTAACGGGGCGGGCCAACATGGGGCAGCCCAATCTGCAATGCAATGGGGGCTCAAGCAAAAAAAAGGAGGGGGGTGGGGGACGAGAAAGGACACTTTGGATGGCTGAGAAGAAGAGTGAGGTCGCGACAGGAGGAAGCTCCGCAGAAGTATGGGGAGGCAAGAGAAGAAGCGTTATTGGATGCTAGAAAGCAGGCCGCGGGCCGGGGAAAGTGGGCTGCGGGCCGTTTAGCGGAGCTGGAGCTGCTTGAGAGCGATGGCGGCATGGGGGGCCGTGGTTACAGAAGACTTGGGGCTGTTTCCAAGAGATCTTACACCGGTGAGTGTCTAGGAGACCGGCGAGGGCCCGAACTTGTGGGGCTTGCTTAGCAGATAGGATGTTACCCATTGCTAATGGCCTTTTGGAGCCAATAAGAAAAGGGGCCCTTACCTTGAGAGCATGGCGATGGGAGCCGAGGTGCGCGGTGAGACGAGGGGTCCGAGCCGGTGGGGCTCTGACGGTGGTCGCGGGCCAAAAGAAGGCCCCGACGAGGGGAGGGCGGAACGACGAGCAGTGGAGCAAGGCAAAGGGGAGCAAGCGCAGAGGGAAGGAGGCAGAGGTGAAGGCAGGGGTGGAGGTGCTCAGGCACGTGCTCCTGAGAGTTTTATTGGTGCCTCTTAATCATAGCGGGTCGGTATAAGCCGCTGACATGGAAGGAGAAAGCTATCCAGCGATTCTCCCAGACCGCCGTGGATCATATGAGGTCGCCAAGGTTCAGGAACAGCAATGCAGAGTGAAAAGATAGGGGTGAGAAGAGAGGAGGGCGTAGGGCTGTGGGAGGGTTACTTCAGACATGCAAGCGCGCGCTCCCGAGAAATCCAAGGCTCCTCTTAATCATAGCGGGTCGGTATAAGCCCCCGACATGGAAGGAGAAAGCCATCCAGCGATTCTCCCAGACCGCCGTGGATCATATGAGGTAGCCAAGGCTCAGGTAGCAGCAATGTTGCACGAGAGAAGACCCATGGTGAGAAGAAAGGGGGGGGGGCGCCAGGTTATGGAGTGAGGCTGTGGTGGGGTTGCCTTGCCCCACGTTGGGCGCCAGCTGTGGCGGCTTGCTCGGTCGGTAGAGGTGGGGTCTGGCTGCGGACAAGGGGTCGGTCCAGCTTAGGACGAGGGGTTGGTCCCACTTGGGACGAGGGGTCGGTCCCACTTGGGACGAGCGGTCAGTCCAGCAGCAGATGAGGGGTCGGTCTCACAGGGGTTGCACGGTTCGGCTGACGGGGTCACCCGGCGAAGCCAGCAACGAAGGGGTCACCCGGAGAAGCAGACGACGAACTGGGAACAAGGGAGGCCAGGCCCTTGTCGGGGGCTCTCAGGACTGGAGGGCACACAGCAGAAGAACTACCGTGGAGACGAGGTAAACACGCAGGTCCACTTTATTGAGGGAGAGGCAACAGTTTTATAGGGGCTGGGGAAAGCTGATTGGTCGAAGCCACGCCCTGTTCTGATTGGTTGCTGGAGAAAGGTCAGTGGGAGGTGCTGGACGGGGGAGGGGTGGTGGTTAGGGATTGGCTGTCGCTGTTGCTGGGGGAAGTGGCAAGGTTTAGTGATTGGTGGCTGCTGTTGCTGGGGTAGAGGGCAGACTTGAGTTTCCCGCCCACGCCTGGCTGTTGCTGCTGTCAGGGGGAGGGAAAAGGACAGACTGGATTTTTCCGCCTATGCCTGGCTGTTGCTGCTGTCGGGGGAGGGGAAAAGGGCAGACTGGAATTTTCCGCCCTGCGCCTGCGCAGGGAGAAAGAAGAAGGGTGCCGCCCCACAGGCATCGTGTGGTGCCATCTGGGAGGAGGGGCGGCCACGGAAGCATGGCTTCCGAGAAGGGGAGACCCGAGGGCACTCTGCACCCATGCCGAGCTCCCTTCAGGGGTGGCGGTGAGTCTGACCAACCACCCCATTATGGGGGCAGCAGCTTGGCCTGCCGCGGCTGCTCCCCCGCCAGGTCAGCAAACCACACTTCAGCCCGAGGGGTGACCGCAAACCAAGAGGTGGATGAGAATCGTGGTTGATGGTGCAGATGCAAGAGTGTCCTTTGTTAGCTAGAGCAAATGTATATCACTTCGGCAGTGTGTTGGGAGTATGGAGGGGCATGGGTAAAGTACAGCTGGAGTGACCTATGGACTGGTTAGTACTCATAATATAATATTCTTGCATCTATGCTAAAGATGTGCTGTGTTGATACTGAGGCAGTTTGGAAAATGTGAGCCAAATGTACACTATGGACATGGTAACAATCAGATGATATTATTTTATCTGTAGCCAATGACATACCGCACTGTGGTGTATTGATGGAGGGGTGTTGTTTGGGAATTCTGCACATGTCCATGATTGATTTATAGGTTTCCAACTTCTGTTATAAAACATATATTTAAAAAATAATAATAGGGTGGGTAAGGGGAAAAACACACCAAATGTAAGATAAGGACTATGATTAGCAGTAAAATTTTGACAATATTCTTTCATAATTTGTAACAACATCTCATGATGTTTGGAGGGTTGGTGGAGGGTTGATGTATGGGACCCCCGTATGATGTTATGCATGCTTGCTTTGTAAGTTCACAACTTTCACTATACACTTAATTGTTTATGTAAGTTCATACATAAATGATATAAAGATAATAATAATAAGATTGGTTGGGGGAAAATACTTTGTTTAGTAGTAATATTTTGACAAGCTCTTTAATCATTAGTTAAAAAGTTTTAACAACAATGCAAGTTATTGGTGGTAGGGTGAGTTATGAGAGTCCTGTATGATGTTATATATGTTTGTTTTATAAGTCCACAACCATTGGTATACACATACTGTTTATGTATGCTTATGTATGAGAGATATACTTCAATAAATTTAAAAAGAAAACTTTTGTTGACTATAAATGCCTGAAAACATATCAATTCTAGGGTGCTTGTTTTGTTCTTTGTTTTATTTTTTAAGGAATTACCAGGGATTAAACATAAGGCCTCTTACACAGTAAGCAATTGCTCAAAGAAATGAGCTACATCAGCTCCCTAGTACTGTTTATAAACTTTCTCTCTAGTCTTAACTGAAATCTTATGTGGAGCCATAATCATAAAAAAAATAAGTAGAGAAAACTGGAACTGCTATTATTCAGGGGAAGTATTTGTACAGAGTCTACTTGATCTGTCACCCA
Organism: Dasypus novemcinctus; assembly: GCF_030445035.2. Classification (NCBI taxonomy): domain Eukaryota; kingdom Metazoa; phylum Chordata; class Mammalia; order Cingulata; family Dasypodidae; genus Dasypus; species Dasypus novemcinctus. The sequence continues at coordinate 52,379,217 of NC_080678.1, forward strand.
CACGTTTCCTGGGAAATCTCTAAAGCACCTCACAGCTCTAAGGAACCTAGTGTAAAACCACTGGACCTGGAAAATTGTAGTATTTCACTGTTTGGAATGAAGTGCTTTTTTCTGTGGTACTTGCTAGAGGAAGTTAGTAAGAAAGGGTTTAATGTAAGCTCTTTGATTAAAAGGATGCTATCCTAGTCATCTCTGCAATTCTGGTGACAAGGACTAGACCTGGTGATCATTAATGTTGGTTGAGTCAAAGAATACATTTTTAAAAGTCGGTATTTGACTGTCCAGGAATACCTAGAACCAATGACATTGGAAAGTAAGCATATTAAAGAGAATGAATCTGGCCTGATATTGACTTGACACTCAGAATTTTTTACCTGTAGTGATGTGGGCTATGGGTGGAAGGTTCTTTGTCTCTTTGGAGATAACCTTAACCTAAGCTGTCTGTGACTTGTGGGTGTGGGATGGTGAGAAGCTGCAGTCCTGCCCTTGGTGACCATGGCAATGACTCCAGCCCCAGGAAACAGTTTATCGATGCAAACTCTATAAACTTTAAATATTCAGGGAAAATACAAACCAAATGTGCTAAAAGCTTATCTAGAATGTATGAAGTCCTTGCTAAAAGGTTACCTAAGATGTGGATGGTAATATGCTAATTTAAACCTATTGAGCACTGAAACAAGGAACAATTTAGCCCTTCCTCCATATAAAAGAAACTCAAAATTCTTGTTTGGGGCTCAGGTTTGAAACTTGGTCAGCCCTCAATAAACCATTTTTCCTTCTTAAAGACATTCCTGAGTCCTGCCCTTTCTATACGCAAATAATTGAACCTCTCTCAAATTCTACAACAGTAGCTCTCACTATTGACCCTAATGGGGTATCTTCCAGTTCAATATAGCTTTACTGTGTTGTATTGCCAGGTCTAGCTCATATTACATCCTAGAAGTCAGATCTCAAGCCCCTGTGAAACCATGGTTCTCAAATTTTAGAAGGTATAAAAATCACAAGGGGAAATTATAAAATGTATAGATCCCTGAGTTGTACTCCAGAGGTCTGGGGAAGTGACCGAAAATCCTTAGGCAAATGGTTCACTGGCCACAACTTGAGAAACCTTGACTGCGCTGGTTGAAATGTGCAGGAGATGAAAATCTTTTCTCTTTGAGGTGACAGCTATACAGAAAACACAGAGTGGTGTTTTTGTGAATTCTAGAAAATTAAGAATTTCTGCCCCAAACCTGAAAGCAGCCCTAGATGTACTTCCACTCCCTGGGAGGTTCCCAGAAGAGGGGCACCCACCTTATAAGCCTCCCAGCTCACCGCGTGGTGGCCCTTGCAGGGGTGGAGACCTAGGAAGATGACCCTAACTGTAGCTGCTCCAGGGGTTCTTCTTTTGGCACATTTCTATTGAAAGCCTGAAACAGCCCCTAAAGTGTCATGTAGTAGTGGGAATATGAACACAATATTCTAGAAAGAATGACATAACACAGCAGAAATCACTATAATCACATTCTTACAGAAAAAGCCCATTTGTTAGGGGAGTCTGTTCCAATCTATCAGCAGAACAGTTTGGAAAAACCAAATTCCTTGGTAATCGTGTTACTATTATAGTTATGAAGTATTATTATGACTGTAAGGGAATGGCCCTTTTTATAGTAATGACAATCTCATTTGTACACAATAAATGTTTGTAAAGGGCTCTTCCATCCAATTAATCCACAATGCAGCCTTGAGATGTAGGTAAAGCAGGCTTAACTTTAGCATATTAAGTAATTTTTAAAGAAAGAAACCTCATCTTCAGTAAGGCTGGTTTCATAATAGATTCAATATAAAAAATATGTATATATTAATACCTTGGAGGACATTTGAAATAATATGTAGCAGACAAAGGCTCTGAAGGCAATTTAGAAGGGGAGACCCTACCCCAATGTTCTTTGCAATGATGGCATTATTACAAGAGGTGTAAGTTAGTTCTATCAGGTATCATTGGAATGAATCAGTTATGGCATTCTTATTTCAACAGAATATTTATTTCACCAAAATAATTAGTAAGTAGTGGTTTATTCTCAAAATGTTTTCAGATTATTACTGATGTCTGTCATTTTAGCTGCTCCTAAGCTCTGTAAACTCTCACTCAATTGAATGGGAAACTCCATAATGAAACTCATAAAATCTATAAACAAAGAATTTACAGAATTCTAGGGGAATATGCTTGACCTGAGAATACCTGCCACTGAACATTTTGACACTTAAGTAGTTCTCTGTTAATAGGAAAATGTTTTTCAAACTTTTGGGAACATATGCCCCCATTTTAATTAACATTAAGAATCTCAAATTTCACCTTTCCTCCAGTTCCAGTTGAATTAATTCTAATTCCTTTGGGAACAATTTTCTACATAGATGGAATCTTCTATTATCAGAAACCCTTGAAAATACTCATATGCAAATAGGGAATATTATAAAGTTGTGTGATAAAAACTCTGGAGTAGAATTTTTTTAAAAAGACAAGGTGGGTTTTAATCACCCTCAGATTCACACCCCCATCATATATGGCATTATACCAAAAAAGGGTCTTTCTCTATTTTTTAGTTGTGAAATGAAAGGGTCAAACACAATTTCTAATTTCCCTTCACATTCTGATATGCTATAATGTACCTGAGAAATAGAATAAAGTCTTAAATTGTAGTTAGGATTGATGGGAAATGTAAAATAGCTGGCTTGCTTCCTAGCCAGATAATTTTCTTGGATGGGACTACAGGGAGCAAGAACACCACATGGGAAGGAGGGGAGAAAAGTATCAAGAGTCAACCTCAGTCCTTACATATTATCTAAATAGGATCTGGTACAGGAAAAAATGGATGCAGTCAGTCATACTGGGATGACTGAAAGGCCAAATAGTCTAAGAGGAAGAATATTATTCTCCTGCCAAAATGGGCTTAAGCTCTGTTCAAATAACTGGCTACAATGCATCCATGAGAAGGACTTGAAAGTGTCTTCTCCCCTTGGTACATAGGCTGTGGCAATTTGTAGCAATATTCTTGGCAGGAAGTATGCATGTGTGTGTTCTGACCCAGACTGGGTGGTTCTTGGCCTTTTGAGAATGCCAGCGAGACTGTCATCCTGCAGCACTTGAATATGTGTTGCCTGATATGACAAAAATTGAATTATGCAGTTAGAGAGTAAACTGGGACTGTTATAGAATTCAGGAGAGGTTCAGTTATTTACATATAGAAAGGTGAGGACTCAGGAATAATTTTGGGAAGGAAAAAGGACTTATTTATGATCAGCTGGGCCATTAAAAATTTGAGCCATGAACAAGCTTTCTGAGTTCTTCTTATACAGAGGAAGGGCCAAATGTTTCTTTGTTTAGTGGTGAATAAGCTTGAATTAACATATGAAATAACATACATCCTAGGTAAGCTTGTAGCATGGACTTCATACATTCTTGATAAGTTTTAGCACATTTGGTTTGCATTTTCCCTGAATATTTAAAGTTTATAGAGTTTGCATTGCTAAATTCTTTCTCTGGGACTGGAGTTGTTGTCATGGTTACCAAGGGCAGGGCTGCAGTTCTCACTGTCCCAAACACACAGCTCAGTCAGGTTACCTATGAAGAGATGAACAGCACCTGCCCACCAACAGCCTACACCAATGCTAATTTGAGGATGTGGAAACCACAGGGAAGATTCATAGGGAAAGTTCTCTTTAGATAATTATTTTCATTGCATTTTATTTATCCTAAACTGACATCTACCTTCCAATTAATATAAAAAATACCCCATAGATTAAAAAAAAACTATGTGAAAATCTGTATATTAGGCAGTCACTAGGAAACCAACTCTTTTCCTTGTCCAAGAATTGGCCTTGATGTGAGCTATGGGCAGGAGGCTCTTTGTCTCTTCAGAGATAACCTAAGATGTCTGACTTGTGGGTGTGAGGTGATAGGAGCTGCAGTCCTGCCCTTGGTGACCATGGCAATGGCTCCAGTCCCAGGAAACAGTTTAACAATGCAAGGTCTATAAACTTTAGGTATTCAGGGGAAATGCAAACCAAATATGCTAAAAACTTATCTAGAATGTATGAAGTCCGTGCTAAAAGCTTACCTAAGATGTGGAAGATATATATGCTAATTCAAGACAATTGAGAACTGAAACAAAGGGGCCATTTGGCCTTTCTTCTCTGTATAAAAGAAACTCGAAAGTCTTGTTCGGGGCTTGGGATTGAAACGGAAAGCTCCCGAGTCTGGCTGGCTGACAATAAACCATTTTTCCTTCTCAAAATCATTCCTGAGTCCTGGCCTCTCTATACACAAATAATTGAACTCTCTCAAATTCTACAAATTCTACAAATTTATAGACTTCTTGCTATTAAAATGACCTAAAAATATCTAAAACATTTATAGATACTTAAAAAAGCGTACAGTTTTTCATATATTTTCTAACAAATAACAAATTTAAAAGAAATAATATGAGTAGTAAGATTACATTTGTTTTTGTACTATTCTTGTATTTTCAATTTTCAAAATATAAACATATGCTATTGACATAAGAGAAATAATGTCATATTTTAAAGCAATATAATGACAGCCACTGATAGCAATTATGGAGAGCTTACCCTGTCCCAGGCCTGTACTCTGCATTCCACCTGCACACACTATACATTTTAATCCTCTGACGTACCATATTTAGTCAATTAATGAGGAGGCTTATCAAGGTTCAGTTGACTATCCAAGGTCATATACTGAAAAGGTGGGATTTGAACCTAGGTCTCTTGTGAATCTGGGTCTTTGGCATGGACTCCACAAAGAGAAATAGAGCACATCTTCAACTCCCCATTGTGGTCAAATGCTAATACTCTCATTAAGATCACACCACTAAAAAAATCCCTCTAATATGGCAAATCCTCAGTTCTTATTCCAAGACCTGATTTTCTTTTCATCTCCTGCCCTGCCTCTCATGCCCTTTATTAACCTGATAGTCTAGGAAATTATTTTTTTAAACAAACCACAAGAAACATGATTCTGAAACTTTGTTCCAAGGTACCTTTCAAGGTTAGAATTTTTATTGCCCATTGTATGCCCCATATCCTAGCATTCATCACACACTGTCTTGTATTGTGATTTGTGTATATTTAATGTCTTTTTAGGCCTATTAGCACCTCCAACACAGAAATTGTGTTTCATTGGCCTTCTTTTTCCAACTCTACCTCCCAATGCCAGGCATAAAAGTAGGTATGTTTTGTGTCTGACTGTATGTGCATATATGCACTCACCAAATAAACATTTATCATGTGCCAGACACTGTTCTAAGTGCAGGTGATACAGCTGTGAATAAGCAGACTGACATCCTTGCCCTCATAGTCCCTATATGATAGTGGAGGAGACCAACAATAACCAAGACAAGATACACAGTACGTCAGAGACTGTCAAGTGTCAGGGAGAGTAATAAAGCAAGGAAGGAGTAGAAGACATGTTGGGTGGGGTGGTGGTGGGAGAATTGATACGAGTTTATATCTGGTAGACAGAAACAGCTCACTAAGAAAGTGACATTTGAATAGAGACCTAAAGGAGTGAGGGGGCTATGCTGTTCACTGTTGGGAATCCCAGATGGAGGGAATCCCAAAGGTAATGGCTTCAGTGGCAGACACATGTCTAGTGCTTGTGGGGAACAGAGAGGGGGTACTGTGGCTGGAGTGGAGTTAATGACCAGGAATATTTAGAAGAACAGGTCAGAAAGGCCAGATTGTGTAGCTCCTTGAAGGCTACTATGAGGACTCTGAGCTTTATCTTTTACAGGAAGTCACACAAAAGTTTTGGCAGTGAAGTGACATATTCTGGCTCTTTAAAATGTTTACACTGGCTGCCATGTCAGAAATAGAATATGGAAGGACGATTGGAATTTGAGTGGAGAATCGGGAGGCTATTGTAATAAATCAGTGAATGATGGTGTGGCATGGACAAGGGGGTAGCAATGAAGACTGAGAGAAGTGGTTGGATTCTGAATAAAGTTTGAAGGTAGAACAGATAAGGTTTACTGAAAGATTGAATGTAAGATGTGAGACATAGAGAAATAACTTGATTCTAAGGTGTTTGTCTTGAGAAATTGGAAGAATGGAGTTTTAGTTGACTAAAATGGGAATGTCTATGGAAGAAGCAGGATTTAGAGGGGAGGGCAGGAGAGGCAAAGGTCAGCTTTTGATATATTAAGATGTTTATAGAAAACCAGATGGATCTGTCATGTAGGCAAAAGGATATATAAATCTAGGGTTCAAAGGAGAGGGGATGGTCAGAAATGTACATTTGAGAGAGATCAGCACAAAGAAAGTATTTCAAGCCATGAGACACAATGAGATTCATAAAAGAAAGAGCATGGATAGAAAAGAGAATTCCTTTCAATATTTAGAAACTGAAAGGAGTGGGTAGAGAGGTAGGATGAAAACTAGACAAGTGTGGTCTCCTATGAGTAAAGTGTATCAGTCTGCCAAAGGGCTTCCAATATAAAGTACCAGAAATCTGTTGGCTTTTATATGGGGTATTTATATGAGGGTAAAAGCTAACAGTCCCAAGGCCATGAAAACTCCAACTCAAGTATCATAAGAAGTACTTTCTCACCAAAGACAGCTGCCACATGTAAAAGCAAGATGGCCAGTGATCTCTGCTGGGATTCTGCTTTCACCTCTGGGCTTCTTCTTACTCTAAGTCTCCATGGGCCCAGCTTCTTTCCCATCTCAGCTGTAGGCTGGCAAAAAGCTTGTCTTTCAGGGCTTCCTTTCTCTTCTGGCACCGGGCTCATTTCTCCCTGAGCCTTCTATATCCATCTCAGCTGTTCTGTTCTTTTCCCAAGGTCAGCTGCAAACTCTCAGGTGAATGGCTCATCATTTCCCAGGGGCCCCAGGGTAAAAAATGACAGAGTTCTATCATTCCCATGTATTTTCTTGAGTGTCCTTTTTCTATCAGACCCAGGAAGGGGGCAGGTACTCAATCTGAGTCATGCCCTCTGGAGTAGTCAAATCTAAAAGCCTAATCTTAACAGGCAATCAAATCAAAGATATCTCAGCTGAATTAAATGCAATCAAAGGGTATCATACCAGAGGAATAGAGTATTTTATAAACATATTTTTTCTTTTTCTGGGATTCATAAGATAATGTAAAACTGCCACATCAAGTGAAGAGAGTTTTGCAAGAAGGAGGAAGGGAACTACTTGTCAAATGCTGTTGATGGTTCAAGTCAGAAGACATTAAGCATTGACCTTATATTTAGTAACATGGAGACATTGTGGGGAGCCCTGCAAAGCAGGGTTTTGGAAGGCTGCAAAGCAGCCTCCAAGTTCACAGAGACTGTAGATAAAGTGCACCTGGAGAGTCTGGAAATAAAATAGGAGGTGACCACTGCACAAGGTCATGTGCGGAACTAAATATGCTGAGTGTGGATAAGAAGTAGAAAGAAACTGTGTTATCTGTAGGCTTATGAATAGAAGAATAACTTTTGTGTTTTTAGTCACCTAGAAATGCAAACCTTCTGAAAGTACTGTTTCCCCTTACAGTGTAACATAACGTGTGTGCTCAAGCCAAGTGCCTGAGGTAGTTGCGAGCTTCTCATGGTTCCCCTGGTCCCCACTGATTTGTGTCTTTCATTTCTCAGCCTCACACTCCTCCTACCTCAGGACCATGTTCAGCTGCATGGCTTGCAGCAATTGGTGAACTCCACAAGAGCAGTTTGGGTGAGTGATATGAATGACATTCTGATTTGAGTGGGTCCAAGAGATAATGGAAAGGTAGAAATTTGAGAGTATGACTATTGACAATTCTTTCCTGCACTTTTCTATAAAAGAAAGGAGAGAAATGATGAAAGTGGTGTCAAGAAAATTCTTTAATTTTTAAAGATAAGTGAAATTCACATGTTATGATTATGGGAATTTTTGCTGCATGAGGGAAAATGGAGAATCATTGAGTAAGTGAGTGGAGCTGAGATCCAGTACAGTTGTGGTGGGACATGAAGAAACACAGGGAGTTCATTCCACAGTAACAGGAGAGAAGGCAGCTATATGGGCATGGATAGAGATTGGTGAGTGGAAGTGGTGGTCGAAGCTCATGGACGTTCTTTTGTGATTGCTTCTTATATTTTCAGTGACATAGAGATCAAAATCATTAAATAAGAGAGAGAAGGTCTAGACATTTGAGGAAGAGGAGAGGAATAAAATAGCCATCTAGGAATGTGGAATAATAATGGGAACTGGGGGTACATAATGTGAGTGCCAAACAACATTAACGGTCCCACTTAAAGTCAGTGGTTCTGAATTTAAGGCATGGCCAGGCAGAATAATTACACTCATTGGCCATGGTGTTAAATCTGAGAAAGAAGAAAAGTGAGAATACAATGTGAGGAGGCTACTGAAAACTGGGAATAATCTCTGGATTGTAGATCCTGATGAAGTCAAAGATTGCTGAAACTGAAGTAATCAGGAAATGGAGGTGTAAAGATAGACAGTGGGGAGTGTGAAAAAATGGAATGATTGAAATTAGATTCTGGTGGGAAAGCAGTTTCTGGTATTGACCATATCTAATGAAAGTGAGTAGCAGAGGTAGTGCTGTGGACAAGATCATTAGAAGGCAGGAGGTCAAGAAATTCAGAGATCAAGGCCTGGGAAAAATCCTTTCCTGTGAGTATTAAAATCACCACGAATTTTTGAGAAATGACAGTCAGCCATGAACTAAATTCTTCAAATAATGAGGAGGATTTTCCCCAGGGTCTTTGGATGACAGTAATAAGGACAGATAGAAACTGGTATAATCAGATGACCTGAGAATGAAAGCTGGATGAGTTTAGGGAGCTACAAGGAAAAAAAATGGTTAGAAGGTGCAATCAAGTGCAAAAGGGCATGTAACTACCTTTCTTCAGACCCAGTGTGCAGGTGATGGGAGGGGATAATATTTAAGAGGGCTGTGGGTGAAGCGGTATCCTCAGGGGAAAGCCAGGTTTCAGTTAGGGCATGAAGGTGGATGGAATGTTCATAATCCAAGTTGCAGATGAGGGAGATTTTGCTGAGGATATATGATGAGTCTGAGGGTTTATTTTCAATTGGGTTTACAGGAGGTGAGGAGCAGTAGGAGAGGAGGTCAGAATAGGTAGTAGGGAATTGAACAGAGGATCATGAAGACTGAGCAATTGTCTCTTTTTGGATTATTCTTAAATTTCTCCATCTTGCCAAAAACCATTTGTCTTGTTTTGTTCGAAGACTCCTGCACCATATTCAGTTCACAAAATTAGACCCTCATTCTCTACATGAATAATGTATCAATTGAAAAGAGCTTGAGGAATTAAAGATCCAGGTGCTCTCTAATGAGTGAGGGAAGGAAGGAATTTATTGGGGTTGCATACATGTGCCAAATGCAAATTTCATTTATCACAATTTTCCCTGGAAAAATTTGCTTAAAAGAATGCGAAGAATTGAAACTTCTTGAGGTTGTTGGGCCAAAAATGTTTCATGTATTGCAAACCAAGGTAAAGTAAAATAGACTTCAAGTAAAGTCTGTGTTAGAGCTATGTAAAAGCTGGATAAGACTGGTTTATTTCCAAATCTACTGCTGTTGTTGTGAAAAGTGAGAAATGCTTTCAAAATATTTTCTTTTCTTAAGCTCATAGCCCAGATTTGAAAATGGATTGCAGATAGTGCGCAAGGGCTACTGAACAACACAATCTGGAATGGGTAAGTCAGTTTGCCAGTGGCCATGACTGGTTCCCAGCCCCTTGCCTATCCCTGCTTTGTCTTTGTTTGTTCCAGGACACAGAGCAGATGCAGTTGGTGTTTGGATCTCTGCTTCTCCCTGTGTGTGTACTTTCATCTTCCCACATAAGTCCACTCTGTGTGCATATCTCCTTAATGCCCTTAGGTGGGCACTTGGTTTCCAGAACAATTTAGTTGGACTGAGGTTGAGCCAGGTTCTGCTTGCTTCATCAGGAGCGCCCTCTAGTGTGCAATTTAGATATGTCCTCAGTAGGGGCAAGCTGGGGAAGGTGTTAATATCATGTAGCCCTGCTTGGGATCACAATGCTGACTGCCCTCAGCAATCTTTTCTTTGCTCTGATCTGAGGTTCGCCTTTTTTGATCAGAGGTTCCCTCTTCTGATTCTTTGCTCAGAGTGACTCCACTGGGCCACCTCCTCCCCAACTGATCTTGGACTACATGTGTGTGCTCCAGCTGATGCAAATGTTGGGAATAAAATGTTGTAGCCTTCCCCTTCGTGGCCTCTTTATGGTCTTCCTTTCTGGGAAAAAGAATGGGACAAATATGTAAATGATGTCCTCAGCAGGATGCTGTATCTCAGTCTGAAAAGGCAGCATTTAATCTGAGGTTTGCTGGCAGCATTTTCTATTAACATTGGAATAGATAAGGTTAGGGCTGGAGACTACATTTCCAAACTTCCTCCAAGTGTGTGAAAGACAGTAAAGTGTAAAATACTTTCTTGTGTATGTGGGTGTGTGTGTGGTGTGTGTGTGGTATGCTTGTGTGTGATGTGGTGTGATGGGTATGCATGAATAGTGTATGTGGTATGTAGTTTGCATGTGGTTTTGTGTCATGGTGAGTCATGTGTACTTGTGTGGATATGTGTGATGTGATGTGTGTATGGTGTAATGTCCTTGTTTGTGTGATTTTTAGTGGTGTGACTGCATGTGTAGTATGTGTGTGTACATGTGCGAGCAGTCCGTGTACATGTTGGATACATGTGTATGTTATGTGCATGTATGTTCCTCTGTATGTTTGTGCCTAGTACTTGTGTTTGTGTTTCTGAGTAGTGTTAAGGAAGTGCATGTTTGTGCTCAAGGGAGTGGGGGTGCATGAGTGTTGTGCACGTTGGAGGGTTGTGCTGAAGGTAGAATGTGATTATCCCACCGAAAGATCTTGGACTTCAGGTTCATAGCCAGTCTTTAGGCTGGGCTTAAATTTTCAATATAATGTGCGCCCTCAGTTGCATAGAAATCAGGAGATACCTTCAAGGAAATGAGCAGTTATAAGAGAACTTAAGGCAACACAAGTTCCTAAAACTCACCACATTTTCAGAGAAAGCAATGGTATAGCCATAATTTACAATGACAGCTTAGCAATCATGGAATGTTCTGAGGCCAAAAGTGTCTTTGGCTTATATGTATCTGAGCAAGGAATCTGCATCATTTTACTTCAAATGAAGCACAAATGAAGTGACCTGTGTTGTTCCACTCAATTCATTTGGCAGTAAACTAGATTATGACTAGGGTGAGGATACTACTACATAGGAAATGGGCTCCCTTGCCCTCCTGTCAAATCTAACACAGAAATCATTAATTCATCACAAAACCCCTGCCTACTCTGGCTAGAATCCATCAGTCTCTGAGTGGTTGGCTCTGTGGCCTTAGCTTGAGTTTCAAACTCCCACCCAGGTTTATCTGTGGTTATCCCCTATTTCTCCTGGTGGATGGTGGACATTCATAGCAGACTCTGTCTTTTTTTTTTTTTTTTCTGTTTTTTTGTCTTTGTTTTTTTAATGTTACATTAAAAAATATGAGGTCCCCATATACCCTCCACCCCCCTCACCCCACCCCTCCCCCCATAACAACAACCTCCCCCATCATCATGAGACATTCATTGCATTTGGTGAATACAACTCTGAGCACCGCTGCACATCATGGTCAATGGTCGACACCATAGCCCACACTCTTCCACAGTCAACCCAGTGGGCCAAAGGAGGACATACAATGTCTGGTAACTGTCCCTGCAGCACCACCCATGACAACTCTAAGTCCCGTAAATGCCCCCACATCACATCTCTTCCTCCCACTCCCTACCCCCAGCAGCCACCATGGCCACTTTCTGCACACCAATGCCACGTTTTCTTTGATTACTAATCACAATAGTTCATGAATACAATATCAGTAAGTCCACTCTAATTCTTAGTCTTCTCCTCCATCCTGTGGGCCTTGGAATAGTTGTGTCCACTCCACATCTATATAAAGAGGGGGCTTAGATTCCACACAGATGCTGGATACAATTCTCCTGCTTTCAGCTGTAGGCACTCTTGGCTCCCTGATGTGGTGGTTGACCTTCCTCACCTCCATGTTAGCTGAGTGGGGTAAGTCCAATAAAAGCAGACTCTGTCTTGAGGTACCCGTTTGCCTCAGCATCTCCTAATTTTCTCATCTGAGAAGTTTGTGTTAAGTTCTTAGAATCTAGTCCAAGAACATTTTAGAACATTGCAAACGATCTGGTTGGTATTAGAGGATTTGGAGAACTGGCCATGTTATGTCTTAAGTGCCTGTTGGTATCGATACGTCTTTTCAGGCAGGGGCAAAACTTTGTATTGCTTTGTTTTCCCAAATGTTTCATCAACCTGGATCCTGTCTTACCTGTATCTGTGCTCCTCAAAGTGACTTCCGGGGGTTTGGCCCATCTACTGTTCTGCAAATACCAGTGTGCAGAAAACTCAGAGCTGCTCAAAAAAGGTTATTTGCTTTCTAGGTCCCTAGGTTTTACCTACACTAACTGGACTGGCTTTCCTTGTTCTGGAGCTCAGGGATCGGTGTTTCTTTGGATGCCCAGGATTTACTGTGGCAATCCTTTCCCTCTACCCTGAATCTAATTGCTGTGTATTTCCCCTCTGTAGCAGCTGACTCTCTGAGCTTTGAGGGTCTGAGACACTCGTTCAGCTCAAAAAGGCATTGAGTCGTAGGCACTAAGTTAAGCAGCATGAGGGACACAGACATGCCAAAGACACTGTGTTGACCACACAGAACCTTACAATCTAGTGGGTAGCTCAAACCTCTATGTGGACTTAACAGGACACTGGGAGCTAAGACAACTTTCTGCAAAAAGTCAATAGCACCACTGTTGAGAAACCCTGTGTTAGTCTGTGTCAGCCCTGGTGAGTTCGAGGAGCCAGAACTTCATAAAATCACAGTTAATCAGTCTCCCTAGGACTCACACACCTGGTAACCCCGCAGCAACTGTTCCTTCATCAACAGGGCTTCATTTTCAAACCGAAAAGAGAACAGGCCTGGAGAGAGGGATGTCGCCATGGACTGAAAACATGAGCACAGGTGCTTGCAGGAGCTTTTGGTGGGAGAGAGGGTTCTTGAAGCTATTCAGTCTCATCTGCTTTCTTTACTTCCTCTCCCCAGCTGGGCTTCTGCCCTGTTTTGATCTGCCTGCACCTGTGTTCTGGCCCCTGCTGTGGCTTTCTGAAGATTTCTGCAGAGAAAGGAAGCAGCCAATCATTAGCCTAAGAGAATGTAGCTAGAGAGGCAACAAGAAAAAGAAAGAACTCACTCTACTTTTCTACAACTTATCCTCTTATAGTATCAGTCACCCTCCATCCCAGGTTGCAGTCACAACCCACAGCACTTGCCAATGGACACACACATCCCATTTCAAAAGAACCATCCATGAACCAAATGTTTTCTTCCCTTCCTTTATCCTCCTCCCCCTCCTTTCTTTTCCTTCTCCTCTTCCCTCATTTCTACTCCTGCAGCTCCTTCTCCAACCTCCACCTCTCTCCCCCCTCCCTTTCCCCTCCTTCTTTTCCTTCACCTTCTCTTTCTTCATTTTTATCATCTCCTCTTTTTCCTCCTTCTTTTCTCCTTAATTCCTAAAGTTCTTTATTGCTCTGTAGTTCTTTGCTCTGTAGCTTATTTTCTGGAGGGAGCCAGCTTCCTATGATAATTCTCATCTTTGTAGGCATCCTGGCCATTATGGTGATAGCAAAAATTAGGTTGGCTATTTGCAGTGCTGTTGATTTTAGGAAATTTTGCCCAATCAATCCTTTGATGATCAGTGGCTTTCTTTTTGGCAGTTATCTGCAAATTGTGAAAAACAATTTTGTTCTGTTTTCCTGGTTAACATCATTTATTTTCTGAATAAGTACCTGGAGTATAATTGGCTCTGTTTGGATCCATCACTGAGAAATATAAAAGAATAACTTAATCAGATGCTGTCATGAAGTCATTACAAAAGCTTTGACTAATGGAGAGGTCATATCTTATTTTAATAAATGTAAAAGGGGCTTTAACCTATTTTTTCAGAGAAGATTCTCAGATGTCAATTTACAGGGGATGAAAAGAAGGAGGTGCTAGCCAATGCTTGATTAAACAGCTAGAATGTACACAATAGAATAACTTCCTTTGGAGATGAACTCAAAACCAAATGTAAAATGGAGAAACACAACATAAGTTGACACTTAGAGAAGAGTGAGGTAACCAAGTGCTTTTCCCCAGAAATATGTGTGTGTGTGTGCATATACATATATATATATATATATAATTTTTTTATCCTGCCAAAGCTTAATGTATACCTCTTGAAGCATAACCAGTAGTCCTTGAAGCTTCATGCATCTTTGGCTTCTTTGATTCATTCCTATATTTATTCATTCACTCATGAAACATTCATTGAGTAGGGAAGGTATCCTCTTTGTCCTATTGGCCACTGTATCACTTGTATATAATACAATGCTTGGAACATAGTAAATGCACAAGGAGTATTTTCTGAATAAATTGCATATTGTGTGTCAATTGCTTAAAGAAGTAAACCAGAATACCTGCAGTGGGTCTTCAGTTTCCTAGAGTTCCCCACATCAAATCCTGGCCTAGGTATTTACCATCACTGGCTCTATTCCTTACTCCCACAGGGTTCTAAACCTCTCAAGTGGAAGGTCCTTAGTGCATATTTGCCTGGTAATCCTGACTCTAAGTCAGTGAGCAGCACCCACATGGGCACTCGGCTCACTGCAGGCACTGGTTTGCAATGCAGGCACATGTTCTCTTCTTTTTCACCAGGAAGCCCTGGGGTTTGAACCCAGATCCTCCCATATGATAGGTGGGGGCCTTATCACTTGGGCCACATCTGCTTCCCTGCTTTCTCTTTGAAATGCTCACTCAACATCACTACCAACTAGTCTTATGATTGGCTCAATTTCAAACTCTATTGCAGTGTTCAGAATTTACCTTGTACATTTGCCACTCTCTTAACACTCATCCCATTCTGTGTAATTCCTCTATAATTTACAGACATTAAATCAATGATTACATGTTCACACTCTCTTAGCATCTTGGAATCTATTCATCTCTACTAGAAGACCTGACAGGTGCTTTCTGATAGTCTTTCACTTCTCTTTAGTCAATTTTTTTTTCTATTTGTCTTGACTAAAAAACCTTTCTGCTTGAAAGAGAGAAGCAAAATCAATGTTAACAATTTCCCTGTCCCTTTATAATCTTTTCCCATTATGCCAAGTATATCTACCAGAGACAGTATCCCTTCCCTGGGGATCTTCTTGTTCTACGTACAATGTAAAAGAACCCTTTGATGATACAGAACTTCTGGAATGTATTTTGGCATTTCATGAGTTGTCTACTCGTTGACCAAGTATGTCACTTGAAAAATTTATTCTAATAAGATAATCACAGCTGTACAAACTTTCATTTCAATAATGGCTTTTGGAGCATTAGTTTTTTAATTCATTTTTTAAATATTACATTCAAAAATATGAGGTCTCCATGTACCCCCCACCCCCCTCACCCCACTACTCCCCCCATAGCAACAGTCTCCTCCATTATAATGACACATTCATTGCATTTGGTGAATACATCTCTGAGCATTGCTACACCTCATGGTCAATGGTCCACATCATAGCCCACACTCTCCCATGTTCCATCCAGTGAGCCATGGAAGGATCTACAATGTCTGGTAATTGTCCCTGCAGCACTACCCAGGATGACTCCAAGTCCTAAAAATGCCTCCACATCTCATCTCTTTCTCCCATTCCCCACACCCAGCAGCCACCATGGCCACTTTTTCCACACCAATGCCACATTTTCTTTGACTACTAACCACAATAGTTCATGAATAGAATATCAGTAAGTCCACTCTAATCCATATTCTATTCCTCCATCCTGTGGACATTGGATTGGTTGTGTCCATTTCACATCTATGTCAAGAGGGGGCTTAGATTCCACATGGAGGCTGGATGCAATTCTCCTGCTTTCAGTTGTAGGCACCCTTGGCTCTCAAATGTTCAACAGTAGGAATCTGTTAAAAATTATGGGAAAGCCACAATATATAATAATAATCAGAAATTAAAATCCATATTGGTAGTTGATGACATAATGATATACATTATGTTGCTGGGCAAAAACACACTTACAAAGATATTTAGAGTATGATGACATTATTTGTATAACCTGCATATAAAGAAGACTAATAGGAACCATATCAAAATATTAACAGGGATTGTTACTGGGTGTGTGGGGGGGTGATGGGTAGTTTTGTATTCTATTTTACTTCTATACATATTCAAAATAAATCTATAATAACTTACAATTAATAAAATTACCTCCAAGTCCTTTTTCTGTCCTTAGATTTTGCCTGAGCTTTAGCTTTCTTGAGACCCTTAACAGTCATATTAAATAACTTTGCCATGCTTCCTCCTTTCCTATTTCTACCTGCCCTTTCTCAATAAGAGTGTTGTAAAGAGCTACCTGTCCAGCTCCAGAGGTTTCTTTGGTGACTTCTCCTTGCACAATGTTACCTGAGTTCCTTTAAGAATATTCCATCCTGTTTGACTATTTTCCACTTCATATTCTTAGGTTATAGGAATTTCTGATGTTTCCTCAACATTTTTTGACATTTGTTTTCCTAAAGTATAGGGCATGTGTGATGACTAAGCCCAAAGTCCTTGCCTTTCTTCCTCACTGACTCTGTGATGTCACATTTGCTTACTTCCTGACATTTTTATTTGCTTTCATACCCTCTTTGTGGACTGGAATTGAAGCTGAGAATACTTTTCATTTTCTTTACTTCTACTTTCTTTGAAACTAAATTCTCCACACTAAAACCACCCAGGTATCCAATCCTTTCATTTAATATAAGCAGATGTCCAGAAGTTTTCTTTTGCTATATTGTCACTCTGTTCTGGTGTGGTGATCTTTGCAGAAACACGCCTTTTCTTCTCTTCCATTTGGTGGGACATTCTCTAAGATTTATTCACTTACCATTAATTTTGTACTTTTCTCATTTTTTTCCTAATCCCCCTCTTCAGATTTATGTATTTCCTCTATGTACACAAACATTTCTCTTACTTTGTCTTGTCAGAATCAACTCTCTTTCAGAGTCTGAGGCCCAATCCATTACATTTTTTTGAGGTTGGTGGATAATTTAACCTGACCATGACCCCCACCTGCACCCCTGTTCTGCTTTTGCAGCAACTGCTCATACATTTCTCCTTTTTCCAGAGGTTCTACTCTGCTACTGTCCACACTCTGTCCTCTGCCTACTCTACTTTCTGAAATGCCTCTATGAGGCAAACTTTATTCCCAGCATGTATTTCTCTCTCATGTAGGCAAAATTTATTTTCTCCTTAACTCTCTATAAATGCTGCTCCTTTAAGGTACCTCAGCCCTTGTTGTGGGAGGCCCCTCACTCCCCTGTCTTTGGAGATAATAGGACTGGGGTGGCCCCTGAACTGGAAGAGTAGATGTCCATGCCTGAGGGTTGAGAATTCCACCAGGCAGCAATCTAGTTCACACCTGGGTAACCAGGAGGGAAATGAGGGTTTTTCACACTGTTGGAAATATAGGAGACAGGGGTGTCTCAAATTGCCTTCCTCTGAGCCAAAGATGGTTAAAGTTTATTACTATAGCAAGCATAAGCCAGGGTGTGGGTAGACCTGAATTAAGCATAAAGGGAAACTTAGTTTATAGTTACCATTACAGTAGTAGGACTAAGCTAAATTCACCACTTATAGCAATATCAGAGAGTAACCTGCTTTTTTATAATATAAAGATACATATATTATGATCTTAGCTGTTACGGTTTCTAGTAAGTTTTCACTGTAGATTTCCTTTATGTACCAAATTCAATTGTAAGTTGGTGTTGAAATGTAAAGACTCATTTTTATGTCAACTTTTACCATTACCTAATTTGTAACAGGCTTCCATGTTAAGTCAACAATCGGTTGCCTTGAAGGGCCTGCCACACAGAACTTTACGACATAAGGACAGAGAGAGAGACAAGAGAGGAGATAAAGATGAGACTAGGGGACTCATAGCTTCTGGAACTGAGAGCCTCAATCATAGTTTCCACATTGTATTTATTTAGAAACTAACAAGCAGCTGTTTGCTATCAGAACAGCAACATCAACTACAATAACAGAAAACAAGTGCAACATCTACAATAAGGCAACATTTTACTATAATCAGGTATAGGTTATACAAAGTTCAAACACTTCCTCACACAAAAATGTTTTGTGCTGACCAGATGGTGTTCTATCTACTCAAGGCCCAGTGTTCCTAGATCTGTATTTATTTCTGTGTTATACAAATGTTTTAACTTAAAACCATGTTCCTACAAGAATCCCCCTTTTTGTTTTACAAAACAGTGATGATAGAGTTGGTGATTTCTTCCTGCTTGAAGAGTGATGAAAGATTCTGAGTATTCAAACAACATTATAAATTTAACATAAGAAAACTTTATCAATTAGAGTAGATAATACAGTTTTGTTTTTCCCAACTAAACATCATTTAAGAATTTGATAGAGGAGCAGGAACCTTACAGCTTGTTCCAATTGTTTGCCTATTCCAGGCCCTTCAGATACCATTGTCTCTGGTGTTTCTTTTAATTTTGAAATAATAAATTTACTCGTTGACATAATGTCATCAGTAGGGTCACTGTCACAAGTTTCTTCTATGCAGCCAAATTCATTGCCATCAGGCCAGGGCAGAAAGCCTTTAAGATCTGCAAAAGTCCATTGTTGACTTTTTCCCACAGTTTTTGCACTTTTTGTGTTCATTCAGGCTTGTTTTCCTTTTAAAAAACACATCTCACTGAATGCTACCACAATACTTTTACAACTTGCTATATGGATACTAGTTCTGTCCTACATACCTACATTTTTTATTTTATAAAATTAATCATTATATTTTAAGACAAAATACACCTTAAATTTCAGTTACCATTCCCACAAACCTTTTACCTATTCCAATATTCATTTAACTTTTATGTCTTCCATTTTATCCTATTAAGAAAATAAATTATTCACTTCAAATGAAGTAGAGAACTATTCTTTATTAAGAGACTTAAAGTAATTTTATTAACCAAGACTTACAATTAGAGAGATCTCATTAACCTTTTAAATTTGGGTAATAATTTAAGTGCTTATTTTTATTTTTTGTTTGCCATTTGAATAGAGCTTGTTCAAAACCTTTATCTATCAAATTAGATCACATCTGGATGTATCAAATATACACTGATAATGAACAATCCCAAAAGCCATTACAAGACTCTTTGAAATAATTACAACACACACATTGACATTGAACAGACAAACACAGAAGCAGTTCCAAATCTACTCACCTAGAATTAATTTCTTCAGTGATTTTAATTTGACTTTCCCAAGCCATATTTGTTTCATGATGCCGTGCTTGAATAAATTCTGTAGTTTAGATACTTTGATTGTAAAGCCACTCCAGAAACTACAGATACTGTAATAAGGGCAATAATGCCTATAATAGCTGTTATTAATACTATCAATCTTTTTGCACACTTAAACACCTTTTGTAAGAATAACAGTAAAGCATGCATATCAGGTGAAAACTCCATCCTGATATAAGATGTGAAGCAGTAACTGGCAATTTCTCCTTTGCCAGCTGTTGTTCAGCTTCTTGACTCACATGTTTAATTCACCCACATGTTTAATTCTAGTCTTCAGAGTGGGACCCAGCCATGTGGTTTCCAGCATCAATTTATCCATCTGCATGACCGGAGGTTCTGGGTTCCACAGGAACTTTCGTTTTCTTTTAGTATTCATGATATGGTTTTATTCAATGAGCTGGCATTCACACAGGAGTTTCATCTTCTGGGGAAATAAAAGCAAACCCTCTTCCCCAAGTTAACAGCTTCCCTGTTGACCATTCATTGGTCAGTGGATCATTCCACCAAAATCAAAAGTTTTTCAGACAGAGTTTGGGATTGCGTTTTAGAATTAGTTTGGAAAAGCCTTTCAGCTGCTGTCCCTTCCAGGGTTTTTCCAAGTAAAGAAAATTAACAGTGAATAATGCTTTGTGTAGCTGCACTTGTGGTGTCTCCCTCTCTCCCCCCTCCCCTTTTTTTTGTTTTTTTTTTAAGATTTATTTATTTATTTCCCCTCTCCCCCAGCCTGGTTGTCTGTACTGTGTCTATTTGCAGCATCTTCTTTCTTTGTCCGCTTCTGTTGTCAGTGGCACGGGAATCTGTGTCTCTATTTTTGTTGAGTCATCTTGTAGTGTCAGCTCTCAGTGTGGGTGGTGCCATTCTTAGGCAGGCTGCCCTTCTTTTGCGATGGGTGGCTCTCCTTACGGGGGTGCACTCCTTGCGCGTGGGGCTCCCCTACATGGGCAACACCCCTGGGTGGCACGGCACACTTTGTGTGCATCAGCACTGCACATGGGCCAGCTCCATACAGGTCAAGGAGTCCCAGGGTTTGTACTGTGGACCTCCCATGTGGTAGACAGGTGCCCTAACCACTGGGCCAAGTCTGTTTCCCCCTTTTTGTTTTCATAGCATGAGTTTATTGATTTGATTTGTTCCCTTGACAATAGCTTGCCCTTGGCGGTTATAAGGAAGTCCTGTAGTGTGTGAAATACTCCAAATATCTAGAAACCTTTTAAGGGTGACACTAGTATAAGCAGGAGCATTATCTGTTTTTAGCCCCTGGAAGTAAGATAACAGGTTCAGTCTTAGGGATATCTACCTTTAAGCTTCCTGCTGTGGAAAAGGATAAATTCTAGACACTGCAGAGTGATGGGGAATACCAGGGTTGCTCCACTAATTGGGAAAACCCCCTTTTGGAGGAGAGCTGGGAGCAGGCTCTGTTGGAAGTTTCCTACCAAGGGGGTGGCATTCTTATGGTATTTAGACCAACATAGGTTAGACCAATGATATCCTTTACCACAGCGGGGACACAGCTCAGGTCACCTCAGAGCTGAAATATTCTGTCTTAATGGCATTGATTTTCCCTCAGAACTTTTCAAACAATTTTTTTTTTTCACATCACCAGTTTTCCCCCAATAAAAGCATTTTCTATTGCAGATGTCAAGAGGTTCAAATATTTGCATTAAGAAAGGCCAGGACTCAGGAATAATTTTGGGAAGTAGAAAGGATTTATTTATGACCGGCCAGGCTCAGAGCTTCTCATTCAGAATCCAAGCCCTGAATAGAGTTTTGGGTCCTTTTTATACAGGTGATAAAAGGGCGAGGAGTCAAATGGTGCTTTTATGAAAGAAAATGAATTTTCTTTGTACGTTATACCCCACATTCCAGGTGAACTTGAATTAGCATATCCCCCAAATTCCAGGTAAGTTTGAGTTAACATCTTGCCCACATTCCATCTGGATGCAACTTTGAGCACACAATTTAGTCTACATCCTTTGTGAATATTCAAAGCCTATAGGGCCTATATTACTTAATTGGATTTGTAGGCACACTTGGATACAGAATTAGATAAATTTGAATTTATGCACAGACTATATTATATCCCTCCTTTGAGGCCAAGCTTCAGTTTATTTAAGTTTCAGCATCTGTATTGTCAGAGTCTGTCTGGACTGACTGGTATGTATATAGAGTTTGCATTGTTAAATTCTTTTCCTGGGACTGGAGTCATTGCAATGGTTATGAAGGGCAGGGCTGCAGCTTCTCACTGTCCCATATGCACAGCTCAGGACACATACAGCTCAGGTTATGTATGAAGAGATGAACAGCCTCCCACCCATAGGCCACATCATGTCCCAAACACCTCTTATTGATTTTCAGCCCTGCCATAGCCTGAGCCATTATTGTTGCACATTGACCCTCTGTCCCTACATTGTGGCACAATTTAATATATCCAGCTGAATCCACTTTACCCTTTATAATCCCTATCGCTTTCTGATGATCCTGATTACCATTTTCATAAGCCATTAGCTACAAAATAGTATCTGCAGTTTCTAAGTTATTGACCCATCTTTTGATAGCCTCTTGTAACTGAGCAATAAAGTCAGGGTAGGGTTTTTTAGATCCTGGTAATATTTTTGGAATGACCCCAGAGGCTGGCCTTTAACCTCAATCTTTTCCCAGGCTCTTAACAACAGCACTGTACCTGTGCGATGGCTTGATCATTCATTGCTAATTGCTGATCTACTCCCACCCAGTTCCCCACTCCCACTAACTGATCCAATGAAATGGGGATATTATGGGCTCTATTATGAGCAGCCTGAGTCTCTGCATGATCTGCCCACCAGGTTTTGAATTGTAAAAATTTTCCAGTTCGTAAGGTGGTACGTACTATCTCAGAGCAGTCAGCTGGAATCAGCCTAGAGCCTTTGGAAAGCCCCTGCACTGCACCGTAGGCAAAAGGAGAATTTGGACCATACTGTTGCACTGCTGCTTTTAACTCTTTCAATATTTTAAATGGGAAAGATTCATGGGGGAACTCCTAAACTCCATTTGGCCTTTAGGATCTACTCTGGGAGTAATTCTTTCTTGTATGTTAACTGGAAAGTCCATCTGAAATGCCTCCAATTCACCCTCCCTTCTAGCCTGTTAGATACCCTGTTGTAAAGTGGACAACTTTGTCTGAGTGTCTCCAGATATGGGAGGGGGAGAGGGAGTCAGTGGAGGGGAACCTGATTTTCTAAAATCAGTTAATGAAGGGGCTGAATTCAAGACAATGGGAGGAATTTCCTCACATTCTCTATCTTCATCCTCTTCTGTTGGCAAGGGTTCTAAAATAGATTTAATTATAATCAAAGTGGGCCAAATAGTAAAAGGGAGAGAAACACCTTGTACACATAATTTTTCTCTTTTCCCACTTTTCGAGTCTCCTAATTCAAATTTCCTATTGCTAGGAACCATGAGCAATAATTTTCTATAACCTGTAAGAGTTCCAAAAAGAAGCCTCAGAGACCTTAGCCCCTTTAGCTTTGAGAAGTTGCTTCAAGAGACATACATACAGGTAATATTTTGTTGAACTGTCTCTGTTTACCACCATAACTCTGCTAGAATACCCGAGAGTGTCCTTAATCTCTTAGGACTTGGAAGGTCTTATAAACCACTTGCGGCTCCATGCCATGAGTTTAATTTCACCTGAAGTGATTCTTCTTCCCTTTGGGCACCACCTTGGGCAACAGTTGCTGTGCTAAGTCAGCAATTGGTTGCCTTGAAGGAAGGTGATGCAACTCTATGAAATAAAGGACAGAGAGAGAGACAAGAGAGGAGATAAAGATGGGTCCCAGGGACTCATAGCTTCTGGAACTGAGAGCCTGAATCCTAGTTTCCACATTGTTTTTACTTAGAAACTAACAAGCAGCTGTTTGCTATCAGAACTTCAACATCTACAAAAAGGCAACATCTATAATAGAACAGGTGCAAACATTTTACTATAATAAGGTACAGGTTATACAAAGTTCAAACTCTTCCTCACACAAATACTTTTTTGTGCTGACTAGATGGTGTTCCATTTGCTGAAGTCCCAGTGTTCCTAAGCCTGCACTTTTGTCTGCATTATAGAAATGTTTTAATTTAAAACCATGTTCCTACAACAACAGGTGAACCCCAAATCTGTATTGTGCATTCCTAGGCAGGAAGAGACTGGCAACATTGAAGCAAACACAGATTAGAATAGAAGAGAGAATTTTACACACATAAGGTAGGGAAATACTTCACTTTAGAATCACCTAGATGGAAAATTCCCAATTTCTGCCCATGCCAGAAAACTCATGCAGCAGCCTCCAGCTTTGTTCCTGTAGGAAAATCCCTGGACAGCTGCTAGGTATGGAGCTAAGGGATCCAGAGAAGCCGCTCTGGCTGCTCTGTGGGCTGCAGCACTTTTGTCACCTTCCAGCAAAGGGTAAAGCCCTGAGGGCCTTTGTTTTCACTGGAAGGGCTGGAGTGTTGGCAGGCAGCTAGGAATATTAAGGGACTTTTAATCTTAACTGATGGCATATGAAGAGGTTCCTTATTCTATAGGGCAGAGGCTTAGTAAATGGCCTAGGATCTTGATGCCCTATTCACTGCTCTTATTGGGCACAACTGAGGTTAAAAGAGGTCTGGAGTGCAGGCTAGGGCCAATAATTGGTTAATTATGAAATTAACAATATTACCTGCCAAGGCAAGGGTCAGCAGAGGCCTCCTGGTTCATTTTTCCTGGGTGGCTTCAGGTGCCTTCCATCCTCACCTGGGGCAAGGCCCCTAATGGTCTGTGCTGACACAGCTTGGGGCCAGGTTCCTGCAGACATGGAGGCTGGATTCGGTTATCCCTGACATGACGGTGTCTTTAACAGTGACAGTTAAAAGGTGAACCTACTTCTGGGCCCCATGCCTGCCCCTCCTCACCTGCTTCTCCTCGGTGACTCAGTCTTCATTGTTGAAAACTGCAAAGGCTGTTTTAAAAGGGAGTTAATGGAAATTTGGGGGCCCAGGGAAATTTCTGCAGGTTTCTATGGGTACCCAAGGCAGACTGGAGATCCTAGGAGGTTCTATCCTTCTCTAGAGTTAGGATCTACAAGACAGTATTTTTATTGCCTCTGACAGCTTGCCTTGAAATAAGGCTGGGTTTTCACCCTGCCTCGGTGTAACTTCCCTGTGCTTATAATTGACTTCCTTATCCTTTAAGGAGACATGGCCACACAATCTCTGGCCCTCAGATCTGTCTGTCCTCTCTTTCTCTCATACACAGGTTTAACTGGAAGTCAGGGTCTCATACAGAGACCACTCTCAGCCACACTGCAGCCAGGTGGTGTGGCAGGAAAGATTAGCCTCTTCCCTTTTAGACCATCAGTAACAGATTGTCCCAATTAGAAGCCACCCATTATCCTAGAGGAGGACAAGTGCATTCATCAGTCCTGGTAGCATCCCACTGCTAGACCTGGTTGCATGGATTGCTCACTGAGCCAGCATCCTGGAGGTCAGGAGACCTGCTTGCTGACCCTACATTCCAGGGCTTGGGAGCCTTATGTCTCTGGGCATCCCCAGAACCTTAGAGGTCTTAGGGAAGTCTGGCTCTGGTTCTCAGACTGAAGGACCTAACCAGACCCTCCTAGGAAAGGGACTGGCTAGGGACCTTTCTCTCGCCTACTTTGCAGATTTTGCAGAGGTCTTAGGAGAGAGCCATGATGATCAAGCTCATCTCATGGCCACTCCCAGGGACTGACTTCTGTAGTTAAGCTTTTTTTTTTTTACAAGATTTATTTTTATTTATTTTTCTCCCCTTCCCTGCACTCTCCTCCACCCAGTTGTCTGCTCTCTGTGTCCAGACGTTCTTCTGTGACTGCTTTTATCCTTATCAGTGGCACTGGGAATCTGTGGGGTTTTTTTTGTTGCATCATCTTGCTGCATCAGCTGTGTGTGTGTGTGGCACCATCCCTGGGCAGGCTGCACTTTTTTCGCACAGGGCAGCTCTCCTTACAGGGTGCACTCCTTGTGCATGGGGGTCCCCTAAGCGGGGAACATCCCTTCATGGTACGACACTCTTTGCACACATCAGCACTGCGCATCAGCACTGCACAAGGGTCAGCTCCACACGGGTCAAGGAGGCCCAGGGTTTGAACTGCAGACCTCCCATATAGTAGGTGGATGCCCTATCTATTGGGCCAAGTCCGCTTCCCTACAGGTAAACTTGACATTAAAAGGTAAGCAGTAGGGTGCCTGCCCACCACATGGAGGTCTCAGGTTCCCTTCCCTGAGCCTCCTAAAGAAGACAAGACAGCAAGCTGATGTGACAGACTGTTGTGGTGAACTGATGCAAAAAGATGACAAGGAACTGATACAGAGAACAAAAAGTGAGTGCAAAACTGTGTGTGGGGAGAAATTAATAAAATAAATCTTTTTTATAAAAAAGTCAAGTAGAGAATGATCTGTGGCTTACAAGCAACCAGCCTCAGAGGCCCTGGGCGTAATGGATTAGAAGGAACTTCAGGGCCTCACCAATAAATCAAAAGAGACCACAAGCAGGCCTTAATAAAAAGTTTAGACTCACCTGTCCTAGTCCAGTGTCAGGGAGCACTACTTGCCTCTGTCTTCCTGGCTTGACTCATCAAATTATGTTAGTGGAAAACTCTGGGTTCTGGGCTTCTGGTTCTTGGCTTATGTCACATTAAAGAAGTTATGGAAATGCCATACGGTAGGCAAGGCTGTGAAGAGTTTATTAGGAAACAAGAAAATGAGAAAACCACACGGTCTGAGGCACGGACCGCAGTCATGCTGAAGAGTGAGACGTGCTCAAGGGGCCCCAGGTCAGGCCTTTTAAAGTCTTTCCTCCTCCCCCTTCATGATGTTGGGGAGGGGCCCCAGCTGTTTGCCATTCTGATTGGGCACCCCAACTGTCAGTTTCCAGGGGACCAATGGTGAGGTCTTTTCAGAGAATTGGGGGCTTTCTTTTGACCGCAAACAGGATTCTCATTCCAAATGGGATTCTCATGGCCAGAGTCTTGTGGGATCCCTCAGGAGGTTTCCAAGCCAGGACACACGGCTTTGTGGTCTGCTGGCCATGTTGTCTGTCAGTTCTTCACTTGTCACCCAAGTGTTCCCTTTCCCTATATTAACCTGCCTCATTCCTGTTTCTCCACATCTTCTCCAGAACTTATTTTTTTGTTTTATTCTGTTTTTGAGTAATGGCTATCCTATGCAGTCTGAGATGATGATAGCTCATTGATGTTTTGATTTGCATTTCCCTAATATCTAGTGATACTGAACATTTTTTCATGTTCTTTTGGTCATTTATATTTCCAATTTGGAAAAATGTCTAAGTCTTTTGCCCATTTTCAAATTGAATTGTTAACTCTTTTATTGTTGAGTTGTATGATCTCTTTATATAGAATGGGCATGGATATGTGGTTTCCAAATGTTTGCTCTCCTTGAGTGGGCTGCCTTTTCAGCTTCTTGACAAAGTCCTTTGAATCACAACAGTGTTTGAGTTTGAGCAGGTCCCTTTTATCCATGCTTTCTGTTGGTGAGCTTGCTGGCAAACATGTAGCCAAAATGGCCACTAAGCATACACAATGGCTATCACAAAAGGCACCTCCCTTCTTCCTAGCCACGAGCCTGCATCTCCGGGGTGGTTACTGTGTGTTTAACCTGGCTGTGTGATACCGGGACCCCATCATCACTCACAACCCGTTCGAGAAGTTTGCCTCACTGAGGCGAAAGCCGTCTAGCTAACGGCCCCACAGGCATGCTCACAACTGGCACCCAAACTCAGGGACTCCACACCTCGTCCGGACAGCAACCAGCGGGATCCGAAGTGATCCTCTTCGTATCGGTGAATGAAGCTCAGAATGGGGAACTTAGTCTCTTCTGAGAACGCACTAGAAACATGGGCGTTATATGCCCTATTAGCTAGCCGCCACCTTAAAATCACTAAAAAATACCTCTATCAGTATTCCATCCTTCTTGTCCGTTTTAACCCGTGCCTTTCCACTGCTGCAATATGGAATCCTGCCACTTGGGCTAAATTGCTCAGGCAAGTCAAATCCACTAAGCCCCATGAAGGCAAAACCTTCCCTCTTAGTCTCATCCCCACTCTTTTAGCTATTCACGGCTGCCTTACAGGCGCCCCGCTAGACACTGGCTAAAACCCGAGGAGCCTAACTCTCTCACTGCCACACCTACTACACCTCCCTTTTCAGCTCCGCTTATTAACTCTTTCACTGCCGGGCCTTCTACACCTCCTCTTTCAGCTCCACTTACTGCAATTGTCCTTAATCACCACCCATTCACTCCTCCTCACTTCTTTCCAGTAAATTACCACAATGAGATTCTCCTCCCTTTTAGGCTCCTTAGCATCATAAAACCATTACTCACCTTCGTAAATCTGTTCAAGGATATAGTCTTAATAGCCCCTGTGCTCAGATGTTATTAAACAGCATTTCTCATGCTCACAATACACCTACTAATTGGAAAAGCCTAGTCCTTGCTATTTTAACCCTGGGAAATTACATTACCTAAAAAGCTCTCTATTATAATGAAGCCGAAAGTGTAGGTACCCACAACATTACTAACGGAATAACAGTCATTCCCCCAAGTGCTTTCAAAGGTGAGGAGCAATAAACCCTTCCAAAAGTTCAGGCTAGCTGTCCCCCCCCCTACTTTGAACAATGTTTAACCATAACTAAACTAATAACAATGTTTCCAAGCACAAGCTTGCATGTTACAGGCAACATGGATTCCAGAAGAAATCTTAAGAAGTTATATTTAAAATGTGGTATAATGGACAGCTTAAAAGCAGCTATACCAAGAAAGTAAGAATTATGAGTTAATTGTAAACTGTATGTTTCTGTTACTGTGTTGTGATTGTTCTGTGTTTGTCTGTTCCTTCAGTGTCAGTGTATATTTTCATACCTCCGGATGGTAATATAAATTAATAAAAATTTATAAAAGAGCTCTATTCAAATGGCCAAAAATTAAATAAGCACTTATATTAATACTTAAGTTTAAATGTTAATAAGATTGCTACAATGATAAAAATCATAAGTCTTGATTAACAAAATTACTATAAGTCTTTTTATAAAAAGTTCTTGCCTAGATTGAAATGAATAATTTATTTTTCTTCACAGGATAATATGAAGAATGTAAAACTTAAGTAAATATTAAAAAGGTTAAAAGTTTGTGAGGATGCTAACTGAAATTTAATACATTTTTGCAGAAAGGTGTGTTTTGTCCTAAAGTAGGATGGCTAATTTTCATAAACTCTTGGAACTTAAATGTATGTGGCAAGTTATAGAAAGTATTGTGGTATCTTTAAGTAAAGAAATGTGTTCTGTAAAGGTAAAATTTGTCTTAAAATAATATAATTATAGTCTATATGGTTATAAATAATTATAAGAAGTTTTATAAAGCATTGTTTAAATTCAAGTGTTTAAACAAACCTGAATTAATAATAATAATAATAAAAAGTAATTTTATAACAAAAAAGCTTGGCTGCAGCCAGCCTCCCTTCACAACTTCCTTCTAGAAAACTGTTTCTGATATTGCATGCCACTAAGTATTTAAAGAAAAGTTCATTATTTTAACAAGCTTGTTTAGTGTTCATGGTATTATGTTATAAGAAGTTTGCTTGATAACTTTGTATGTAGGCTATATGAAATGTGTTTTTATTGTTAAGGAAACAGAAGATAATTTTGTCCAAAGATAAAATGATTGATTATTGGAAAGAGTAGAGTGTGGGACAAAACCTGAGTGAATACTGAAAGTGCAGAAGGTTGGTGGAAAAGGAATTTTTATAGTTAAAGTGAAATAAAATTTAATGGGTCTATCTATAAAATTTTAAAGGCTTTAGTATCAAGTACTATGCTGATGCAAAGTTAAAAATTTTGTTCTTTCTCAAGGCCTCTCAAATCAATCTGATTTAGTACAAGTTTTTATCTTCAATAATCAGTATACAAAGAAAGTCTGTTTTATCAAAGTAGCTTCTTGTGCTTCTTGTTCTCATCATTTCCTCAGTGTTCCAAGAAAGGAAAGTTTTATCTCTTTTAAAGGAACATAATGTTCAAAACTGCTTTCTCAAAACCTAATCCTGAACAGTAGCCTTTTATTCCAAACTAATTATAAGAGATTTGTTCTTTTACCTTAAAAGAAAAATTACAGTAATAATTGAGTTCATTTAATATGTTATAAGTTGAATAAAAGGTGTTTTAAAGTGTTATAAAATTAAGTTCTTTCTTTCCTTGAACCCTCTATTAATTAAAGTCATATGAATAAAAGGTTCCTATGAATGCTTAAAAGTGTATAAAGTTACCAATATTTCAGCATAATATTAAAGAGAAGTACAATGTGGTTATTTATGGTTTTAATTATTATAAAACAGTATGTGTCACAGAAACAACCTCTTACCATAGTTTAAAGTAACAACACTAGTATACAGCAATCCCAAACACTGCTAGTTTGTTGCAAAAAGTTAAGTCCAGCTGTATTGCTATCACTTTGTTTTAAAACTTGTTAAGACTTTCTTTAGTGTCTTCTTAGACAAATCAAGCCAGCTGCATTCCTCTATCTGTAAAAAAACCCAACAATAAACTTTTGCAGTGCTTTTCAAGGCTATGTGCATAGCCCAACCATCTTGTACAGTATTTACTGATAGTAATAGTAATAAAAAAGCAGCATACATTACTTCTCAAAAAGAACAGGTTTAGCAAACTCCTTATTCATCTGCTCATTGCACAGAGCTTTCAGCCATCATTAAAGTTTTACAAATGTTTTAAGAGCCCTTGAACATTGTCTCTGACTCTAAATATGTAAGCCTTACTGTCAAGCATATTAAAACAGCTCATATCTTTGCTACTGATGAGTTATCTTAACTTTTCACTGACTTGCAACATCTCATCAGGTTAAAACAGCATCCTATTTACATTACTCACATACGCTCTCATACCTCTTTGCCTAGTCCTATGACAGCAAATAATGCTCAAGCTGATTTATTAGTAGGGTGTTTACAAAGTGCTCATGATTACCATGCTTTAATTCACATTAATGCTAAAGGCCTACAAAATAAATATCAAAAGTTAACAAAACTACAGGCACAAAAAATTATTCACACTTGTCCTACTTGTGGACCACTAACAGCGGTGCCTTTTTAAGCTGAAACTAATCCCAGAGGCCTAACTCCTAATCAATTATGGCAGATGGATGTTACTCACATACCATCCTTTAGTAAACTACAATATGTTCATGTTTATATTGACACTTATTCTCATTTTATGTAGACTGCTGCTCAAGTAAGGAACAGTTGTATCATGTTCATTCACATCTATAGTCTGCTTTTGCACTAATGGGATGCCCTCTAAAAATTAATACTACACCTTCTTATATTAGTAAATCCTTTGAATCTTTCTTTTTAAAATATGGTATTCAACATGTTGCTAGTATTCCTTATAATCCAACAGGTCAAGCCATAATTGAATGCAGCCATCATGCTCTAAAAACTATGCTTTTAAAACAAAAAGGGGGAGATAATGGTATTATAACACCAAAAGATTAATTAGCAAAAGCTTTATTTACTTTATATTTTCTTAATGTTTA
This sequence comes from Dasypus novemcinctus, assembly GCF_030445035.2. Lineage (NCBI taxonomy): Eukaryota > Metazoa > Chordata > Mammalia > Cingulata > Dasypodidae > Dasypus > Dasypus novemcinctus. The sequence goes on from NC_080678.1 coordinate 52,410,249, forward strand.
TAATTCATTAACACCTGTGGAATGTCACTCTGGAAAATGTCAAACATCTACAGTAGACACACGAAATGAAGATCAACCAATATTCTAGAAAGATATTTTAAACAATGAATGGGAAAAAAGGCAGGATTAAAGTAAGGGGGTGAGGCTATGCTCTTATCAATTGAGAAAATGGAGATCAAATTTAGTTATCTGCAAAAAGGATTAAACCCCAGAATGAAGAGATGGAGTCTTCTACAACTTCTGATGATGGTGATTGTAAGTAATAAGGAAGCTGCCAGTAATTACACTTATTTGGCCTATATACCTAACCCCCCATTACTTAGAGTGTTAACCTGGAAAAATCCATTCTTTCATATACATCTGAATAAAGCCCATGTATTCCCTAAACCAACTGATAATCGATTGCCAATTAAACCCTATAAAGTAAGACAAAGAATCAATAATCTCATATTACCATTTGATTATCAACCCTTATGCATTAGTAACCATCCTTCCTGTATGTAGGTTAAAAATCAGGCCATAATTATCTTCAAAAATAATAATACTCAGTTTATTCTAACTTTGTTTCCCTCTTACAATTTAATCATAACCAAGAATCCTACTTATGATTGTCAGAAAATTAACTATAACCCAAAAATGCTCTATTCTATAAAAATGAGGCCTTGCATCCTAGTAGCCATTACCCCGCAACTAACATACTATGGAGAAGGCAAACTAGAAATTTTACTATCCCCATCTGTGTCAAAAAGAGCTGCCTTCCTCCCTATATTGGTAGGAATTAGCCTCACAGCTTCAGTCGCTGCAGCCACCACAGCGGGTAGCGCTCTTGGTCATGGCTTCATCAGCTTGCAATACTTTAAACAATGACAAATTAGCCTAGAATCCACTGCACAATCTCTTGACTCTCTGCAGCAGCAACTAACCTCCTTTGCTCAAGTAGCCTTACAAAACTGTAGGGCCTTAGATCTACTCACAGCTGAAAAAGGAGGAACATGTTTATTCCTCCAAGAAGAATGCTGTTACTATGTTAATGAATCTGGAGTTGTAGAACAAAATATTTAAAAACTTAATAATCTACATAAAAACATATACCAATCAAAATAGTGCCAATCCCTTTCTCAATTGGTTTTCTTCTCCCATCACATCGTGGTTCACCCCCCTAATTAGTCCTCTTATACTAATTGTTATTTTCTTCACTATAGCACCTTGTCTTTTAAAGTGGTTGCAGAGGCACATAGAAAATATTTCTGCCTTCACTATTTACTCCATTCATCTCCGCCAGTACCAACCACTCGCGCAAGAAGAAACTGAAGCCACCACTGCTGTGTAGCCATGTAGCTAGCACACAGCCACCTTCCCTCCAGCCACAAAGCTCAGTTGGCAGCCAGAGATGGGTAAGACCTCCAGAGGGAGGCAACCTAAGACAGGCACAACTGCATGGCATAAATGACTCATAACTGGTAGCCAAAGATGTGTAAGGTTCTCAAGAGAGAACAACCTAAGACAGGCACAGTTATTGCAGTCTGGAAATAAAACAAAAACAGAGGTATTGTTGGTGAGCTTGCTGGCAAACAACATGTAGCCAAAATGGCTGCTAAGCATACACAATGGCTACCACAAAAAGCACCTCACTTCTTCCTAGCCAGCTTCCCACCAGAGAAGCCCACGCACACCAACTTCAAAACTACCTCATCCAATCAAGTAGCTGCTTCATATTATCCCAATCCCCTTAGCCTATCTATAATTGACACATCACCTCAAGCCCCCACCCCTGCGTATATAAGCTGTACCACTTCCCCAATAAACCAGACCTGCGCCACAAGCCTGCATCTCCGGGGTGGTTACTGTGTGTTTAACCTGGCTGTGTGATACTGGGGCCCCATCATCACTCACAACCCAATCAAGAAGTTCGCCTCAGCTAGGCGAAAGCCGTCTAGCTAATGGCCCCAGGGGCACGCCCACAGCTTTCTATTGCTGCTCATGCTTTCAGTGTAAGGATTAATAATGCACTACCTACCAACAAGTCTTAAAGATGTTTCCTACATTTTCTTCTAGAAGCTCTATGGTTATTGCTTTAATATTTAGGTCTTTGATCCATTTTGAGTTATTTTTTTAATAGGGTGTGACATAGGGGTCCTTTTTCTTTCTTTTGGCTATGATATCAGTTCTCCCAGCCCCTTTTGTTAAATAGATTGTTATTGACCAGCTGAGTGGGTTTGACGGGCTTGTCAAAAATCACTTGGCCATAGATGTGAGGGTCTGTTTCTGAACCATTAATTTGATTCCATTGAACTATGTGTCTATCTTTATGCCAGTACTTTGCTGTTTTTACCACTGAAGCTAGGTAATATTATTCAAAACCTGGAAGTGAAAGCCCTCCAACTTTGCTTTTCTCCAAATAAATCTGACAAATTATGCTTTCCATTTGTTTGAAAAAATGCTGGTGAAGTTTTTTCAGGATTATATTGAATTCATATATCCTTTGGGTAGAATTGCCATCTTAATGATATTCAGTATTCTAATCCATGAGCAAGGAATATTCTTCCAGTTATTTAGGACTTTTAAAAAATTTCTTTTAGCAATGAGTTGTAGTTTTCTGAATACAAGTGCTTTACCTCTTTGGTTATGTTTATTCATAAATATTTCAAATATTTGAGTCTTATAGTCAGTAGTATAAATTATTTTTCCCCCTGACTTCTTCCTCAGTATGCACATTACTAGTGTACAGAAATAACACTGATTTTTGCATATTGATCTTGTATCTAGACACACTACTAATATTGTTTAATAGTTCTAGCAGCTTGTTTTACATTTTTCAGGGCTTTTATCTGTGTATAGCGAAAGTTTTATTTATTTCTTCCTTTCTGATTTGGATGCCATTTATTTCTTTTTCTTGCCTGATTGCTTTAGCTAGAACTTCTAGCACTCTCTTGATCAATAGTAGTGACAGTGGGTATCCTTGTCTTGTCCCTAATCCAGTGGGAAAGCTTTCAGTATTCACCATTGAGTAGAATGTTAGCTATGGGTTTTTCATAGACGGACTTTACCATGTTGAGAAAGTTTCCTTCAATTCAAATTTTTGCTTATTTTTTATTGGGTTTTATATTAGTTTCCTTGGGTCAAGTCCCATAAACTTGTGGCTTAAAATATTAGAAATTTATTTCCTCATAGTCCTGGAGACTAGAAGTCTGAAATCAAGGTGTTGGTAGGTCTATGCTTTCTGTGCAGACTCTAGAGGAGTCCTACATCATTCTAGCTTCTGGTGGCTGCCTGGTGATCCTTGGTTTATAGCTGTATCACTTGAGTCTCTGCCTCTGTCATCACATCTTCCTTGTGTGTGTCTCCTCAGTATCTCCCTATCTCCAAATCGTCCTCCCCTCTTCAGGATATGTGATGGTTAGGCTATTGAGTCATCTAAGCCAGATAACTGTGCCTAGTCGTTTGGTCAAGGAAGTGCTGGGCTAACTGTAATACAAGGGTATTTATGGACTTTGGTCACCATTGACTTCCTGCAGTGGTAAATCATAGATAGCTGGTTCTAATTACATCAGTCAGGGAGATTGCCATCAGCAATGAGTGACGCTTAACCCAATCAGTTGAATGCCTTAAAAGGGGAAGTGATTCTAGCATTGAGACAGAATTTCCCAGCTTGTCTTTGGACAGCCAACATCTTCCAGAACTCATCAAGAACCTTCATTAGACTTTCATTGCAGACCCTGGTTGTAGCCTGCTTGTGGAACCTGGACTTGTGCAGCCCCACAGCTGCATGAGAAACTCTTAAAGAATTGCATACTGTTGACAGTTATCTCTTGCTGATTCTGTTACTCTAGACATCCTTGACTAATACAACTTGGTTCCAGGAGTGGTTCTTGAGGAACAGAATCTTAAACATGGAGTGTCTGAGGTGGTTTTGGGAGATTTGCAATTGTCTCTCTACTCTAACTGGACTCAGGGGTACTGACGACTCCCTTTCCAATAATGAAGAGGCCTCTAATAGTCCATGGTGCCAGTTGGCAATTGAGAAACCCAAAATAGCATCACTAGATTCCCCTACTTCCACCTTTATGAGAAGCAAGGATCTGGGTGAGAGTGTTTTCACCACCTTAACAGAGTTTTCTGGAGTCAAACAGTGTAATGATGTTGGCTGGCTCCTCCTAGATACTCTGCATACTGTTACAAAAGAAAGAGATGAGTTAAAGTCTTTAAATTTGAAACTGAAACACAGAACAGATGATGTGAAAATTTCTATGTGTGCTCTGAAAGAAAATCTTGTCTCCTGTAACCACAGCCTCGAAATATCTGAGAACCAAACTCAGACCCTCATAGTACAAATAGCAGAGTTACATAGGAAACTAAAATCTCAGCTCCACAGTGTTTCTGCAGTTAAAGTGAAGGCATTGATTGGAAAAGAGTGGAATCCAGAGAATTGAGATGGACATTTATGGGATGATGATAATATTGGTGGTGACATTGGAACCCTGCATTCTGCTGAGACTTTACCAGATAAGCCTGCCATGGCCTGCCCTGCCTAGACCATACCTTGTCAACCTTGTATCATCCAGCCTCCAGCCTGCCCAGGGAGTCTGAAACAACTTATACCTCTGAGCTGGGTACCAACCAAACTGAAGCCTGCCCTGCCCAGCCTCTGTGCTGCCCCAGGGAGTCTGGACCTCTTCCCAGCCCTGAGGCATGTACCAGCCAATCTCCAGCATGCACTGCCCAACCTGAGGAAACTGCCTTCCACCACCTGCCTGAAGACACTATTCCATCCTCACCAGAAGAAAATGCAAGGGAATGCCCTGAGTTGAGTAGCTGATAAGGCATTTCTAATTCTTCTCCTTACCAACCCCCACTACCTCTCTTGTCTTTGAGACCTGTTACTAGACTAAAATCACAGCAAGTCCCCAAAGGTGAAATACAAAGTGTGACTCATGATGAAGTAAGGTATACTCAGAAAAAACTGCATGAGTTTTCCAATGTATACAGACAGAAATCAGGGTAATATGTGTGGGAATGGATACTAAGGATATGGGATAATGGTGGAAGAAATGTAAAGCTGGATTATGCTGAATTTATTGATATGAGCACACTAAGCAGAAACTCTGGATTCAGTGCTGTAGCTCAAGGGGTTAGAAAGGGCTCTAACAGTTTGTTTGGGTGACTGAGTGAAATATGGGCCAAAAGATTGTTATAGACTAGCGATATCATCCAGACACAGACTCTGAATAAAGTTCCAATGGAGAGTTTTATTAGCTCGCAGTGACTGCCTCATCCTGCGCAGAGGAGAGAGCAGCCCCGGGTTGCAGGGGAAGTTTGTTATACAGGCCTTTAGGTTCAGGGTGGGGGGCAATAGCTCAGCAAGCAAGGACATACAGAAGCAGATGTTTGTGGTTAATTAAGTGATGGGAATTCTATCAGGGGAGACAAGCGGTTGGAGAGTTTTTGTTATTTACAAGGATCTGTGTCAGGTTGGTCTTTTGGCAGGGGCTGATGAGATTTTCTGCAAGAAGGAGGCTCTGAGATAAGGTTTTACAGTTGAGCAATCTTGATACAATTGTTGTGGTTATGGGGCTGTGGAATTTTCCTCTTGGGTGGGGGTGGTCACAGGCTCCTACTTCTTCACAAGATGGCCTAACATGGCTAAGGTTGTGACACCCAATTTTCCCTGACACACAGTAGAAGAGGGAATTCAAAGGCTTAGGGAGATTGGAATGCTAGAATGTATTTACCATTTGAGAGCTGCCCACCCACCCCAGGAATGTCCAGAGGACACACCTTTAACCAGAAATGTGAGGAAAAAATTTGTAAGACTAAGTCCATCTTCCCAGAAGAGCTCTGTGGTTGTTCTTCCCTGTAGTCATGATATTACTGTATGGAGGTCTGTGATGGAATTAGAATCCTTAAACATTATTTGGAAGATTGGATGTCAGTCTAGTAAAAATCAAGTATGGGCAGTCAATGGCCGAGTCAAGGTGGGTATGGCTACTGTAATGAAAGGCAGATTCCAAATATTCACTGAAGAGAGTCTGAGTCAAGTGGATTTACAGTGTTGGCTAATACATCATGGGACACCTAGAAGCAATATAGATGGGCAGTTTACTGAATTTCTTCTGGATCTGTATGAACAGAAGAGTTCTAGGTCAAATGAATGAAACCCTAACTTAAATTACAATTGCAGAGCATCATGGCCCCATAATCAATTCCGAGACTTGAGACAGTTTACAGACCCAGAGCCCCTTGATTGAGGAGTAGGCCAGGTGTCTTTGGGGAAGGATCCTGTTCACCTGCCCAAAATTTATACTGTTAATCTTCTTCCCACCTTTCCCAAGGAGATCTATGGCCTTTTACTAGAGTAACTGTGTACTGGGGACAAGGAAATGATCAGACATTTGGGGGATTATTAGACTCGGGCTCAGACGTGGCATTTATTCCAGAAGACCCAAACATCACTGTAGTCCACCAGTCAGAGTAGGGGCTAATGGGGGTCAGGTGATTAATGGAGTTTTAGTTCAGGTCCATCTCACAGTTGGACCGGTGCATCCCCGGACACATTCTGTGGTTATTTCCCCAGTTCCAGAAGGCATAATTGGAATAGACATACTCAGTAACTGGCAGAATCCCCACATTGGATCCCTGACTGGTGGAGTGAAGTCTATTATGGTTGGAAAGGCCAAGTGGAAGCCACTGGAACTGCTCCTACCTAGCAAAACAGTAAACAAAAAGCAATCACGGATTCTGGGAGGAATTGCAGAATTTGTGCCACCATCAAGGATTTGAAGGTTGCAGGGGTGGTGATTCCCACCACATCCCCATTAAGCTCTCCTATTTGGCCTGTACAGAAAACAGAAAAGACTTGAAAAACTCTGAAAGCACAATGTAAAAGTACAAAGCATTATTTTAGTACTACTAAAACCACCTGGGGGAAAAAGAGTTTTACTTGGTTAATTTGGAATTTGACTTGGAATCTGCCACATAGCAAATTAGAATAGATACTCTGAATGAATGCCACTGATAAGGATAGAAGTGGTCACAGAAGAACACACAACAAATGGACACAGAGAGCAGACAACGGGGAGGGTTGGGGGAAGGGGAGAGAAATAAAAAATAAAAACAAACAAACAAACAAAAAACAGCCTAAATTTTAGACCTTCTTTACTTTGAGGTCTGGGTTAATGCCTTCTTTATTCCACATGCACCTACCCATGACTGTGGTGCTGACCATTTGTTCACCTTCTAGGCAAAATTTTATTTTCATATGTCACAGTTGGGAGAGGTATCCTTTTGGAAATTGTTTCAGGTGTTATTCATTAGAGAAGAATTAGTCACTTTCCTAGATGGACATGAATGCTGATGCAGCTGATCTTCTCAGTCTCAAACTACTAACTAGCTCCTAAAGCAGTCTGGTTATTTCCCTGATGAAAGCCTCCCTAAGAAATGAAGTCATGGGTGCTGGGGAAGGTGTGCAAGCCAAGTCAAGCCTCCCCTCTTGTGGCAAAAGGAAAATGACTTTTCCTTCTCAATTGTGACACTTGGTGGCTCTTCCTTTCCCCATGTCTTAGAGAAGAATTCCAAGTTGACAGAATAACTAGTCCTTTCCTTGCTCTGAGGATCTGTGAGGGAACATCAAGTTTTGCTCCACAGAATACACATCAAAGCCAGTTGAAAACAGAGTCAGAGCTCCTACCAAATTATCCCAGGTCTTTTAGACAAAAGTTCCAACCTCGCAAAGTTCCAACTCTCAGAGGCTGAGTTAACATAACTAGGTCAATGAGGCCAGGGTCATAAGGATACAAAGGGTCTACAGAGTTGTGTCAGGGATAAGAAGTTTCTAGAAAAGGCAAATGTGAAAAGTGGCCCAACTAGTAAGAACCAATGTGCAACATCTCCACCTTTAGAATGGTCCACATACTGAAGGAATCCCCAGAGAAAAGTGTGGAAAAGAGGCAAAGAGCACAACAAGCAGGTGGATGGCAGCCCCTACACATTCTTCAGCTTATGGTGTAGTGTGTGGGAGCTTTACTGACTACAAAGATACCCACTCACTGTCTCTTCCTCCCCAGCCCTAAGAACCTGCCTGTGCCTGGCCAAACCACTTTGTCTTGGTTCAAGCAAAAAGAAGAGCTCCCTGGGTACATATGGCCAGTGGGGGAGGGGGGCACTCTCCTGCACACGCACACCCTTTGCTTCTAGTATATTTTTACTCCTTCTTGTGGGTGTGAGAAAAATCAAACTGATTCCATTTCACTCACTAGAGTTTCCCAGATGATATTTGAGCATCTAATTTTCCTTAGTTACATGAAGAAGTCCTTTCATTCTTCATACATTTAGTCTATCTTCATATACCTAGTGAGATTCACTCTGTTCCAGGCCCTGGGTTACATTCGGGCTAGAAAGAGACAGGTAAGGTAGCCCCTTCCCTCAAACTCACACCCTAGTGGGAGAGATCTTACTGGGGCTCCAAGTCTATGTTCCAGGGGCCCTTTCAGGAGACCTACCTCTCCTGACCTTGCTTGTTGTGACAGTTTGGTATTGTTTATGAATTCCAAAAGTAGATATTGTGTTATGGTTGTGAACTGTTCCTCTGGGCATATTAGATTGTATTACATTTGGAGGTTTCACTTTCTGTTATTAAATCAAGATTAGGGCTTCTATTTGGCCACATCATTAGGGCATGTAGGGTTGAGTCCCTTGGTGGGGACAAAACACTCTCACATGGAAGGAAATACATGGAGAAGTAGAATACAGAAGCAGATATGCAGGAAGAGAGAGTGCTCCATAGACATGGCCCTGGGAAGAGAGATGAGCCTGATAGCCTACAGCTGAACTTGTAGAGAAAACACAGCAGCTGTACCTGGAAAGAAATGAGTCCCAGGGAGAGTGATGAGCCTTAGGACAGCCTACAGCTTAGATCAGAAGAAACTTGGACCATGGAGCCTTAAGAAACAAGAGGGAGGCTCAACACTAGCAGACATCGTCCACCACATTTCATTAACAGATGGCAACAGACTTTGGGGAAGATAGTCCCGCTTAATGGTACCTTGAGTTGGACTCTTTAGGGCCTCATAACTCTAAGTGTCTACCCCAAATAAATAGCCTTTTAAAAGCTGACAGATTTCTGGTATTTTGCATCAGTTCCCTTTATCTGACTACTACTGTTACCTCATCTCTACAATGGAGAAGGAGTTGGACCAACAGCCTACAAACCCACAGTCCTGCCTGCAGCCCATGGGCTACCTGCACAGGGTTTGAGGGCTGCCAAGTCTCCACCCACAGCCTCACTAACATGGTGCCTGCAGTATAACTTATGAAGCTCGTGTTTCCAAACATCTCTAACCTTCCTTACCCTTGAGACTGTGGTCTCCTCCCCAAAACAGAGGAACAGATGTTCATGAGCAGTAGCAGCAAGATTTACAATGAGTAATAACTGGGGAAAGATGAGAAAGAAAGATTTAAATCCAGCCAAAAGGAAAAGGGAAGAATAAAAGGGTGATTAAATCATGGACAAATCGCATATATAAAATTCTTCAGGCCTGAGGCTCACTGAGTTTTATTGAAAACTTTAAATAAGACATTTAAATGTTACAAAGTAGTAGTATTGTGCTTGCATATAACAACCAAAACTAAATACTAATATTGCAGCTCAGGTAACTGTATCACAAAATCATCTGTCCAACAGAGAGTACTGTAAGGAAATATTACAGGAAAAGTATGTGAATATGGGCTTCCTCGCATAGGGAGGCAGATCAGGGCTAGAAAAATGAACATATAACTACAAAAAGAAAACAAGTCCCTGAATCTTGGTGTGAAAACTGTCATGGTCATATTTCTTTTGTGTAAAATTAAACTTGGACTCTCTTCTCATGGGCAGCCACAGGGATTTTCTACACCATGACATCATTACTGAGATAGAGCAGCTAGTTAAAAGAAAAACAGCTGGTAACCAATGATAATGTCTCTCTATGGGATTCTGTGCAACTGGTTTTCAAAGATTTCAGCAGATTATTTTGCTTGGCCTGAGCCATTTAACCATTTACTAACTCACAGCTATTGCAGGTAAGTTTGATAAATAAATTTCATCATGGGAGCTTTGTAACTGGCACAGCTGGGATTTCACTGGATTTAAATCTGTACCTACTGAATAAGCATGAAAAAAGTATCACTTATGTGCAAAAATACAAATCCTTAGAAGGGAAAGCAAGGAGATGAAAGCTAGATACTTTTACACTGAGATTTTCTCAAGTTATTTATTAATGAACATCAGTTTAAAAAGCCAAACACGTGTTAATTTGCCTTGGGCAGAAGTAAAAAGCTAATACAGTACATTTTAAATTGGAAGGATAAACAGAATGATTATATGTATCTTTTCACAAAGACTTAAATAAAGAGCACTATAGTTGAGACATTAATTTCTTAATCAACTGGTGATTTTAATTTAAAAAAAACAAAAATAGCTAGTGAGTTTCTAATCCCCTTTGGAGAGAACTGGGCATCTTCAAAGTCTCACAATTACCTTAGATATAAAAAGAAAAATAAAACCTGTGAAAGAACTCTACATTTTTTTAAAAGATTTATTTATTTATTTCTCTCCCCTTCCCCCACCCACCCCAGTTGTCTGTTCTCTGTGTCTGTTTGCTGCATCTTCTTTGTCCACTTCTGTTGTTGTCAGTGGCATGGGAATCTGTATTTCTTTTTTTGCATCATCTTGCCGCGTCAGCTCTACGTGTGTGTGTGTGTGGCACAATTCCTGGGCAGGTTGCACTTTCTTTCATGCTGCGTGGCTCTCCTTTTGGGGTGCACTCTTTGTGCATGGGGCTCCCCCACATGGGGGACACCCCAGTGTGGCAGGGCCCTCCCTGTTGGCCTCAGCACTGTACTGCAAATCTCCCATGTGGTAGAGGGATGCCCTAAACCACTGGGCCAAGTCTGGTGCACTCTATATCTTTTAAGTCTGGCTTTCATATTTCCTCTTTAGATGAGTAATTTCATTATGCAAACTCCATGGGGCATCCAAACCCCAGATAAAGTCGAGATGCTCCCATTCAGGAATAGTCTTGTGGTACACCAAGCAGGTGATCTTGGTCAGTAAGACATTGACATCATTGACGTCTGCAAGCACGTCATGTCCCCCATTCCAGACTGCAGTTGGCACCAGCATGTCTTTCATGTTGTAATTGGGAGGGTAACTCTACAATTTAAAAAAAGAAACAGGGGAAGTTGGTTTTTTCAAATATTCAAAATCACAAAGCACAGTCTCCATTAAACATGTAGTCACTTTGATGTGAATAGAAGAGATTAAATTTTGAAAATCACTATCAGATTATTTTATCAATTACCATTACCAGAACAACCAAAAAACCCAAACCCACAGTGAAGCATAATGAATGCTAGTTATTGAGATGCTACCATATGCCACATGGGGCACCATGATGGGGCCGGGTCCCCTGAGAGAGGCACAGCTCTCCCCACCTATCAGATGGCAGGTAGAGGAACCAAGGGCTTGGGAAGGTGCTTTGCAATTAAGGCCTCCCATGTTCTCCCTCGGGGATGGAAAGCAGGCTGTAAAATTCTCTAAACATCAGGTTCCTCATCTGTACATCAGAGATAATCACACCTATGTTAATGTGGGCTATTGGTGGGAGGCTCTTTGTCTCTTCGGAGATAACCTTAACCTTAGCTGTCTCTCCCGACTTGTGGGTGTGGTATGGTGAGAAGCTGCAGCTCTGCCTTTGGTAACCATGGCAACAACTCCAGCCCCAGGAAACAATTTATCAATGCAAACTCTATAAACTTTAAATATTCAGTGAAATGCAAACCAAAAGTGCTAAAAGCTTATCTAGGATGTATGAAGTCCATGCTAAAAGCTTACCTAGGATGTGGAAGATATATGCTAATTCAAGCCTATTGAGAACTGAAACAAAAGGACCATGTGACCTTTCCTCTCTGTGTAAAAGGAACTTGAACATCTTGTTCGGGGCTCGGGTTCAAAACAAAAAGCTCCTGAGTCTGGCTGGCCATCAATAAAACATTTTCCTTCTCAAAATCATTCCTAAGTCCTCGCCTTACTATACAGAAATAATTGAACCTCTCTCAAATTCTGCAACAATGTCACAGGAGGCAGGGGAAATGCGCCATATACTCAGCACTCAAAAATGGTAATTTTACCTGTATATGGAAAAAAAGGCCTAGGCAATGTAAAGTGGCCAAGGCCCCTGATCAAGCAGGTAACAACCCTAGGATAGTCTGACTGCTAAGTCCGTGTCTGTAGTATGATGAAATGACACATCACAGTGGAGAATCGTATTTACTGCCCATGACAGGGCAAGGAGGAGAGGTCCATCCCACAACACCCACCACAGGGTTTGTGTTGTTTTAGAATCAAATGAGGAAACACAAATGCATTCCTGTCTAACTCTCCCAAATACTTCCCATAGTAATGACCCCTATTAGAACCCAGCAACCCAGGCTGGCTTCCTTGATAAGTTTTCAGGACCCATTTTATTCTGAAGACTTAAGACTTCACCTGGTTATGGTGGAAATAATTCTTGGCACTGCTTCCCCAGTCAAAGGCTTAAAACTTCTGGGATTTAATATCATGAAATGAAGCCAGTTTGGGAAAAAGTTATCTGATCCAGAAGTTTGAGATAACCTCATAGGTTGCTAGACTTAGTCACAGCCTCAGAAATCAATTTTATATAGATAACCACATTTACTCTTTATTTCCAGACTGTAATTTAAAATGAAATAACTTTTTATTTGCTTTCCTTTACTAAATGACTCAATTTCTCATAGTATAATTGGAGAGTAGCTGTAATAGGGCACAGAAAACAGCTACAAAGAAATGCTTTGAAATATACTCGATCAATAGTTGCTTCCATTGGATGAACTTTTGATGATGTTTCCTGCCAAAATTCTAATCAAACTTTTTCAGACAATAACTGTTTTACTTGGGAAAGAAAATATATATAGATAAAAAACCATCATGTGTTCTATATACCCATTCTATGTGACTAGTAATGCTATTTCTTTATTTGTCAGTAATGTAACACTTCTTATTTTTTGCATACCAGAGCCATTGTAATCATCAAATTGTACTGCAGGTCAGTACAGCTTCCACAATTGGGGAGACTAACACCGTGGGTTGATATCTTATTTACAATTTTAATGTATGCATATTTACAAGAGTCTGATATAAAACTATTAACAACAATTCACTTATTTTTAAAATTTGTACAATGCAAAGCCATAGTTCCTTCAGGCCCTCAAGTTAAAAATATGTCAAGAATTAAATCCACAACTGGCATTCCTAATGAATTGGAAACTCTGTGTAACCTTTGGCCACATGGTGGTGCCACATTAACTTTATAAAGAGAGCCAACCTTGCTTTTGATGTATGTGAAGTTTCAGTCCTCATCAATTGTATAAAATTCTACTGTTTGATATAATTAAAGGTAGTGTGAGATCATAAACCCCAGAAGATTGCTAAAAGAGAAGTTTTAGCATCTGCTTTTGTCATTTCAAATGACAGATATTAAATATGTGGCACATTTAACAAGCAGAACAAAATACAGATTTACAGCACCTCTTAGTGCACCTGTTCCCTCTCCAATTGTCAGTGAAAATATCTCCATGCGAGCTGTTCTTCTGCTGTACTGTTCTTCTGCTGTACTCTCAGATGTGAATTTACCACTTGGTCAAATCCTGTCTTTCAGCATTTATATAAAGCTGAGTATGAATATAAAGGAAAAACTTGCCTATAACTCAACTAAACTTTTACATTTGAATTTGGTACTGAAGGTCATTTTAGGACCTCAAAAACTATCCACTTGAAAAGGCACCTCGGAAGGAGGGAAAAATGGATATGCAAAAGCTCATTTCTAGCAACAGAAACACATTAAAGTTCATTACTAGATAGTTGGTTAATTGCATTATGTTACAATATGCACAAACAGTATGTCATGCCAAAATTAATAAATATGAATATGAAAAGACAGAAACACAAAACTGTTTCTAAAGAATGTTTATAAATAATATTAAGTGGGAAAATGTCAGAAATTAAAACAGAATAGGTACATGGTTACACTTATGTAATAACCTTATGTGGCTGAAGAGCAGGAGGAAATAATTGTAATATTAGGATACACAGTTTTAAAGTGGCATTTAGGAAGTTGTTTTTAAGTCTCAAATGCTAATAAAAATGGGAATAGGCTCAACTTTTTTATACTACAATATATATCGAAGTCTTAAAAATAGGCAAACACTGGGAAGTGGCTGTGGCTCAATTATTTGGGCTCCCTTCTAACATATGAGAGGCCCTGGGTTCATGTCCCAGGGCCTCCTTGTGAAGGGAGGCTTGCCCGCATGCCATGGAGTGCTGCCTGACCTGCCAGCACTGTGGAGAGCTGAATCAGCAAGGTGATGCAACAAAAAGGGAGACAAGAAAAAACACAGAAGAGCACCTGATGAATGAACCCAGAGAGCAGAAAACAAGCAAGATGCAAGGGTGGGCAAAATAAATAAATAAATACGGACACATAAGAATGCACAAGAATGGGCACAGCAGATAGCAAGCAAAAAGCCACAAGATGGGGGGGGAGGATAAAAACAACTAGGCCAACTCTTCGATCACTATGTGTTCTTCTTCAAGTGTATCCTAAGAAAAATAATCTGCCTAATGTATAAAGACATATCTATAATACAATATAACACAATATATTCCCAGGATGGTTTGATTTTACAATAGAATATAATGAGGATGAGATTTTGGGGAGTGGTGAGGAGCAGGAGGGGGTGAGAGAGGAGGAAGAGGAGGATGAGGAGAAAAAAAATCATGCAATGGAAACGTTCTCTTCTTTAAAATATTTTTTAAATTTAGTTTTGACCTGAACATTCTCACCCCCCAGCTTCCATTCTTCCCTTCCTGCTTTCAGTACTAGTGTTGTAGAATTTGAGAGAGGTTCAATTATTTGTCTATAGAGAAGCCAGGACACAGGAATGATTTTGAGAAGGACAAATGGTTTATTGATGGCCAGCCAAACTCGGGAGCTTTCTGTTTCAATCCTGAGCTGGTAAAAAGAATTTTGAGTCCCTTTTATACAGAGAGGAAAAGCCAAATGGTCCTTTTGTTTCAGTTCTCAATAGGCTTGAATTGGCATATATCTTCCACATCCTAGGTAAGCTTTTCCATTGGACTTCATACATTCTAGATAAGCTTTTAGCACATTTTGTTTGCATTTCCCCTGAATATTTAAAGTTCATAGAGTTTTCATTGATAAACTGTTTCTTGGGACTGGAGTCGTTGCCATGGTCACCAAGGGCAGGACTGCAGCATCTTACCATTCTACACCCACAAGTCAGGAGAGACAGCTTAGGTTAAGGTTATCTCCCAAGAAACAAAGAGCCTCCCACCCCACATCCCACATCACTAGAACCACTCAGGCATTCACTGAGCACTTGGCCACCCAGGTAGAAAGCACACCTCCCAGCCCCCCTCACAACTAGGCATGACCATCTGGCTCACTTTTCAGCTACCTCCTTGATGTCAAGCCCCTCACCCTTCCTCACTCCCCACTTCCTGTGGGCTGGAACAGACATGGAGATTACCCAGTTTCAACCAGTCTAGGGAGGGTAGCATCCAGGGGTGGCAGAGCTACAGGGTGGAGTACACTGGTCCCTGCATGACTTTGTGGCACACACGCACACCCCTCCACCACCACCCCAGACCACTGATCTCTGTATTACGAGAAAGAAAGAAATTGCTTCAGTGGCTGTATTTTTTGGGTCTCTGATACAGCAACTCAGCCTGTATCTAACAAATACAATGCTATTTTACTCAATAAAAAGGAATGTTAGAGTAAGTGTGTGTCCTAGGATCATACTTTTGTAATGGAAATTATTATACCAAACAATTGTAAGGTTACACCAAAATACTACCAGTTCCTACCCCTGGGTGGTACACACACAGGTGGTTTTTCTTCGTTATACTCATGTATTTTCTAAAATATCACAATGCATATAAAATATGTTAAATGTCCTTTTTTAATGTTTTAAGGAATATTTCTTAGCAAGTCTTTTTTTTAAGCATTAGGTTGCAAACAATGGAGTACATGAGAGTCACCTGGGGGTACTTATTAAAAATGCAGATCCCAGGGACACACCCCCTAGGAATTCTGAGTTTCAATAGATCTTGAGGAGGGCCCAAGAATCTGCATTTTCACCTGCACCCAAAGTATTTCTGACCAACAACAAAAGATGTACTAGAAGCAACCTTCACACAGGAATGAGCACCTGGGCTTCAGGCAGGGCTCCAAGAGGGCCAGAGAGAAACAAGAGTCTCAGCTCTGGGACTCTTTGGAATTTGTCAGGCTCTAATGAGAATAACATTTATAAACTAAGTTTAACAGCCAAGTAAAGATCTAGGTTTTGGAAATAAATAACTGAACGTTAATTAATCAAGCAAAAAGCAAACTTCTGAATGTAGTGTGAATAAAATGGCCTTTGAGGGCACCTCCCACCTCATACCACAGGAACCTCCAAAATCCACACCTGACTAGGGGCTTTCAGCTGCCAACACCCAGGCCCCACCCACCTTAAGTAGCTGCTCCCAGCAGTAACTGGGGCTGCCTCCTGGAGCAGCCTGAACAAGGGGTCCCCATTAGGAGGGTTGGCAGCATCGGGCCAACAGCCCAGGGGATACGGGATCAAGGAAAGGGTCCTGTGAAGTCACTCTGCCAAGCAGCTATTTTACTGACAAAGAGATGACACAGAAGGCACAAGGGTCAAGGGCAAGGCTGCCTTCTGCAGGGAGTCTGGGCTTTGGAAATGGTTATGAAAGAAATTCCAAAGTACCTAGAACCTAAAGTCACAAGGTCACAACTGAGCAAGAGAGCTGTGCTGGGGAACTCAGCCTGCAACTCTAACTCCAGTCAGCTGCCACATAAAAGGGGCCAGAACAAGAGCAGGGCTCCTGATAGGCTAAGGGGTGGTCATGGGTACTTTGCCAAGAACTTGAGAATGGGGTGCTTGCCAAGGCCACTGAGGTAGAGCACAGCCCAGGCTGCACCTTCAGTCAGCTGAGTCACCCTCCATGCACCCTTAGGAGTGCACTAACTGCTCAGGTGACAGAATTTCACCCTTTCTGGCAAAATGTCCTCTAGAAGAGAGAAGGGAAAAGGCTCAGAAAAGGTGGAGAGAAAAAGATAATTTAAAAAAAAAAAGAATTAAATTATCACAACCACACACACACAAAGGTAGGAGAATTTGGGTGGCAGGTCTAGAAAGAAAACAAGTGAGTATAAACAGATGTGACTAGGGCAAAAGCAGGAGCCTGAATGAATGTGCGAATGTGAGGATTTTCAAAGGGTTCAGGACACCTTAAAAGGTGGAAGTGTGCTGTGCAGCATGTACTGCACTACATTCCATTGCAGGTGCCCCTGGGCTAAACCTCAGCAATCTGTCACTGAGTCACTGACATCTGAAATGTGGTTGACCCTCGTGAGAGGGAGCTGAAGCCTCGCAGGGTCCTTTCTGGCTCCTGAGTGGTAAGTCCAGAGATACACTAAGAACAGGACTCCCAGGGGAGGATATTTCTGAGGCCACTGAGTTCACTAAAGTGCTATCACATGGCAAAGGTTCCCCAATCTGATGAAGCAGAAGAAGCTATTGGGCAGCTGTTAATTTATTTCTTAATATACAGATGCTCACTGCTCAGCAACCAAAGGGAGGGACAACTGATAGGTTGATAATAGTAGTCTTAAGTTGTCTGTCTACTGATCTTCCAGACATATTATGTATATAGGTTAATACTGAAATAGAAGCTTCTATCTCCAAAGCTGCTCTAAAATCATGCTTTGTAAAGCAACATGGAAATAAAATAAATCTGAGACTCAGTGAATAGCAGAAGATCGAAGAGAAGGGAAGAGAAAAGAAATGAGTCAACACAATTACTGTTTGGTGAACCCATGGCATGGTGTAGTATGCTCCAGAGAGGACAGTAAAAGCCAGACTAACTCAATGAGGAATCCAGGACTCTGGGGAAGGAAATCAGCTCATACTTGTAAGCAGAGAGTCTTTCTACTTGGAAAGCATTTGCAGAGAGGTACTGCATGGAATGCGCAGACCTTTCTAGCAATGATGCTATACAAACCCCCAACTTTGCTCCTGGAATACCTACCTGAACCCAGTGTAACATGTTTTGCACAGAAGTTCCAGCAGGACAGTGTGTCATATATACAGCCACTCTAGACTGTAAAATAAATATGTTGAAATATGAATGAAAACAGCATGAAGGTGACATCAATAATATACATATATTATCCTTTGAAACATTAAAAACTACAGTCGTAACCTCAAATATATGAGAGATTATGGGTCGGAAAAATTTTCTAAACTATAAGTCCTATAAAATATGTAAAACACACACACAGGGTATATAGGAAGGAAATGAAAGGCAACAACATGGTAATTATACAGCCTAATGGGTTGTGATTATAGGTAGTTCTTTTCCTTCTTCGTGCTTCTCTGAAATTCAAAATTTTGAATAGAATTGTTGCCTTAATTTTATCAGCAGAAAAAAGAAAAAATAAATATTATTTTTAAAAATTCCTGCCTCTTCACTCAAGAATTTAAAAACCTGATTTAGAAAATACAACATTACAAAATACAAATATATTTAGGAACACCAATATATTTCTGTCCAAAGGTTTACATGTTTTTAAAAAAATACACATGCACATATACACATATGTGCATATATATGGAAACAGTCATTCAAATTTAAACACACAGTAATTTTTTAAAAGAAACAAATCATTAGAATATCAGAAATTAACTTGTTAGAACTCATCTCATTCAATATTTCCATATAGATACGATGTAGAAAGGTGATAATTGCCTGCCTGATGACCACAGCAAAGAGCATTCTAGGCACCTACTGAAATTACTCTCCCATCTCTGAAATGAAAAGCACTTTGGAGCTCTAATGAGGTCATTCTTGCCTTGCCTACATCATCTAATCCGAATACATTCACAGACAAAATAAAGATACTGAAAGCTTAAAGTAGTCTTACTATAAACATACACACCATATTTAAATTTTTCTCATTAAATCCACTCAGAATGAAAAGGAGATTTCCACAAAGCTCCTTCAGAATGACATGGTTGCAAATACGGGCACTAAGCCACTTCAGAGATGCACTATGGGGAAGAAATTCTTTGACTCCAAATAAATCCTACGTAAGAGAAACAAACCCAAGAATATATTCGGTATGTCTTTCCGGTACAAAATTTTCCATGACCCACCTTAGAAGCAGAGACCAGAGGCAAGGATATCGTGGATGAACTCAGGAGTAAAATGACAACCAGTGGCAATTTAAATAGGATACTGATGCTGTAAGTTTACTAAGGCAAAATCTGCTAATCTACCCCAATTTTATAGATATGTACCTAAATTATTAAAATGAAGGTAAGGAGGCACAAAATCTACTCATTTTACAGCTGTCTTGTATAGTGGGAAAGGTTCTTAATGCTCACTCATCCCAGAGCCAGCCCCAGATACTTGTCACCTGACTGTGATGGACTGATCCTGACTTCTGAGAAAGACTTGAGGCTGTGACTGATCAGCAGTTTCTGCTGAGGGTACATCCACCCAGTCCAACCAGAGATCATTAGCCAAATCTGGCCCCCTACCTGTTTTTGAAAATAAAGTTTAATTGGAACACAGACACACTTATCTATCTATGTATTGGCCCTCGCTGCTTTTACATTACAACAGCAGAATTGAGTCAGGGCAACAAACATATGGCCCACGAAGCTGAAAGTATGTAGTATATTTACTCTCTGGCCGGTTACCAAAAAATTTGTCACCACCTGGTCAACATCATTACTGACCACTGGGCACTATACCTGTGCTCAAGTAGGTCGAGTGTAAATACTATGCCTCCAAGGTAGACCTCCTTTCTCCCCACACAAGTAGAGTAGGTAACAAATCTACCTTATATTGAACCCAAACCCCCTTATAATTTACACTCTTGCTCATTCCTACCCTATGGACAGTCAAGCAGGAGTGAGAAATTCAAATGCCTAAAAGGCAGCATGTAAATATAAATTAGTAAAAGTGTTTATGACTAGGGACTATTGATAACTGGGGAGAACTGGAAAGCTTGTGCTCTGTCTCAAGGGTACAACAGCAGCAGGTTCTGTCCTGTCTGGGGATAGGGCTATGGGCCCCGTGGTGCACAGCTTCTTCCTCTCCCCCCAAAATAAACAACTATTGAGATTTTAAATATTCCACTTCTTAAATGGTGGTATTTAAATTTAATACATGTTACAGATCATATTCAACCCTTCTTCAAGCAAACTTGCCCCATGAACACACAAGCTTGTGATTTCTCTGAAATCTGTCTTCTACAAGACACCCCATCAAGATCTAAAGACCAACACTGGGTCATCTTTCATTTTCCTATTTTCCAGGCTTATGACTCTAGAATTAGCTGGGGAGATTGAGGAAGCAAATTTGGCATGCAGAGGCCAAGTGACATGAAAAGGCATTTTTATAAATTCTTGCTTTGAGACTACATAATGGTCACGTGCAAAAACATGTTTGTGAGGCTTTCTGTTAAAACAAATAGAAAGAAAGGAAAAGAACACCACCCATGGGAAGTGGATTTGGCCTAACGGTTAGGGCATCTGCCTATCATTTGGGAGGTCCAAGGTTCAAACCCAGGGCCTCCTGACCTGTGTGATGACCTGGCCCAAACACAGTGCTGATGCATACAAGGAGTGCTGTGCCATGCTGGGGTGTCTCCTGCATAGGGGACCCCACATGCAAGGACTGCACTCTGTAAGGAGAGCTGCCCAGCAAGAAAAAAGTGCAGCCTGCCCAGGATTGGTGCCACCCACACAGAGCTGACAAAGAAAGATGATGCAACAAAACGAGATACAGATTCTGGGTGTCACTGACAAGAATACAAACAGACACAGAAGAACACACAGCAAATGGACACAGAGAGCAGGCAACATGGGGGAGCTGGAAGGGGAGAGGAAAAAAAGACAAAGAACATCAAGTAAACAAGTTAATAGGATGACCCATCAATGACCTGAATCACAATAACTCGTTTTCCTTTTGACTGACACGGGATGTGAGGCTGACCTTGTACTTCAGAACTGCTACCCAGCACTAATGTGACAAAATCCACAAAATTACCCTGAAGGACAGCATATACACATATATATTATAAGGTGAATTTTGCTTTTGTATACAGGTGATATGTATACAGATCTACACATATCAACTTTGATTTCTTTATAATTTGTGTTTTGAGAAAGAATTAGAAGGAAAATTTAACATTCACAGAAGCAACACACACTTGTCAGAGGAGATAATTCAAAGCTTTTATGAATATTTGACCTCTCCCTTAGTCAATTTTCTGTGATACTACAAAACACAATAGTTTGGAAGAGATGATTCCAAATCCATGCTCTTTTGCCTACTTTGGAACCTAGAGGTTGATTTGTGAAGGACACACATGCCCAGGCCCCATTGAAGATTTAAGAAAACACTTTCTCCAATGCAGAGAGAGAGTGAAGCGGGAAAACAGGTTTGTATTTTAATACACTACTAATTCACAATCTCCAGGAATTGAGGTATTTGGGAATTTTTATTGTTATGAAGACCCCCCAGAATGAGGAAATGAGTTGCTCATAACCTGTTGATCAGGGATGAAATTGGTAGAGCCACTCTGAAAGGTATATGTATTTAAGAAAAACCATTGTATTAGTCAGCCAAAGAGGTGGTGACACAAAACACCAATAATCTGCTGAACTTTATAAAGGGTATTTACTTGGGGTAGGAGTGTACAGATACAGGCCATAGAGCATAAGTTACTTCCTTCAGCAAAGTCTATTTTTGCATCTCAGAGCAAGATGGCTACCGATAACTGCCAGGGTTCAGGCTTCCTTGTTCCTCTCTTCCCAGGTCTTGCTTCTGTCCAAGTTCAGGCTTTTTCTCCTCCTGGGCTTCCTTCTCCTTCTTCTGTATGCTTACTGCCTGGGGCTCCAGCTTAAGATTTCTGTATCAAACTCCAACATCAAAAAACTTCTAGCATCAAAAGCTCCAACTCTGACCTTTGTCATGTCCCTCTAATCTGTGATTCTCTACCCTCCCCTGTGAGGGGACTTAAACAATACTGATGTGGCCCAATCAAAACCCTTATGATAATTTAATCATGTCCAGGTACAAAACAATGTACAAACATAATCCAATATATATTTTTAGAATTCATAACTATATCAAACTGCTACAACCATGAAGAGAAAAAACCCTTCTGTTTTATTGACAACAAAATGTAGAGAGGAAGGTCTACATTTCCCACCACTGGTCAATTCTTTAAATCTGAAATGGAAGTTTTTAGGCAGTGGGAGGGGTGTTCAATGTACCTTGAGGAGAAGATCTGGAAATTTTTGTAATGTGATTAAAGGGCTAGTGTTGAATTTGACTGAAGCCACAGGAGCCAGGGCAAAAAACATTTTAATCCTTTTGGCCAGCCAAGGGATCCAAGAAATTGCTATAAAACCTATGCAAACAAAAGAAAGAATATATGAATTCCATTTTGAGAATCTGTTGGAAAAGGCAAGGGCTGCCCTTTTGTGTCAAAGTCTAGAGAAGGCTTGAAAACCACACCAGCAATGCGGCAATCGGGGAGCAAAACACTTGAAACAGGGCCCATTTGAATTTCTATGAGCAAAAATACTCAGTTTAAATACATAAAACAAATATTTTTAAAGGGCTTATTCCAAATCTCAACCTAGATATGCACTGAAAGAAATCCAGATTGCCTAAAGAGAAGACGTTCCTGTTCCTTGAACAATTTGAACCTTGCCATGTAAAGTCCATCCCCAACAGCTCCACCTGACCATCTTCCTCCCCCACTCCCCCTTCCTTCCATTCTTAAGGACTAGCAGGCCCTTCAGTTATGTAATCACCTAAAAAGGAACTCATACAAATTTAGAATCTGTTGCTTTAAAGTATTTCTTAGCTTCCTTTCAGGCCACTTCCAGCCTTAAACTAGGTCCTAGAAAGTCACCTGACAAAGAAGTGGGGAAAGGACACAGTAGATAGGTCAAAGAAGAGAGCCTAAGTCCATTCCTAAGAAATGCAAATATATTCAAGTTCCTTTTTGGTTTTAGCCTTCCAAATTAGCAAAGAGTGTTTGGTGGTGGTGAGAGGGAGGAATTTTGACTGTACATACCAAGACACTAAAAAGCATTTTTACTTGCAGTATAGTAATTCCTCTAGAATTTATTCTAAGGAGATCATGCAACATGACCACAAAGCTTTTACACACAGTAAACACTCTAAACATGCAACAGAAAATGGAGAATAAAACCAATTATGGGGCAGGTCTCTAAGTTCTTAACAAAGTTAAGAGTTTTGGGTTCTGATGCTCTCATATTAGAATTTGTTGATAGAATCATGGGTATTTTCTATTTTCTTTAAACTTGCTTTCTTTAAATGAACACCTTAATTTACAATCACCATAAATAAAAAATGCATGTAAATTTTAAAAACCATTTTAAAATAATGGCAGTATAACCTGGCAATCTTCCAGCTAGTTTGGTTCCATTAATTTTTAAGGTCACTGTATTATCTGGTATATGTATTTTTAAACCTATGAGCTTATAAAACTTCTTGTTTTCCACCTTCCAATATTCCTATATATTGCTTAGTAATAAAATATGTCATATATAATAGGCTCATCCAATTTCAACAGAGCCATACACAATGTTTATCTACTTTTATTATAATCTGAATTTGTAAAGAAAACCAAATATTACCAAAATTCCTTGCCCTATTTGTCATTTCTGCTTGGCATAAAACAACAACAACAACAAACAAACCTGTATGGGGACTAACATTATTTCTTTATATTTTACTTTTAAGAAAAAATGCAGGGAAGCGAATGTTGGTCAAATGATAGAGTCAAATGATAGGCGGTCCAGGGTTCAAAACCAGAGCCTCACAGCCTGTGTGGTGAGCTGGCCCATGTGCAGTGCTGCCATGCACAAGGAGTGCCATGCCATGCAAGGATGCCCCTGAATAGGGGTGTCCCATGAGCAATGGGTACGCCCCACAAGTAGAGGTGCCCAGCGTGCAAATAGTACAGACTGCCCAGGAATTGAGCCACACACACAGAGAGCTGATGGAGGAAGATGACACAACAAAAAGGGAGACACAGCTTCCCAGTGCCACTGAACACAGAACACACAGCAACTGGACACAAGAGAGCAGACAGTGGGGGGTGAGGGAGGGAAGGGGAGAGAAATAAATAAAAATAAATTTTAAGAAAAGTACAAATGCAAACTCTGCAATAAAAACAAGACATTATATAAACTTTCCACCTTCATTACATACCTGTTGTGGTGCCTTGAGAATGAGCCACATAATACAATTTTTCTTGGCCAGTTTTATTCAAAACAGAATTAACTGAAGCTGGTAAGTCATAATTGGCCATTGCATCATAACTACAATCCAAAAAGGTACTGATTCACTGAAATATTACATACTAATAGAGCAGTCTACAAACAATACCAGCATATACATAAAAAATAAGCACAAACTGACCACATCTGGTGTGGCGGCTTGCTTGGTCGGTAGAGGTGGGGTCTGGCTGCAGACGAGGGGTCGGTCCAGCTCTGGACGAGGGGTCGGTCCTGCTTGGGATGAGGGGTCAGTCCCACTTGGGACGAGGGGTCGGTCCGGCAGCAGATGAGGGATTGGTCTCACAGGGGTTGCGCGGTTCGGCTGACGGGGTCGCCCGGAGAAGCAGGCAATGAACTTGGGACAAGGGAGGCCAGGCCCTTGTCGGGGGCTCTCAGGACTGGAGGGCGCACGGCAGAAGAACTACCGCGGAGACGAGGTAAACATGCAAGTCCACTTTATTGAGGGAGAGGCAACAGTTTTATAGGGGCTGGGGAAGGCTGATTGGTCGAAGCCACGCCCTGTTCTGATTGGTTGCCGGCGAAAGGTCAGTGGGCGGTACTGGACGGGGGAGGGGTGGTGGTTAGGGATTGGCTGTCGCTGTTGCTGGGGGAAGGGGCAGGGTTTAGGGATTGGTGGCTGCTGTTGCTGGGGTGGAGGGCAGACTTGAGTTTCCCGCCCACGCCTGGCTGTTGCTGCTGTCGGGGGGAGGGAAAAGGGCAGGCTGGATTTTTCCGCCCTGCGCCTGCGCAGGGAGAAAGAAGAAGAAGGGTGCCGCCCCACAGGCATCGTGTGTCGCCATCCGGGAGGAGGTCGGCCGCGGAAGCATGGCTGCCGAGAAGGGGAGACCCGAGGGCACTCTGCGCCCATGCCGAGCTCCCTTCAGGGATGGCGGTGAGTCCGACCAGCCACCCTATTATGGGGGCAGCGGCTTGGCCTGCCGCGGCTGCTCCCCCGCCAGGCCAGCAAACCACACTTCAGCCCAAGGGGTGACCGCATTTCCCCCTTCTTTTCAAATAAGGACCAGGATGGCAGCAGCAACAAGTAGCTGAGGCCCAAGAGGCAGTAAGCAATGAGGGAAGCGGGGCTGAAGAGGGAGGTGAGTATGACGGGGATATAAATGTACAATTTAGGGGGTGGTATCTTGCCGTTGCAAGCAAGGGTGGCCAATGATCAATTCTTGTTGATCTCGGTGGCTATAAGATCCATCTGTTGTTAAAAGTCCAGGATGACAGCGCGTTGCAGGTAGTTGATCTCTTCTTGGCAGCGAAGACATTGTAGGAGAGGATTACTTTTTCCTGCCAGAGGCTTACTGTCCAATTAAAAGGCTGATGGCTGGGGTTGGTGAGTGCAATGGGGAGTGTGAGGAAAAGAAGGGTGACGGTTTTGTACAAGAGGAGGCTTGGTGAAGTCATTATGGAGGAAGATAAGGAGTAAAGCATAAAAGAGGATAATAAACAGAAAGGTGATGGAGAGTAGAATTCGTTGGCCGAGGTTCCAATCTTCTGGGGCGGTAGCGGCTAGACAGATGGCAGAAAATATTATCAAGAAAGCAAAGGTTATGAGGAAGTAATAAAGTATTAAAGGCTGTGGGGGAAGTGAGAAGATCATTTAGAGGATAGGGTTGAGAATGGTATGTTTAAGATAGAAGCTTTGTGGTTTGTAGGAGACTGCTTTATAAATGAAGGAGAATGAGGGCAGTAAATATAGTAATGATAGATAGGAAGATGACAGTGAGGAGGAGTCTTTGTTTAAGGTTCCAATCGTCCAGCGCAACAGTGGCTAGGCCGATAGCGAGGGGTGTTGCTAAATAGACAATGGCTGCAAAGACAAAATCATCTTCTGTTTCCTTAAGAATAACTTTTCTTTAAATACTTAGTAGCATGCAATATTAGAAACCGTTTCCTAAAAGCAAGTTGGCAGGGGAGCTTGGTTGCTGTTAATCTTTCCTGTTATAAAATTACCTTTTATTATTATTATCATCAATTCAGTTTTATATATATATATATTTAAGAATGACCTTTTGGAATTAGCCATTTAATACCTTAATGTAAACTATTGAAGATAAATTTTATCTTTACAGAACACATTCCCTTACATAAAGTTATCACAATACCTTTTACACTTGCCGCATGCAAATTAAGTTTCAAGAGTTTATGAAAAATTAGCCATCCTACTTTAGGACAAAATACGTTTTTTTGCAAAACTTATTACATTTCCATTAGCATTTTTACAAACTTTTAACCTTTTTAATATTCATATAAGTTTTACATTCTTTATATTATCCTGTGAAGAAAATAAGTTATTCATTTTAATCTAGGCAAGAACAACTTTTTATGAAGACGTACAGTTAATTTTGTTAATTAAGACTTACAATTTTTTTAATTGTAGATATCTTATTAACATTTAAACTTATGTATTAATATAATAAACTTAAGTATTAATATAAGTGCTTATTTAATTTTTGGCCATTTGAATAGAACTCTTTTAAAGATTTCTAGTAATTTATATTTACCATCCAGAGGTATCACAATATACGTTGACATTGAACGAACAGACAGACAAACACAGAACAATTACAACACATTAACAGAAATATATAATTTATTTACAGTTGACTCATAATTCTTACTTTCTTGGTATAGCTGCTTTTAAATCCTTTTTTGTAATAGCATATCATAGATTATACCCTTCAAGATTTCTTCTGGACTTCATGTTGCCTGTAATAAGCCAGGAGGGAATCTTTTACCTTCCTGCTCCACAGCAAAAGTGACCCTATCTATAAGGCGAGTATAGGTGTCCGGGTCCCAAAGCTGACATGTGGTAAGCCACGGATTAAAGGGGAGAAGAAGATCCCAATATACTTGGAGCTGTTTCAAAGAGATCTTACACCGGTGAGTGTCTAGGAGACCGGCGAGGGCCCGAACTTGTGGGGCTTGCTTAGCAGATAGGATGTTACCCATTGCTAATGGCCTTTTGGAGCCGATAAGAAAAGGGGCCCTTACCTTGAGAGCGCGGCGATGGGAGCCGAGGTGCGCGGTGAGACGAGGGGTCGGAGCCGGTGGGGCTCCGACGGTGGTCGCGGGCCAAGAGAAGGCCCCGACGAGGGGAGGGCGGAATGACGAGCAGTGGAGCAAGGCAAAGGGTAGCAAGTGCAGAGGGGAGGAGGCAGAGGTGAAGGCAGGGGTGAAGGTGCTCAGGCACGCGCTCCTGAGAGTTTTATTGGCGCCTCTTAATCATAGCAGGTCGGTATAAGCCCCCGACATGGAAGGAGAAAGCCATCCAGTGATTCTCCCAGACCGCCGTGGATCGTATGAGGTCACTAAGGTTCAGGAGCAGCAATGCAGAGTGAAAAGATAGGGGTGAGAAGAGAGGAGGGCATAGGGCTGTGGTAGGGTTACTTCAGACATGCAATCATGCGCTCCCGAGAAATCCAAGGCTCCTCTTAATCATAGCGGGTCGGTATAAGCCCCCCACATGGAAGGATAAAGCCATCCAGTGATTCTCCCAGACCGCTGTGGATCATATGAGGTAGCCAAGGCTCAGGTAGCAGCAATGTTGCACGAGAGAAGTCCCACGGTGAGAAGAGAGGGGGGGGGCCGCCAGGTTATGGAGTGAGGCTGTGGTGGAGTTGCTCTGCCCCACGTTGGGCGCCAGCTGCGGCGGCTTGCTCGGTCGGTAGAGGTGGGGTCTGGCTGCAGACGAGGGGTCGGTCCAGCTCTGGACGAGGGGTCGGTCCCGCTTGGGACGAGGGGTCGGTCCCACTTGGGACGAGGGGTCGGTCCGGCAGCAGACGAGGGATCGATCTCACAGGGGTTGCGTGGTTCGGCTGACGGGGTCGCCCGGCGAAGCTGGCGACGAAGGGGTCGCCCGGAGAAGCAGGCGACGAACTGGGGACAAGGGAGGCCAGGCCCTTGTCAGGGGCTCTCAGGACTGGAGGGCGCATGGCAGAAGAACTACCGCGGAGACAAGGTAAACAGGCAAGTCCACTTTATTGAGGGAGAGGCAACAGTTTTATAGGGGCTGGGGAAGGCTGATTGGTCGAAGCCATGCCCTGTTCTGATTGGTTGCCGGTGAAAGGTCAGTGGGTGGTACTGGACGGGGGAGGGGTGGTGGTTAGGGATTGGCTGTCGCTGTTGCTGGGGGAAGGGGCAGGGTTTAGGGATTGGTGGCTGCTGTTGCTGGGGTGGAGGGCAGACTTGAGTTTCCCGCCCACGCCTGGCTGTTGCTGCTGTCAGGGGGAGGGAAAAGGGCAGGCTGGATTTTTCCACCCACGCCTGGCTGTTGCTGCTGTCGGGGGAGGGGAAAAGGGCAGACTGGAATTTTCCGCCCTGCGCCTGCGCAGGGAGAAAGAAGAAGAAGGGTGTCGCCCCACAGGCATCGTGTGGCGCCATCCGGGAGGAGGGGCGACCGCGGAAGCATGGCTGCCGAGAAGGGGAGACCCGAGGGCACTCTGTGCCCATGCCGAGCTCCCTTCAGGGATGGTGGTGAATCTGACCAGCCACCCTATTATGGGGGCAGCGGCTTGGCCTGCCACGGCTGCTCCCCCGCCAGGCCAGCAAACCACACTTCAGCCCGAGGGGTGACCGCAATCTGGACAAACCAGTGCTGAGCAGAGGAAGCAGAATATTCCCAGAAGCCCAGAAGTTCCCTTGAGCCCCTTCCTTTCATGCTTCCCAAAGGTACCTCCTATCCTAATTTTTCACACCAAATATAGTTTTATCATTCTTGGAAATTTTATATGAATGGAATTATATAGGAATTATTCTTCTGTATCTTACTTCAACCATGTCATATAGTTATAGGTTGTTAGTTCTTGTTCAGTGTGAGAATTTACCACGTTTTAATTTTCCAGTCCACTGCTGATGGGCATTTTGGTAGTTTCCAGTTTTTCACTATTGTGACTAGTGCTACAAGAAACATATTCCTGTTGTCTCTTTACATAAAAGCTCTCATGCTTGCGTTTCAAGTCCTCAGCAAGCACGGTTTGACAGATGGGAAGCAAACCTGGAGGAGACCACAGAGTTTCCTTCTCTAATGCCTGGTACTGGGCACTGGACTTGGAAGCCCTGCAAGTAAGTAGTGCACATACGTGTGTGATCTTCACCAGGGATGGAAAAGCCAGGTGTTCATGAGCACTTATGATGGGCCAGAATCTGTGCCAGATGCTTCTCACGTATCTTCTGTAACCTCTCAATTACCTTATGAGGTAGGTGTTTTTTATCCACATCATCAGATAAGGAAACCGAAGCACAGAGGAACTAGGTAACACGTTCAATGTCATATGGCTATTAATTGCTAGAGCCAGAAGTAAGAGAAAGAAGAGAATTTCAGAGGTGAGAATTTCTGGAAAGAAGAAAAATGAACATTTGCAATACATGTTTATAGAGGAAGGGGAAGGAGAAGGGATAAAATTCACCCAGCAGCCTCCAAACAAGCAGGAATGACAAAATGACTCAAGAATTCCTAACTCCTGAACAATTTGAATGGCTATGATGTAATTATTTATCTATAATGTCCTCTACTGTTTTTTATTCAATTAAGGAGGTGTAAAACCTTTCACAATACATCAGTTTCCCCTCTCCTATGACCTCAGAGTCACACTCTCTCCACCTTCACTCCTGAAATCCCCATGCATCTGAACTAAGGGCACTAAGGAAAGAGGCCCATGTTGTAACCAACTCAAATATACCTGAAAGCCCAAAATTCACTCTGAATAACTGAAAGAGTCCTGTGTTTCTGAGACCAGGTGTTTCCTCGGCTGTTCCCCATCCACAAGTCAAAATCAGCATCCGCTAGAATGAACCCCAGGCTGCTATTGTTGAGGTTAGAGACCCAGATGCTGGAATCTGCAAGGAGGCCATGCTGCAGAAACACACCTGGCTTGGGACGTGAAAGAAACTCACACTTAACAGTTAGCAGCACCAAGCTTCAAAGCAAATGTGATATACCTCTAAATGGATCATTTCCAAAGATTCCACAAATAATGAAATAGAAACAAATTAAACTGTTGAGATAGCAATGTACTTCTACATAACATTTGTAAGAATGTTTTTAAGCAGTGCTAGCAGGGCGGCAGCAAAACTAGACTATTTTTACATGCCTAGAAACAAGACACACTGGTGTGCTAATTTTTTAATATATTTTTAAGAACTTATAAATGATGTCTACAATTTGATCTAGCAATTGGATTTCTGAAAATGTATTCTAGAAGAATAAACCAAAAGTAAGAAAGCACAAGTTCATAAGTATTAATTCACTTGAATATTCATATACATATATGTATATGTGGATTAATTTTCTTCTCACTTGTCCCTGGGACACTGTGACATAGTGGAAGTAACACAGACTTGGGAGCTGAGAAAACCTGTTTCATCCAGAAGAAAAGGGCCCTTGACTGGAGTGAGATGCAGTGGATATAACCCACTGCACTTTAGAAATGCTAATTCTATTAAGCATCATGTGTCATCCACAAAGAAAATATTAAATCCCAGGGTAGAAAATCAGTGAAAACTGGGCACTAATTGCTTGATTGTATGAAGGTAAGAATGTGCAGAAGAGATGAGGGCATGGGAAACAGGCCTCCCTCCTGTCTGCCAGTTCTCTTACTGCTCCCAGCAGGCACTGAAGGAAGGCAAAATATAGCTCTTGCACATCTCAAAACCCATCAAGGATTAAAGGATTTGCTGGCAAAAGAAGATCTCTGTGGGCAGGTCATGCCCTCTGCATTCACATCTTCTAGTGCTGGGTTCTTAACATTTTTTGTTCAACAGTCCCCTTTGCCAGTCACTGCTGTAATTTATTCACTGCATACATTTATAAGTGAAGGAAATGCTAGATTTCAGTTAGAGGCCAGAAAAATAAAGTAAAGAAGTTGATTTACTTTTTCTTTTTACATTTTTATTTATTTATTTATTTCTCTCCCCTTTTCCCCCCACTCCAGTTGTCTGTTCTCTGTGTCTATTTGCTGCGTTTTCTTTGTCCACTTTTGTTGTCAGTGGCAAGTGGCATGGGAATCTGTGTTTCTTTTTGTTGCATCATCTTGTTGGGTCAGCTCTCCATGTGAGTGGCACCATTCCTGGGCATGGTGCACTTTCTTTCACACTGGGTGGCTCTCCTTATGGGGTGCACTCCTTACACATGGGGCTCCCCTACGTGGGAGACACCCCTGCATGGCAGGGCACTCCTTGCATGCATCAGCACTGCACATAGGCCAGCTCTACACGGGTCAAGGAGGTCCGGGGTTTGAACCACAGACCTCCCATGTGGTAGACAGATGCCCTAACCACTGGGCCAAGTCTGCTGCCCAATTTACTTTTTCAATTGAAGTTCATGGAACCCTGGTTAAGAGCCCATGTTCTGGTGAATTGTTTTAATTGAATGTTTTCTCACCTTGCTGAGACAAGACTGAAATGATAATCAGTTATTATTGAGTGCTTATTTGCTGTAGGTAGTGGGCTGAAAATGCTGTGAAGTTGGTCCTATTCCCATTTAAAGGAATGGGTAATTGTGGCTAAGAGATGTCAAGCAATTTGCCTAAGGAAGAATTACAGCTAGTAAGAGGGGAGTTTGGGATTTGAACCCAAGTATATCCCATGCCAGGGTTTGTGCTTTTAACCACTATGATATAGGAAAGAAGTTTTAACAAGAGAAGAGTCATCCTAGAACATAAAGAAGGAGCCCAGGGAATGATGGGCCAACAGAGGAAAGCTATTTTAGAGGGATGTGCATCAAGGACTTGGAAGAAAATTATCTCTCGTAGGTGGAGGAGATAGAGAATGGAGGGAGGGACACCAACCTCAACCCTGCCTGCTGACCCTGCCCACCCAGGTAGTTCTTCTGAGGACCAGCCTACTTCATGTATCCCAGCTCCACAGGCCTAGCTTTGTCTGAGCAACAAACCGACAAGCAAGGGCTGCTCCCCTCAGATGTGCTCTAGGAAGACTTGGAGCTAATGGCAAGGCCTAGAAGGCTCACTTCTTGGTCCAGAGATGGCAAGGTACCTTATCCAGGTCAAGTAAGTCATTAGTACAGAGCTGGTAAAGAGAATGAGCACAATGGTGACCACCTGCCTTGGCCCAAGTGTGGGTGGATGTGAAAAGGCCATTACTCAGGCTCCAAAACTGAATCTGCTGTGGCCACAAGCCACAGGAGGAAGTTGATCAGGTGAGTGGGTAAGTTCCTCCTGCCTCCCAAGCTTCTGCCCTTCTCCACCGCAACACTTGTATCAACAAGCCTCCAACATGCTCTGAAAAGGTTGCAAAAACCACATTGTGCTCCAGGGAAGAACCAAAAGGAAAAATAAGCAGTAGGTCAAGAGTAGGGGCAAAAATACAGCCGTTGGCATAAGCCAGGCCTTGGCTTTTACTAGTTGTGAAACTTTGTAGGAGTTATTCAACCTCCCTGAAATACAGGTGTTCTTTCCTAGATGGGGGATGATAGAGGGCCTGATACCCATCAAAGATTTAAAACACAAAAAGTCACTAATGATCATAATAAATATATAATACATAATAAAATAGTATCATACTATAAAGAAAGATAAAATGAAGTGACATTCTTTAGCTCGGAAAATCAGAGTAACGTAAGACCACCCCAAGTGTTGACTATGTGTTAGGCTCCCTGTAAGGACTTTCATGCATTATCTCCATAAGCCACATGACAAGCTTCTGAGTTGGCACAGTATGCTGAATCCTGGACCCCCAAAGATGTCCATTCCAAATCCCAGGAAGTAGTTACATGCTAAAAGGGACTTTGTTGATATCATTAACTTAAGAATCCTTAGGAGAGCATCCTGGGATGTCCAGAAGGACTCATTGTAATCACAAGAGTCCTTATGAGATAGAGGCAAGAAGATCATAGAAAAATGAGCTGTGACAATGGAACCAGGGCTTGGAATGATGATCTACAGGCCAAGAAATGTGTGCAGTCTCTACTAGAAGGAAAAGACCAGGGAACAGGGTATCCTCTAGAGCCTCCAAAAGGAACACAGCCCTGCCATTACCTTGATTTAGGACTTGTGACCTCCAAATGTTAGATGATAAATCTGTTTTTAAAGCCACTAAATTTCTGGGATTTTTCCCAGCAGTGCTAGAAAAACTGATACAGCTGGAGACCAATTTTTACCCATATTTTGCAGATAGGGACTCTGAGGAACAGAGGGGGTAAATAAGCTGTCCAAGGTCAAGAAGCCAGTAACAGTGGAACCTAGATTCCGATGCAGGTGGCATGACTCTTAGACCTGGCTTTAACTATGCACTGTCTGGCCTCCCCAAAGAAGAGAGAGGCTGGAGAGTGTCTTCAAGGGGATGTCAGATCCCCACAAGTCCCTCTCAGCCTCCTTGCCTCGATCTAACCTCAGGGTTCTTAAATCCTGACATCCCCTGTGTGGACATGAGGGGACAAAGCCCTTTATGAAACTGTGCGCTATATCTTGTGTGTACAAGCATTTTTCTCAGAGTCTACCCAGTTTCTCCTATCCAGGCTGATCACCAGACCCACCTGGGCAGTTTGTTAAGTACTCAGCTTCCTGAGCCCATGTCCAGAGGCTCATAGATGAGGTCCAAGAATCTATATTTTCAAAATAGTTCCCCAGGGATTCTGATGCAGCTGAGGTCTTTATCTTGCCTGGAACCACAGCTCCCTGTACAGCCAGACAGCCCAGGTTCATGTGCTCTCAGATAGCACTGGAAAAGGCTTGCACCTTGCTAATTTACGAGGAGCCTTATAACCCACATCCTTCTAGAAGAGCTTGTAAGATATGCTGTAAGTTGCTTAAGGGGCCCCTTAACACAGCAATGGCAGGATTTTCACAAAGTGACAAGGACATTGTTTATGGTTCACACACATTCTTATAACTTTGTGTGGAGAAATTCAATGATTTGCCCCAAGACAGAACTCTCTCCAATGGTCTGTCAATCTGAACAGTTCAGGAAGGCTCCATATCTATCAATGTAGATGCTCAGCTCTGTACAAACCTGAAGTTCAAGGGCTGGTTCAACCATTCTTGAGACAGGCTAAGAAGGAGGCTAGTGAATTCACTTTTACAGACTAATTCTAATTTTGAAGAGGTGGCCCCCAAAACCACCTAAAACACTATAAACAAGTAACTGTGGTGAGAAGCCTCAGACATGAGCTCTGGTATCTAAGGGGATTCCTCAGCCTGCCCCACCTACTCAACATGAAATTCTGACAACTGGTGAATTGTCCTTATTACTAGTGTTTAGCCTAACTTGCCAAGCATGTGCAGGCACTGTGTGGTTTATGTTAGAAGGAAGATGGTATAAGCAACTGGCTTTGAGGATGAGGCTGCTTAGGCCTGGAGACAGAAAGTAACCTGCCCTGGAGCCCTGGGCTAGGAGTGATCCAGAGTTGAACCTTGAGCCTCCTCTTTTCAAGGCCCTTGCTTTAACCACTGGTCTTTTTACCACTGGAGTAAATGAGAAGGAAAAGTGTATCTCTAAATCTCTTCTGGCTAGAAACTTAATAGAAGCCTGTCCACCAGGGTATGGGGTGGCTCTACCAGGACAAAGAGCAAGACAAGTTCTAGAGGCTGGGGATTTAGTCCAGCACTCGTGTGAATCCCGTCTTCACTAATAACCAAATTAGGCAAGTTATTTAGCCCCTGGAAAGCATGGTTTTCTCATCTACGAAATAAGGATAGTAAGATAATTATGTCAAGTTGTCTGAGAACTCATTTAACACTCTCCACTGAATCCAGAGTCTAGCAGTTTGCACTTACAAAGGAGCTTTCAGGAGTCAGCACTCTCTGCTGCTTCTTGCAGCCTCATCTTACACAGTGGTCCTGCTGCAAAGGGACTACCCTCTGCAGGAGTGAACAAAATGGCACCTGCACCACAGAGCAGGGGAGGAAGCATCCCTCTTCAGAATGCTTTTCCCCCCACCACCAGCCAGAGTCAGCGTGATCATTAAGCTACATGGAGGCAGTGATTTGGTCTGTCTTCTTTCCTGCTGTGCCCATAGCATTTAACTCAGAGTATGGCATATGGTGTGAAAGAAGGAAGGAATAAATGATGACAGAAAAAAAATTACATTACTTAATGTCCATTGCCTTCATTAGGTTTCCAAAGAATGCCCTGATATGACTCGTGTTTAGGCTTGCCATGCACAGGGGCTGCTAGTTGCTAGGAGGGCTACAAAAATCTCCCAGTCTTCCTTCAAAAATTGCTATAGGGAGAATTTTTGGGGAGGTAGAAGTACACAAACAAGTCAACCCCGAAGCAGAAAAAGAGAAACATCTCAAGAGGCATTCGTTTAATCAGAGGAAGGGGTTTCCTCTTCACTTGAGCAATCAGGGAGAGCTGGAATTCAAGAGGAGTCTGGAAGGATGGAAAGAATTATTATTTTTAAAAAGAGTCTTTCTGCCACCTTTCCAATCCACCACAATGGTGCACATGAACATCCTGGGTGATGTGAGAGAGAACTGCCAGATTATTATCATGCTGTGCTTGCAAATCACCAGCTGATTTCTTACTGTGAAGATGAAGCAAGACTATACTGGCAAATTTGAAATCATTTATTATCAGAAGGCTGGGAAAATTGTTGTGAAACTCACAGGCAGGTTAAACAAGTGCAGAGTGATTAGCCCCAGATTTTATGTGCAACTCAAAGATCTGGAAAAATGGCAGAATAATCTGCTCCTGTCTGTCAGTTTGGTTTTATTGTACTGATGACATTGCCTGGTATCATGGGCCAAAAAGGAACCAAAATGAAAATGCACAGGAAGGAAAATCCTGGGATATTTTTTCCCTGGGATGTAATACAGACATACAAGTAAAATGCCTCAGCTGTGGGAAAAATGATAGGATTGACGATGGTAGGTATCATCCCAGTGGTGTGTCACCATAAAGTTGGGCGTGCACAGCAGCACTCCGTAATAAAGTGGAAGTGGTCTATATGAGATAGGGCTCAAATGGGTCCTGAAGGCATGAGTAAGTTACATGAGGTAGTAGCCCAAATGTCATGGTCACCACCCCTGCCTGTTACCTTCTCTTTCCCAGCCCACAGCTTTGACATCTTAGGGAGTCCCTTACAATCAGTTGAATGAGGAAGAGAAAACTCAGGCCTGATTACAAGTGGTTCTGCATGATATGCAGCTACCACTCAAAAGTGGGCAGCTGCAACATTGCAGTCCCTTTCTGGGACATCCCTGAAGGACAGTGGTGAGGGCAAATCCTCCCTGTGTGCAGGACTTCAAGCAGTGCAACTGGTTGTTCATTTTATTTGGAAGAAGAAATGGCCAGAGGTGCATTTGTACACTGATTGATGGGCTGTTGCCAATGGTTTGGATGGATGGTCAGGGACTTGGAAGGAACATGATTGGAAAATTGGTGACAGAGGTCTGGGGAAGAGGTATGTGGGCTGATGTTTTCGAGTGGGCAAAAAATATGAAAATTTTTGTGTCCCATGTGAATGCTCACCAGAAGATAATTGCAGCAGAGGAAGATTTTAGTAATCAAGTGGGCAAAATGACCCGCTCTTTGGCTAATGCTCAGTCTCTTTCCCCAGCCATTCCTGTCATTGCACAGAGAGTTCATGAAAAATTTGGCCATGGAGGTAGGAATGGAGCTTATGCATGGACTCAGCAACATGGACTTCCCCTTACCAAGGTTACTTGGCTAAACCACTGCTGAATGCCCAATCTGCCAGCAGCACAGACCTCCATTCAGCTCCCAATATGGCAGCATTCCTCGAGGTGACCAGCCTGCTACCTGGTGGTCATTGGACCACTTCCACCCTACAAGGGGCAGTGATTTGTTTTAACTGGAATAGACACATACTCTGGATATGGGTTTGCATTTCCTGCATGCAATGCTTCTTCCATAACTACCATCCTTGGACTTACTGAATGTCTTATCTACAGCCATGGCATTCCCCACATCATGGCTTCCGATCAAGGAACCCATCTCACAGCAAATGATGTGCAGGAATGGGCACATGCCCATGGAATTCACTGGTCTCACTATGTTCCCCATCATCCTGAAGCAGCTGGATTGATAGAATGGTGGAAGTGCCTTTTGAAGACTCAATTATGGTGCCTACTAGGAGATAATACATTACTGGGCTGGGGCAGTGTTCTCCAGGAGGCTGTGTATGCTCTAAATCAGCATCCACTCTATGGTGCTGTTTCTCCCATAACCAGGACCCATGGGACCAGGAATCAAGGGGTGGAAATGGGACTGGCACCACTCACTATTACCCCTAGTGACCCACTAGGAAAAATTTTGCTTCCTTTCCCTGCAACCTCAAACTCTGCTGGTCTACAGGTTTTAGCCCCGAAAGGAGGAGTGCTGTCAGCAGGGAACACAACAATGAGTCCATTGAGCTGGAAGTTAAAACTGCCACCTGGCCACTTTGGGCTCCTCTTACCTCTGAATCAACAAAGAAGGGAATCACTGTACTGGCTGGGATGACTGATCCTGACTATCAAGGGGAAGTAGGACTACATCTACATAATGGAGTTAAAGAAGAGTTTGCCTGGAATAAAGGACATCCTCTGGGGCATCTCCTAGTACTGCCATGTCCTATGATTAAAGTCAATGGAAAATTGCAACAACCCAATCCAAACAGGAATAATGATGGCCCAGAATCTTCAGGAATGAAAGTTTGGGTCACCCCACCAGGCAAAAAACCACGGCCAGCTGAAATGCTTGCTGAGGGTAATGAAAACATGGGATGTGTAGTGGAAGAAAGTAATGATAAATATGAACTTCAATCAGGTGACCAGTTACAGAAATGAGGAGTATAATGGTCATGAATCTTTCTTCCTTGTTTCATTATGATGATGATTGTATATGTACACAAAACTAACTTCTTAGTCTTCTTCCCCAAACTTTTCCTTTATCATATAACAAATTGTATCTCTTTCATGTCATAATATTTGACTATATCAAGTTTGAGAATGAATATTACCCAAGAACTTGCATCATATTCTGTATGGAATTAATGTGTTTCTGCTTGTATGCAAGAGAGTTGAGCATAGTTAAGTGGATATATATATATATATATATATATATGCACATCTGTTATTGTTTTCACTTAGAGACTAAGTATGGTTTAAGATAATGTAAATGGTTGCCAAATTGACAGGGGGTGGACTGTGATGTTTAGGCTATTGTGTCAAGTCAGTCAGGTAATTTTGCTCAGTTGTTTGGTCAAGAAAGCACTGGGATAACTGTAATACAAAGGCATTTATGGACTTTGGTCACCATTGACTTCCTACAGTGGTAAATCATAAATAGCTGGTTCTAATTACATCAATCAGGGAGATTGCCATCAGCAATGAGTGACACTTAACCCAATCTGCTGAATGCCTTAAAAGGGGAAGTGATTCCAGCATTGAGAGAGAATTTCCCAGGTCATCTTTGGACAGCTAAAATCTTCCAGAACTCAAGAACCTTCACTCGTCTTTCACTGCAGCCCCTGGTTGCAGCCTGCTTGTGCAACCTGGACTTGTGCATCCCCACACTGCATGAGAGACTCTTACAGAATTGCATACTATTGACAGATATCTCTTGCTGATTTTGTTTCCCTAAAGAACCCTGACTAATACAGGATCCCAGCGATAGGATTCAGGACCCACTCTAATCTGGTTTAATCTCATCTTAATTGCATCTTAATCATATCTGCAAATACCCAATTTCCAAATAAGGTCAGGTTCACAGATCCTGGGGTTAGGACTTGAACATAATTTGGGGGATATAATTCAAGCCATTACTGGTTTTTAAGTTGTAAAGAGCATGCCCTGTCATTTTTATAAGTTTTAAATATACCTTTTTCCAGATAAAATTCACATACCAGGAATTTCACCCATATAAGTATACAACTCCATATCTTTTAGTGTTTTCCAAGTGTTGTGTAACTATAATTAATTTTAGACCATTTTCATCACCCCAAAAAGGAATCTGTACCACTTAGATATAACCCCACAGTCCACCACAACCCTACCCCTAGGCAGCCACTATTTTGCTTTCGGTTTCTATAGATTTGCTTATTGTTCAGATTTCACAGAAATGGGATGATCTTTTATATCTGGCTTTCACTTAGCATAACACTTTCAATGTTCATCCATGTTGTAGAATAGGTCATTTCTTCATGCCGTTTCCTGCTGAATAATATTCCATTGTATGCATGTATCACATTTAATTTATCCATTCATTAGTTGATGGACAATTGGGTTGTTTCCCTTTTTTGACTATTTTGAATAATTATTCTGTGAATATTCATGTACGAGTGTTTTTTTGTGAATAAACATTTTCATTTCTCTTGGGTATATACCTAAGTGTGGAATTGCTGGGTCATAGAGCTACTCCGTGTTGGGCCTTTTGAGGAACTGTCAGACTGCTTTATGAAGTGGCTGCACTATTTCACCTTCCCACCAGCAGTGCATGAAGGGTTCTAAAGTCTCAACTCCATCAATACTTGTTATTATCTATTGTATTTGTCAGCTAAAAGGGTGCTGATGCAAAATACCAGAGATTGGTTGATGTTTCTAAAGGGTATTTATTTGGGATAGGAGCTTACAGATACCAGGCCATAAAGCATAACATACTTCTCTGACCAAAATCTATTTGGAGCAAGATGGCTGCCAACGTCTGTGAGGGTTCAGGCTTCCTGGGTTCCTATATTCCTGGGACTTGCTTTTCTCTGGGGTGAAGGTTCCCAGAAGCAGACATGGCCCAATGGATAGGGCATCCACATACTACAAGGGAGGTCAGTGGTTCAAACCCTAGGCCTCGACACTGGTGAAGTTGGCCCATGCGTAGCACTGATACACAAAAGGAGTGCCCTGCCACGCAGGGGAGCCCCATGCGCATGGTGCATGCACCCTCTAAGGAGAGCCACCCAGTGTGAAAGAAAGTGCAGCCTGCCCAAGAATGGCACTGCACACACGGAGAGCTGACAGAACAAAATGATGCAACAAAAAGAAACACAAATTCGTGATGCCGCCGATAAGGATGGAAGTGGTCACAGACGAACACACAGCAAATGGACACAGAGAGCAGAAAACTGGGGGTGGGGGGAGAAGGGGAGAAAAATAAATATATAAATCTTAAAAAAAAAAAGTTCCTTTCTTCCTGGGGCTGGCTTCATTTTCCCACTTCCTGGGGCTCCAGCTTAAGGCTTCAGCATCAAACTCCAACATCGCAATTCCAGCATTAAAAACCTTCAACTCTGCCCTTTGCCATGCCTTTTATCTATGAGTCCCCACCCACCAAAGGGTTACTGGTACAAGAGATTTACCTAATTACTTAATCAAGTAAACCTATGAATCCTATATAATCTAATATGCCAGAGGAAAAGATGAGTTTACAAACATAATCCAATATTTTGTTTTGGAATTCATCTACAATATCAAACTGCTACATCTATCTTTTTGATTGTAGCCATTCTAGTGAGTATGAGGCACTATCTCACTGTGGTTAATAAAGGTCTTTAGTGGAACAATCTTTTTTTTTAACTTTGAAGAAGTCCAATTTATTGATTTTTTTCATTGAATGTGTTTTTGTGGTATATTTAAGAAAGCTTTGACAAATCCAAGTTCCCTAAAATGCACGCATATATTTTCCCTGAAAGTTATATAACTATAGCTCTCAAATTTATAACTCTGATCCACTTTGAGTTAATTTTTGTGTAAGATTCAGTGAGGTAAGTGTTGAGGTTCATTGTTTTGCCTATAGCTCTCCAGTTGTACTAGCACCATTTGTTGAAAAGATTATTCTTTCCCCACTGAATTTTCTTGGCACTTAGGTGTAAAATCGACCTGTACGTTACAGCTCTCTCCATGGCAGTGTTCTGCCTCAACCTCCCTGAATCCTCATCGCTCCTCCATTCAGAGGCTGCTGGTCTTGGCCTGGGCTCCCTGCTTCCTGTACTGGAATTCTCTCCAGGTGTAAATCTGGGCAATTGAAGAGCCTCCTTCATGTGTTTTCCTTCTCTCAGGGAGCAAGCACTGTTCTGCGCTGTTGTTCTGTTGTCCAATGTCTGAAACCATTGCTTCACACTTTTTACTTTGTTTGTTTAAGGTAGGAGAGTAAATCAGTCATGATTGCTCCAGAATCTTGGCATGAGGCAGAATTACTGTTAGTATTATTGCTCTAGTCTTTTTTTGGGTGGTCAGCAAAAGAGCATTTATTGGGGATTTATGTGGGGAAGCTCTTCACATCATGGTGGATCCAATTCTGGTCACGGCCTCAACCCTGTCCGTGGCGGCAGGCAGAGCTCATGGTGCTTCCAAGGCTCAAGCCACACTTACCACAAAGCATGAGGATTCTTTCATACTACATGTCGACGTGGAGATGGGTATATTGCTCCAGTCTTTGATCCACTAGGCTGGCTTGTGCCCATCACACACACACACACACACACACACACACACACACAATACCTGTCACCCCCCATCTTCTGTAAGCTTGCTTTTTTATACTAAGAGTTTAGGTCATTCATCAGTCATGTGGGTTACAATTTGCAAAAACAAAAGCAGGTGGTGGTGGAAATCCTCCCTTACCTGGATGAAGGAACTTCTTGGTTGTATTCCCTTCCTCCCATCCACCCATCATTCTTAGATGACAACCTGTAGCTAATTTCCCTGGGTTGCATTTTGGGCGCTTTGCTTTATGACTGTAACAGTTTGATATTATTGATGAATTCCAAAAAGAAATATTGGATTATGTATATAAACTGATCTTCTACTGTGGACATATTAGATTATATTGCATTCATAGGTTTACTTGATTAAGTAGTTAAGTAAACCTCTTGTGCCATTAGGGAATTGAATCCCCACCCTTTGGTGGGTGAGGACTCACAGATAAAAGACATGGCAAAGGACAGAGTTGAGGGTTTCCAATGTTGGAATTGTGAGGTTGGAGTTTGATGCTAAAGACTTAAGCTGGAGGCCCGGGAATTAAGATCACGGAGGAAACAGAGGCAAGCCCCAGAAAAGAGAGAAACCCTGAGCCCAAGTAAAAGAAGCCTGAGGAAGGGAGGAACTCAGGAAGCCTGAACCCTCACAGCTATTGGCATCCATCTTGCTCCAACACTTGGAAATCGATGTTGGTAAGAGAAGTAATTTTGCTTTATGTCCTGGTATCTGTAAGCTCCTACCCCAAATAAATACCCTTTATAAACACCAACCAATTTCTGGTATTTTGCATCAGCACCCCTTAAGCTGACTAATACAATGACTTCAAGTGATTAATTTTTTCATCCTCAGTTTCCTCACCTGTAAAATGGAGATATGGAGGTAGTTGTGAGGTTTGAATGAAACACTCTACATAAAGGCTTATCGCAATGTCTGGCACACAGAAATTCTGCTAATTCTGATGCTCATTTCTCAGTGAGTGATCACCTCCCTCAAGGTATCTCTGGTGGTTGTCCTCATTGATCATTTCCTCCTTCTTGAAATATTTCTTCACTTGGTTTAATTTCAAAACTGTTAGTTCTCCTCTAACCTCACTGTCTTCTCACTGAGAAGTCTTTGGAACACAACATTCTTCAATCTCATCCAGTTTCATGACTTTAAATATTGTCACTAAACGTATTGTTTCCAAATTGTATTTCTAGCCTGGACCTTGACTTTGAAATATCTGTACCTGTATCTGTATCTACATCTATATTTATATACTCAACCTCTTCACAAGAAGGTTTTGCTGATGTTTGCCTTTGTCTCCAGATCCATTTCCTGTCCTTCTCCTATTCTACTCTGTACTACAGAGACTGGAGATGGAGATGTGGTCCCTGCAGAGTGTGTTTCATATGCTCCTGTGTCAGCTGGCTTCTGGCTGAGGTGGAGTCATGGGAGAGACTGGTGGGAAGTTGGAGAGCAGAAGGCAGGGGAAGCCATGGTATTTCTAGCTTCCTTCTCTTTGCCCACGGTGGTGTCTTGACAATGTCTCCAATCCACCAGCAAGCCCTGTCAGCTTGATTTTTTTAACATACCGGGGATTTACTACTGGCTCCGCTTCCACGGCCACCACCACCCTGATCCAAGTCATCATTAATTCTTGCTTGGATAATTGCAGTAACCTTCTATCTAGTCTCCCTGCTTTGATATTTGACCCCAGTGACCCTTCTAAACTGTAAGTCAGATCATATTGCCTTTCTACTGAAACCCTGACTTCTCATCTTGGTTGAAGGAAAAGGCAAAATTTTTATCATGACCTACATTTGACCTCCAATCAACAAACTACTGCCAGGACCTGATCTTCTACCAATCTCTGTCTTATGTGTTCTGTTCCAGCCACAACGGTGTCATTGATCTTGCTAAAACCTACCAGGAATATTTCTGCCTCAGGACCTTAGCACTTGCTAAACTCTCGCCCCAGAATAGTCTCTCCCCATTATCAACTTGACTCTCAATAACCTCTTTCCTGTCTGTGAGCACATGTCACTTAACCAGAAGTCCTTCTCTGAGCACAGTA
The DNA here is from genome assembly GCF_030445035.2 of Dasypus novemcinctus. Lineage (NCBI taxonomy): Eukaryota > Metazoa > Chordata > Mammalia > Cingulata > Dasypodidae > Dasypus > Dasypus novemcinctus. The sequence goes on from NC_080678.1 coordinate 52,454,160, forward strand.
TATATAACACGGCAGTCTCCTTCACTTATCCTCTGTTTTATTGTTCTTCATAGCACTTACTGGTAGTGGAATGCTCTGAGTTGTAGGCTTCTAGGTTCTTGGCTGTGTTGCATAAAAGAATTTAAGGACGTGCCATTGGGTAGCTAAGGAAGTAAAGAGTTTATTAAGAAACAAGAAAACTGGAAATATGGACACAACCTGAAACATGGCTTATGGACATGCTACCAGCTACAAGTTAGACCTTTTTTGAGCCTTTCCTTCTCCCCTTTCCTAATGTTGGGGAGGGCCCCCGGCTGCTTGCTGTTCTGATTAGTTGTCCCCCTTTAGCACTCAGGGGGGCAATGGGGAGGCCTGCTGTTTGGAGGAATTCATGGCTGGAAAGAGTTCCAAATGGGACCTTGTGGTCAGGGTGTCTACCTGGTTTTCCTGGCTTTGTTTTCAGTAGCAGGGGATTTGCAGGCAGTGTCTCACAGACTTGTTCTCTGCTGGGTTCCAGCTGTTTTCCCTCTTTCTCTTTACTAATGTTCCTCAAGTGCCCCCTCAGAGAGTTTACACCCGAATTCTTAGCCATCTCCTATGTTATATAGTTATTTGTTGATAATGTGTCTCCTCCCATTAGAATGAAAGAGCCAGAGGAAAAGTGGCCTTGTTCGGTTGACTGCTATACCCCCAGTGTCTTAATAATTACCGGCACTTAGTAGTGCTCAGTGTAGTTTTTGTTGAATGAAATGTTCAATAAATAACAAGCATATACTAAAAGTATTCTATTTCTTCCTTTCTATTTTCATCAAAACATTAATAATAAGGTAACATACTATGTATTACACCCATGCTTTGTGTCAGGCGATTTAGATGGAGTAAACAATTTATATTCATTTCTAGAGCCCGAACTCTCGGCGCTAGGCACAGAGGGCGCCAGAAGTACAGGAGAACCTGGCGCAGAGAGGAGGCAGCCCCCTATGTGACAGGCCGGTGTGGCGTGGGGCAGCCAGGCTCGCCACTCTCCCGCGACTGTGCTCCCTGCCCGCCCCACCTGGGGGCGCTAAAGTTCTGCTCGGGTCCAGTAGGGAGCCTGAGGCAAAGCTCATGGCGCATGCTCCATCCAGGCCGCTGGAAGCGCTGAAACGCCGCGCTCGGTAGGGGGCGGAGTCTCTTGACTCTTCCCGCCGCCCTCAGCTCTGATTGGCGGCTGCAGTAGCCTGGGCGGGTCCTAAAGGCGTGGGGTCTCGTCATCCCCTCCAAGGCTTGTCCCCGCTCTCGGGCCCGCCGCGGTCACTGCAGCTTTGGACAGCGGCCGGGTAGGACGGCTCCGAGGTGAGTGCGCCCCGGCCTCGCCTGCAGGCGCGGAGGCGGCGTGGGAGGCCGCGCCCGGCAGCCGGGGGACCTCCTGGGGGCGCGTGTGGTCCCAGGGTGCTCACGCTCCGCGCACCTGAGCCTCCGCTGGCCGCGGGACCCTCCGCTGTAGGACCCCGAGCGTCCTGCCTGGCGTCCCGAGCACCCAGAAGGCGAGGCTCTGCAGTTGCCCGCCTTTCTTCGCGCTGTCTTGGTTTCCCTGTGCAGCCCGAGTCCCTAGAATGGGGCGCGCCAGGATCCCTGATTTCCAGCTGCTCTTCGTTCTCCTCCTCCCTTCTTGCTATTAGGTCCCGCAGATACGCTGCTGACCTCTCCACCTGTTAGGCAAGGCGTGATTCAGAGCAGACTTTAGCCTTAGTCCTGGTTACTATCCTGGCGATACTGCTGTTTCATCAGGTGGCACTTTACTCCCGGCTCTTAAGTGGATAAACCACAGTTTGCTGAAAAATAGGTTTGATGTACTGCATAGAGTTGGTGGAATAATTGATATAATGCGTTGGGAGCGCTGCCTGCGGTGGTGGGTCTGCATAGCAGGATTTAAATGAGAGCCATATTAATTTTGAACAGCTCTACTGAAGCATAAATGATATATAATAGAACATAATGCATAATGGAAGTGTACAATTTTAATAATTCTCACATACACAGAACTTGTGAAATCAGCAGTACAATCAAGATGATGAACATCTATCCCTCACCCTCTCATATTTTCTCATGCTCATTGGTTTTCCTCCCCTGCCAACCCTCCTCTTATGAGATAACTTTTGCCATACTTTCTGTCAAAGTGAGATTATACAGTATGTTTTCTTTTTTGCCTCACTTATTTCACTCACCATAATTATATTGATATTCATCCATGTCTTTTTTATCGATAAATAGTATTGCAATATATTAATATACCACATTTGTGTGTCAATTCACTATTGATGGGCATTTGGATTTTACCAGTTTTTGGTTATAACATAAAAAGGCTGCTATGAACATTTTTATACAAGTCCTTGGACGTATATTCATGCATTTTTTAAAGTGAGTAAATTTATTAAGATAAAAAAGGACTGGACTGTAGTCCCAGTTTTGCCACCAACCACCTGAGCATGCTTGGGAGAGTCTTTACTTCGCCTTTAACATCCCCAAGGTCTTGCTACACTGTGGTTTTGAGTCATAGCCAGAGACTATGTTTTTGTTGGTGGTTGGAGGGACTCAGGAGGAGACAGGACTGTCCTTCCCCCTCTGTTTCTCTTGTGGAGTCTCTCTCCTTTCATTTCACTTTCTTCTGGAGTTGACACATTCGAATCCTGCCCCATCACTCCGGTAAGACAGTGGGAGGCAAGAGCTAGTATTGTCCCAACTTAAGTGGAAGGGAAGAGGTGGGAGGTTAATAGACTGGAATTTTGCAGATCTCCCCTTTTCTGTCTACTTCTGAGCCTTCCTGTCTGTTATTTTTTCAGGAATGAGATTGATATTGTGGTCACATATTAAAGGGTGCAAGGGTGTAGAGGGGGATGGTGGAGGTAAAGGTGGCGTTGTTCCTAGTACAGTGTATATGTATTTTTGGCTTCATTATATGGCCATAGAAATGTGTTTCATATTTGCCTAGGGTACCTGAGGGTGCCTTTTCAGAACTTGTTATGGGAGCACAAATCTGCCCTTGTAATATCATGTAGTAAAGTTTTGGCAATTAATAATGCACTGACTGTTTTATACAGAATGAAAATGTGGTTCTTTGGGTGGGTGGTCTCGTTGATCCTCAGGACTGTGCATTGCCAGCAGCCCAGAGGGAAGCTGACAACTGTGCATCCTGAAGCATATATGAATGTGGTAAATATTCAAAGTTACCTGCTTTTAAAATGCCTTTGTGACAAGCGTTATTTCCTTAAATCCAATTGTGTGGCCTAAGTTTTGCCACCAACTCTAATCTCCATCTATCTCGTATGCTTTTTACTATCTCTGAATCCTAGATTCAGTTTGATAAATTTTTATTTTAACCAGGTAATATGTATTCACAAACCTCATTTAATGGTTAAGACTAGATACTTCTTCATAAGGAAAAATCATTTTCATTCATTAATTTCCTGTTCAAGTTACACTATACTTGTTTTAAAAAACAACTAAAAAGATCAAAGGTTTGCAAGAATGTTAATATTGAGTGCTAGTTTTAGAATACATTGAGTAGGGTTGTGATTAAGAATGTCCAGGGAACACAGTTCTGTTTCAAAATCTTAGGTATCTGAAAAAAATTTTTATTAGAACAAATATGCAAAAATAGTTCCACGATTATTTAAAACATCTCAAAGTTAGTAATTTTAACTAAACAGTAAGATCTAGGCATGCCTCATTTTGGTGTAAAATATGGGAAAATACTGTTATTAAAGAAAACAACTTGAAAACATGATTAGCGACTTTGAGAGCAATTCATACGGAGTGAAGAGAGTTTGACTGGACATCAGGATCTTAAAGTTAAGTCTTTTTGCATCCAAATATTTCATAAATCATTCCACCCTACCTTCCTTTTATTATTCCTCCTTGTAAGAATGATAAAATTAAAACCTTTCAATTGATTATGATCACTTACTTGTTTACATAAAGTTTTCTGCATTATTGAGTTATCCCTATTCCACTAAGATCCTGATGAATGTAAAAGAAAAAATTGTGCTTAATATTGTTGAGTAGACAAGGACGACTTTATTCAAAGGTGACTGTAGGAATGGGATCCTAGAACCTAATGTCATCAGAAGGACAGCAGGGTTTTTAAGGGCTGAGAGAGCCAGTGGGAAAGTAGTTGGAGGACATTAAGGGGGTTCCTCACTGGGATAGGATGTTGGCTACAGTTTCAGTACAATAAAAATTCAAAAACAATTGATTTTTTAAAATGAAATCTGGAGAATATCATTGGCCTTTGTCTTCTCCTTTGCCTTTTATTATGGGAGACCTTATCTGATTCTATCCATAGCATTGCCATTGTTCTTTTTCTCCACAGAGTGAAATGATCTCTTACTGGGGATTCCCTAGTGAGGAACATCTAGTTGAGACAGAAGATGGATCTATTCTTTGCCTTCACCAAATCCCTCATGGGAGGCAGAACCCCTCTGACAGAGGTAAGGAGTTTTCCTGGGAGAGAAAGAAAAGCTCTTAAAAGTAATTGTGCTGCTGGAATTTGGCTGGCTTTTATGGCAGGAACTAACTTAAAATGAGATTATTTTTAGACTAATGTACTGAAAGTGTTATATTTTTGTTACATTCATGCAAGGCATACAAAATACTTGGTCTTTTAAAGAAGTAAGGACAAGAGTCATCTGGTTTCATAATTTGCTTGAGGCTTCCAAGCAAATTTGTTTGAGTCTTGACCAGAATCTCCTTCCTTGTTATAGGGAAGCAGGAAGCATCTTCTTGAGTGAAATCCTTTGGCATTAAATAGCTTGGGTAATACATTTGCCGAGTTCAAAAATCAAGGAGAATAAGGTAAAAGAACTCTTTCCCATCTCATTCCCCATCTCCTCCATTTCTTGTGTATTCTTTCAAAATCTCTTCTTGTATGTGAAAATGAATACAAACATAGATTCTCATTTTCCCTACCTTCCTTTATATGAAAGATGTCAGGTAATACACACTGATTTTTTCCTCGATGTATCGGTGATCTTTCCGTACACTATGTAGAGTGCTTCATCATTCATTTCTACAGATACGTAGTATTTTGCGGGCATCCATATCAAGGTTTATTTAGCAAGTGTCCAATTAATGGACATTTTGGCCATTTCCAGTTTTCTGCTCCCGAAATTGCTGAAGTAAATAACCTTGTATATGTGCAAAATTATAATATGCATTTCCAGAAAGAGACATTTTTTGGGGATAGAGGAGGTAAACATTAGTGGTTTTCATTGTTATTGTTAAATTATTTCCATATGAGATTGTACTGGTATTTATTCTCGCTGGTAATGTATGAAAGTTCTTGTGTGTGTGTGTGAGTGTTTCTCATTTTATAACTCAAGCAAAACTGCCATTTCCAATGCAGATTCAGGAATTTCTAGTCAGTTTATTTGAAACCGTTGGGATCTGATCCTTATTCATTCACCTTCCCAGAAGTAGCTTATTCTTTAACACTTTCTGTTTCTACAAACTTTCCCAGGGTAATTGAGTTTGAGAGTAAGTTAAGTATCTCTTCATTTAAAATTTTATATGATCAGAAGGGCCATCTAAGGCCTTCTTTTGCCTCAATTCCTTCCCTAATTATTATTCAAAGCAGATTTAAAAGGCTCCGTGTTAATGTGAGCTTTGTATCATTCTCTATTTTTTTTTCTTAATCTGATTTACCTGTTTCCTCTCCCCCTACCCCCACCAATAAATCCTAGCTGTAATAGGGCTTTGATAATTCTTAAGTTCACAAGACAACCAATGGCTTCTTGAAATTTAATTTCTAACTCTTTCATACGTACATATTCTAAGATTCCTTCTTACAAACATGTTACCAAATAAGTGGTGAATTTGCACTGAGGACTTGTAGTTTTTCTTCTCACTAAAACACACAAGTGCTGTGGGAATGAAAGACTTGTACACCAAAATTCATATGCAGGGAGGGCCCTGTCTGGTTTATTTCTCTTGCTTATGTATCATGTATTTTTGGATTCGGCCAAGGGCCGTGTTTAAAATTAAAATTTCCCAAGGATGTTTTGTCTTAGAACAAGAAACCTTGTCTCTAGACTCACATCCTATCTAGTGGCAGAAAGGGCAAGAGGAAGTCATTTTCAAACTTCAAGCACAAAGAGATAGCTTGTGCAGAGATAAGCAAGGACAGAGCTATTTTTCTCTAAAGCAAGAACAGATGAGCTTTCATAAATCATTTAACCATGTCCTTGACAAGGTGTTGGAACTAATCCTCACATCTCCCCCCTTTCTTTTTGAGCAGGTTGTTCTACCTGAGTAGCCGCATATACAGCGGCCAGGTATTCATAGCATTGTTTGATATGTTCCCATAGTTGGAAGAAGCATTGGTATCCTATAACTATAACAAGACAGAGACAAATTAATCTTCCTATTGTGGCCCACCATTTAAAATTTACATTGGAAAACCGTGTTAAAAGGTTCTGCCACTGTAACTGTTTGGCTAAGATTTTTAGTGTGATTTGTTGAGTTTGATTTTTTAGGTTTCATAATGGCCAACTTAATTGGAGATGGGAAGTTTCCACTTGATCTGATATATGAATGGAGAAGGCACTCTGAAGGTGCTTTTTTATTTGGTTCCAATTATGTTGAGTGCCATTCCATTTTAAAGGAGTGACACAAATGTTAGAATGCCTCCAGTCAATTTCATTTATTAGTGGCCCTCCTGGAGGAACCCAGTATTCTCCTATACATGTTGAATCCTTTAGGGATAACGGGGGCTCAAGATCCCATCAGGAGGTGAGGGCAAATACCGGTGGATCTGTTATATGGGCCCAAAAGCTGTGATTAACAGTGTGGGGGTTAAAAGACATAAGGATGAGCAATATGTACATTTTCCATGTTCCCACCTTAGCAGAAGCAGTAGTGACTACTGTGAAATAAGCTACAAAACTATTTTTAGACATCTTAGGGCACCCAACTCGTGCCATAAGAGCTTGTGCTTGGTTGCCCAATTATTTAAGACTCCCCATGTAATCAGTTCAGCTCCTTGGGTAGTCCTCAGGGCAATGTTGGTTGATTGCAGTTGAGCACTTCCAGGCTTGGTATTGGGGTGTGCTGCAGATTCCATCAGCCATGGTATGGTTTTACATGCTTTGCTAGAAGCCAAAGAGGTCCTCCTAGGGAGAGAACACATGCATACCGTCCTTCCCATGTTGGATAAATTTAGTGGAGTATGCCAATTACCATTACTTGTCCATCCATGGGTTTGTGTAACACTTTAGGATACATTTTTACAATTGGTATTTGAAAATGTCATTCTGCTGCTGTATATCCATCCTTACTGCAATTTAAAAAAATTAAACTATGTAAGGCTATTTGTATGACATCCTTTGGACTGGTTAAACCTAACACCCTATTCCCCCTTTTTTGTTTTGTAAGCATAATTTTAAGGTGGAGTGAGATGATTTTGTAAATAAAATTATTTGTTAACATAATATTAATATAATAAATAGGGTTAAAACTACAGGTTTTTTATACAGTTAGGTTTTTGTTATTAGGCTAGGATAGATAACTGATTTATACACACAGCTTTGGGAAAGAGCTTTTAAATTTCCTGTTGGCTTGTTCACATATGAATGCAGGCTGGCGGGACTTGCCTAAGGAGATATCAGATAATGCATCAGGAAATTTTAAAGTAAAGTGATAGTGACATAATTGGCTATTAAATTTGTAATAATTTAAGACTATTTAGGGTTGCTGCACACAGCAGTGGTGTTATTATAATTTATGATAGCTTACTGTTATATGTCACCCTGAGGCAGTTTTTAATGTGAATTGGACAAGTATGAGTTAAAGTGTCTGCCTTATGGCAGCTTTTAGTGTAAATCAGATGAGTATGTGTTAAAGTGTTCACGTGTTGATTTTTAAGTAGAGAGGGTTTTATGATATATATAATTTTTAATAATTAAAATTATGATTATCAGCATTATATATTTTTAATATTATATTGGAACATTATTAAATTTTCAGGACATTTATATACTTTTTAAGTATTCATATGAACTTTTTACTCATACAACTTCAACAGAGGGTTAAAGAATCCTTTTAATTTTATAATACTTTTAAATATTGTTCATTTAACTTATATTAAATGAACTTAACTATTTAATTACTTTAATTTTTTTAAGGGAAAAGAACAAATCCTCTGCAAATGTCTGAAATAAAAGGTATTTTCAGGATCTGACTTTGAGAAAGCATGTTTGAACATTATGTTCTGTTAAACATGATGACTTGTTTTTTTAAAACAGCCAAAGACATGATATGGTTAAAGTACAAGAAGCTATTTTGATAAAAGAGACTTTTGTACACTGATTAATCAAGAGAAAAAACTCTTTGTAAACTTTTGCTAAAACAGATTAATGTTTTAAGAAACTTTGGGAAAGTACAAAATTTAACTTTGTGTTAGTAGACTATTTGATACTAAAGCTTTTAAAACTTGATAGATCCATCAAAACTTAACTTCATCCACAAAAATTCCTTTTCCGCACACCTTCTGTACTTTCTGTATTCATTCAGGTTTTCTCCTAAATTTTACTCTTTTTTTAATAACTAGTCATTTTATATTAGGACAAAATTATTTTCTGTTTCCTTAATAATAAAAACATGTTCTATACACCCTACATATATAAGTTACAAAATGATTTTGGAAACTGTCTCTAAGCAAACTTCTTACAACATAAAATTACCATCAACACTAAAGAAATGTTAAAATGATGATTCAATTTGGTTATATGCAAATACAATGTTATTTCAAATACCTAGTATCACGCAATATCAGAAATAGTTTTTTAGAGGCGAATTGGCAGGGGAGGTTGGCTGCTGATAAGTTTTCTTTTTATGAAGTTACTTTTTGTTATTATCAATTCAATTTTTGTTTAATAATGGATTTTTTGAATTAGGTATTTAAACACTTTAATTCAAACAATGCTTCCACAAACTTCTTGTAATTATTCATAACCACATGGACTGTAATTACGTTATCTTAAGACAAATTTTACCTTCACACAACACATTTTTTCCCTGAATGCTACCAAAATACTTTTTACAGCTTGCCGTATGCATTCATGTTTTGTCCTGCGTATTTCCATTTTGATTGTATGAAAACTAGCCTTCTTATTTTAGGACAAAACACACCTTTTTGAACAAACATCAAATTTCAGTTAGCATTCCCACAAACTTTTTACCTGTTTTAATATTCATTTAAGTTTTACATGCTTCACTTTATCCTGTGAAGAAAAATAAACTATTCATTTCAATTGAGGCAAGAACTATTTCTTATGAAGAAACTTGTTGTAATTCCATTAATCAGGACTTACAGTTTTTATCATTGTAGAGCTCTTATTAGCATTTATACTTATCTATTAATATAAGCTTTATTTATTTTTAGGGCATTTGAATAGAGCTCTTTTAGGATTTTTTATTTATTTATATTCCCATCTGGAGTTATTAAAATATATTCTGACATTGAACAAAGAGACAAATACAAAAACAATAACACACTAACAGAAACAGAAACTTTACAATTTGACTCATAATTCTAGATCTAGAGTTCCCACAATTCAAAGCTTAAGGTTCTCTTGTGGCGGAAGTATGAACAAAAGGTCTGTACTGTTTGAGGCAATGTAGTAATTTGTTGTTCTTTCACTCTACAATTAGCTGCTTTCAATAGTTGTTGTGAAGTGTGGAGATAGATCTCCTGGTTGCTTTGATAATGTATTTCCCATGTTATACTAATGTCTGCAGTCAGCATACCTCTCTCAGGGCAGCTGATGTCCTGTCTGTGCAGGATGCATGGTTTGGACCAATCTCTATGCAGACATGTTCTTGTGACTGAATCCAGGGAGCAGTTTACCTCAAGGGCGGCTGTGATCACTGGCAGCAGTGAATGTCGGTCGGGACTGTAGTTCGACTGGGCTGTTCCCAGGGGGTGTCCCAAAAAATTCCCCTCAGCTGGGGGAAAATCAGCTGCCCTACGTTGGGCACCAGTTGCTGTGGGAATGAAAGTCTCACACACCAAAACTCATGGTTTATTTCTCTTGCTTGTATATCATGTATTTTTTGATTTAGCCAAGGGCTGTGGTTAAAGATAAATTTCCCAAGGATGTTTTGTCTTGGAACAAGAAACCTTGTCTCTAGACTCACATCCTTTCTAGTAGCAGAAAGGGCAAGAGGTGGCTGTTTTCAAACTTCAAGCACAAAGAGATAGCTTGTGCAGCGATAACCAACACAGAGCTCTATTTGCTCTAAAGCAAAAAGAGATGAGCTTTAATAAATCATTTAATCATGTCCTTGGTGAGGTGATAGAACTAATCCCACACACAAGCATATATTTTATGCCAGAGTGAGCATATTATCTTTGTTTCCTTCCTTTGCTTTTTTTTTTAACCCTAGTACATGGTGTATACTGATTTCTGATCCCACATTTAGAAAAATATATATTGATAATTTTAATGATATTTTATTATAATCATTGATTGATGTTTATAATCAGTAATGTGAGTTATTGTTGAGAGGCCAGGACCTCAGTAAAAAATGCTAAGGGAATGTGGCTCCTCTTTTCCTATCCTCCTCCAGGCTTTTCTCTCCATACAGTAATTAAAGCAAATGGTGCTACCTGCCTTACAGATGTGTTTATTGCTCGTGCCACATGTGCAGGTGCCTTGCCATGGAATACTAAGAAAGAAAATTCTTGATTTGCTCCCAGATGGTGGGAAGAAAAGTTAGGAGACCTCAGTTCTAGATATTGGTCTGCACCCAACTGCTTATATGCTTTCACCTCTGTGAACCTCAGATTCTTCAACTGTAAAAACAGTTACTTGGCCAGGACAATCTCCAAGTTCCTTTTTAGTCATCTTCACTCTCAGGTATCATGGGTTTTCTCCCCTCTCCTCCCTTCCTCCCTTCCTTCCCTTCCCTTCCTCCCTCCACCTGCCCCTCTCTCTTTCTTTCTGGGTGGGTATGTGTGTTTTGGGGAGAGCGAGGTTGACACATTGGTCTCCAGAATGGGGAGCATAAACCGAGAGTAGCCTAAGCTAAATCTGCTCATATATTAGTGCCCCCAAATGCCTACTCTGTTCTGAAGAGGCCTCTCTAGTTGGGTGATCAGTGACATGTATATAACTCCTGCTGTGAGCTCAACTCAGAGGGAAGTTTTAAAGGGAATCTGTGAGAAAGGGTTGAGTAATCTGAAGGAATGAGTGATTTTCCTTAGACCTGGATAGGTACTTCTCTGAGGGTTTGCAATTCCCTGACTCCAGGCAGTACACGAGATTGAGGGTTTTAATTGTCCTTCAGCTCCCATCTGAATTGTCCTTCACTCCTGTTTGGGAGTGGTGGTGTTACTTTGGCTCTTTTAAGACCAAAGAGACAAAAAGGATCCCGAAGGTCCTTCAGTCCTAGAGTGGCATCTGAAACTCTGGGACTCATGGAACTCATCTCCTCATCCAGGCCACTCCTGACTTGGCCGGCTATTAATAGCACTGCCGTCCCTCTAATGACCTGGACTGGAAACTACAGAATATTTCTTGACTCCCATCTTTAAGTAGCTGTCAGGTTCCTCTCTAATTTGTCCGTGTTATATGCTTCAGTTCACCCCACCCTTTGCTTTCCCTGCCCAGCACCCTAGCTTAGGCTTTTGTTCTAGGGCACCAAAAAGAATTTCAGAAACCAAGAGACTTGAACCATTTCCATTTGTGAGGCTCCACATACATTAAGAAATAAAAACAAATTTCCAAATAGGAATATAGAAATTCAGTCTGCTTATAATTTAGAAAAACAATGCTTTTAACGCACACAATTATAATGCTATACATCTGTACAATTTACAAGAGAATTAGAATTTGTACTAAAGCATTATTCATTTACCTGTACCTCATTCAGCATGGAACTTGATTTGACAGCAGTAGTGATGGTCTTTCAGTCCTGCCTCAGTGGGCCTCTCTGATTATCTGTAACCTCACTGGGAGATCATTAGAGAATTCTCATGAGCAGAGGGCTGGTCCGTGGCTCAGCTCTGTGTCCTCTTAGCAGCTCTACTCTCCTCTCTGACAGACTTCCTGTTTGTTTCTTTGTTTTCTTTGTGCCTGTTAAGCTTCTCAAAGCCCAACTATAATTATGTGATTCGGCCATTCAACAATCTTCAGGGCCCTAATGAATGAATATACCCACCTTTTCTTACATTCTTTCCCTCTATCTGTTGTCTGTACCATTCATTCTTTCTATGTAGTAGTAGAACTTTGAAGTTCACCATGTTCATGATGACAGTGAGTAATGTAATAGGCTGTAATGTCTATGGTGACCTACTCTGTAGAGGTAAGAATCTCTCTCTCTCAAGGTTTTTTTTTTTTAAGATTTATTTTTTTATTTCTCTCTCCCCTTGCTCCCCTTCAATCCCAGTTGTCTGTTTTCTGTGTCTATTTGCTGGGTCGTCTTCTTTGTCTGCTTCTGTTGTTGTCAGTGGCATGGGAATCTGTGTTTCTTTTTGTTGCATCATCTTGTTTCAGCTCTCCGTGTGGGCGGCGACATTCTTAAGCAGGCTGCACTTTCTTTCATGTTGGGAAGCTCTCCTTACGGGGTGTACTCCTTGTGCGTGGGGCTCCCCTACGCGGGGACACCCCTGCCTTGCAGGGCACTCCTTGTGCACTTCAGCACTGTGCATGGGCCAGCTCCACACTGGTCAAGGAGGCCTGGGGTTTGAATCACGGACCTCCCATATGATAGATGGATGCCCTAACTACTGGGCCAAGTCCGCTTCCCTCTCAAGGTTTTTTGAGGAGTGCTTGAAAACCTTTGTCAATCATGTTTACTCATTATCTAAGAAACATTATTTATTAGTTGCATAGGTTTTAATTGGTGCCAGAGCAAAATTATAAATAGTGTAATTGAAGTTGGATCTGTTATATTAATAAATATAAAAAAAAAATGGTTCCCTGGAACTCTCAAATCCAAATGAATTATTTCTTCTTTGCTAAACTCCCCGCTGGACTGGAGCTGGTCACACACCACTGGAACGATGCCTACCATTCTTGGTCCTATCATTTTTTCCCCCAGCTGAGACATTTTATTTGTGTGTATGTATTACATCCTGGGGAAAAAAAAATCCCAGTATTTTCTTTCTTGTGTGTTTTCACCTTGCTTCCTTTTTGGTCCATGATACCGGTTGCTGTCATCAGTACAAAGAAAAAAAAATGACAGATGGGAGCAGATTATTCTGCCATTTTTCCAGATCTTTGAGTTGCACATCAAACCTGGGACTAATCACTCTGTACTTTTTTAACCTGCCTGTGAGTTTCACAACAATTTTCCCAGCCTACCGATCATAAATGATTTCAAATTTGCCAGTGTAGCTGTGCTTCATCATCACACTTAGAAACCAGCTGATGATTTGGAAGCACAGCATGATAATAATCTGGCAGTTCTCTCACATCACCCAGGATGTTCATGTACACCATTGTGGTGGATTGGAAAGGTAGCAGAAAGACTTTGTCTTTTTAAAAATAATAATTCTTTCCATCCTTCCAGACTCCTCTTGAATTCCAGGTCTCCCTGATTGCTCAAGTGAAGAGAAAACCCCTTCCTCTGATCTAATGAATGCCTCTTGAGATGCTTCTGTTTTTCTGCTTTGGGGTTGACTTGTTTGTGTACTTTTGCCTCCCAAAAAATTCTCCCTATAGCAATTTTTGAAGGAAGACTGGGAGATTTTTGTAGCCTTCCTAGCAACTGTAGCCCCTGTGTGTGGCAAGCCTAACCATGAGTCATATCAGGGCACTCTTCAGAAACCTAATGAAGGCAGTGGACATTAAGTAATGTAATTTTTTTTTCTGTCATCATTTATTCCTTCCTTCCTTTCACACCATGTGCCATACTCTGAGTTAAATGCTATGGGCACAGCAGAAAAGAGGACAGATCAGATCACTGCCTCCATGGAACTTAATGATCATGCTGACTCTGGCTGGTGGTGGAGAGAAAAGCATTCCGAAAAGGGATGGTTCCTTCCCTGCTCTGTGGTGCAGGTGTCATTGTTTTCACTCCTGCAGAGGTCCGTTCCTTTGCAGCAGGATGACTGTGTAAGATGAGGCTGCAAGAAGCAGCAGAGAGTGCAGACTCCTGAAAGCTGCTTTGTAAGTGCAAAGTGCTGGACTCTGGAGTCAGTGGATGTTAAATAAGTTCTTAGCTTGACATAATTATCTTACTGTCCTTATTTCATAGATGAGAAAACCAAGCTTTCCAGGGGCTAAATAACTTATCTAACTTGGTTGGTAGTGAAGATGAAATTCACACAGGCTATGGACTAAGTTCCTAGCCTCTCAAATTTTCTTGCTTTTTGCCCTGGTAGAGCCACACCATAGCCTAGTGGACAGGCTGCTATTGCTTAAGTTTCTAGATGGGAAATGGACTTGGGTCAAAGAATAGAGCATCCGCCTACCTCATGGGAGGTCCATGGTCCAAACCCAGGACCTCCTGACCATGCGGTGAGCTGGCGCATGCTCAGTGCTGATGTGTGCAAGCAGTGCCCTGCTGTGCAGGGGTGTCCCCCACATAGGGAAGCCCCACCCACAAGGAATGTGCCCTGTAAGGAGAGCCACCCAGTGCAAAAGAAAGTTCAGCCTGCCCAGGATTGCTTAGGCACACGGAGAGGTGATGCAGCAAGATGATGCAACAAAAAGAGATGCAGATTCCTGGGGCCTCTGACAAGAATAGAAGCAGACACAGAAGAACACACAGTGAATGGGCATAGAGAGCAGACCACAGGGCAGGTGGAAAGGGGGAGGAAGGGGAGAGAAATAAATGAAACTACATCTTAAAAAAAAAATAGAGATTTAGAGATAAGCTTTTCCTTCTCATTTACTCCAGTGGTTAAAGCAAGGGCTTTGAAAAGAAGAGGCTGGCATTTCAACTCTGGCTCACTCCTAGCACAGGGCTCCAGGGCAGGCTACTTACTGTCTCCAGGCCTGAGTAGCCTCATCCTCATATCCAGTTGATTTTACCATCTTCCTTCTAAGATAATCCATATAAAATACAGTGCCTGCACAAAATTGGTGATGTTTAGGGTAAATACTAGTAATAAGGACAATTCACCAGTTGTCAGAATTTCATCTTGAGTAGGTGGGGCAGGCTGAGCAGTCCCTTAGGTCCCTGAGCTCATGTCTGAGGCTTCTTACCACAGTTACTTGTTTAGTGTTTTTAGCTGGTTTTGGGGGCCAGGACTTCAAAATTAGAATTAGCCTGTAAAAATGAATTCAGTAGCCTCTTTCTTAGCCTGTCTTAGGGATAGTTGAACCGGTCCTTGAACTTCAGGTATGTGGGAAGCTGCCTCTGGCACTAGTATTGTATCTGGCCATCTTGTTGCTAAGTGCTATTTTTAGATACTAACCCAGTTAAGTTTCCGTTTCCCCACCCTCACTGTAGTAATTAAGTTTCCATTCTCACGCCACTCCCCTGGTCTCCAATTGGACACTCCCTAAAGAGCGTGAAAGTCTTTCCCACCTTGCGCATCCGCAGATGGTTGTTTTGAATCATCCATGAAAAGACTTCGTGATGTGGACCAATCAGATCTGTGGCGCGAAACCTCATTCATTCCTGGCTATAAATACCCGATTGACCCTCAATAAATGAGACTTGATCAGAATCCTGTCTTGTCTCCATTCTTTGTGTGTCTTGTCCCTTTTCATTCCCACTCCCTCCCTCAGGTCTTGGTTCCATTGACCCGTGGGTCAGGTCAAGTGGTGCCCAAACAGTGACCAGAGTTCGATGGATGAAGTGAGGAACGGCCATCGAGGAACCGGCCAGGACGCGAGAATCAGAGGACACCGCAAGGGAACCTGCCTCTCGGTTGAAGCCTCGGTAAGTGATCGGCGATCATGGGGCAAGAAATGAGCCAGCATGAGACATTTGTAGAGGGTCTCCAAGAGGCATTAAAGACATGAGGAGTAAAGGTGAAAGTAAAACAGTTATTGAGGTTTTTTGAGTTTTTGAAGGAAGTATGTCCATGGTTTCCTCAAGAAGGAACTATTGATGAGAGAAGATGAAAAAGAGTAGGGGATGCTTTACAGGACTTTTACAAAACTTCCGGCCCTGAAAGAATCACAGTAACCACATTCTCATATTGGAATCTCATTAATGATAATTTAAGTATTCGCCATAGGGACACGGTGGTGGCAAATGTTATTAAGAAGGGTGAGGAAATTTTGCAAGAAGGGCAGGGGCTGGAGGCTCTAGCCACCAACCCTAAGAAATCAGCAGACTGCCCAAAGTCCAACCCGCCTGATGCATCCGGAGTGTCCGGTCTGGAGGAGGACTTGATCTCACTAGATAGCGAGGAAAACAGGAAGCCTACCACCAGGTCAAAGCAGCCATTAACCCATGCAAACAAAAGATCCTGTAAGGAGGATAAAAATAAAGGAAAAACTAAAGCCATATCTAGTAGGAACCCGTACCCTGACCTCAGAAAATTAAAAGTGGAAACTGATGATGAATCTTCTAATATAGAATCAGGTGAATCTGAGGAGGAGACAGTAAAGTCTCAACCTCTGCCATTCGTTCCCTATTCCACAGCCCCACCTATAGTTATGCTGGTAGTTGACCCAAGGAAGGAGTTATTAGAAAAAAATAGAGAAACTAAAAGAACAGATTCGATTAGAAGAAGAACATCAGGAATTCATATCTCAGTTAGAAAGGTTGAAAATGGGAAAAACTGAAAATGAAAGTAAAACTGCAGAATCCCGTGCCAAGCCACCTGCACAAGGAGCGGCGTTAAGGAACCCCCAGGCTTCTAATCCTTTAACTACCTTAAGTGAACCTGAGGTTTTTTCTGTAACTGAAACTAAGGATGACCAGGATCAAACCTGGAGGCACCATAATGGCTTTGAATTTAAAATTATCAAGGAAATTAAAACCGCAGTTGCCTAATATGGAGCTACCGCTCCCTACACCCTAGCTATTGTAGAATTCATTGCTGAAAATTGGCTCACCCCCATTGATTGGCACACTGTTGCCCACGCTACTTTGTCTGGAGGGGATTATTTGTTATGGAAATCAGAGTATGTTGAGCTTTGCAAAGATACTGCCAGGCACAATGGGCAAGCGGGCAATGGGTGGAACCTAGATATGCTAATAGGAGAAGGAAACTATGCCTCCAATGAAACCCAAATGCAATATGATACAGGCTTATTTGCTCAAATGCAAGCTACAGGCACTAGAGCCTGGAGAAGATTACCCACCAAAGGAGATCTTAGTTCCTCCCTCACTAGCATAAAACAAGGACCGGATGAGCCTTTTGCAGACTTCGTACATCAGCTCATAACCGCCCTGGGGAGGATATTTGGAAATGCAGAGACAGGCACTGAATTTGTAAAACAAATAGCATATGAACATGCAAACACCGCTTGCCAAGCTGCAATCCATCCATAGAGAAAAAAGACAGATTTGTCTGACTACATTAGATTATGTTCAGACATAGAAGCTGCATATCAACAAGGTTTAGCCATGGCGGCTGCCCTACAAGGGTTTACACTTAAACAATACCTAGCCCAACAGAATAAGGGGAAATGCTTCACCTGTGGGGAAGAAGGCCACTTTGCCAGGAACTGCAAGGGCCAAACGGTTACAAAAGGAAAGGGCACTACCCCTAGGTTATGTCCTAGATGCCAACGGGGAAAGCATTGGGCTAACAAATGTAAGTCAAAAACGGACGCTCAAGGCCAGCCTTTACCTTCCCTCCAGGGAAACGGGAATCCGAGCCAGCCCCAGGCCCCCAAACCCAAACAAGTTTATGGGGCAATCAACTTTGTTCCCGCCAAGAGAAATCCATTTCAGACCTCTGTAGAGCCACCCCAGGGAGCGCAGGACTGGACCTCCGTGCCACCACCCACACAGTATTAACACCCCAGATGGGGGTACAAGCCTTACCAACGGGCGTGTATGGTCCCCTGCCACATAATACTTCTGGTCTACTAATTGGATGAAGTAGCTCCATTATTAATGGGCTTCAAATTTCTCCTGGCGTTATCGATAATGATTATACTGGAGAAATAAAAATTATGGCATCCTCCCCACAAAATGTTTCCACCATTCCCTCAGGAGAAAGGATTGCTCAACTAATACTGCTCCCATTAATTAACACCGACAATCAGGTGAAGAGCTCTAAGCACGGCTCAGGAGTATTCGGTTCCTCCGATGCATACTGGGCACAGGCTATTTCAGTCAATAAACCCATGATGACCCTGTGGCTTGACAGGAGACAGTTTAGTGGATTAGTGGACACCGGAGCAGATGTTACTATCCTGAAAAGAGAAGATTGGCCGCCCAATTGGCCTCTCTCTCCTACCTTAACTAATTTAAGGGGCATAGGTCAGAGTCAAAATTCCAAAAAAAGCTCAAAACTACTAACCTGGAAGGATAAAGAAGGGAATCAAGGAACTATACAACCCTGTATAATACCAGGGCTCCCCATTAACCTTTGGGGAAGGGATTTGCTTTCTCAAATAGGGCTTCTCATGTGTAGTCCCAACGACATAGTCACAGCTCAAATGCTCTCGCAAGGGTTTAAACCAGGAAAAGATTTATGAAAATCCGAATCAGTCATTGCTCAACCCCTATCTATAAAGGGACAAAATAGCAAAAGCAGCCTGGAAAATTTAGCCTAGGGGTCATTGATCTTCCTGTACCCCATGCAGACCAAATTACCTGGCTTTCAGATGAACCTGTATGGGGCGATCAATGGCCTTTATCCTCAGACAAGCTACAGGCTGCCCAACGGTTAGTACAGGAACAGCTAGTGGCAGGACATATCACAGAGAGTGACTCTCCCTGGAACACTCCTATTTTTGTCATTAAAAAGAAATCTGGGAAATGGCAATTATTGCAGGACTTAAGAGCAGTGAACAAAACAATGATACCTATGGGAGCTTTGCAGCCTGGTCTTCCAACCCCTGTAGCCATCCCCCTTGGACATTATAAAATTATCATAGATCTAAAAGATTGCTTCTTTACTATCCCATTACACCCGGCTGATCAAAAGTGCTTCACATTTAGCCTTCCCTCTATCAATTTTAAGGAGCCTATGAAAAGATTCCAGTGGAGAGTTTTACCTCAGGGCATGGCCAATAGCCACACCTTATGCCAAAAATTTGTAGACATAGCCATACGAAATGTTAGGACTAAATGGAAAAATCTTTATATCATACATTATATAGATGTCATTTTGATGGCTGATAAAAATGGGCAGGACATCCTGAAGTGCTACCATGATATGGAGGTAACTTTGAAAGCACATGGACTTCAAATTGCCCCTGATAAGGTGCAGCTACAAGATCTGTATACTTATTTAGGATTCCAGATGATGGGGAATAAAATAACTATTCAAAAAACAAACCTCAGGATGGATAAGCGAAAAACATTAAATGATTTTCAAAAGCTCCTGGGAGACATAAATTGGCTTCGCCCCTATATAAAATTAACCACAGGAGATTTGAAACCTTTATTTGACATCTTGCAGGGAGATTCTAATCCCAACTCTCCACAAAATCTGTCTCTGGAGGGAAGCCAAGCCCTTAAAACAGTAGAACAAGCCATACAGTCTCAGTTTGTCACTACTATTGACTACAGCCAGCCTTTACTGTTTGTCATATGTAAAACTTTTCTTACTCCTACTGTGGTATTTTGGCAGACTGCCCCAATAATGTGGGTGCATTTACCCACGTCACCCGCTAAGGTAATTTATCCTTACTACCAAGCTGTCGCAGGTATTGTCTGCCTGGGGAGAGAACAAGGCAAACATTATTTTGGTAAGGAACCCGATACCATTATTCAACCATATACTAAGGAACAAATCAGCTGGCTGTTGCAGACAACTGACAGCTGGCCTATTGCTTGTGCATCTTATGCCGGACAAGTAGACAACCATTACCCTATTGATAAGCTCCTACAATTTTTTAGTACACATGACTTCATTTTCCCTTGACCACCTCTCTTCAACCCATCACTGGAGCCCTATCAGTATTCACTGATGGGTCCTCCTTGGAAATGGCTGCTTACGTCTTTAATGACAAAACTGTCCGGTTTCAAACTCATTCAAAATCTGCACAGCTTACAGAACTACAAGCTATCATAACTGTGTTCTCTGCATTCCAAAGTGCCTCTTTTAACCTCCTCACGGATAGCACTTATATAGCTCAGTCAGTCCCTTTACTTGAAATGGCCGCTCAAATAAAAAACGTCTCAGAGGCGGCTATTTTGTTCACTCAACTGCAATCTCTTATTCATACAAGGAATCACCCCTTTTTTATTGGTCACCTCAGAGCTCATTCCAATCTTCCGGGTCCCCTCACCCAAGGGAATCATTTAGCTGATCAGGCCACACAGCTAATGTGCTATGTTGACCAAGATTCACCCAATTCAGGTAATCAAGAAAACGTTAACAAGGCAATTAAAGCCCATCACCTACATCATATTAATGCACATACTTTAAGGCTCATGTTCAAAATTACCCGAGAACAAGCCCACCAAGTTGTTAAAGATGTCCCTCCTGTGTAACCTTTTTGCCCACGCCTCATTTAGGAGTAAACCCCCGTGGTCTAATACCTAATGCCCTCAGTCAAATGGACGTAACTTATATTCCTGAATTTGGTAATCTGAAATATGTGCACATTACAGTTGATACTTTAGCGGACTTATATTTGCTATCCCACAAACGGGAGAAGCAGGAAAGAATGTCATAGCGCATGTATTGGCAACCATGGCACTACTGGGAACTCCACAACAAATAAAAATGGACAATGGTCCCGGATATACTGGCCATGCATTTGCTTCCTTTTGCCATCAGACACATTACGGGCATTCCATATAACCCCCAAGGGCAAGGTATAGTCGAAAGAGCGCATCTGTCTCTAAAAAATACTATTGAAAAAATAAAAAAGGGGGAGTGGTATCCTGTCAGAGGACCACCCAAAAATCTATTATCCCACTCTCTTTTCATTTTAAATTTTTTAAGCTTAGACCAAAAGGGACGCTCTGCAGCTGAGCGCTTCTGGCACTCTAACCCCAGCACTAACCATGCCACAGTTCTGTGGAAAGATCCTATGGATAATACTTGGCATGGACCCGATCCCGTCCTAATATGGGGCAGAGGATCAGTTTGCGTCTATTCAAAAGAACTAGATGCAGCCACGTGGCTGCCGGAACGATTGGTTAAACAAATGGATAATAACAATCTATCCAGGGTAGAGGACTCTCCCTGAGATGAATACTGTTTTCTTGCAGGAGAGTAACCAATGCTAAAGCCAATGCAGCTGTGCAGCCCCCCTGGAATCCTTCTATGCAGCTTCGTCACCATCGTTGGAGCCCTTCTGTTATATGCCGGCACTCCGAGTGACTGGACCATGCTGGACAGATCCCTTCTACTTACTTTCTTCATAAAGAACAGTGCTGCTTTTATGCCAACAAGTCTGGCATTGTTCAAGATAAAGTTAAGGAGCTTCAAGAAGACCTGGAGAAAAGAAGAAAGGAGCTGGCTGACAACCCCCTGTGGAGTGGGATGAATGGACTATTGCCCTATCTACTCCCTTTCTTGGGACCTCTGCTTGGCTTACTAATGCTTCTGTCACTAGGACCTATTCTCTTTAACAAGATTATGGCCTTTGTAAAGCAACAACTGGATGCCATAAAAATGCAGCCCATCCAGGTCCATTATCATAGACTGGACATGGCTGACTACAACGAGGGGTCTAACCACTACTTGCAAATGGATCCAGCCGATAGGCCTGATCCCAGACCATGAATATCTCATCAGTATCTTCTGAGGCGCTGGACTGGTTAGTCAATGACGGGCAGCTGGGCAAGGCATTCTCGATAACCACCTAAGACAGAGACATGGCCTTTCGCTGCCACGATTCTCAATGACGGGTAAGGTCTAATGCGATCGTCTGTTTGCCAGCCCTGACCTAAGACAGGCACAGTCCCCCCAGAATGGGCCGTCTTGTCAGTCTTCCTTTTCTGCTAAAAATATTAAAGAAAAGGGGGGCCTGTGGGAAGCTGCCTCTGGCACTGGTATTATATCTGGCCATCTTGTTGCTAAGCGCTATTTTTAGATACTAACCCAGTTAAGTTTCTGTTTCCCCACCCTCGCTGTAGTAATTAACTTTCCATTCTCACACCACTCCTCCGGGCTCCGATTGGATACTCCCTAAAGAGCGCAAAAGTCTTTCCCGCCTTGTGCATCTGCAGATGGTTGTTTTGAATCGTCCGTGAAAAGACTTCTTGACATGAACCAATCAGATCTGTGGCGTGAAACCTCATTCATTCCTGGCTATAAATACCCCTGATTGACCCTCAATAAATGAGACTTGATCAGAATCCTGTCTTGTCTCCATTCTTTATGTCTCTTGTCCCTTTTCATTCCCACTCCCTCAGGTCTTGGTTCCATTGACCCACGGGTCGGGTCATGGGTACAGGCAGAGCTGAGTGTCTGCTTTGATAGATATAAAGTCTTCCTGAACTGTTCAGACTCACACACCATTGCAGAGAGGTGTGCTGTGGGACAAATCACTGCATTTCTCAATACAAAGTAATAGGAACATGTGTGAACCATAAGTAACGTCCTTGTTGCCATTTTGTTTAGATCCTGCCATTGAAGGGGTTAAGGGGCCCCTTAAGTAATTTACAGCATATCTTCCAAGCTGTTCTAGAAGGCTGTCAGTTGTAAGGTTCCTCCTAAATTAGCAAGGTGCAAGCCTTTTCCTATGCTATCTGAGAGCACGTGAACCTGGGCTGTCAGGCTGGGCAGGAAGCTGTGCTTCCAGGCAAGATAAAGACCTCGGCTGCATCAGAATCCCCTGGGGAACTATTTTGAAACTACAGATTTGAACCTCATCTATGAGCCTCTGGACATGGGCTCAGGAAGCTGAGTACTTAACAAGCTGCCCAGGTGGGTCTGGTGAGTAGCCAGGATAGGAGATACTGGGTAGACTCTGAAAAAAATGCTTGTACACCCAAGATACAGCACACAGTTTCATAAAGGGCTTTGTCCCCTCATGCCCACACAGGGGATGTCAGGATTTAAGAACCCTGAGGGTAGATCGAGGCAAGGAGGCTGAGAGGGACTTGTGGGGATCTTACACCCCCTGAAGACACTCCCCAGCCTCTCTCTTCTTTGGGGAGGCCATGCAGTGCGTAGTTAAAACCAGGTCCAAGAGTCATGCCGCCTGCATCAGAATCTAGGTTCCACTGTTGCAGGTTTCTTGATCGTGGACAGCTTATTTATCCCCTCTGTTCCTCAGAGTCCTTATCTGCAAAATATGGGTAAAAACTGGTCTCCAGTTGTATTAGTTTTCCTAGCACTGCTGGGGAAAATACCGGAAACTTAGTGGCTTTAAACACAGATTTATCACCTAACATTTGGTGGTCACATGCCCTAATTCAAGGCTCTAGAGGAGACCCTGTTCCCCGGTCTTTTCCTGCTTGTAGAGACTGCACACCTTCCCTGGCTTGTAGGTCATCATTCCAAGCCCTGGTTCCATTGTCGCAGCTCATTTTTTTGACTTTGATCCTCTTGCCTCTATCTCATAAGGACCCTTGTGATTACAATGAGTCCTTCTGGAGATCCCAGGATGCTCTCTTGTCAGGATCCTTTAGTCAACAATATCCACAACGTCCCTTTTACCATGTAACTAATTCCTGGGATTTGGAAGTGGACATCTTTGGGAGTCCAGGATTCAGCGTACTGTGCCAACTCAGAAGCTTGTCATGTGGCTTATGGAGATAATGCATGAAAGTCCTTACAGGGAGCCTAACACATAGTCAACACTTGGTATGCTCTTACTGTTACTCTGAATAAGACCATACTGTTATTTTCTGAGCTGAAGAATGTCACTTCATTTTACCTTTCTTTATACTGTTCATACTATTTTAATATATATATTATGATCATCAATGACTATTTTTGTTTTAAATCTTTGATAATTATCAGGCACTCTATCATCCCTCTTTAGGAAAGAACACCTGTATTTCAGTGAGGTTGAATAACTCCTACAAAGTTTAACAACTAGTAAAAGCCAAGGCCTGGCTCATGCCAACAGCCATCTTTTTCCCCCTACTCTTGACCTACAGCTTACTTTTCCTTTTCGTTCTTCCCTGGAGCACAATGTAGTTTTTGCAACCTTTTCAGACCATTGTGAAGGCTTGTTGAGACAAGTGTTGCAGTGGAGAAGGGCAGGAGCTTGGGAGGCAGGAGGAACTTCCCCACTCACCCCATCAACCTCCTCCTGTGGCTTGTGGCTACAGCAGATTCAGTTTTGAAGCTTGCATAATGCCCTCTTCACCTTCACCCACATTTGGGCCTAGTCAGGTGGTCACTATCATGATGCTTCTCTTTATCAGCTTTGTGCTAATGACTTACTTGACCTGGATAAGGTCCCTTGCCATCTCTGGACCAAGAGGTGATCCTTCCAGGCCTTGCTGTCAGCTGCCATTCTTCCTAGAGCATATCTGAGGGGGGCAGCCTGTCAGTTTGTTGCTCAGACAAAGCTAGGCCTTGTGGAGCTGGGGTGCATGCAGTAGGCTGGTCCTCAGAGGAACTGCCTGGGTGGGCAGAGTCAGGCGGGCAGGGTTGAGGTTGGTGTCCTTGGCTCCATTCTCTATCTCCTCCACCTACAAGAGATAATTTTCTTCCAAGTCCTTGATGTACATCCCTCTAAAATAGCTTTCCTCTGTTGGCCCATCATTCCCTGGGGTCCCTCTGTATGTTCTAGGATGACTTCTCTCTTGTTAAACCTTCTTTCCTATAGCAAAGTAGTTAAAAGCACAGACCCTGGCATAGGACATACTTGGGTTCAAATCCCAACTCCCCTCTTACTAGCTGTAATTCTTCCTTAGGCTAATTGCTTGACATCTCTTAACCACAATTCCCCATCCTGTTAATGGGAATAGGACCAATCTCACAGCATTTTCAGCCCCATTACCAACAGCACATAAGCACTCAATAATAACTGATTATCATTTCAATCAGCTTGTCTTAGCAAGATGAGAAAATATTTAATTAAACCAATTCACCAGAACAGGCATTCTTAACTAGGGGTCCATGTGCTTGAACTGAAAAAATCAATCGACTTATTGCCTTTAATTTTCTGACCCCTAACTGAAATTTAGCATTTCCTTCACTTATGAATGTATACAGTGAATAAATTACAACAGAGTTCATTTCACCTGACTGGCAAAGGGGTCTGTGGAACAAAACGTTTAAGAATCGAGCACTAGAAGGTGTGAATATAGTGGGCTTAACCCACCCACAGAGAAACTTCTTTTGCCAGCAAATCCTTAAATCCTTGATGGGTTTTGGGATGTGCAAGAGCTGTATTTTACCTTGGTTCTTGTCCCTGCTGGGAGCAGTGAGAGAACTGGCAGACTGGAGGGAGGGCTGTTTCCCATGCCCTCATCTCTTCATCACTTTCTTGCCTTCACACAATCAAGCAATTAGTGCACAGTTTTCACTGATTTTCTACCCCGGGATTTATTATTTTCTTTGTGGATGACCTGTGATGCTTAATAGAAATACCTTCTGATGTGCAGTGGGTTATATCCACTGCATCTCCCTCATGCTGAGGGCCCTTTTGTTCTGGATAAAACAGGGTTTCTCAGCTCCCAAGTCTGTTACTTCCACTATGTCACAGTGTCCCAGGGATAGGTGAGAAGAAAATAAATCCACATATACATATATGTATATGAATATTCAAGTGAATTAATATTTATGAACTTGTGCTTTATTTCTTTTGGTTTATTCTGCTAGGATGCATTGTGAGAAATCCAATTACTGGATCAAATTATAGACATCATTTATAAGTTCCTAAAAATATATTAAAAAATTAACCAGTGTCTTTTTTCTAGGCATTAAAAATAGTATAAATGGAATACTACTCGGCTGTAAGAACAAATACACTACAAACACACGTGATAACATGGATGAATCTTGAGAACCTTATGTTGAGTGAAGCAACCCAGGCATTGAAGGACAAATACTACATGACCTCAATGATGAAATAAGCAAGCTGCCTCAGAGAGCAAGAGGCTGAACGATAGGCTTACAGTAAATCGGGGGGTGGAGGAAGGATG
Organism: Dasypus novemcinctus; assembly: GCF_030445035.2. Lineage (NCBI taxonomy): Eukaryota > Metazoa > Chordata > Mammalia > Cingulata > Dasypodidae > Dasypus > Dasypus novemcinctus. The sequence continues at coordinate 52,480,269 of NC_080678.1, forward strand.
TGAGCTGACTTCTGCAGGGGTGGAATTTATGACGAGCTGGTGGTAAGTATGAACACAAAGAAGAGATAAAATGGGGGCAAGGGGTTGCCTTTGGGAGGGGCTTTGCAGGTTTGAGGGTGGCTGGGGATGGGCGGATGGGTAATATTGCCCAAAAGTGGGGGGAGGGAGGGGTAGCATACGAACATAGGAGAGTGTCAGGTGTTGGTGGAGAGTAAAATGCCGAGAAAATCGTATCAAAATATAATTAAGAGGGTTACCTGTTTAGAATGCTCGGAGGGGATGGTCCGATGCGGGATGGGCTCCTGAGGAATGTCTGAATGCTCATTTTGCCAGAGTGGGTGGCACCATTGGGTAGAGACCCAAGTAGTGAGAGTGGGGGTGGACCCACATCCTGGGGAGAACTAATGCCATCAAATAGAGGGAAATGTATCTCTCGAGAGAAAGGGTGGCTCCCAGGGCATTGGGGCAGTTGAGCAAGTTAGGCCCTGAACACTATTCCAACTATCTCTGGATGTGGCTTCTCGGGAAACGGAGGTTGGCTGTCACTGTGGGCACCAAGGTGGATGGGAAAATGGATATTAAATGTGTGGAACCAAGGTAAATGTGGGGTAAGAGAGGAGTTTCGTGAGAGTACACAAGGATGGATATAAAACATGTAATATTACACCATAACATATAGGAGACAACAGACTGATAATGTAAACCATAATGTAAAACATAGGATAACTAAAAAATTAGAAAACTGTGTATCCTAAAGTAAGCACCACAATGTAAGCACAGATGTCACCTTGTTTGAAAACTATTGTCTCAGACTCTGTACATCACTTTAAGTAAATATGATGTGAATAGGGTGTAAGAGTATCACTGTGGAAGGGAAAAGGTTTTGTGGTGGATGTGTGGGAGTGCTGTATATTATATATATGAATTGCTGTGGTCTAGGGCTCTTGTTAAGAGAAGTTCAATAATTAGGGGGGAAAAAAAAAAGAAAAAGATAGGATGTAGATTTTTTTCCAAGTCAACACGTATTCTATATCTAACCTCTAAACCCATCGCTATATGCCATTTTGCTAGTAAGGGATCCTGACATTATATTGGGCTTCAATTTTCAGGAAGTTGTGCATCACAGAGTGGTTCAACAATGGCAACGGAGGAATACTGGTATAGGATACTATTGACAGGTGATATATGGCTGACAGGGAGCTATACAGGACATATGTACAGGGTGCATGGTAATGTTTGGATATACTCATAGTGGCAACAATTAAAAACTACAGCTGGGGGTGTACTGTGTTCCTGGCCTGTAGTGCTCTGTCGTGGTCCCTAGGGGAGCAGCAACAGTCTCCCAGGTGCAGCGACAAGGACCGGGAAGGAACGAGGGTCCAACAGTGAGCCCCTGATGCTAATGACTATGCTTGTGAGCTGATATGCCTGAAATAAGAACAAGGCCTAGAGCAGCATTGTGCGTGGGAATTTCCTCCTGACAGCCTTCATGTTACTCAAATGTGGCCAGTCTCGAAGTCAAACTCAGCATGTAAATGCAATGCCTTCCCCCCAGCATGGGACATGACACCCGGGGATGAGCCTCCCTGGCACCGAGGGATCACTATCAACTACCAACTGATGATGCAACTGGAGAATGACCTTGTGTGGGAGGAGGGGCACCCGGCTTGCCTCAGTGGCAAACAGTGCGGCAAGAGGTGACACCGCCTCTGCCCACTGGGCCTAGACAAGGTGACCACGCCTGACTAGGCCTTTGCTGCTAACGGCTAGCCGGCACCACCCTCCCCCTTCCTATCTCCCGCCTAGCCCAGCTCTCACTTCCCCTCCCCCCTCCCTTAAACCTAATCTCTTAGTACGCTGTTTGCCCAGCAACAGCTTACAACCACCTGTCAGCTTAGTAACAGTGTCAGCCTACCAAGAGTTAGCACATACTCTACTGGCCAATCACTAGCCCAATGCCAGAACATTGCCTTATATGGAAACAGCATTTGCCCTAGCCAATCAGAACCCGCCACACCACTCCCCAATCCTATAAATCTGCATCCCCTTCTGCAATAAACCAGACTCATGCCATCAGCCTGTCTCCGCGACTCCTTCCTGTGTCATGCGCCCTCCACGCCTTCGGAGCCCCCGAGGGAAGCCTCAGCGGCTGTACGAGGCTTTCTTCCCCACGCCAGGGACCCCTCTCATCCCACAACGGGACCCCACTCGTCCTGCAACAGGGACCCCGCTCGTCCCATAACAGGGACCCCGTTTCGTCCCTCAACCTTGAATGGAAGGTTCAATGTGGATCAGCAGAATATCCCTGTCTACATAAAATAACATGACTTTAAAATGCTGTTTGACCTAATGTAAGGGGGAAATGGAAAGGAGAAATGAGTTTATATGGCTACGAGTCTCTAAAAAAGAGTCTGGAGGCTGTCAGAAGGATTGCCCTTATGCACAACTGAGCAGAGTCTAAGAGACAGATAAAGTAGATACAACCCCCAGGTATTGGTTCCTTTGAGGGCTAAAGAGGCCCATGGGTGCTATGGTCATGGCAGATGGGGTTAACTGCCATGTCAGATGGCCCTTCTTTGGAGCTGGTGTTTATGCGTGATGAATCTGGACTCAGATGGGATCTCTCTTCTTAAGACTTTCATGCTACTGTGCTGGAGTTGTAGTTGGTGTCGGGGTTTAAGATATATTTAGGGGATCTGAATCTCTGGACTGACAATGTGATAGCCAGGCCCTGAGCCTCAACAGACTCCAGCACCTAAAATCTGATTTATTGGACTCACCTCACTCAGCTAAGTTGGAATTGAAGAAGAACAACCACCACAACATGGAGCCTAGAGTGCCTACAACTGAAAGCGAGAGGATTGCATCCAGTATCCATGAGGAATCTGAGCCTCCTCTTGACATAGAGGTGCAATGGACACAACCAATCCAATGTCCACAGAGAAAAGGTGGCATTGGATTGGGAAAAGTGGACATGGTGGCTGATGGGTATGGGGAATGGCAGGAAGAGACAAGATGTGGAGGCGTCTTAGGGACTTGGAGCTGCCCTGGATGGTGCTTCAGGGGCAATCACCGGACATTGTAAATCCTTACAGGGCTCACTGGATGGAATGGGGGAGAGTATAGGCCATGATGTGGACCATTGACCATGAGGTGCAGAGGTGCCCAGAGATGTACTTACCGGGTGCAATGGATGTGTCATGATGATGGGAATGAGTGTTGCTGGGGGGGGGGGGGGAGTGGTGGGGTGGGGGGGGGTGGGGTTGAAGGTGTCCTCATATATATTTTTTTAATGTAATATTTTTACAAAATCAATTAAAAAATAATAAAAAAAAAATAGTCTAGTTTCACTGCCACCCTGCCAGGACTGTTTAAAAACATTCTTACTAATGTTATATAGAAGTACATTGCTATCTCAACATTTTAATTTGTTTCTATTTCATTATTTGTGGAATCTTTCATGAATGATCCATTTAGCAATATATAATGTTTGCTTTGAAACTTGGTGCTGCTCTTTTTTTTTTAGCATTTATTTATTTTTTTGGGATGTTTTTGAAGATACATAGATCACAAAAAATTTTACATTAAAAATATAAGAGGTTCCCATATACATCACGCTCCACCCCCCCCTACTCCTCCCACATCAACAACCTCTTCCATCATTGTGGCACGTTCATTGCATTTGGTGAATACATTTTGGAGCACTGCTGCTCCACATGGATTATAGTTTACATTGTAATTTACACTCTCCCCCAGTACATTCACTGGGTTATGGCAGGTTATCTAATGTCTAGCATCTGTCCCTGCAGTATCATTCAGGACTGCTAACTCTTAAGTGTAAGTGTCTTTCAGGTCCCAGGCCAGTTGTGTTTCTGCAGCATGGCCTCCTTGCAGATTCCAGTGTCTGGGTCTCTAACCTTGCCAACAGCAGCATGGGCTTAATTCTCGCGGATGCTGGTTTTGACGTGTGGATGGGGAACAGCTGAGGAAACACCTGGTCTCAGAAACACAGGACTCTTTCAGTTTCTAAGGATGAATTTTGGGCTTTCAGGTATATTTGAGTTGATTACCACATGGGCCTCTTTCCTTAGTGCCCTTAGTTCAGATGCATGGGGATTTCAGCAGTGAAGGCATAGAGAGTATGACTCTGAAGTAATAGGAGAGGGGAAACTGATGTCTTGTGAAAGGTTTTACACCTCTTTAATTGAATAAAAAGCAGTACAGGACATTGTAGATAAATAATTACATCATAGGCATTCAACGTGTTCAGGAGTTAGGAATTCTTGAGTCATTTTGTCATTCCTGCTGGTTTGGAGGCTGCTGGGTGAATTTTATCCCTTCCTCTTCACCTTCCTCCATAGACATGCATTTCAAATGTTCATTTTTCTTCTTTCCAGAAATTCTCACCTCTGAAATTTTCTTCTTTCTCTTACTTCTGGCTCTAGCAATTAATAGCAGTATGACATTGGACACATTATCTAGGTCCTCTGTGCTTCGGTTTCCTTATGTGTAAAATGGGGATAATAAATGCCTACCTCATAAGGTTGTTGGAGCAAAGCCAGGAGTTCTGAATGACAGAGAAACCCAGAATGATACGCAGAGATGTGAGGAGCAGATTTATTATGTGAGTGCCCAGAGGAGAGTCAATCTCCAAAATCTGAGCCCCATTTTTCAGTTTTCATAGGTTCATATAGGATTTTATGTGGGATCAGCATGACTATTGCTCATTGGTAACGTGTTGCTAGGTGATATTTTGCAAGTGGGGTTACAGAAGCAGAATGCAGTTGCAAGGTCGCCAACTGATTTACAGAAGTGGGGCCTAGAGTGGTTTGTTAGATTACAGAAGTGGGGGGTGGGGGCAAGAGTCGATGTGTGATATTCTCCTGCAAGACCATGCTCTCACGGGCTGATTTACAGAAGCTGGGGCAGGAGTAGCTCATTAGATATCTTTTCTGCAATGTTATGCCTTTTATTTCTCAACAAGGTAATTGCCAGGTTAAAGAAGGTACACGAGAAGCATCTGGCCCAGAGTCGGGCCCATCATAAGTGCTCATGAACAGCTGGCTTTTCCATCATGGGTGACACACACTCATGTGTGCACTACTCACATGCAGGGCTTCCGAGTCCTGTGCCCAGGACCAGACATTAGAGAAGGAAGCTCTATGGTCTCCTCCAGGCTTGCTTCCCATCTGCCAAACTGTGCTTGCTGAGGACTTGAAACGCAAGCACATGAGCTTTTACCTAAAGACACAACAGAATATGTTTCTTGTAACACTGTTCACAATAGTGAAAAGCTGGAAACTACCCAAATGCCCATCAACAATGGACTGGAAAAATAAAATGTGGTATAATCTCACACTGGAATGAGAACTAACAGCCCATAACTATATGACATGGTTGAAGTCAGATACAGAAGAATAATTCCTATGTAATTCCATTCATATAAAATTTCCAATAATGATAAAACTATATTTGGTGTGAAAATTAGGATAGGAGTTACTTTTGGGAAGCATGACAGGAAGGGGTCTCAAGCGAACCTCTGTGCTTCTGGTAATGTTCTGCTTCCTCCTCTCAGTGCTGGTTTACCCAGATGTGTTCAGTTTGTGATTATTCTTTATGTATATGCTGGTATTCTTTGTAGACTGCTCTATTTGTAAGTAATATTTCAGTGGATCAGTTCCTTTTTGGATTACAGTTATGATGAGACAGCAAATTATGACTTACCAGCTTCAGTTAACTACATTCTGAATAAAACTGGCCAAGAACAATTGTATTATGTGGCTCATTCTCAAGGCACCACAATTGGTATGTAATAAAGGTAGAAAGTTTATATAATGTCTTTTTTTTGTTGTTTTGCATAGTTTGCTTTTGTTCTTTTTTTAAAAAAATATTTATTTCTCTCCCCTCCCTTCCCCACCCTTCCACCCACACACTGTTTGCTCTCTTGTGTCCATTTGCTGTGTCTTCTGTGTCCAATTGCATTCTTAGTGGCACTGGGAATTTGTGATTCTCTTTTTGTCATGTCATCTTGCTGCATCAGCTCTCTGTGTGTATGGTTCAACTCCTGGGCAGGCTGCACTTTTTTCTCACGGGGTGGCTCTCCTTGTGGTGTGCACTTGTTGTGCGTGGGACACCCCTGGGTCCATGGTGCTCCTTGTATGCAGCAGCACTGTGTATGGGCCAGTTCACCACATGGGCCAGGGGCGCTGGGTTTGAACCCTGTACCTCCTATGTGGTAGTCAGATGTTCTATTAGTTGCTTTCCTGCATTTGTTTTTAAAAGTGAAGTACATGTTTTTTAAAAAAAGGCAACTATAAAGAAATAATGTTAGTTCACATGCAAGTTTTATTATTATTTTTTTAATGCCAAGCAGAAATAACAAACAGGGCAAGGAACTTTTGTAATATTTGCTTTTCTCTAGAAATTCAGATTTTAATAAAAATGGATAAACATGGTGTATGACTCCTTGGAACTTGGATGAGCCTATTATATATTTTACTAGTTAAGCAATTTATAGGAATGTTAAAACAAGAGGTTTTATAAGTTGGGAGACTTAAAAAATATATACAAGATAATACATTGACTTTTAAAGTTAAATGGAACAAAACTAGATCCAAGATTGCTATGTTACACTGATATTATTTCAAAATGGTTAAACAAATTTTTTTTCCAACTGATGTTTTTTTAGCATGATGTTTTCAGAGTAGTGAGCTTTTTTTTAAAAGATTTATTTATTTATTTATTTCCCCCCACCCACCCCCATGGCTTGTTCCTTTCTTTTGCTGTCTCTTCTCTGTGTCCATTTGCTGCACGTTTTTTTTCTGTATCTCCTTGCCAGCCCTCCATGGCTCTCAGGTTGTCAGCTCTCCGCTGTGTGCTGACCAGCTTGCCTTCACAAGGAGACCCTGGGATGCAAACCCAGACCTCCCAAATAGTGGATGGGAGCCAAACTGATGGAGCCACAGCTGCTTCTAGTTTTTAAAATTATATGCATTTTAATATGTGGTGATTATAAATTAATGTGTTGATTTAAAGAAAGCAGTGTTCAAAGAAAATAAAAATTACCCATCATTCTATCAACAAATTCTAATATGAAAGCATCAGAATCCAAAATTTTTAACTTGGTTAAGAACCTGCCCCATATTTAATTCTGTTGCATATTTGGAGTGTTTACTGTGTGTAACACCTTTGTGCTCATGTTGCATGATCTCCTTAGAATAAGTTCTAGAAGAACAAATGCTTTTCAGTGTCTTGGTATGTACAGTTAAATTGCTTCACTCTCACTACCACCAAGCACTCTTTGCTAATTTGGGAGGCTAAAGCCAAAAAAGCAACTTGAATATATTTGCATATCTTAGGAATGGGGTTAGGCTCTCTTCATTGACCTATCTACTTATGTCCTTTGTCCTAATTCTTTGTCAGGTGACATTCTAGGGTCTAGTTTAAGGCTGGAAGTGGCCTGAAAGGAAACTAAGAAATACTTTAAAGCAACAGATTCTAAATTTGTATGAGTTCCTTTTTAAGTGATGACATAACTGAAGGGCCTGCTAGTCCTTAGGGATGAAGGAAGGGGGAGTGGGGGAGGAAGATGGTCAGATGGAGCAGCTGGAAATAGTCTTTACATGGCAAGGTTCAAATTGTTCAAGGAACAGTGAATGTCTTCTACTTCAGGCAATCTGGATTTGAAGTGTTTTGCTCCCTGACTGCAGCATTGCTGGCATGGTTCTCAGCTTTCTCTAGAGCATGACACAAAAGGGCAGCCCTTGCCCTTAACAACAAATTCTCAACGTGGAGTTCCTATTTTCTTACTTTTGTTTGCATAGGTTTTATAGCATTTTCACGGATCCCTTGCCTGGCCAAAAGGATTAAAACGTTTTTTGTCCTGGCTCCTGCGACTTTAGCCAAATTCACCACCAGCCCTATAGTCGTATTAGGAAAACTTCCAGATCTTCTCCTCAAGGTACTTTGATCACCCCTTCCCCTGCCCAGAAATTTCCTTTTCAGGTTTGAAGAATTGGCCAGTGGTGGGAAATGTAGGCCTTCCTCCTCTTCAACTTTTTTTTCAATAAAACAGAAGGTTTTTTCGCTTCATGATTGTAGCAGGTTGATATAGTTATGAATTCCAAAAAAAAAATTGGATTATGTTTGTAAACTCTTTTGTACCTGGGAATGATTAAATTATGATTATGGCTCTGATTGGGTGAAGTCAGTAGGGTGTTGAGTCTCAGAACCTTGTGGGTGGGGACTCACAGATAAAAGGGGCATGACAAAGGGCAGAGTTGAAGCTTTTTGTTGCTAGAAGTTTTTGATGTTGGAGTTTGATGCTTAAGTCTTAAGGTGGAGCCCCAGGAGGTAAGCACACAGAAAAGAGATGCAAGTCCCAGGAAGAGAAGAACCCTGAACCCAGAGAGAAGCAAGACGCAGGCAGAGAGGAGCCCAGGGAGCCTAAACCTGGGCAGTCTTCAGCAACCATCTTACTCCAACATGTAAACATAGACTTTCATGAAGGAAGTAACTTACGCTTTATGGCCTGGTATCTGTAAGCTCCTACCCCAAATAAATACTCTTTATCAAGGCCAACAGATTTTTGGTATTTTGTGTCACCACCCCTTTGGCTGATTAATACAGTGGTTTTTCTTAAAGACATATGCCTTTCAGAGTGGCTCTACCAGTTTCATGCCTGATCAGCAGGTTATGAGCAATCATTTCCCCATTCTGGGTGGTCTTGATAACAATAAAAATTCCCGACTACCTCAGTTCCTGGAGATTGTGAATAAGTAGTGTGTAAAAATACAGACTTGTTCTCCCCCTTCTTTCTCCCTCTGCATTGGAGAAAGTGTTTTCTTATATGTGCAGTGGGGCCTTGGGATGTGTGTCCTTCACAAATCACCCTCTAGATTTCGATGTAGGTGATGTAGCCTGGATTTGGAATCTTCTCTTCCAGATGATTGTGTTTGTAGTATTACAGAAAATTGACAAAGTGAGTGGTCAAATATTCATAAAACCTTTGAATTATCTGCTCTGACAAGTGCATGTTCCTTCTGTGAATGTTAAATTTTCCTTCTAATTTTTTCTCAAAACACAAATTATAAAGAAATCAAAATTGATATGTGTAGATCTGTGTATACGTAAGGTGATTTTTGCATTGTCCTTATATTCTGTCCTTCAGGGTAATTTTGTGGAGTTTGTCACATTAGTGCTGGATAGCAGTTCTGAAGTACAAAGTCAACCTCACATCCCATGTCAGTCAAAGGAAAATGAGTTATTGTGATTCAGGTCATTGATGGTTCATCCTATTAACTTGATGGCTTGATGTTCTTTTTTTTATCATTATTAATTTATCTCCCCTTCCTGTCCCCCCGCCCAAGTTGTCTGCTCTCTGTGTCCATTCACTGTGTTTTCTTCTGTGTCTGGTTATATTCTTGTCAGGAGCACCCAGAATCTGTATCTTGTTATGCTACGCCATCTTGCTTCATCAGCTCTCCGTGTGTGTGGCACCATTCCTGAGCAGGCTGTACTTTTTTCACACTGGGCAGCTCTCCTTATGGGGTGCAGTCCTTGTGTGTGGAACTCCCCCACATGGGGTACACCCCTGTGTGGCATGACACTCCTTGCACGCATTAGCACTGTGCATGGCCCAGCTCCATATTGGTCAAGGAGGCCATGGGTTGGATCTTGGACCTCCCATGTAGTAGGCATATGCCCTATCCGTTAAGTCACATCCACTTCCCATGCTTGTTCTTTTTTCTTTCTATTTGTTTTAACAGAGAACCTCACAAACATGCTTTTGTCACATGTGACCATTATGTAGTCTCAAAGCAAGAATTTATAAAAATGCTTTTTCATGTCACTTGACCTCTGCATGCCAAATTTGCTTCCTCCATCTCCCCAGCTAATGCTAGTCTCATAAGCCTGTAAAAAAGGAAAATGAAAGAAGACATGGTGTTGGTCTTTAGATCTTGATTGGATATCTTGTATAAGACAGATTTCATAGAAATCACAAACTTGTATATTCATGGGTTAGATTTTCCTGAAGAAGGGCTGAATATGGTTGGAACATGTTTTATATTTAAATTCCACCATTTAAAAAGCGGAGTATTTAATATTAAAATCTTGATTGCTGATTATTTTTGGGGGGAGGAGAGTAAGAAGCTGTGCACCACTGGGCACATAGTCCTATCCCCAGACAGGACAGAGCCTGCTACAGTTGTACCCTGTAGACTGAGCACAAGCTTTCTAGTTCTCTGCAATTGTGAACAGTCACTAGTCATAAACACTGAGGCAGGTGGCATCTTCCTTTCACAGTTTTACTAATTTATGTTTATATGCTGCCTTTTAGGCATTTGAGTTTTTCATTCCTGCTTGACCGTCCAGAGGGTAGGAATGAGCAAGAGTGTAAATTATAAAAGGGTTTGGGTTCAATATAAGGAAGATTTGTTTCCTGTTGTACAGGTGTGGGAAGGTTTACCTTGTGGGCGTAATAATTACCCTGGATCTACTTGAGCACAGTGCCAGTGACAATTAGTCAGGAAGGAGGTAGACCAGGTGTTGACAAATTTTTTTTGTACAAGACAGATAGTAAATATGGTAAATATTTTCAGCTTCATGGGCCATGTATGTTGTTTCCATGACTCAATTCTGCTGTTGTAGTTTAAAAGCAGCATGGCCAATACATAGATAAATAAGTGTGTCTGTGTCCCAATTAAACTTTAATTTCAAAAACAGGTAGGGTGCCCGATTTGGCTCATGACCCCTGATTGGACTAGGTGGATGTACCTTCAGCAGAAATTGCTAATCAATCGCAGCCTCAAGTCTTTCTCAGAAGTCAGTATCAGTCCATCACAGTCAGGCGAAAACTATCTGGGGGTGGCTCTAGGATGAGTGAGTCTTAAGACCCTTTCACACTATACAAGGCAGCTGTAAAATGAGTAGATTTTCTGTCTCCTTTCCTTCATTTTGAGAATTTAGGCACATGTCTGTAACATTGAGGTAGATTAGCAGATTTTGTCTTAGTAAACTTATGGCATCAGTATCCTATTTGAATCTCCATGGTTGTCATTTTACTCCTGAGTTCATCCATGGATATCCTTGCCTCTGGTCTCTGCTTCTAAGGTGGGTCATGGAAACCTTTGTACTGGAAAGAGATACCGAATATATTCTTGGGTTTGTTTCTCTTTTATAGGATTTATTTGGAGTCAAAGAATTTCTTCCTCAGAGTGCATTTTTGAAGTGGTTTAGTACATATATTTGTCCCCATGTCATTCTGAAGGAGCTTTGTGGAAATCTCCCTTTAGTTCTGTGTGGATTTAATGAGAAAAATTTAAATATGGTATGTGTGTTTATAGTAAGACTCCTTTAAGCTTTCAGTACCTTTGTTTTGTCTGTGAATGTATTTGGATTAGATGATGTAGGTGAGGCAGGTACGACCTCATTAGAGCTTCAAAGGGGTTTTCATTAAAGAGACGGGAGAGTAATTTCAGGAGGTGCCTAGAATGCTCTTTGCTGTGGTCATCAGGCAGGCAGTTATCACCTTCCTATGTTGTATCTAAACAGAAATATTGAATGAGAAGTTTTGCCAAAATTTCTGATATTCTAGTGATTTGTTTCTTTTAAAAAATTACTGTGTGTTTAAATTTGAATGACTGTTTCCATATATATGCACATATGTGTGTATGTGCATGTGTATTTGTTTTATAATATGTAATCCTTTGGCCAGCAATATACAGGTGTTCCTAAATATATATATATTTTTGTAATGTTGTATTTTTGAAAACAGGTTTTAAAATTCTGGAGTGAAGGCTGCAGGGATTTTTAAAAATGTTATTCATTTTTCTTTTTTCTGCTGATAAAAGTAATATGAAATCTGTATATAAAATTTGGAAATCCAAAGAAGCATTAAGAAGAAAAATAAAACTACCTATAATCACAACACATTAGGCTGCATGATTATCATGTTGTTGCTTTTCATTTCCTTCCTATATCGTCTGTGTGTGTGTTGTACATATTTTGTATGACTTATTTATAGTCAAGAAATTTTTTCTGCGCATAATCTCTCATATCTTTGAGGTTACTACTCTGTAGTTTTTAATGTTTTAAAGGATAATATTTATGTATTATTGATGTCTCCTTTATGCTGTTTTCATTCATATTTCAATGTATTTATTTTGCAGTCTAGAGTGGCTGTGTATGCAGCACACTGTCCTGCTGGAACTTCTGTGCAAAACATGTTACACTGGGCTCAGGTAGGTATTCAAGGAGCAAAGTTGGGGGTTTGTGTAGCATCGTTGCTAGAATGGTCTGTGCATTCCATGCAGTACCTCTCTGCAAATGTTTTCCAAATAGAAGGACAATCTGCTTACAAGTATGAGCTGATTTCCTTCCCCAAAGTCCTGGATTCCTCATTGAGTTAGTCTGGCTTTTGCTGTCCTCTCTGGAGCATACTTCGCCATGCCGTGGGCTCACCAAGCAGTAATTATGTCGACTCATTTCTTTTCCTTTCTCTTCCCTTCTCTTCAATCTTCTGCTATTCACTGAGTCTTAAATTTATTATATTTCCATGTTGCTTGATAAAACATGATTTTAGAGTAGCTCTGGAGATAGAAGCTTCTATTTCAGTATTTACCTTGTAAGCATAATATGCCTGGAAGATCAGTAGATAGACAACTTAAGCCTATTATTATCAACCTATCACTTGTCACTCCCTTTGTTTGCTGAGCAGTGAGAATCTGTGATTTAAGAAATGTATTATCAGCTGCCCAATAGCTTCTTCTGCTTCATCAGATTGGGGAACATTTGCCATGTGATAGCACATTAGTGAACTCAGTGGCCTCAGAAATATCCGCCCCTGGGAACTGTGTTCTTACCATCTCCCTGGGACTTAGGAACCAGAAAGGGCCATTTGAGGCTTCAGCTCCTTATAATGAAGGTCGGCCACACTTCAGATGTCAGTAACTCAGTGACAGATTGCTGAGGTTTAGCTCAGGGGCACCTGCAATGGAAAGTAGTGTAGTACATGCTGCACAGCACACTTTCACCTTTTAAGCCTTTTAAGGTGTCTTGTTCCCTTCGAAAATCCTCATATTCACACATTCATTCCAGCTCCTGCTTTCCCTAGTCACATGTCTGTATATAGTCACTTATTTTCTTTCTAGACCTACCACCAAAATTCCCCTATCTTTTTTTTTTTTTTTTTTGTAGTTGGGGTATTTTCATTCTTCTTTTTTTTCCCTTATCTTTTTCCCTCTACGTTTTCTGAGCCTTTTCCCCTCTCTCCCCGAGAGGACATTTTACCAGAAAGGGTGAAATTCTCTCGCCTGAGCAGTTAGTGCACTCCTAAGGATGCATGGAGAGTGACTCAGCAGACTGAAGGTGCAGCTTGGGCTATGCTCTAGCTCTGTGGCCTTTGCAAGTGCCGGGTAGTCATGTCCTTGGAAAAGTACCCATGACCACCCGCTAGCCTATCTGGAGCCCTGCTCTTGTTCCAGCCCCTTTTATGTGGCAAGCTGATTTCCCCAGGACAGCTTTCTGGCCCACCTTTGACCATGTGACTTTAAGCTGTACTTACTTTGGAATTTCTTTCATAACTGTTTCCAAAGCCCAGACACGCTGTGTTATATAGACCAACAATATTGACCAGACTCAGACTCTGTATAAAGTTCCAATTGAGAGCTTTATTAGCTGTGTGGTGCCTGCCTCATCCTACGCAGAGGAGAGAGCAGCCCCGCATCTTGGGGGAAGTTTGCTTATATAGGCCTTTAGGTTCAGGGCAGGGGGCAATATCTCAGCAAGCAAGCACGTACAGAAGCAGATGTTTGCGGTTAATTAAGTGCTGGGTATTCTATCTGGGGATTCTATCGGGTCACAAGTGGTTGGAGAGTTCTTGTTATTTGCAAGGGTCTGGGTCAGGTTGGTCTTTTGGCAGGGGCTGACAAGATTTTCTACAGGAGGAGGCTCTGAGATAAGATTTTATAGTGGTCAAGCTTGTTACAGTAGCAAGATATATGCAGTTAGAGGGCTGTGGAATTTTCCTCTTGGGTGGGGGTGGTCACGGTCTCTTCTCCACATTCCCTATATCTCTTTTGGGAAGACTTAAACCCTTGAATTTGAGTGCTCTCCATTGTCCTGCATAAGTAATTAGTATGGGGTGTTCAGGATTAAGAACTCAATGGTTTGCACTCTCTCTCACATAAATCAAACTCAGCAATTGATTATGAGTGGGCTGCTGGTTAACAGCAATAATAGGAGGATTAAGGGACCCAAAAGGACAGTGATAACAGTTGTAAGCCATGGGGACTAATTAAATAAACTTTTATACCAATTTTTGGTGGCTGACTGAGCCTTTTCTCGTTCTTCTAATCATTTCTGGACTAAGTTTAAGGTTTTTTAAATGATGCCAGAGTCATTAGCATAAAAGCAACAAGTTTCTCTTAAAGCTAAACAGAGGCCTCCTTGTTTGAGGAATAAGTCCAGTCCCCGCCGGTTCTGGAGGACTAACTTGGCTAAGGAATCAAGTGCTTTTTCTAAATGTGAAATTTGATATTCAAGGTTCTTGAAGTCCTGAGTAACTAGGGCTGACAATTGGCTGACATTAGAGTGACTTTTCATGAGAGCTGCTGATCTTACCATGGTTGACCCAACAATTCTCAGCCCAATAGAAGAGGAACTAGGATTTGGGCCCTCTTGTACAGGTGGTGCTCAATACTCGATGTTTCAAGATACTCTCTCCCAGTTTCTCCAGAGAAGTAATGAAAGTATGCCTCAGTTTCCAACATTTTCCCCTTTTTGTTTTAGTTGAGGTGACCATGCCTGTTTTAGGTTGCCCTCCTCTGAGAGTCTTACCCATCATTGACTACTGGCCAAGCTCTTCGACTTGGGGATGTTAATGAAGTGCTTTTGCTAGCACCAGATTATTTGCATGTCCCACGGCTGTTAAGCTTTGCAATTTTCTTTGAAAACTCTGTCCAGCACAGGTGAAAATCATGAGCAACAGAACAAATATGATTAGCCCTATTCCTAAAGCTGGCAGGAAATGCTGTGATTTCCACCAATTGACTGGGTTAAATTTTGTAATATATGAAATCATATCTGAGAAAAATATTATTATTATTGGCTAACTGAATTTGATTTTGACACATTTCTAATATTTTTCTTTGTAATTCAATTATTTCCAGAGAGATATTACTTTTAAGGCCTAGCAAATGATTCTTAGTTTTTTTCTATTCTATATCGGATGAATTATAGGCAAGAAGAGTAATATAAAAGTTGCTTTCATTCCAATCACATTTCAATTCCCTTAACAAGTTTAAATTATACAATTGATTTCCAGTATGCAAAACAGGTGATTCTAAATCATTAACCCAATTATTTAACTGTTCATTAATGTGCTCTTGGCTATGCCACAAATCACTAGCATTTTTAGGCCAATCATGCACTTATTGTTGTTTATACTTTCATGTAAAGCTACCATAGTGGTAGCAGCAGCTATAATGATTCCAATTATTCTGAAAATGCTTATAATAAACAGTCCAATAAAGTGTTTAGTCCGTTTCAAGAATTCTTGTACCATATGTAGCAATAACTGACTTTCAGGAGATGACTATCAAATCTGCATCATTCTCACAGGTATCCAGATGCCTTTTCTTCTTCTGGCCATCACTATTGTTTCTCCATCCTGCAACATACTTTCTGGTAGACATGTATACAAGGCACCATTTTTATAAAACAATGAGTCATTCTTAATAGTTACCTTACCAGTTTTGAAAACAAATGGATCTCTAACACAGGCTTTAAAATGATATGTTTGATTAAGGGTTAAATACTGTGTTATTTTACTTATATTTCCCAACCATTTGTAAGTGGGGCATTTCCAAGAAATATCTTCCCCAAATTCTTTTGCAGTTTATGACTATGAGTAACATTAGCCCAAGGGGACAGTATCCATTTTCCTTTGTAATGTTAACAATTTCTGCCACAATAGCATAAAGAGAGGTCATGAAGGTCCAAAGTCCATAGGCAGACACAAGCTGCAAGTTCACAGTTCCGGGATTTGTAAAGTTAATGTGATGCATGACAGCAATTGGTAGAGGTTTCAATGAAGTATTTTAACTTCCAGCCATATTTCCACTTTTCCCCCTTTTTGTTTTTGTAAAGTAATGAATACAGTTTGGGTGGATTTTGTTGTATTACTCCCCAGAGGATTTGAATTGTGCATCTGGGGCTCATTCCTCTCAAGATCAGAAGGGATCTGATGTTACAGTCATTGGAGTAAGCATGAAGGAAGTTATGGGGGATGTTTGTGAGCTGTTGGCAAGTAACAGGCAGCCAGAACTGCTGGGCTAGGCACCACAAGGTTTGGTACTTACGATGTTTGTTTTTTCAGTGGAACCACTTTGCTTTTTCTCAGGTTTTAGTGGTAGGGCCCTGGATCTTCACAAAGGCATCTGTGTCAACAGTCCTAAAAGGGATGTTAGTGGGGTGGGCAGGGACATGACAGACAGTCACCTATTACTACTAGCAGGTATCCTGGATGTTTTTTCATAGATCTCAGGGTGATTTACAACAGTCCATCATTTCTGTCTTGCTTTTAGTATTTGCAATTCACCCCTGGATAGGGATGGCAGTCTTCAGAGTGACCAGACACTATTGGGTTAAATCTTTCACTTTTAGCAGGACCTCCTATGCCGCACACAATTGCTTTTTTATATTGTACTTTTGGCCTCTTTCCAGAATTGTGATTAAAACCCAAGGGGTATTTGTTTAGAATTTTGCCTTTGCCACAAACTCCACCCAGAGCAAATATTGGTGGTTGCTACATCTAATTCATAGGCTAAGTTAATGTCCACAATTTATTTTCCTTTTATTATTTAAAGCAGTTGCTGGAGGTTTTCCTACTTCCATGAAGGATTTTTTTCCCAATTAATACATACAGTGGTTTTAATATTTGAGCTAAATGAGGGATGAAAGATTTTTAGTATTTTAATAATATTATAAATTCTATTAACATGAGAAAATATTATACTTTATCAATTACAGCAGAAAGTATAGTTTTCTTTTACCCAACCAAACAACACTTAAGAATTTGATAGAGCAGCAGGGACTTTGCAGCCTGTTCTAATTGTGTGCTTAGTTCAGGCTCTTAAGATACTACTCTCTCTGATTTTTTTTTTTTTTTAATTTTGAAAAAATGATTACTGGTTAGTAATGTTATCAGTAGGGTTTTAGCCACAGAATTTTTCTACACAGCCAGATTTTTATTACCATGCCAGGAGAGATGGTTGGGCTAGCACATAGCCCCAAAAAGCACTGCAAAAGTCCATTGTTGGGTTTTTCACAGATAGAGGAGTGCAGGCTGGCTTGACTTGTCTAAGAAGACACTAAAGAAAGTCTTAGCAAGTTTTAAAACAAAGTGATAGTGACACAGCTGGACATTAACTTTTTGCAACAAACTAGCAATATTTGGACTGCTGCATATAACAGTGTTGTTATTTTAATTTATGATAAGAGGTTGTTTCTGTGATGCATGCTTTTTTATAATAATTAAAACCATAATTAACCACACTGTACTTCTGTTTAATATTATGCTGAAATATTGGTAAATTTATACACTCTTAAGTATTCATTTGAACCTTTTACTCATTCAACTTTAACTAACAGAGGATTAAAGAAAAAAAGCTGTTAATTTTATAATGCTTTTAAACACATTCCACTCAACTTATAACATATTAAATGAACTCAACTATTTAATTTTTCTTTCAAGGTCAAACAACAAATCTCTTGCAATTACTTTGAAATAAAAAGCTACTTTTCAGGATTTAATTTTGAGAAAGCAGGTTTGAACATTATGTTCCTTTAAAAGAGATAAGACCTTTTCTTCTTCAAACATTGAGGAAATGATGAGGTTAAAGCACAAGAAGCTATTTTGATGAAACGGACTTTCTTTGTATACTGATTATTCAGGAAACTTTTACCAAAACAGACGAATGACTTGAGAGATTTTGAGAAAGAACAAAATTTTTAACTTTGATACATAATATTTGATACTAAAGCTTTTAAAACTGTATAGATAGGCCCATCAAATTTTATTTAACTTTAATCATAAAAATTTCTTTTCCACAAACCTTCTACACTTTCAGTATTCATTCAAGTTTTGTCCCACACTCTACTGTTCCCAGTAATCAATCATTTTATCTCAGCACAAAATCCTCTTCCATTTCCTTAAAACTAAGAACACATTCCATACCTCCCACATACATAAGTTACCAGGCAAACTTCTTATAACATATAATTACCATCAACATTAAACTTTTCTTCACTTTAAACTTAGTAGCATGCAATACCGAAAACAGTTTCCCAGAAGCAAGTTGGCAGGGGAGGCTGGCTGCCGACAAGCCCTCCTGTTATAAAATTACCTTTTATTATTATTATCAATCCAGTTTTTGTTTAATAGTGACTTTGTGGAATTAGCCATTTAAATGCCTTAATTTAAATAATGCTTCATTCAACTTTTTATAATTATTTATAACCATGTAGCCTATAATTATATTACTTTAAGACAAATTTTACCTTCACAGAACACATTCTCTTAAAGTCACCACAATACTTTCTACAACTTGCTACATGCATTTAATTCCCAAGAGTTTATGAAAATTAGCCATCCTATATTAGGACAAAACACACTTTTTTGAAAAAATTTATTAAATTTTAGTTAGCATTCCCAGAAACATTTAACTTTTCTTAATAGTCATTTAAGTTTTACATCCTTCATTTTATTCTGTGAGGAAAAATAAACTATTTTAATTTAGGCAAGAACTATTTTATTAATGAAAAAACAGTAATTTTGTTAAGACAATTTTTGTCACTTGTTTTCTTTCTAGGCCTACCACCTTTTTTTTTTTCTTTTGGTAGTTGCGATATTTTCTTTCTTCTTTTTTATCCTTATCTTTTTCCCTCTACCTTTTCTGAGTCTTTTTCCCTCTCTACCATAGAGGACATTTTGCCAGAAAGGGTGAAATTCTGTCACCTCAGCAGTTAGTGCACTCCTAAGGATGCATGGAGAGTGACTCAACTGACTGAAGGCACAGCCTGGGCTATGCTCTAGCTCAGTGGCCTTGGCAAGTGCCCAATTCTCAGGTCCTTGGCAAAGTACCCATGACCACCCACTAGCCTATCATGAGCCCTGCTCTTTTTCCAGCCCCTTTTCTGTGGCAGCTGACTGGAGTCAGGTTGCAGGCTGAGTTCCCAAGCACAGCTCTCTTGCCCAGTCATGACCTTGTGACTTTAGGCTCTACTTATTTTGGAGTTTTTCATAACCATTTCCAAAGCCCAGACTCCCTGCAGAAGGCAGTCTTGCCCTTGACCCTTGTGCCTTCTGTGTCATCACTTTGTCAGGAAAATAGCTGCTTGACAGAGTGACTTCACAGGACCCTTTCCTTGATCCCGCCTCCTCTGGGCTGTTGGCCAGAGGCTGCCACCCCGCATGTCTGGGACTCCTTGGTCAGGCTGCTCCAGGAGGCAGCCCCAGTGCCTGCTGGGATCGGCTGCTGAAGGTGGGTGGGGCCTGGGTGTTGGCAGCTGAAAGCCCCAAGTCAGGTGTGGATTTTGGAGGTTCCGGTGGTATGAGTTGGGAGGTACCCTCAAAGGCCATTTTATTCACAGTACATTCAGAAGTTTGCTTTTTGCTTAATTAATTAAAATTCCATTTTTCATTTCCAAAACCTAGATCTTTACTTGTCTGTTAAATTTAGCTTACAAATATTATTCTCGTTAGAGCCTGACAAATTCCAAAGAGCCCCAGAGCTGAGACTCTTGTTTCTCTCTCTGGCCCACTTGCAAGCCCTGTCTGAAGCCCAGGTGCTCATTCCTGTGTGAAGGTTGGTTCTAGTACATCTTATTGTTGTTCAGAAATATTAGGGTGCTAGTAAAAATATGGATTCTTGGGCCCTCCTCAAGATCTGTTCAAAATCAGAATTCCTAGGGAGTGTATCCTTGGGATCTGCATTTTTAATAAGTGCCCCAGCTGACAATGTACTCCCTTGTTTGCAACCTAACTTTTAAAAAAAATTCTTGGTAAGATATTCCTTAAAACATTGTAAAAAGGAATTTAATATAAAGTTTGCACACATTTTAGAAAGTTTGTGAGTGCAAAGAAGAAAAACCACATGTGTGTGTACCACCCAAGGGTAGGCACTAGTAGTATTTTGGTATAATCTTACAATTGTTTGGTATAATCATTCCCATTACTAAAGTAGGATCATAGGACATGCACTTTCTGTAACATTCCTTCTTATTTAATAAAATAGCATTGTATTCGTTAGATACAGGCTGAGTTGCTGTATCAGAGACCCAAAAATACAGCCACTGAAGCAATTTCTTTCTTTCTCATAATACAGAGATCCGTGGTCTAGGCTGCTGGTGGAGGGGTGTGGGTGTGTGCTGCGAAGTCATGCAGGGACTAGTGTACTCCACCCTGTAGCTCTGCCACCCCTGGGTGCTGTCCTCCTCTGCCTGGGTGAAGCTGGGTCATCTCCATGTCTGTTCCAGCCCACAGGAAGTGGGGAGTGAGGAAGGGCTAGGGGCTTGATGTTTAGGAGGTAGCTCAGAAGTGAGCCAGATGGCCATGCCTAGTTGTGAGGGGGGCTGGGAGGTGTGCTTTCTACCTGGGTGGCCAGGTATTCAGTGAACGCCTGAGTGGTTCTAGTACTGAAAGCAGGAAGGCAAGAATGGACACTGGGGGTGAGAATGTCCAGGTCAAACTAAATTTCAAAAGTATTCCTAATGCAGAGGAAGTTTTCCATTGCATGCATTTTTTTCTCCCTGTCTTCCTCTTCTTTCTCCCTCACCCCCTTCTGCTCCTCACTACTCCCACCATCTCTTCCTCATTATAGTCTCTTTGCAATATCGAACTATCCTGGGAATATATTGTGTTATATTGATTTATAGATATGTCTTTATACATCACACAGTTTGTTTTTCTTAGGATACAGTTGAAGAAGGAGACTTAGTCAGACTGTTGAACTGTTTTTAAGACTTCAATACATATTGTATTATAAAGAAGAACTATTTACATTTTTATTAGCAATTGAGAGTTAATAACATTATAAATGTCACTTTAAAACTGTGTAACCTAATATTACAATTATTTCCACCTGGTCTTCAGCCATATGTTGTTACATAAGTGTAACCATAGTACCTATTGTGTTTCAATTTCTATTTCCCACTTAATATTATTAATAAATATTCTTTAGAAACAGTTTTCTGTTTCTGTCTTATATTTATATTTATTATTGTGGCATAGCATACTCTTTGGGTATATTGTTGTAACATAATGCAAATAACCAAATATCTATTAAAAACTTTAGCTTATTTTCGTGTTTTTGTTACTATAAACAAACTTTTCCATACTTCCCTCCTTCTGAGGTGCCTTTTCCAGTGAATAGTTTTTGAAGTACTAAGGTGACTCAGTACAAATTTCAAGCTTAGAAATTTAGCCTGAGTGATAGGCAAGTCTTGCCATTATATTCATACTCAACTTTATATAAATGCTGTAATACAGATTTGACCAAGTGGCAAATTCACATCTGAGTACAGCAGCAGAGCAGCTCACATTGAGATATTTTCACTGATGAGTGGACAGGGAACAGGTGTCCTAAGAGGTGCTGTAAATCCATATTTTGTTCTGATTGTTAAATGTGCCACATATATTTAATATCTGTCATTTGAAATGACAAAAGCAGATGCTAAAATTTTTCCTATAGCAATCCTCTGTGGTATCTAATGACACTACCTTTTATTATATCAAACAGTAGATTTGCATGCAATCAATAAGGACTGAAACTTCACACACATCAAAAGCATGGTTGGCTATCTCTTTGTACCAGTTAATGTGGCACCATCATGTGGTCAAAACTTACACATAGTTTCCAGTTCATTAGGAATGCCAGTTATGGATTTAATTCTAGACATATTTTTAACTTTGGGGTCTAGGGGAAGTATGGCTTTGCATTATTCCAAATTTTAAAAATAAGTGACTTTGGGAAGCAGACTTGGCCCAATGGATAGGGTGTCTGCCTACTACATGGGAGGTCTGTGCGTCAAACCCCAGGCCTCCTTGACCCGTGTGGAGCTGGCCCATGTGCAGTGCTGATGCGTGCAAGGAGTGTGGTGCCACACAGGTGTGTCCGCTGCATAGGGGAGCCCCACGTGCAAGGAGTGTGCCCCGTAAGGAGAGCCGCCCAGTGTGAAGGCAAGTGCAGCCTGTCCAGGAATGGCACCGTGCACACAGAGAGCTGACACAACAAGATGATGCAATGAAAAGAAACACACTTTCCTGGTGCCACTGATAAGGATAGGATCAGTCACAGAAGAACACACAGTGAATGGACACAGAGAGCAGACAACTGGAGGTGGGGCGGGGGAAGGGGAGAGAAAGAAATTAAAAAATAAAAAAGTGACTGTTAATAGTTTTATATTGGACTCTTGTAAATATGCATACGTTAAAATTGTAAATAAGATATTAACCCATGACTTTCATCTCCCTAACCAGGTGCAAGTTGTACTGACCTGCAGTACAATTTGGTGATTACACCGGCTCTGGTACACAAAAAAGAAAAAGTGTTAATTATTGACAAATAAAGAAAGAGCATTACTAGACAAGTTGGATGGGGATATAGAACACATGGTGGTTTTGTTTCAATAAATATTTTCTTTCCCAAGTAAAAGAGTTATTCTCAGAAAAAGTTTGATTCAAATTTAAGCAGAAAACATCATCTAAAGGTCATCCAATGGAAGCAAGTATTGGTCTAGTATAATTCAAACATATGTTTGTAGCTTTTCTGTGCCCTCTTATAGCTACTGTACAATTATACTATGAAAAATTGAGTCATGTGGTAAAGGAAAGTGAAAAAAAGTTATTTAATTTTAAATTACAGTTTGGAAATAAAGAGTAGTCTATATAAAGTAATTTCTGAGTCTGTGACTAAATCCAGCAACCTATGAGTTTATCTCAAACTTCTGTATCAGATAACTTTTCCCCAAACTGCCTTCTTTTCAGGCTATTAAATCCCAAAAGTTTCAAAACTTGGCTGGGGAAGCAGTGCCAAGAATTATTTCCATTAAAAAAGGTAAAGTCTTCAAAGTCTAAAGAATAAAATGGACCCTGAAAACTCATCAAGGAAGCCAGCCAGGGTACTAGGATTCTGATGGGGGTCATTACTATGGGAAGTATTTGGGAGAGTTAGACAGGAATGCGTTTGTGTTTCCTCATTCAATTCTAAACTAACACAAGCCCTGTGGTGGGTGTTGTGGGATGGGCCTCTCCTTCTTGCCCTGTCATGGGCACTAAATAATCTCCACTGTGACATGTCATTTCATCATACTACAGACACGGACTTAGCAGTCAGACCATCCTAGGGTTCTGACCTGCTGGCTCTGGGGCCTTGGTCACATTACATTGCCAAGGCCTCCTTTTCCACACACAGGTAAAAGCACCATTTTTGAGTGCTGAGTGTATGGCGCATTTCCCCTGCCTCCTGGACAATTGGTGTGATTATCTCTGATGTACAGATGAGGAACCTGATGTTTAGAGAATTTTTAC
Source organism: Dasypus novemcinctus (assembly GCF_030445035.2). Taxonomy (NCBI): domain Eukaryota; kingdom Metazoa; phylum Chordata; class Mammalia; order Cingulata; family Dasypodidae; genus Dasypus; species Dasypus novemcinctus. Next base: position 52,503,859 of record NC_080678.1, read on the forward strand.
AGCCCGCCTTCCATCCCTGAGGGAGAACATGGAAGGCTATGCCTGCAAAGCACCATCCCAAGTCCTTTGTTCCTCTAACTGCCATCTGGTAGGTGGGGAGAGCTGTGCCTCTCACAGGGGACATGGCCTCTGTCACGGTGCCCCATGTGGCATATGATAGCATCTCAATAACTAGCAGTCTTTATCCTTCACTGTGAGTTTGGTTTTTTGGTTGTTCTGGTAATGGTAATTGAAAAGGTAACCTGATAGTGATTTTCAAAAGTTATTCTCTTCTACTCACATCAAAGTGACTACATGTTTAATGAAGACTATTCTTTGTGATTTTGAAAATTAAAAAAAGAAACAAGTTCCCTGTTTCTTTTTTTAAATTGTAGAGTTACCCTCCCATTAACAACGTGAAAGACATGCTGGTGCCGACTGCAGTCTGGAACGGGGGACATGACGTGCTTGCAGACATCAATAATGTCAAAGTCTTACTGACCCTAATCACCCGCTTGGTGTACCACAAGATTATTCCTGAATGGGAGCATCTCGACTTTATCTGGGGCTTGGATGCCCCTTGGAGGTTGTATAATGAAATTATTCATATCATAAGGAAATATGAAAGCCAGACTTAAAAGATGTAGAGTTCTTTCCCAGGTCTTTTTTCTTTTTATATCCAAGGTAATTGTGAGACTTTGAAGATGCCCAATTTTCTCCAAAGAGGATGAGAAACTCACTAGCTATTTTTGTTTAAAATTACCAGCTGATTAAGGAATTAATGTCTCAACTATAGTGTTGTTTCTTTAAGTCTTTGTGAAAAGATACTTATAATCATTCTGTTTATCCTTCCAATATAAAATGCACTGTATTAGTTTTTTACTTCTGCCCAAGGCAAATTAACACATATTTGCCTTTTCAAACTGATATTCATTAATAAGTAACTTGAGAAATTCTCAATGTAAAAGTATCTAGCTTTCATCTCCTTGCTTTCCCATCTAAGGATTTGTATTTATGCACCTAAGTGATACTTTTTTCATGCTTATTCAGTAGGTACAGAGCTAAATCCAGTGAAATCCCAGCTGTGCCAGTTACAAATATCCCATGATGAATTTTATTTATCAAACTTATCTGCTATAGCTGTGAGTTAGTAAATGGATAAATGGCTCAGGCCAAGCAAAATAATTTGCTGAAATCTCTGAAAACTAATTGCACTAAATCCCATAGAGAGACTTTATCACTGGTTATCACCTGGTTTTCTTTTAAACAGCTGCTGTGTCTCAGTAATGATGTCATGGTGTAGAAAAACCCTGTCCTGCCCTTGATAACAGCGTCCAAGTTTAATTTTACACACACAAAACATGTGCCCATGAATGTTTTTACACCAAGACTCAGGGACTTGTCTTCTTTTTGTCATTTTCTGTGTGTTCATATTTCTACCCCTGAATTGCATCCCTATGTCAGGAAGCCCATATTCACATACTTTTCGTGCAATTTTTCCTTACAATACTCTCAGGTGAACAGAAGTTTTTGTGATAGTTACTTTAGCTTTCATAACAGTATTTAGTATTGGTTAATATATGGAAGCAGAATACTACTACTTTATAACATTTAAGTGTCTTATTTAAAGGTTTCAATAAAACTCAGTGAGCCTCAGGCCTGAAGAATTGTGTGTATGTGGTTTGTCCATGATTTAATCACCTTTTATTTTTCTGTTTTCCTTTGGCTGGACTTAAATCTTTCTTTCTCATCTTTCCCCAGTCCTTACTCATTATAAATCTTGCTGCTACTGCTCATGAACATCTGTTCCTCCCTTTTGGAGAGGAGACCGCAGTCTCAAGGGTAAGGAAGGTTAGAGATGTTTGGAAACACTAGCTTCGTAAGTTATCCTGTGGGCCCCACGTTAGTGAGACTGTGGGTGGAGACTTGGCAGCCCTCAAACTCTATGCAGGTAGCCCATGGGCTGCAGGCAGGACTGTGGATTTGAGGACTGTATGTCCAACTCCTCCTCCATTGTAGAGATGAGGCAACTGTAGTAGTCAGCTAAACGGGTGCTGATGCAAAATACCAGAAATCTGACAGCTTTTAAAAAGGGTATTTATTTGGGGTAGACACTTAGAGTTATGAGGCCCTAAAGAGTCCAACTCAAGATGCCATTAAGAGGTACTTTCTCCCCCAAAGTCTGTTGCCATCTGTAAATGTAATGTGGTGGATGATGTCTGCTAGGGTTGAGACTTCCTCTTGCCTCTTACAGCTCCATGGTCCCAGCTTCTTCCAATCTCAGCTGTAGGCTGTCCTAAGGCTCATCACTCTTCCTGTGACTCATTTCTTTCCAGGCTCAGCTGCTCTCTTTAGTCCACAAGGTCAGCTGTAGGCTATCAGGCTCATCTCACTTCCCAGGGCCATGTCTATGGAGCATTCTCTCTTCCTGCATATCTGCTTCTGTGTTCTCTTTCTCCATGTATTTCCTTCCATGTGAGAGTCTGTTTGTCCCGACCAAGGGGGTGGGGACTCGTTCATACATGCCCTGATGGTGTGGTCAAATAAAAGTCCTAATCTTGATTTAATAACAGAAAGTGAAACCTCTGAATGTAATACAATCTGATATTCCCAGAGTTACAGACAGTTTACAAACACCATCCAGTATTTATTTTTGGAATTTATAAGCAATACCAAACTGCCACAACAAGCAAGGTCAGGAGAGGTAGGTCCCCTGATAGGGCCCCTGGAAGATAGACTTGGAGCCCCAGTAAGATGTCTCCCACTAGGGTGAGAGTTTGAGGGAATGGGCTATATCTTACTCATCTCTGTCTACCCAGGATCTAACCCAGGGCCTGGAATATAGTGAGTCTCACTAGGTATATGTAGATAGACCAAATGTACAAAGAATGAGTGGACTTCTTCATGTAGCTAAGGAACATTAGGTGCTCAAGTAACAGCTGGAAAAGTGTAAGGAGTGAAGTGGTATCAGTGATTTTTGTTAGGCCCAGAGGAAGGAGTAAAATTGTACTAGAAGCAAAGGGTGTGCATCTGCAGGAGGGTGTTCCCCTCTCCCACTGGCCATATATCCCCAGCTCGCTCTTCTTTTTGCTTGAACCAAGACAAAGTGGTTTGGCCAGGCACATGCAGGTTCTTAGGGCTGGGGAGGAAGAGACAGTGAGTGGGTATCTTTTGTGGTCAGTAAAGCTCCCACACACCAGACCATAAGCTGAAGAATGAGTAGGTGCTGCTGTCCACTTACCTGTTTTGCTCTTTATCTCTTTTCCATACTTTTCTCTGGGGATTCCTTCAGTAGGTGGACCAGTCTAAAGGTGGGGATGTTGCACATGGGTTCTTACTAGTTGGTCCAGGTGGCACATTTGGCTTTTCTAGAGGCTGCTTACCTGTGTCACAGTTGCATAGTACATTTGTATCCTTATGACCCTGGCTTCCTTGGCCTAGTTAAGTGAACTTAATGACTGAGAGTGTGATGCAAGGGTGGATCTTTTGCCTAAAGAAGTCCTGGGACAGGTTGGTAGGGGCTCTGACTCTGTCTTCAACTCGCTTTGATGTGTATTCTGTTGAACAAAACTCGATGTTCCCCCACAGATCCTCAGAGCTAGGAAAGGACTAGTTATTCTGTCAACTTGGAATTTTTCTCTAAGACATGGGGAAAAGAAGAGACACCAAATGTCACAATTGAGAAGAAAAAGTCATTTTTCCTGTTGTCACAAGAGGGAAGGCTTGGTTCAGCTCGCAAACCTTCCCCAGCACCTGTGACTTCATTTCTTAGGGAGGCTTTCCTCAGGGAAGGAACTGGGTGCTTTAGGAGCCAGTTGGTAGTTTGATGACTGATATGGTCACCTGCGACAGTGGTCATGTCTATCTAGGGTTCTAATTCTTGTCTAATGGATAACATCTGAAAAAATTTCCCAAAGAATAGCTCTCTCCCAAATGTGACTTTTGAAAATAAAATTTTGCCTGGAAGGTGAACAAATGGTCAGCACCACAGGCTTGGATAGGTGGGTGGGGAATGAAGAAGGCATTAACTCAGACCTCAAACTTAAAGAAGTCCTAAAATTTAGATTGTTGAAATGATCTCCAAATAAGGTTATTTTGTGTTTGTGGAGATTAAAGGTGTTAATTTATTCAATGTAAGCATTTACAATATACTGTATTTTTAACTTTTGGAAATGTATTTTTTAATATATGGAGAGATTTTAAAAAATGAAAGTAACCCTGGTCTCTTGTGACTCCTGAAAGGAAGCATCAGGGAGTAATTATTCTGATTTTTAAAGAAGGCTTGTCAGACATTCATTCAGAGAATGTATTGTAATGTGCTAAGCTCTAGATTCCATGTTCCATTCCAAATTAAGCAAGTGAGACTCTTTCTCTACCAGATGGCTTCAGTAGTACTAAAATAATACTTCACTCTTTTACAGTGTGCTTTCAGAGTTTTGAAAGCCTTTTCCTAAGGCTGTGATCTTTGCAACACTATCTTTGGAGGTGAGATGAGTATACTTATCTCTGCTTGACAGCAGTGGTATGCATTTTATTTGGGGATGATTTTTTATGGTATAAATGTTTTAAAGAGGTTGGTAGTGGTTGCAACAATTTCAGCAGAAGCCTATCATAGATGGGTCAAAAATATAAAAGTGTTTAAACCAAATGTACCTCAGTACTTTAGGGGCAATAGGGGCATCAAGGAGTCTCTTAGGGGAGCTAACACCCCGTATTCTTCATCAGCATCCCCTGCTGCTTTTGAAAGGAATAAAGTTTGCCAAGTCCTTTGTAAAGTGCCAGCTAAATGCAGCTTCCAACCCCAAATTTCTGTGGAGATGTCATGGACCTGACCTGATTCTATTCTCTCTTTGACTGTTAATCTTGACTTTCCTGAGCTAAGTCTTCATCTTCAAAAGGAGGGATTTGATTTTGATCTTTGAGATGACCCCACTGTCTGTGAGACTTAAGTGTAACATATCATAATAAACATTACTCTCTGATATCCGGGCATCATTAGGTTTGACAGAGGCCAAAAGGGTCTCACCCTCTTTTTTTTGAAAGAAAAATAAATAAACCACAGAGGTCATTTTTTTAAAAAGAGTTCACATCGTTGGTAATGGGCTTTGCCAAATACTTTTTTTAAAAATGGAAGCGTGGCATCCAAAGTCTTTTGAGAATTGGTATTTTATGAATTTGAGATTGTATTAAATATGCACAGTCTTAATTACTGTATTGCACATGAGTGATTTGATCCTTGTAGATAGCTAGTAAAGAAAGGATTCCTGTCCTCCAATCCTGTCAGAAATTCTGTACTAAGATAAAAACAATATACAAGAAGTCATGATCAGCTGGAATATGTAAGAAATAATGTGACTGACACTCTATCAGATCAGAAGTGAGTAAACACTTCCTCCTGTGGGGAACCTCCCTGTAGGTGAATAGCTCCAACTGCATCAATTGGTGCTCCAGAAAAAAATACCTTGTATTTTCCAGGTTTGATTTAGAGCCAGCATCTTTTCTTTTCCTTCACTCTCTCCCCCACCCTGCTGTTTTTCCTGTCTGTGTCCATTTGCTGTGTGACTGTCTGTGTCTTTTTTTCTTTTTCTCTTCTCTTCTTGTTTTCTCCTCTAGGATTCACTGGGATTTGATCCTGGGGACCTCCACTGTGGAGAGAGTTTCCTGTCATTTGTACCACCTCAGTTCCTGGTTCTGTTGCCTCTCCCTTTGGCTCTCCCCTTTGTCTATCTTTTCATTCATGTGTGCCTCACAGCGAGTGCATTTGGCTCACCACGTGGACACTGGCTCACCACATGGCATGCCTTTTACCAGGAGGCCCCTGGGATCGACCTGGGTCCTCCCATGTGTTAGATGGAAGCACAATCACTTGAGCCACTTTCACTTCTGCCAGCATCTTTTAACATAATCTTTTTCACAATATCAATTGAGCCCATAAATATCTTTGAAGACTCATGGGCAAGACATAATGCTGGGTACAGTATGAGAAAGGCATAGAAGACACATCCAACAGCCATATGGTCCTTGACAAGGCCACTAAATCCTCTCAACTGGGAGAGAATGGCCTCTTCAACATATGGTGCCTGGAGAACTGGATATCCATATGTAAAAGAATGAAAAAGGATTACCAACTTACACCTTATACAAAAATCAACTCAAGATGGATCAAAGACTCAAATATAAGACCCAAGACCATAAAAACCTTGGAAAGCAAAGTAGAGAAGCATCTACAGGACCTTGTAATTGGAAATGGCGTCATGAACTTCACACTAAAAGCACAAGCAGCAAAAGAACAAATAGATAAATGGAACTTCCTCAAAATTAAAGGAGTTTGCACCTCAAAGGAGTTTGTCAGGAAAGTGAAAAGAGATCCTACACAATGTAAGAAAATATTTGGCAACCATATATCTGATAGGAGACGTATCTTGCATATATAAAGAACTCCTATATCTTGAAAATAAAAGGACAAACAGCCCATTTAAAAAATGGGGAGAAGATTTGAACAGACACTTCTCCAAAGATGATATTCAAATGGCTAAAAAACACATGAAAAAATGCTCAAAATCCCTAGCTATTAGGGAAATCCAAATCAAAACAACAATGAGATACCATCTTACTCCCATGAGACTGGCAGCTATCAAAAAATCAGAAGTCTACAATTGTTGGAGAGGATGTGGAGGAATGGGAACACTCATCCACTGCTGGTGAGAATGCAGAAGGATCCAACCATTCTGGAGGACAGTTTGGTGGTTTCTCAAAAAACTAGCTATAGATTTGCCATATGACAGAGCAATTCCACTGCTGGGTATATACACAGAAGATCTGAAAACAAGGAAAAAAACTGATATATGCACACCAATGTTCATAGCAGCACTATTCACTATTGCCAAAAGTTGGAATCAACCCAAATGCCCATCAACAGATGAATGGATAAATAAAATGTGGTATATACATACAATGGAATCCTACTCAGCTCTAAGAATAAATACAGTACAAACACGTGTGATAACATGATTAATCTTGAAAACCTTATGTTCAGTGAAGCAACCCAGGCATTAAAGGACAAATACTACATGACCTCTCTGATATGAAATAAGTAAACCACGCTATCTCAGAGAGCTAGAGACTGGATGATAAACTTTAAGATATTTGGAGGGTAGAGGATAGTTGTGAGCTGACAGCTACTTGGGTGAAATCTATGATAAGCTGGAGGTAAGTGTTTGTACAGGGAAGGGATAAAATGGGGGCATAGGGATAACTTTGGGTGGTGCTGCATGAGCTTTAGGAGCACTTGGGATGGGAGGATGAGTCAGATTGCCCAAGAAATTAGGGAGAGGGTGAGGGCAACATTTGATCATGGGAGATCTCTTTAGAGAATGTAATATGGAAGGTTGCCTGTTTGGGATGCTTAAGGCAGGGGCATCTGAAACAGGGCAAGCTTCTAGGGAGTGTGTGAGTGCTCATTTTGTCATGGTGGATTATATCATTGGGTGGAGACCCATACAATGAGAATGAAGGTATAACCACATCCTGGGAAGACTGATGTTCTCAAACAGAGGGAACTGTACCTCTTGAGAGAATCAGTGGCTCCCAATGGGTTAGGGCAGTCAAGTATGTCAAGCCCTCGAAATTTTTGCAAGTATCTCTGAATATGGTCCCTCAAGGAATGAAGATTGATTGTCATGGTGGGCCCTGAGGGGAGGGGGAAAGAGGTATTGGATACATGGAATCAGGGTAACTGTGGGGCAATGGAAGTGTTCCACAAGATCATGCCATGATGGATATAGGTCAGTTAATTTACACAAAAAATGTATAAAAGTCTATAGGCTAAAATGTAAACCATAATGTAAAACATAATATAACTAAAAATTTAGAAAATTGTATAGTCTAAAATATAAACCATAATGTAAACCCAAATGGAACCATGTTTGAAAGCTATCGTTTCAATATCTGTACATTAGCTGCAGCAAATATAATATGAACATGTAAAAAGATCACTGTTGGGGAAGAGACAAAGGATTTGATATTTGATATGTGGGGGTACCATATGTTGTATATGTGAATTACTGTGACCTAAAACTTATGTCAAGAGAAACTTAATAATCAGGAAAAAAAAAATGAAAGGAGGTAGACCCTGAGGAAGAAATGGAAGAAATTGCCTTGCCACTGTACAAACAGGGCAACACCTGTAGCAGTGATGAAAGGCAAAATGTCAAAAACAAAGCTTTTTCATTTTTTCATTTCTTTGATACCCCAATTTATTTTTCCTTTATTTAATTTTTCTAAATTTCTATGTATTCTATATCTAACCTTTAAACCCATCACTATATTCCATTTTTCTATTAATGGAACCTGGCAATATATTGGGCTTCCTTTTTGAAGAAGTTTTGGATTACAGAGATATTCAACTATGGCAGGGGAGGAGCACTTGTGTAGGGTGTCATTGGTAGAGGTCACATGGTTGGGAGGGAGTTCTCCAGAGCATGTATACAGGGTATATAGAAAGGTTTGGGTATTTTCATAGTGGTTTCAGTTGGAAACGACAGATGAGAGAGTGCTGAATTCCTGACCAGGGGAGCCCTCTTACATTCCCCAATGGAACAAAAACAATCCCTGAAGTGAAATGGCAAAGACCAATAAAGATGGATGGTCCAATGATGAGCCCTTGATACTGATGGGTCTGATTATGAGACTGTGTGCCTGAAATTTGAACTAGGCCTATAGCTGTGGTGTACCAAAGAGTTACCTCCTGAGAGCCTCCATATTGCTCAAATCTGTCCACTCTCTAAGTCAAACTCAGCATATAGATGCATTGTCTTCCCCCCAGCATTGGGACATGCCTTCCAGGGATGAGCCTTCCTGGCACCAAGGGATTACTACCAAGCACCACCTGATGATGTAAATACAAAAAGACCATGAACAAAGAGGTCAACTCCGACCGGCAGAATATCTCAGCCTACATGTAATATCAGGTGTTAAAAACTGCATTTTGACTTTGGGTAAAAAGGGGGAAATGGAAAGGACAATTGAGTTTATATGGCTTAGAGTCTCTAAAAAGGGAGGTCATCAGGGGTGATGCTTATGCATGCCTCAGCAGGGTACCAGAGACAGTCAAGGTAGATGGAAACCCAGGTGCTGGTTCTCCTGAGGGTTGCAGCAACCCACAGGCTCTATGGTCAAGGCAGATGGCTCTGGAGTTCAGGGCCATGTCAGTTGGCTGTACTTTGGATTTTGTGTTCCTGAGTGTGATGGAGTTGGACTCAGATATAACCTTTCTACACATGCCTCTTCTGTCACTTTCACCAGACCTGTGGTTGATATTTGGGTTGGTGTATACTCAGGAGACCTGAATCTCTGAACTGTCCATGTGACGGCCAGGCCCTGGTCCTCAGCAGACTTGCAGCTCCTACCCTCTGGTTTCTTGGACTTACCCTGGCTAGCTGACAGGGAGGTGAAGAGGGTCAACCACTACACCAGGGAACCAAGAGTGCCTACAGCTATAAGCAAGAGAATTGCATCCATCATCTATGTGGAATCTAAACCCCCTCTTGATGTAGAGGGGGACTGGACATAGCCATCCCAGGTCCACAAGAAGGAGGCATAGAGAATGAATTATAATGGACTTACTAGTGTTATGCTGGGGAACTATTGTGATTAGTAAGGGAAGAAATTGTAGTAGTAATGTGGAGAGGGTGGCCATGGTGGCTGCTGATGGTCAGGAGAGGGACGAAGAAATATGGTGTGGGGGCATTTTCAGGATTTGGAGTTATCCTAGGTGGTGCTACAGGGATGGATGTTGGACATTGTGTGTCCTGTCGTGGCCCACTGGGTGGACTGGGGAGAGTGTGGACTACAACGTGGACCACTGTCCATGTTCGGCAGGGTTCTCCAGAATGTATTCACAGGGTACAGTGGATGTGCCACAATGATGGAAGAGTTTGTTGATGTGGGAGGGGTGGCGTGGGGGGGGGGGATATATGGGAACCTCATATTTTTTGAATGTAACATTTGAAAGAAAATAAAGAAGAAAAAAGAAGAAGATACACATCCAGTGACCTAAACATCTAGTAAGATGTCAAATATAATTTGTGGAAATAAAAGCTGTTTAAAGATGCAAATTTGCCAATTCTAAAAACTGACATCAATTGAGTCAATACTAGATAGAAATTGATTTTATTTTGGTCGCCCTACATATTTTACCTACTTTTTCAGCAACCTCCATGATGTAGAGAGGATGACTGACAGATTTTAATGGATCCATTTCCCTGCAATGATAGTATTTGTATATGGGACACAAACTTCTCTCCTGGTGGTCTGCCTGTGCAGGGAAGGCTGAGAAGCTGGTTCAGTTCTTCAGCATCCTGCAAGGTAGGAGGTGAGAACCTGGAAAAAAGTTGAAGCCATGCCTTCTAGGTCTTGCTGCACAGAGGGCTTTATGTAATTAGCTCCTAGAGATTATCCTAACAGGCTTAGGGATAGAGGATGGAAGCCCAAAGAATGTAAAGAATGGTTTGGTTAGTGGTGGGGCTCATGGAGACAGTCCTGTCAGCAAACCTAAGATCTAAGCCCAAGTTATGCCTCTATCCACCCATGTAAAAAATCTGTAAGACATCAAAAGCATCCAAGCATGGAAACTGCAACCATAAGTAAAGGATGGCCTGTGCTGAAAGTCAATTTGTGGGTTGACCTAATTTCCTTTGAGGACAAATTAGATAATTTATGAGCAGAATTCCTTTGTAATCCTGAAAAATGAGTTCCCTAGTCCCTCTTTGCTACAAGACTGAGTCACACACAGCTCAAGGACTGGTCCATCTCTACAGGAAAAATAAATTCCTGGGTTACCACTTTTACAAGTGAAGTGGAAACAGTATATGAAGAATATAGCCTAGAAAGGACAGGTTGTCTAACTGGAAGAAAAGAAAGAGTTGGGAGGTCAGAGGCCTGAATTGCACCTGTATTTTTTACTACCATCTAGTTATCAGCATTAGAAAAATCCTTCCTCTTTCTTTTTTTGAATTGACTGTCAAGAAGCTCAGAGTTACTTCTGAACCATTTTCTCATCAGGCAAAGCAGAATATGATAATATTCCTGGTTCCTGGGGTTTAAGGAAAAAAAATGGGGCCACTGTAGTTCCAGAGACTACTGTCTCAGGACTGTGGGGAATTGGCATCTAAGGAATATCTGTGTATTCTACCAGTGGTGCCCACATACCAATTGAGAAGTTCTGATTCATGACTTGGCCTATGTGTGTGTTAATATGTATATATTTATGTACCCTACATATTATAACTTATGTTATGAACCCTATAATATGTTTCTAGGCCTATGTATCTTTGTTGTAATTATTATTTCCTCATAAAGTATGACTATTTCTTTTTACATAATATTGAGTTTAACTACAAATTTCCTCAGTTATTTTTATGTAAACTGTGGAGTACAAATTTAAATTATGTATCCTATTTTGTGTATTTACCAGGTGCCAGGCACTATAATTTCACTTTTGTAAACTCAGCGATAAGAATAATACCTACTCCTTGGCAGGGTGGGCAATCTAGCTCTCCAGAGGAGTAAATGAAATCGATTCAGGTAAAGCTCTTAGCTAGTGCCTGGCACCTAATAGGCAGACATTACCTGCTGGCTTTGCTATATTATTTTTCCCATTTAATGCTCACGGCAGCCTCATGAAATGGCTTCTACTGCTACTCCCATTTGGAGGGATAAGAAAACCAGAGGTTGGAAGGAGTGAAGAGCTGGCCACAACCACAAGATAGAAGAGGCAAAGCTGAGACTAGGAGTGGTCGCTGGCTCCAGAGTTTTTGTCCCAAGCCTCTATTCTCTAAACGTCCCCTGTGTCCCATGTCAGCCACGGGGTCAAACGCGGGGCTCATTTATGCTGATCCGGGCGTCTCCCATACTGACCTCGGTGTGCTCAGTGTCGGTTCAGATGACCCCAGCTCCAGGGCGTAAAAGAGAGAGAATGAGGGCGGTCCCGCAGCCGGTTCTCTGGGTCGAGGTTTTGGGGAAGGGGCTGGAGGGCACGGGGCAGGGTGGCGCCGCGAAGCCTGCCACGGGAAGGTCAGGGTAGCGCGACATCATCTGCTCCTTCACCAGCCTCCTGGGAAGCGTCAGGACCGCCCGCATCATTCTCTGGAGGAACAAAGTGGGCGGTTTACTGATTTCATTGCTTACACGCCAGCCTGAAATGCAGTGGCTTTTTACCCAGACCAGCACCGGCTCTGTGTGTTAAATCTAATTAAAATTTTTAAACTTATTTTATTTATTTATTTATTTTTATTTTTTTAACTTTCCGGGCCGCTGTGCCTTGGGATTCCCGCAGCTGCTCCTGTGCGCCCCGGGGGCGCGGCGGAGGGTGGACTCTCCGGCTGGGGCTGCGGGACCCATGGTGAGTCTGAGAGCCACGGGGACCACTGGAGATGCTGAGACGGATCAGCCGGTGGTCCTGTTCCATTTCCTGCACTGATTGCCCCACGGGTGGCCGGGGGACCCCGATCCTTCTGCGGAAGGCGAGTTTCGCAGCTCGTAGCTGCTTGGAGCTGCAATTAAGGCTGCGTAGAGCAGGAAAGATCCGAAATACAGAAGGTACGACGCTTTTAAAAGTTTTTTCTTGTTTCAAAATGCAGTCATGTTTGAGTCTTTATGAAAACACACTGGCAGTTACACGCACGCGTTTAAAAGTACAAGTAATTCTTTCTTGGTTACCAAAGGGGCACTTTCTGGGGGTGTTGGAAATAGTTTCTTGTAGTGGTGATGACACAGGTGAATTGAGTTATCAAAACTGAGGGTAAGGGAAGCGGATTTGGCTCAACTGATAGAGCTTCGTCCTCCCACATGGAAGGTCCAGGGTTCAAACCCAGGGCCTCCTGACCCCTGTGATGAGCTGGCCCACATGCAGTGCTGATGCACACAAGGAGTACTGTGCTACTGCAAGGGTGTCCCCACTTAGGGGAGCCCCAGGGCAAGGAGTGAGACCCATAAGGAGACACACACACACGGAAAAAAGCGCAGCCTGCCGGGAGTGGTGCTGCCCACACGGAGAGCTGACAGAGCAAGGTGACGCAACAAAAAGAGACGCAGATTCCCGGTGCCAGCTGACAAGAATGCACGTGGATACAGAAGAACACACAGGAAATGGACACAGAGAGCAGACAGCTGGGGGGGGGGGGGGGGAGGCGAGGATTTAAAAACAAAAAGAAAAACTGAGCGCAACCCTACACTGAAGATCAGTACATTGTATGCAAATTGTATATCAGTTGAAAACGACAGAAAATGTCAATTGCATGCATATGAAAAGATAGCTTGTATATGTAAAAGCCCATTCAGGCAGCTTTAGGGGTGTGTGTTTATAGCCCTGCTCATTTGTGGGGTTACCTCCTCATCCCAGCTCTGCGCAGCCAGGAAAGGGGGAGAAAACGCGGCTGACATCACTCGGGGCGGGGCCACATGTCCCCAAAAAAGCCGGCGAGACACGCGGGCAGCAGCAGCCTGCCCCGGCCCCACCATGAGCCACTGGAACAGCTCCGGCGCCCAGGTCCTCTGCGGCTCGGGTCAGCTGTTCCTGCAGCCCCTCTGGGACCGCTTGAGAAGCCGCGAGGCCTTCCCGCAGTCGCCCTTTTTCCCCGTCATCTTTTCCATCATCACCTACGTGGGCTTCTGCCTGCCGTTCGTGCTGCGGGATGCCGTGTGCCCCTGGGTGCCCGCGCTGCGGCGCTACAAGGTCCACCCTGACTTCTCGCCGTCGGTGGGGCAGCTGCTGCCTTGCCTGGGGCAGACGCTCTACCGGCATGCGGTGCTGAATTCAGTGGGTCTGCAATCCAGGATTTTTGTATTTTCAACTTTCATAATTAAGACATCATTCAAAATGCATATCTCTCTTTTAAAGAAAGGAGAGGAAATAATGAGTGAAATTTGGCCCCAGAACCCCGATTCCTCATCTGTTAAAGATGGTTCCAAGATGTTCTCATGGATTACTCTTGACTGTAATTATCTCTATTACAGAGCACACATGCGTCACACAGCACACAGTGCATCTGGCTGGTGCCTAATTGTTTTCATTTCAACATGTGAATGTAGCCTATTTTGTGGAAAGTTGGAAGTTAAGATAGAAGAGTGTAAATAAGGCCAGTTTGTAGCTCAGCTTATTCCTTATGATCCAAACGATCTTGTTTCAAGGTGAAGAAGTCCTTGTAAAATCCTGGTCTCCACAGTCTGCCATTGAGTCTCCTTAGAAATGTGTTTAGGCCCTACAGGTGGTTGTTGGAAGTCAGCCAGGCTGCCCAGCTGCTCTGCTGATTTCCTCACACCCCCCTGGATGTGCTCCCCTGGCTTCTGTGCTTGAGGTCACCTCCTCATCTGTTAGCACAGGACCATGCTGGTGCCTAAAGATTTCATGCACTGATGGTGTGAGAGGGAAATCCACAGACACAGGAAGTGAGCTCTGCGGGGACGGTGCTATTGTTGTAGAATTTGAGAGAGGTTAATTATTTGCCTATAGAAAGGCCAGGACTCAGGAATGATTTTGAGAAGGAAAAATGGTTTATTGACAGCTGGACAAGATGTTCAAGTTGCTTTTATACAGGGTGAGGAGACAAATGGTGCTTTTATCAAAGAAAACTACTTTCTTTGTTAGTTAAGTCTTTGCCTGAGTACCAGTTAGGTTTTGAATTAACATATTGCCTACATTTCAGGTGAGCTTTAATTAGCATCATGCCCACATTCTGTCTGGATGCAACCTTGAATACACATTTAGTCTTACATCCTTTCTGAACATTCAAAGTCCATATCACTTAACTGGATTTCTGGAAACTATGCACACTTGGATATAGAATTAGATGATTTTGAATTTATGCCCAGGCTATATTATATTTCCCATTCGAGGCCAAGTTCAAGTTCCCTTAAGTTTTTGCATCACCACCATCAGAGTTTCCCTGGACTGACTGGTATGTATAGAGTTTGCATTGCTAAATTGCCTCCTGGGACTGGAGTTGTTGCCATGGTCACCAAGAGCAGGACTGCAGCATCTTACCGTTCCACACCCACAAGTCAGGACAGACAGTTTAGGTTAAGGTTATCTCTGAAGAGACAAAGAGCCTTCAACCCATAACCCACATCATTTCCCCCCTTATGCCAAATTTTAACTTGCTAAGCTTTGGCATATTTATTGTTGGAGCTATGATGGGAATAGCTGTTTGTTGTTCTGATTGTTTATTTTATTTATCAATTTTCAGTGTAGCATCCAGGAGCCTGTTCTCAGAAGTTTAGAAGTTTTCACTCTGGACAGCAGAATCCTGGGGCAGGGGTCCCCCTGCAGTCATCCCGGGGCGACCAGCACCCATGTAGATCTACAGCCAGGCTCCAGATCCATCTATCAATCCTGTTTCACCCTTAAAGAGTTTACACCTTTAATCTTAAAGGGGTGCTGAAGGGAGATGATCTCTATTCTGTAACTGCTTCTGTTGGCCATGGGCTGTAGTTATTGCCTAACAAGGTGTAAAACTCTGTTTTATTTTAACTGGAGGAAGATGGATCTGGCTTTTTACATGAAGTTGGATGAAGTTTTCATATGGTTAATAAGATGTTTATTCTGAAAGAAACAAACATAATTAAAATTTTGGAATACCTGGTTTTAAAAGAGGACATTGGATTACAGAGGTAGGCAAGGTTAGGTGCCTATAAAGATGGCAGCCCTTTTTAAAAGCTGGTGGGAACAGTGTATATATATATATATTTTTTTCCCCTAAGTTATTTATTTTCAGAGAGAAATTGCAATAGATACTAAGATTTGTTTGAAGACACATTTCAAGCTGTTTAATGATTGACACTCATGTGCTCTGTCAGGTGTTCCTGGTGAACTGGCACCCTTTGGGCAATTGGTTTCATTCAGGATTAGTACACCAAGTCGGAAATTTTCTTAGTTTTTAGCTGTGGGAGTGATTAGAACTACAGAATAAAGGTTTTTTACATTTTGGGTTTAATTGTACAATTTCTGGTAATTTTGACTGTTTAATAGGAGATTCATTATTAGCAAGCAAGCCTCATTTTTGCTACACAGTAGAGTACAGTAGAATAGTAAGTTGACTAAGCCTGGCTGAAACTGCCACTTTATTCTATAGACATGTTTATTAACTGTTTAGAAAATGAATTTACCAGGAATTTAACATGTCTAATATACTTTTGCACTTGATCCAAAATAGAAAAGATAACATAATAAATATTAGGCATATATTTAGTACAGGATAAAAGTACAGCACAATATTAACTAATGTATTACTTAATACATAAGGATTCAGAGTTGCAATTAATAGTTTTAAGTTTCAGGTTTGTAATACTTTACATATTATCTCTCCATGGGAGCAGGCCATAATGCCAATTGTGTTTAAGTTTTACTTACAGTATCCTGGTATCATGGCTCCACGTAGCATGTTCTTCACACAGTGAGCAAGTCGCAGCATCATTGATCCTAGAGAGAGTTTCCAGTATTCTTCCGGCCTGGTGCATAGTGTTCTCTGGCATTATGGAACAGTGCCAGTCTGGAGGCGCTATCCATTGTACACTTGGCTATACCGAGTCATCATTGGCTTCTGCAGGTGTTTGAAACTGCAATGTACTTTCCATTGACCTCAGGAGCAGAACCAGAGGCTGATATAGCAAATATTCTAATTGAGGGGTCAATGACCAGCCTAGCCAATAGCTCACATGGAGAGGCAACCTGTAATGTATACAAGGCCTGGTTTGAATGCACAAGAGAGTTTGACAATGTTAAAGTTTATTCCTTGTTTTTATATATATTTTAAACAATGTAATATAACACATCCTATATCAATTGACTGTTTACTTATACAATTTTACCATGAAGATAATAGTAGGTATTTTATTTTAGTAATAGAGGGAAAAAACGATATTTCCTTGTTAATTTGAAAACAGAAGATTCCCAATAGAATCAAGATAACTTTTTATTACCACTTACTTAAATATGCACCTTGCAGTGGCCTTCAGACAGGTGTTATTATCATGAAGTTATTCTTTGCCACCAATACCAATCCGAGTTTTTAGTTAACAATGACTTCTAGAACTAGAACTATTTAAATATTTTCAGTTTGGAAGATGTTTTAGAAAATCTTTATAATTGACTACAACCACATTGACTAGTTACCTTATGTTTAAATAAACTTACTAAATTATAATTACTAACTAAAGAAATTTACTTTATTTAAGAGAACGTATCTACCATCTTTTTTCTTTAGCTTAATTTTATTAATGTGAACTTACAATTTTTATTACTCTAAAGATTTTTTACATATAATGTTAATTTAATTTATAAGTTAACTATGGGAGATTACACTCAAGCTAAATAAAATTGAAACCATTATAGTTTATGCAAGGAATGTTCTCTTTTTTCTTTACAGGAAGCTAAAACCTTTCTTTGTTGTTGTTTATGTTATGAAAATGAATAATTTTTAAAAGCATACTGACTACCAGGTTTCAAAACACATTACACAATTATCTAATTTGTTTAATCATAATCAAGGAAATATCTCTCCATAGTTTTTATGGGCTTTTTTTTTCACTTACTGGAATTTGTCCACAGAGCCACTAATTACCTTTACTTTTTGGCTGTTAAAAGGTTTAAACTGGGAAATTACAGAGCAAACTGCTTCTTAATTCCCCAGCCTAGTAGATAGGTTTAATCTGCCATACCTGTTTCTGCCCTCAAAGCTCTTGCAAAGAAGAGGGCCTTTCCCAATAGTTCCTATAATCAGATTTCTACATGATCTTTCCATCCTGTTTGGTCTAATTTGGAGTCCAGGAATATTATTCACATATATATCTGCATATTTAATTTTTAATAATTGAGTAGAGCTCTTTTAAGAATTTTCACTTATTTGATACTATCATCCTGATATATGAAGACATACACTGAGCAAATGGGCAGACACAAATAGTTAGACACAGAAACACAACTCATTGATGTTACTTATAATTTGCATTATTTTATATACTGTTTAGCTTAATTTGGGTTCCAGAAATATATATTATTTATATAACTGCATATTTAACCTCAACAATTTGAGCAAATAGGCAGACATGAATAGTTTGACTCAAAAACATAACTTTAGTTACTTAAAACTTCCATTTTTTAATAAAGTAGGTGTGACTGCAAAACATTTCAAAGACTCCTGAAACTTTTCTTAATTTGCACTATGACTGTGCAGCTTTGCACAAGCATTTTGTTTCTTTATTAATGGTTTGTAACCAAAATGTTCTCAGTGTTTTAGCACCATTTTCTTTTGTTTCAGAACTTTATATTTTACCTTGAATTTAACAGAATTTTGGATAAGCAACAAGATTAAATCTATGTATATTTACGGAGGCTATTTGAAGCCTCAGGGAGACAAACTGGTTTCTCTCATGAATTGCCACTCTTAGGAATGATGACAGTTAAGGCAGGAGACTTCCTCTTTTTCCCCCTAGTCCTTGGAGATAATAAAATTCCAGTGGTCGTTCAACCCTGAGGACTAAGAATTTCACCAGGCAGTGATTTAGTTCACACCTGGAATCATGAGAGAAAGCAGGGTTACTAATACCAGTAGGACAAGAGACAGGAATGTCCCAGCTCTTCCCTAGACTGTAGGGACAGAAGCTGTTATGAAATAACCATAGGCAAAGGCAAGGGGTGAGGCTAGACTTGAAGTAACTATAAACCAAGGTAAGGTTAGTTTAGAATTTACACTTAAAATAATAGTTTCAGGCTAAATTTACCCAGTTATTTTGTTGTAGCCCAACGATATTGATCACACTCAAACTCAGGATTGGAAGCTGATTAGAGAGCTTTTATTAGCCGTGCGGCAACTGTCTCTATGTGCGCAGAGGAGAGAGCAGCCCCGAGTCTAAGGGAAGAGGTGTTTTTATAGCGTTTTAGGAGAGGGGGTTTACTAGTAAGTGAGCAAGCAAGCAGGCACAGAAGTGGAACATTGCGGTTAGCGTATCTTACTTTTCTTTTTAAAAGCCCTTTCTTGTGAGCAGTCCCATGTTATTTATTGGTTCCTTTCTTGGGAGCAGCCCCATGTTATTTATTAATAGCTTTGTAGTTGCTTCCTTCCTTCTTATCGGGTGGGAAGCTTTTTTAAATTTTATCTGAAGGCACTAGCAATTCCTATTTCCTAATGTAGTACTATTCCTATTTTCCCGATGTGGCCCTACCCTTGCAATTTCAGTTATTATCTTTCCACTGTTTCATAATATAAATGCATCTATAAATGACCTTAACTCTAAGTTGCAGTTTTTATTAATTTTTTAATCGTAAGGTGAATTGGATACCTTTATTAATTAAGCTACAAGAATTTTATTAGTAACAATTTTGTGAAGTCCTGCCTTTCTTAGTAATGGAACAAATTCTCATCTGCAAGTTACACATTTACTTCACCAGCAAGAGAGTATTGTCATTTAAAGATTCAATTTAAACTACGTATTTACCTTTTTACCATGAATTCTTAGGTGCCAGCAACTGACAAAAGTCAAACATAGATTTCAAAGTGGCATTTCATTCCTTTTTTTACTTTTTCCTTGGCAGTCTCACAACCTTGAAGTTCCCAGCCAAACCATTGAAAAGGCTATCAAGTGATTAGAGGCCTGTTGTTTCAAGTGATGGCCTCCTTTCTTCAGACAAGTTTACAGTTTTAAAACATTTAAAAGTATTTCTACAGTCTTACAGAGAGAGAGATTCAGAAAAGTAAAGAACCTGGGCAGAATGCAAATGTATATCAACCTTGACACCCTAGGGAGGAAACTTTACTGCATTTATTTTGATTCTGCTTTTCATTCCCTTCAACTGCCCCCTTCCAGGCAGTTGGGTTCACAACAAACAAATAGGAATGTGGCTCATGAATAGAAGGTGTGGACTCACTGGAAAGGGGCAAGCCACTCCCCCCTTTCCAGCTTACTGTCAAAATGGGCAGACAGAACCTACTCAAATTTGGCACCCCTCCTGGGGACCAAGCCACCCTGACAGGAAAAGCCCCAACAAACCCGGGTGCATGGCATGGACACAGACAGCCTCCAAGCCCAGGCAAAGGGGCAGACCAGAGAGGGGGCAGCAGAGCATGCGCAAACATCCAGACTATACAAAACAAACATCCAGACTCCACAGTTTGCCCCATAATCAATTCACCCCCTTGACAATGGCAAGGGAGGGTTACAGCTCAATTAAATTCCACCACTTTGCATAACCACACAACTCCAAAACCAGCATTGAGCTGACACAGACAGAAACACAAAGGTCACTAATCTGACCCACAAGTTCTATATATATATTTTTCAGTATGGCTGCCCCTGTAGCCATCACAAACCTTAGAGAGAACACTTAACATTAACATCTGGTATAAAGACCATTCATTTGTAATTCAGCAGTATAACAAAAGATTCCAGCTAGACCTTTCTCACTGTTTAACTTTATACCCAGACCAAGCTGCACTAGAAAAGCCGGTCCATTTTCCTGTAACCAAGTTTTTAAAATCTAGACCAATTTCCAGCATGTTAGGACTTTAACCTATAAACAACCCTTCCTATTATAATCAAGCATCCACTCCTTCAGTGGATATAAGACCACAAGTACCAGATTCTAATGTGCAGTTAGACAAACCCAAAACACCAGGCTTTTCCCTGGTTTTCCTACTTTTTCCAGACCTAGAGTGAACGGCTTTCCCCAAACTTTCTGAGGCTCCTAGGGTTCTCTTGGGAGGTAACCAGCCTCCCTTCCTAGCAATTAAAGCTAGAGTTCTCCAGACTGTGCTCACCTGGGGTGTCTTAACTTCTTCCATGTTCAGAGTTCTTTTTTGTTCCCAGAATCTTTCTCTTCAGATCTTCCATTGCCCTCGATTTTTGTTGGGAAGACTCTGGTGGAGTCCACATCATTTCTGCATTAAATTTAATCCAGGGGCACCCAGATTTGGAGTTCACCCCAGTCCTCCCAGCTTCCTTGGGGAATTGGAAGGGGCAGAAAAATGCTATTGTCTCTGGCCTTCGTTTGCAATCCTGGGAGAGCCCCCCCCAAATGCTGTAGAATTTGAGAGAGGTTCAATTATTTGCGTATAGAAAGGACCGGACTCAGGAATGATTTTGAGAAGGAAAAATGGTTTATTGACAGCTGGCCGGAATCAGGAGCTTTCTGTTGCAAACCTGAGCCTTGAATGAGATTTTCAAGTTCCTTTTATACAGGGTGAGGAGACAAATGATGCTTTTATCGAAGAAAACTACTTTCTTTGTTAGTTAAGTCTTTGCCTGAGTACCAGTTAGGTGTTGAATTAACATATCACCCACATTTCAGGTGAGCTTGAATTAGCATCATGCCCACATTCTGTCTGGATGCAACCTTGAATACACATTTAGTCTTACATCCTTTCTGAACATTCAAAGTCCATATCACTTAACTGGATTTCTAGAAACTATGCACACTTGGATATAGAATTAGATGATTTTGAATTTATGCCCAGACTATATTATATTTCCCATTTGAGGCCAAGTTCAAGTTCCCTTAAGTTTTGGCATCACCACCATCAGAGTTTCCCTGGACTGACTGGAATATATATAGAGTTTGCATTGCTAAATTGCCTCCTGGAACTGGAGTTGTTGCCATGGTCACCAAGAGCAGGACTGCAGCCTCTTACCATTCCACACCCACAAGTCAGGACAGACTGTTTAGGTTAAGGTTATCTCTGAAGAAACAAAGAGCCTTCCACCCATAGTTCACATCACTATATTGGCGGCAGTATGTCAATATGAGCAGCATGCCCCCTGCAGAACCAAGAGGTGTGGAGTATATGGAAAGTGCAGCTATTAGTCATTTTGAACAGGTCCATTTTGAAACTGCCCTTTTAAGCTTGGATAATGAGGGTTTTTCACAGCTTATCTTCAGAGACTTTTTCAAAAATGTGTCATGCTGCCTCAGTGTAAAAGGGACTTTTGGTTTCGGGCAGATTGTCCACATGGACAGTATTTGTTTCTCAAAATCACTTCTTATCAGTCTGTAATGCTTTGATAGGGTGGGAGAGAGAGAGGAGAGGATGAACAAGTTTTCACATATTTGAAACCTAACAATAACAATCAGAACAACAAAATAATAATAATGAGGAAGTTAAGTGAGTTGTTTCATATTACAAAGTACTGGGTGTTGGAGACAGTTCCTGAATTTAGTTCTCATGGTGTCTTTTACACCTCTCTTATGATCATCACAGCAGTGAGAAAGATGCATGCCCTGCAACACTTGTTCCCTCCAAAGCCAAGGTCCCTCAAACACGGCAACCCCACAGCCCAACTGCTCTGATGTGACTGTCCCTGGATTTGCAGCCTCTGCCTGTTCTGTGGAGAAAGCCAGGGAAAGAAGAGCTCAGCCAGTCTAGGCAGGAGCTGGCCAAGCAGGAAGGCAGGTCTATGACTCCTTTATTCTGCATCCCTCACTGCAGGTTGATGAAGAGAAGAGGTGTTCAACATGTTAGATCGCCTAGGTGGGAATCTTAGTTCTAGTAAATAAGTAGCTGTATGACTTTGGGCAAGTTACTTAAACTTTGTGCCCCAGTTTCCTCATGTATAGAATGTGGATAATCAAAGAAACTATATGACAAGGTTATTGTGTACGTTTTTGAGTTACATTATATAAAATGCTAGATTGGTTGAAAATGTGGCTGTATTTGTCCTTGCTTGATTGTTGCTTCATGATGTGAGCACCAGCCTGCAGTTCAGACCTGTCCTCAATTTGGAATGCTCCCATATTGATGTGGGCTATGGGTGGGAGGCTCTTTGTCTCGTAAGAGATAATTTAAGCTGTCTTTGACTTGTGAGTGCAGGACGGTAAGAGACTGCAGTCCTGCGCTTGGTGACCACGGCAATGACTCCAGTCCAGGAGAAACAGTTTAGCAATGCAAACTCTATAAACTTTAAATATTCAGGGATAAACGCAAACCAAATGTGCTAAAAGCTTATCTAGAATGGATGAAGTCCATGCTAAAAGTTTACCTAGAATGTGGAAGATATATGCTAATTCAAACCTATTGAGCACTAAAACAAGGAATGATTTAGCCCTTACCCTGTATAAAAGGAACTTGAAAAATCTTGTTCAGGGTTCAGATTTGAAATGGAAAGCTCCTGAGTTCAGGTGGCCATCAATAAACCATTTATCCTTCTCAAAATCATTCTTGAGTCCTGACCTTTCTATATGCAAATAATTAAACCTCTCACAGCTGCTACAACAATATAACAAGTGTGATGGTTGATTTCATGAGTCAACTTAGATAGATAATGGTGTCCAATTATTTGGTCAAGCACTGGCCTGTTTGCTAATGTGAGGTGTTTTATAGATGGGATTTGCCTCTACAATCAGTTGATTGCTTCAACAATCTACAATGGAGATTGCCCTTAGCAATGTGAGTATTCAATTCAATTAGTTGGAGTCTTGAAAGTCAGAATTGACGTGTTCAGAGGTCAGAAGAGGAATTTCTGCATCAACATAAACACTAGCTCTTACTGGAATTTCCAGCCAGCCAATTCCCCTGGGGAATTCAAACTAAGGAATTCACTATCACCTGTATCAGAGTTTCCAGCCTGCAGCCTGTCCTACAGAGTTCAGACTTGCCAGCTTTCATGTTCGTGTGACGCAAGTCCTTATAATAAATCTTTTAAATATATATGTATACACACATATACATAGGAACACATGCATATATCCTCTTTGTTCTGTTTCTCTGGAAGACCTTAAATAATGAAGCGTGGAACCAAATAGAGTAGAATTTTTCATCCTGCTTTTTTTTTTTAATATATATTTTATTTTATTTTTTTAAAAATATTACATTCAAAACATATGAGGTCCCATTCAACCCCAGTGCCTCCACCCCCCACTCCCCCCACAGCAACATTCTCTCCCATCATCATGACACATCTATTGCACTTGGTAAGTACATCTCTGAGTATCGCTGCACCCCATAGTCAATGGTCCATATCGTAGCCCACACTCTCCCACGTTCCATCCAGTGGGCCCTGGGGGGATCTGCAATGTCCCTTAGTTGTCCGTGAAGCGCCACCCAGGACATCTCCACGTCCAGAAAACGCCTCCCCATCTCATCTCTTCCTCCCATTCCCCACACCCAGCAATCACCATGGCCACCCTTCCCACACCAATGCCACATTTTTTCTGTGGACACTGGATTGGTTGTGTCCATTGCACCTCTATGTCAAGTGGGGGCTTAGATTCCACATGGATACTGGATGCACTCCTCCTGCTTTCAGTTGTAGGCACTCTAAGCCCCATGGTGTGGTGGTTGACTTTCTTCAACTCCATGTTAGCTGAGTGGGGTAAGTCCAATAAATCAGAGTGTAGGAGCTGAAGTCTGTTGAGGCTCAGGGCCTGGCTATCCTATTGTCAGGCTAGAGATTCAAATCCCCTAAATATATCTTAAACCCCAGCACCAACTACAATTCCAGTAAAGTAGCATGAAAGTCTTGTGAAAAGAGATCCCATCTGAGTCCAGTTCCATCACGCAGAAACACCAGCTCCAAAGAAGGGCCATCTGATATGACAGTGAACCCCATCTGCTATGACCATAGAACCCATGGGTCTCTTTATCCCTCACAAGAACCAATACCTGGGGTTGTATCTACTTTATCTGTCATTGAGACTCTGCTCAGTTGTGCATAAGGGCAATCCTTTTGACAACCTCCAGACTCTTTTTTAGAGACTCGTAGCCATATAAACTCATTTCTCCTTTCCATTTCCCCCTTACATTAGTCAAACAGCATTTTGAAGTCATGTTATTATATGTAGACAGGGATATTCTGCTGATCCACATTGACCCTTTAATTCAAGGTCATTTTCTAGTTGCATCTTCAGCTGGTATTTGGTAGTGATCCCTCAGTGCCAGGGAGGCTCATCCCCGGGTGTCATGTCCCACGCTGGGGGGAATGCACTGCATCTACATGCTGAGTTTGGCTTCAAGAGTGGCCACATTAGAGTAATATGAAGGCTGTCAGGAGGAAACTCCCAGGCACAATGCTACTCTAGGCCTTGTTCTTATTGCAGGTGTATAGGCTCACAAGCATAGCCATTAGTATAAGGAGCCCACTGTTGGACCCTTATTCCTTCCTGGTTCTTACCGTTGCACCTGGGGGACAGCCGCTGCTCCCCTAGGGGCCAAGACAGAGCCCCCCCAGCCAGGAACCCAGTACCCCCCCTGAGCTGTTATTTTTTATTGTTTCCACTATGAGTATATCTAAACATTACCATGCACCCTGGACATATGCCCTGTGTAACTCCCTGTCAACCATATATAGCCTGTCAATAACATCCCATATCAGTATTCCTCCTCCACCATTGTTGAACCACTCTGTGATCCAAAACTTCCTGTAAAGTGAATCCCAATATAATGTCAGTTTCCCTTACTAGTAAAATGGAATATAGCGATGAGTTTAAAGGTTAGATCTAGAGTACATATTGATTTGGAAAAATTCCTACATCCTATCTTTTTCTTTTCTTTTTTTCTAATTATTGAGCTTCTCTTCACAAGAGTCTTAGATCACAGTAATTCATATATACAATATACAGTACTCCCACAGATCCACCATAAAACCTTTTCCCTTCCACAGCAATAATCTTTTAACTTATTCATATCATATTTCCTGAAACTGATGTACAGACTCCGAAACAATAGCTTTCAAACAAAGTGACATCTGTGCTTACAATGTGGCCCATACTTTAGGATATACAGTTTTCTAAATTTTTTAGTTATCCTATGTTTTACATTATGGTTTACATTATTAGTCTGTTGTCCCCTATATGTTCTTGGTGTACTATTACATGTTTTATATTCATCCTCGTGTACTCTCGTGAAACTCCTCTCTTGCCCCCACATTTACCTTGGTTCCATCCATTCCACATCCATTTTCCCCTCCCCTTGGGGCCCACAGTGACAGCCAATCTCCATTTCCTGAGAAGCCACGTCCAGAGATACTTGAAGCAGTGTTCACGGCCTGACTTTCTCAACTGCCCTAATGCCCTGGGAGCCACCCTTTCTCTTGAGAGATACAGTTCTCTCTATTTGATGGCATTAGTCCTCCCCAGGATGTGGGTCCACCCCAACTCTCACTTCTTGGGTCTCTACCCAATGGTACAACCCACCCTGGCAAAATGAGCCTTCAGCCATTCCCCAGGAGTCCGTCCCGCATCAGACCATCCCCTCTGAGCATCCTAAACAGGTAACCCTCCTAATTATATTTTGATATGATTTTCTCAGCATTTTACTCTCAATCAATACCTGACACTCTCCTATGTTCGTATGTTACCCCTCCCTTCTTTTGTAAGCATCTCATCTGCATTTCAAGGCCAAAGTTTTGGAAAGAGACAGAGTGCTGTGTTTGTCTGATTCTACTTCCTCAACTCTGAGCCATTTTCTACCCTTTCTTCCTCAAACTTTTCTTTCTTGCTCTTATACTATATCCCTACCAATGACATCTAATGATTCTTTTGTGGTTTACCACTCCTTGGCTTTTCTTTCTTTCACTTTTTTATTTTTTATATATATATTTGTTTTTTGCTGACTGTTCTTTTCTTGGAATATACTTCTTGCTTGGCTTTATTGAAGTTTTTCTAAACTGTTTTCCTTCCTAATTCTCCAGCCATTTCTTCTCCCTTGAATGGGTCATCTTTCTCCATAGCATGGAAGCAAGCCTCAAGGTGCTTCTCCTTTTTCTTCAAAAATATCTATAACACTGTATGTACTATGCAATATATGCAATGCATTTCCTTCTTACCATCTCCTAATGTACCTTGTAAATATCCTATTGCATTTGTATTGTAGCTCACAGACACACAAACAACACAAATAACATGTTTATGCACATACACCATATACATGAGCATATGTATGCTATATATAATATATACACACAAACTAAATGTATGCATACTATTATATGATCATGTACACTCATATGTGCTATATGTATATGTGTACATGTCATATATATGAATAAATAGTATACATAAGTATATAATATACACATATATGTACAATCCTATTACATAGAATAAATATGTACACATGGTATATATGCCCAACAGACTGTATTATACATATGTCTATATATAGGTGCATACTCTATTTATGTACACATATGCCATATATGTACACCCATAATAAATGTATTCACTCTGTCTTTCTATAAACCTCTTTCTCTCTTTATAAAAACATACAACATTACCTTTTCAGTCCTGTTTACCATTTATCTCCACCGTGAATAAAATGCCTAGTTCTTGATAAGTAATTGGTTCAGGGTTGCATGAATTCTGGAAGCACTAGAAACACTCCTTTCCCCTTATTCACATCTTTCTCATCCTGGCATTTTTCTTCTCCAACCTCCATCACTAGTCCATCCCAGCTTCCCATCAATGCCATGCTCACAACCAATGATCTCTGTGGGTAGAGGTGCTGAAACCTTCAGTCTCACTGTGCTGTGCACCGCCAGATGAGCAAACTCTCAGGTGTACACGCTTTAGGGCACACCCTAAAGATGGTGCACCGGCAGAGAGTGGAAGCGATCAAGAGTCACCCTCCTGCCTCCGTCTGTTTGCAGACTATCCAATTAAAAAATTACACACAAGCCACACTGCACTAGTGCCAATAGCTAACCAACACCCCACCATTCATTCTTTATACGCCACTGATGCTGCGCAATAAAGTAGATTCGTGTCTTGAACTGGTCTCCGGAGTGTGTTTATCTCTGTTGTCTTCACCCCAGCCGGTAACCGAGTTCAACAAGTGGTGCCCCAACAGGGGCCTGCTGCATCGATGCCTTGCATCCAAATCAGGTGAGTGACTCTCGCCATGGGTAATCTGCCTTCCTCCACACGGACCCACCAAGCTAAGGTGCTCCATGCTCTCCTGGCAAGCAGACACATAAAAGTGTCAGAAAAGGAGCTCAATCAATATTGGGATATTATTGTAAGATTTAATTCCTGGCTATCCACAGCATCTCTTTGGGATCTGCAAACATGGGAAAAGTTGCCGAAACGAGTGCGCTCCACTGAAGTCCATGAAGGGAAAACCTTTCCCCTGGGGCTAATTCCAGCCTCATGCTTGCTTAATGGGTGCACCCCCCAATGAACTGGATCACCTACCACCAGATATCATGGCGGTGGAGAATAGCCCCCTCCTGTATTCCTATCCCCCAGATGTTAAGGAGGAACCCCCACCTCTCTACCTGTCTCTACATCATTTTCAGGCTGATTTAAGAAACACTGCTTGTGGGGACTTCCCTGCTCCCCCTTCTCTCACTAAGCCAGTTTCTTCTTCTCAAGATCCTGCTTCCTCCTTAACAGAAATTTCCCCTCTTTCATCCCAGGAGAAAGAGAAAGTATCTCCTTTAAGTGAAACAAGTAATATAGAAAATCCCCCTTTACAAAATTTCCCTTTGCAAAAGCCCTTCATAGATCTTGCAGAAGGGCATCTCTCAGCAACCCCTGAAGCCATGGCAGTCTCACCACAAGACCACCCTCTAGATCTGGTAAAGCCAAGCCCTTGGCTTGCCTTCTACACTCAACTCTGTGACATCCATAACAAAAATCCTAATGTTGCTCCATGGCCGTAAATATATCCTGTCAACCCAAATCCCACTGCAACTAGACCCACCACATGGTACCCCCATGATCAGAAATATTTTAGCACACTCAGAAAGTCAGTACAAGAGGATGGACTTAATAGTCCCTATGCACAAATGCTACTAGAAAATATTAGAGTGGATTTAAATTGCCCCACAGATTGGAAAAATCTAGCAAGGGCTATATTGCCTACCGGAGACTATATACAATGGAAAGCCCTATATTATGATGAAGCTGAAATATTAGGAACAGGTAATACCACTAATAATGTGCAAATTCCCCCTGAGGCATTACAAGGGGAGGGGCAATATGCTTCCCTGGCTCCACAAGCCTCCGGACCCGTGCAATACTTTGACCAATGCCGCCTTTGTGCACAAAGGGCATTCCAACAAATAAACCCCCAAGGGAATCCAATACAAATGGCAAAACTAATCCAGGGAGCTAATGAGGGCTTTGCAGACTTTTATGGAAGGGTAAAAGAAGCAGTATAGAGAAAAGTAACTCATGCAGCTGCCGCAGAAGCTTTAATTTCAAACTTGTTATGGGAAGGTGCTAATGGTGAATGCCAGCAGGCAATAGCTCCCTTGCAAAATGGTACCCCAGAAGATTGGATTCTTGCTTGCTGGTACATAGGATCAGCTTCGGCTAATGTCTTAGCTGCAGCTTTAGCTCAGCATCTCAATATAGCAGTAATGTCAAAGTCTGGTCCATGCTTTAACTGTCAAGTTCTGGGGCATTTTGCCAAAGATTGCCCAGACAAAAAGTGGCTACATCAAAACCCCGCAAAGCGGCCTTCCACAAAATGTCCACATTGCAAAAAAGGGTTTCATTGGAAACAAGACTGTAGATCAAAAACTGATCTAATGGGCAAGCTCTTGCTGCCTTTAAACTCCCAGAGGGGCAACTTTCAGCCCTGTCGGTAAGAGAGGACAGCCATCCCGGAATTTATTGGACCGTTCCCATAACTCAAAACAAAGCATGGCTTACATTAAATATAAAAGGAAAAGAAATCACTGGACAACTTGACACCGGGGCAGACATCTCAGTTTTGAGTGCCAAAGATGTCAAACCTGAATGGCCCCTAGTCCTAGGACCCATCATACAAGGAGTACAAGGTTTAAAAACCTCTAAGCAAGTAAGCACTCCCATTAAATGGGAAGATCAAGATGACCATACTGGCACCTTCAGCCCGCTAGTTCTTCCTAACCTGCAAAACACCCTATGGGGACGCGACATACTGCCGCAACTGGGGACAGTATTAACCACAGATCACACCCCCAAAATCTAGAGCCCACTGCTCCACCCCTATTTAATATTAAAAAACCAAAGCCTATCCCTCTCAAATGGGATACGCAAAATCCTGTATGGGTGGATCAGTGGCCATTGCCTCAAGAAAAATTAATGCATTTAAAGCACCTTGTAGAACAGCAACTAGAGCAAAAGCACATAGAGCCTACCAACAGCCCACACAACTCTCCAGTATTTGTTATACAAAAAAAGACTACTGGCAAATGGCAGTTTCTGCATGATCTATGTGCCATTAATAATCATATAACAAAAATGGGCTCCCTGCAACCAGGGCTCCCGCATCCATCAGCCATTCATCAAGGAAGTTTTATCTTCATCATAGATATAAAAGGTTGTTTCTTTTCCATTCCTTTACACCCAAAAGATAGACCTTACTTTGCCTTCACAGTTCCTGCCATTAATAATGCATTACCAGCTCAGCGTTATCAATGGACAGTTTTACCACAAAGAATGAAAAACAGCCCCACTATTTGTCAATGTTATGTAGGGCATGCCACTCTTCCCTTACAACAGTACTGTCAAATCATCCATTATATGGATGATGTCCTTATAGCTCATACAAATAAAAACCATTCATTTGCATGTTTTAAATCCCTCCTAAATAATTTAGAACAATTAGGACTTCAAATTGCTCCTGAAAAAATTCAAACCGTACCTCCATTTAGTTTCTTAGGGTATCAAATATATGAAAAAATACAACCAATTGCTCCAACCGTTCATATTCCCACTACGTGTTCACTTGCCAAGCTGCAAAAGCTTTGTAGAGATATCAGTTGGCTTCGGCCACACCTATCTATCACATCTCGCCAGCTAAAGCCTCTCTTCAACCTCCTTGAGGGGAACAGTAACCCAACTGGTCTAAGAACTCTTACCCCCCACGCTACAGCATGCTGCGAGATTTCAAATCACAATTACAACATATGAAATTGGCTCAATGTAATCCCTCACTATCATTATCAGCCATTGTATTAGCCACTAGAGGAACACCAACTGGAGTCTTGTACCAAGAAGAGCCTTTATACTGGGTTCATCTATTGTACAGTTGTCTAGGCAAAGTAACATCGCACATCACAGTAATCTGTATGTTAGGCAAAAAATTACCAGCCACTGCAAAACGCCTATATGGCATAGAACCAGATTCCATTATTCTCCCTTTCACACAAGAACACATCAAACACCTCATTCAAAGCAATCTAGAAATGCAACTTCTATTACAAAATTTTATGGGGCAATTAGATAACCATCTCCCCAAACATAAACTTCTTGTTGGCCTTGACTTATTGCCATGTACAAATCGACCGTTCGCTATGTCATGTTCCAAACCTGTCCCAGAAGCTCCAATAATGTTCACAGATGCTAATAAAACACACAGTGTCACACTTTTAAAACAAAAAGGCCTACCTGACAAAATAAAAGTCCTCATGATGGCTCAGTACAGCATGGCGAGCTGTTCGCAATGTCTCACCTTTTTCCACAACCAAAACATTCCATTAAATATATTCACTGACAGTGCCTATGCAGCGCAAATCACACGCGTGTTGCCCCTTGCTGTCTTACATATTAAAAACACACCATTAGATAATATATTATGCTTCACACAAATGCTACTAGAAAATAGAAAATATCTGTGGTGCGTACAACATGTTTGAGCTCCCTGGACACCTTATGTGTGGTAATCAGCAAGCAGATGCCATTCTCATACTTGCTACACCCCTCATTGATCAAGCGCGCATACTACACTCTAAATTCCATATGCCAGCCCAATCACTCCACCGCCTATTCCCGTCCTTAACACAATAACAATGTAAACATCTAACGTGTACATGCAATACCTGCAGTCCCTTACCACCACTTGGACCGCTGCAGCCCCAAAGAGTAAATCCTCAAGGATTATGCCCCAATGCTATCTGGCAAGTAGATATCACACACATCCCATTTTTTGGTAAGCAAAAATATGTGCATGTAATAATAGATACATGTTCTCATTACACCTATGCCACCACTCTTGCGGGTGAACATGCACGACATGCCATTACTGCAATCCTACAAGCTATTTTACACATGGGTGTGCCATGGACCATTAAAACAGACAATGACCCTTGTTACACATCTTCTGCATTTCAACAATTTTGCACTCAATGGCATATCACACACACCATTGGCATCCCCTACAACCCAAAGGGCCAGGCCATTGTAGAGCACACCAACGCTACTCTCAAAAACCAAATTAAAAAACAAAAAGAGGAATATTCAGGAAAAATACCAACAATTAGCATACTCACTGAAGCTCTAATAACTATGAATTATTTTTCTTTAAGCTCTGTGGGTCTCTCCCAGGCTGCAATACATTGGGGAGGTTTGTGCACAGCCCCCACCCCTTTACTGTTAGTGCGCTGGAAAGACCCCCTATCCAGACCTATGGAAAGGACCTCATCCCCTCTTAACACAAGGGTGAGGGTTTGCTTGTGTTTTTCCAGAAAATGCAGAACAACCCATTTGGCTGCCCAGTAGACTTGTCCGACCCATCCCAGTCAATCAACGCCCCAACGGCCACTATAACAGCGCCTCATGCTCCAGCACCACCGATGGAATCATCAGCCATACGTGAAACCCGTAAAGAAATTGTGCGCCTCTCCATTGATGACCAATCCAGCAGAGGCGGCCCAATAAGATGACCACATTGACAGTGAGTTCAAGCGTCACTGGCACATCCTATTACCTGGGGAGACATTAAAACGCTCTGCCAACAAGCCCAAGAAATTGCTCCTAGCCCATGCTTGCCTGGCCAACTATTCCTGCTTATGTGCGCCATCATATCAACTAACTCAAGTCAAGCTCACGGGCAGCAAATTTGGACTGCAGTATGACATCCACCTCTTCTCATACCCATAGACACAGACGCTCCACAGTTTCCAGCTGCATTCACCACTGACTGCACCCTCAGCTTGTCATGTCTCAGTGAACCTATAATATCAAAAAAATGGAATGGTTCACTGAACAGCTCTTTAGAACATATCCTTAAGTTTACTGTGCAAAACAGAACCACCGAAAGAGATAAAGACTGGGTTCAACTTCTATCCATCTCTCTTGGGGACTTTGTACAAAATAAAAATAGTAAAAGAAGCTATAATGAATGAAATGGCTCTTTTATTGGTCTCACCAATCATTTTCCTGTCACCAATATGAACTGGACCAACCGCCGTTCCAGCACATCAAGGCCACTCAGCCTGCCTTGGGTACATTGCCCATACCAATTCCTCAAAATTCCTTCCACCAAAGTATCTGAGCTTCCTCCCTGGGCCAATTGCATCCCCATGAAACCTCCATATGGCAAACTTAGACCAACTCTCTGGGTCACAGTCCCAGACATAGAAAAAGACATGCTACCCTACTCGAGTCAGGACCCTCGACTAGTACTAAGAATGATTTTTGGATGATGGACACTTTGTGGCAAAAATGCCTGCATGGACTTGCATCCCTTCATCACTATAAACTCTACCTTAACCAACAGAACATGGAAAACATTAAATAAGGCATTGAATGGAACTTGGGAGGGAAATCTTGACATAATTAGCCATAAATACTCGTATTATACTATGCTAGTATGCTTCACCCTACCTTTTCTGTTTATTGTTAGCACCAATGAATCCTTTCAGTGCTGTAACTCCTCCAGCAACTGCGATATCACCAACTGCTGGAACAGCTCAGCCTTCCCCTATGCTATCCCCGTGCACATCCCCACATTACTGTGGGTGCCTATAAATGCTACTGACTGGGAAGGTCCCTTTAATATTATAACTCATAAACAAATCCACTCCAAAAGAGCTGTTGGCCTTGTCATCGCTGTAATTATGGCCATCATCACAAGCCTAGCCAGCATAGGCACAGGCATGGCAGCCTTCCTCCAAACCAATCACACTGCCACCACTCTAAACCAGCTAGCTGAAAAAAAGCCACCACATTTGACACACAGTCTCTCATTAATAATCATATCCACGGTGCCTTACTTAATCTCCATCAACAAATAGATCTCTTAGAAGAAGAAACATATATGCTCTGGCAGCTTACTCATACCCACTGAGACCAGCGGTTCCCATCCATATGTGTTACCCCAATTCCTGTTACTAAAGTTTTGCTTGCCCGGCAGCAACTCAAAACCCATCTACTTGGCCCCTGGAACCAACAATTCCTCAACCTCTCCCAATTATTAACATCCCAAATCTTATCTATTAACAACACCCAAGCCTCTGGAGTAGACACATCTTTACTAGCTGCAATGTTAGAATGCCTTTGATCCCTCCTATCACTTCCTAACCTTCTGATATGGCTTATAATAGGAATCTTTATGGTCATTATATGTGTTATCTATCAATGTATTAATAAAAAACTTCATGCTTTGTCCCAAAGAATGGAAGAACTAAAACTAGTACAATTGGCTCTAATAAATAACAGAGGGGAAAATGTGGGTAGAGCTGCTGAAACCTTCAGTCTTGCTGTGCTGTGCACTGCCAGATGAGCAAACTCTCAGGTGTACATGCTTTAGGGCACGCCCTAAAGATGGTGCACCAGCAGAGAGCGGAAGTGATCAAGAGCCACCCTCCTGCCTCCGTCTGTTAGCAGACTATCCAATTAAAAAATTACACACAAACCACACTGCGCTAGTGCCAATAGCTAACCGACACCCCACCATTCATTCTATATAAGCCACTGATGCTGCACAATAAAGTAGATTCATGTCTTGAACCGGTCTCCATAATGTGTTTATCTCCATTGTCCTCACCCCAGTGGGTAACCGAGTTCAACAGATCTCCATTCTAGAGAAGGTCACAGTGTACTGGGGAAGATGGTTGGGCAGGCACATGCCTCTAATCTAATCTGGTTTGTGCTATAATGGGTTATGAACAGGTTGTTAAGGCTCTACAAATTGCCACAAAATTATGATTACCCATAAAAGATAATGAGGTTGTCCCCAAAAAACTGTGGATGGGATGGTGGGGAGGAAATGATAAAGTCTTTTATTATAAAAGTAGCATATGCTCATAGAAACATTTCAAATAGTATGAAATAATATAAAGTAAAAAGTTAACTCCCCTCCACATTCATTTATTCCCACTCTTTTTCAAATACCCAATCAGAAGTATCTCTCTCTGTGTCTCTGTCTCAGTCTCCCTGTAGGTCAGTCTACACTTGCTATATCTATCTAAACATCTATCTATCATCTGTCTATCAATATTATCTATATTTCTTTTCAGTGAAGATGCAGTTAATGGTTTTTTAATGCTTAAGATAATAAAGTTGTTGTGAGCAGAAATCCTTTAGACCTTTGTACACAAGGGCAAAGGCATTTCCCCCTAGATATCTTTTGCTTATTTCCTTCTTTGTCTCTCCTGACATCACTCTCAGAACCAGAAGAAGAACCAGGTTCCCTGTCTCCCATGGCTTCCAGGGAAGGCTGGCTTGGTCGTGGAACTGCTGCACTTGAGTGGCCAGTTTAGCTTTGCTCCCGCAGCTGGCCAGTAGTGTTGGTTCCCCCCCTGAGGCCTCTCACAGCCTCCTCTCCCTGCCTCCCCCTGAAGCAATTGTCTTCTCAACTGGAGGGAATGTATCTGAAGGAAGAGGCCTTTGATATCTTCAAGCTCTTGCACTTGAGGGTTCTAATGCTCCTGTCTGGAATTTGTGGCTGGGTGTGAGTTGCCTGATGAACTGTTTCAGGGGAATCATCGAATCCCCTTCTGCTGTTCCACTGTGGAGTGGGTACAGGTTGGGGTAGTACCAAGGGGCTTTCGTGCTTCTTAAGACTGCTATGAAGACCCAGGAAGATGGATCATTAGGAAGCCAGTGGAGGAGTCTCCTGAGGTGACCATGTGGACCTCAGGCCTGCACGAGGGGAAGATGGTGCTACAGTGCCTGATTTCCCTCCCATCCCCAACCATCCCTGCCAGGACTATGCTTCCTCTCCAGCCTTGGGCTTCCTCCATGCAGCCCCATTGTCTCCAGCTCCATACTGGCTTGAGATCCCTGGGTTCCTCTCCTTTGCAAGCCCTGGCTCTTGCTTCACTGTCTAATCTTAGGAGCATTGGGGAGGCTCTGGGAGACCTAGTTCGAGGAGGCTGGCCCAGGGCAGCCCAGCTCCCAAAACTAGCAGAGCAGTAGCCAGAGGCAGAGGCTGCGTGTCAATCTGAAATCCCCAGGAGAGGGCTCTCTCCTCTGTGCTGAAGGAAAAGCGCCAAGCCAGGAGCTGCAATCTGGTAGCTAAGGGGAATTTGGCAGCAAAGGACTTTTGAAAGGAGATGCCTCTTTGAGTTAGACACCTACTTCTCTGATAGGTGGAGGAAAGGGAGTCATTCTTCCTCCAAAGGAGCTTTGCTCAGCTTCCAATCCAGCATTGCTGAGGGAAGATGGTTTGAGTGCAGTCCCTGTCACATTCAAAGATTCCTGGAATGCTAAGGTAATGATCCGGTGGCATTTCCCTTTTTACAAATGAGGAAATTGAGGCCCAGAGATGGGAGGTGACCTTTTCCCTGACATGCTGCTAGGCTAGAACTCAAAGGCCCCTTCTCCTCCTGCTCAGCCTTGCTGCTTCTCCCACCCAAGCCTCCTGCCCATTCAGAGCCCCTGGGGGCTGACATTTGCTGAAGATCAGAAATGTGGGGAATCAGACTTGGCCCAACTGATAGAACATCAGCCTACCATATGGGAGAGTCCAGGGTTTGATATCCAAGGCCTCCTGGTCTGTGTGTTGAGCTGGCCCATGAGCAGAGCTCCTGTGTGCAAGGAGTGCTGTGACACACAGGAGTGCAACCACATGGCGTTGCACCATGAGCAAGGAGTGCCTCCCACAAGGAGAACCACCATGTGATAAAAAGCGCAGCCCACCCAGGAGTGGTGCCTCACACACAGAGAGCTGACACAGCAAGATGACCTTACAAAAAAAAAAAGAGATGCAGTACCAGAAAAATGAGAATGTCATAAACCATAAATAAAGAAATAAGTATATCTTTTAGAGGAAAGAACTTGAGATACATAGAGTCACCAAAATATTAAATGTGGCTATAATTAAATTAATGGTTATGGGTGATTATTTTTCTATTCTGTGCCTTTGTAAATTTCTAAATCTTTTAGAATAAAGAAATAATACAGTTAGAATGAAAATCAAAGGTCATTAAAATATTTAGAAGGCTTAGGGTTTACAGGAAAGTCTCATGGGCTAATTGGCTTTTTAAAAAACAATGTTACCTCCTTGTTATGCAAATGTGGCCTCTCTCTGAGCCAAACTCAGGATATAAACTCACTGCCTCCTCCCCTAGGCCACCCCACTCCATGCAGGACATGACTCCTGGGCATGGGCCTCCCTGGCATTGAGGGATTATTACTGAGTGCCAATTAGTGATGTATTTGTAAGAAGACCTTGATCAAAAAGGGAAAAATATTAAATAGAAATTTTTTTAAAAAGATTTATTTATTTATTTATTTCTCTCCCCTTGCCCCCCACCCCGGTTGTCTGTTCTCTGTGTCCATTGGCTGCGTGTTCGTCTTTGTCTGCTTCTGTTGTTGTTAGTGGCACAGGAGTCTGTGTTTCTTTCTGCTGCGTCATCTTGTCGTGTCAGCTCTCCATGTGGGTGGTGCCATTCTTAGGCAGGCAGCACTTTCTTAAATGCTGGGTGGCTCTCCTTACAGGGTGCACTCCTTGCGCGTGGGGCTCCCCTATGCGGGCAACACCCCTGCATGCCACAGCACTCCTTGCGTGCTTCAGCACTGCATATGGGCCAGCTCCACACAGGTCAAGGAGAACCAGGATATGAACCAGGGACCTCTCATGTGGAGAACAGATGCACTAACCACTGGGCCAAGACCACTTCCCAGAAATGGGTTTTGTGGTGAAGAGATTTCAAAGTGAGTTGGTGTGTCATTCTAGAGGTTTAGCTCTAGAATCTCAGGAGATTCTCATTGACTGCCATAGTAAACTGTGCCTCAAGCAGGGGGTTCCTGAGGGCTCTAGAAACCTGTGGACAGTATAGGCAGGGCAGACAACCCCAGCAAATTGGCACCCCATCCATGGGCCTTACCATAGAATATGTGATAACTCCTATCTCCCCATATATCAGGGTAAGACTCCTTTATATGCTTCCTACACATGGTTCTGCGCTTTATTTGAACCTATAGTTAGCACTATACACATTAAATGTATGTTCCAGAGGCTTAAATCTTTGGTCTGTTCATATGCCAGTTGAGCCCTGAATCTCAGCAGAACTGCAACACTTAGTCTCCAGTTCATTGGACTCACCAGGAAAACTGACAAAAGGATGACGATGGACAATGCCCATCCCCAAAAGCAAAGTGTTATCTACAACTGCAAGCAAGACACTTCCATCCCTCTGCCCCATGGGACCTAAGCCCCCTCTCCCATGGAAGCAGAGTGGGCATCACCATCCAAAATCCTCAAGATTGAGGAATGAACAAATATAAGGAGGGAATGCAACTAGGGACCAAAGTAGGCATTATTATTCCAGTAATGGGAGAATTTGTAACCTTGATGTAAAGGCAGAAGACATCAAAGCTTCTGAAGAGAAGGAGAGGGAAGAATAGGTGTAACATGGGGCATTTGTGGGATATTGGAATTGTTCTGCACAATATTGCAATGATGGATACAGGCCATTAATCATTATGTCAAAACATATAAAACTGTGCAGTGTAAAGTGTAAACATAATGTAAAGTATAGATCATGGTAAGTAGCAAAGATTCTACATGTGTTCATCAGTTGAAACAAATGTACCACAATAATAAGAGATGTTAGTGGGTGAAAGTGTGGGAAGGAAAGGGGGTGGGGTATATGGGAATCCACTATATTTTTGATGTAACTTTTATATAATCTAAAATTTCTTTAAAAGTAATGAAAAACCCCAGCTTTATAGAGATTAATTTGCATAGAGTAAATGGCACAGGTATGAAGTGCAGAATTTGGTAAGTTTTGACGTGTGTATATATCCAAGAAATCATTACTTTAATCAAGAAAATGAAGATACTATGTCTCTATAATTTTCTTTGGTCCTTTTTTCATTAAAATTTTTTAATTGAAGTATATCATTCATACAGAAATGCGGTCACCCCTCAGGCTGAAGTGTGGTTTGCTGGCCTGGTGGGGGAGCAGCCGCGGCAGGCCAAGCCGCTGCCCCCATAATAGGGTGGCTGGTTGGATTCACCGCCACCCCTGAAGGGAGCTCGGCATGGGTACAGAGTGCCCTCGGGTCTCCCCTTCTCGGCAGCCATGCTTCCGTGGCCGCCCCTCCTCCCGGATGGTGCCACACGATGCCTGTGGGGCGGCACCCTTCTTCTTCTTTCTCCCTGCGCAGGCGCAGGGCGGAAAATTCCAGTCTGCCCTTTCCCCTCCCCGACAGCAGCAACAGCCAGGCATGGGCGGAAATTCCAGTCTGCCCTTTTCCCTCCCCCCGACAGCAGCAACAGCCAGGCATGGGCGGAAAAATCCAGTCTGCCCTTTTCCCTCCCCCCGACAGCAGCAACAGCCAGGCGTGGGCGGGAAACTCAAGTCTGCCCTCCACCCCAGCAACAGCAGCCACTAATCCCTAAACCCTACCCCTTCCCCCAGCAACAGCGACAGCCAATCCCTAACCACCACCCCTCCCCCATCCAGCACCTCCCACTGACCTTTCTCCGGCAACAAATCAGAGCAGGGTGTGGCTTTGACCAATCAGCCTTCCCCAGCCCCTATAAAACTGTTGCCTCTCCCTCAATAAAGTGGACTTGCGTGTTTACCTTGTCTCCGCGGTAGTTCTTCTGCCGTGTGCCCTCCAGTCCTCAGAGCCCCCGACAAGGGCCTGGTCTCCCTGGTCCCCAGTTCGTCGCCTGTTTCTCCGGCTTCGCTGGGCGACCCCATCAGCCGAACCGCGCAACCCCTGTGAGACCGACCCCTTGTCTGCTGCCGGACCGACCCCTCGTCCCAAGTGGGACCGATCCCTCATCCCAAGTGGGACCGACCCCTCGTCCTGAGCTGGACCGACCCCTCGTCTGCAGCCAGACCCCACCTCTACCGACTGAGCAAGCCGTCGCAGCTGGCGCCCAACGTGGGGCAAGGCAACCCCACCACAGCCTCACTCCATAACCTGGCGGCCCCCCCTCCCCTCCTCTCTTCTCACCGTGGGACTTCTCTCGTGCAACATTGCTGCTACCTGAGCCTTGGCTACCTCATATGATCCACAGCGGTCTGGGAGAATCGTTGGATGGCTTTCTCCTTCCATGTTGGGGGCTTATACCGACCCGCTATGATTAAGAGGAGCCTTGGATTTCTCGGGAGCGCGCGCTTGCACGTCTGAAGTAACCCTCCCACAGCCCTACGCCCTCCTCTCTTCTCACCCCTATCTTTTCGCTCTGCATTGCTGCTCCTGAACCTTGGTGACCTCATATGATCCACGGCGGTCTGGGAGAATCGCTGGATGGCTTTCTCCTTCCATGTCGGGGGCTTATACCGACCTGCTATGATTAAGAGGCACCAATAAAACTCTCAGGAGTGCGTGCCTGAGCACCCCCACCCCTGCCTTCACCTCTGCCTCCTCCCCTCCGTGCTTGCTCCCCTTTGCCTTGCTCCACTGCTCGTCGTTCCACCCTCCCCTCATCGGGGCCTTCTCTTGGCCCGCGACCACTGTCGGAGCCCTACCGGCTCCGACCCCTCGTCTCACCGCGCACCTCGGCTCCCATCGCTGCGCTCTCAAGGTAAGGGCCCCTTTTCTTATTGGCTCCAAAAGGCCATTAGCAACGGGTAACGTCCTATCTGCTAAGCAAGCCCCGCAAGTTCGGGCCCTTGCCGGTCTCCTAGACACTCACCGATGTAAGATCTCTTTGAAACAGCTCCAAGTATATTGGGTCCTTCTTCTCCCCTTTAATCCGTGGCTTACCACATGTCAGCTTTGGGACCCGGATACCTATACTCACCTTATAGATAGGGTCACTTCTGCTGTGGAGCAGGAAGGTAAAAGATTCCCTCCTGGCTTATTACTGGCACTTTTTACCATCCGCTCCTGCCTTCAAGGAGCCCCTACCATCGACTCCCCCCGGCCGAGCCACCGCCGCCGCCATGATTGTCAGGACGGCGACTTTAACAGGGACCCTGATTGGAATTCTGATACTGACTCTGATTCCGACTCTGAGTCGTTTGTTGAGTGCCTTAATAACGCGCTCGAAAATTGTCCCCCTAAACAGTGTAATCTAGCAGTGCCGAGCGCCGGTGAAGATGGCGAACTTCCGCCTTCTTCCTCGCTCGAAAAGGGGAGGCACTCTCAAGATGTCGGACTTCCGCCTTCCTCCTCGCTCATAAAGGGGAGGTCCCTTTGCCCCTCCCTCCCCCCGATGACTTCCTTCCTGGGTGGAAGGAAGCTCCCTCCCCACCATTTTGTAGCACCACTGGGGACGGCCCACAGCCATTTTGTAACACCGCATGGGCAATGGCTCCTCTCGCGCCCTCCGCACCAGCGGCCCCCCCTGGCTCCGCCTCCCCCTGGCATCCCCCTCTATCCGATCCGTGGCAAGCTGCCGCACGTGCGGCCCCCTCTAGCCTATTTTTGGACCCGTATTCCTCCCCCACCGGGGCACCTCTGCCTACCTCTCTGCCGCCTCCTACCACCTGCTTTCCCCTTAACGTAACTCCCACCCCTCAGTGCCCCTTTCCGTGGTACCCACATGATGCGGAAAGTGTTAAACAGCTCCGCAAGGCCGTTAAGGAGGACGGGTTAGGCAGCCCTTATGCTCAGCATTTGTTAGAGGAGATGTCCACCCTTCTGTGCATCCCCCTCGATTGGCTCCAACTGGCCCATGCCATCCTCACGCCTGGCCAGTTTATAAATTGGTGCGCCCATTTTCATGCCGAGGCTGAAAAGCAGGTTGCGGCCAACGTCGCAATGGGTGTTAATCACCCACCAGAAGCCTTCACCGGCACCGGTCAGTTTAGCCAGGCTGCGGCCTACTACCGTGCCCCGGCTGGCTTCTGGCTTCAGATTCGCGAGGTAGCCCTACGGGCCTTTCGCGCCTGCACTGCCAGTAGTGCTGACAAGTTCACTAAGCTCACACAGACCAAGGATGAGGACTTTTCTACCTACGTTTCCAGAGTCCTCCGGGTGTGTGAGCGCAGGGTCCACGATGAACAGGCTCAGCGCACCCTCGCCCGTGAAATTATCCTTGAAGGGGCCAGCCCCATTTGTCGACAGGCGATCGCTCCCGTGAGAGAAAAGTCGATAGACGATTGGGTAATTGCCTGTAACGGCCTTGACCAACAGGCTGCTTCTTTCGCCAAGGCTGTCACGACAGCCATGGCACTTAACTCCTCTTGTTTCAAATGTGGCGAGCCAGGACATTTCGCCCGTGAATGCCCGGCAGTCTCTGCACCGCCGTGCCCTCCTGTTCCTCCCCCCCCCACCGCCCCGACGGGGCCCTTCTACTTCCTGCCCCCGCTGCGGCCGGGGGTACCATTGGGCTCGCGACTGCCGTATGCAGCCTCCCCTGCAGCGGCAGCAGCCATCTTTAAACTCCAGGAGGGGCAGGCCTCAGCCCCACCCCAAAGAGGCTCCCCGTCCCAACCTTCCAAAGCCCTGATGTGGACAGTCCCCATCACGTCCACCAGGCCTACCATGAGGTTTAAGATTCACCACCGCTGGTATTCTGGGACCCTCGACTCAGGTGCAGAGGTCTCTTGTTTCCCTGCTCATTTTGCCGCCCAGTGGTCTGTTCAAGAAGGCCCTTCCATCCAAGGGGCCACTGGCTCCTCTACCTCCCTTCGTGCCAGTCACCCTATTGCCTGGGAGGATGGTGAGGGACGTGTGGGCACATTCCGGCCCCTCTTCCTTAGCACCCTTGATACTATACTTTGGGGGCGAGATGTCCTGGAGGAGTGCAGTGTTCAGTTAACCACTCAGCCCCCCCAATAGTTTGCGCCACTGCTCAATTAACACCTCCCACACCCACTCCTCTGTGGTGGGATACAGAGGAGCCTATTTGGGTGGAGCAGTGGCCCTTGCCATCATCCCACAAACTCCAAGCTCTTCGTGAGTTGGTTCAAGAGCAGCTTGAAGCTGGACATATAGAACCGTCCACAAGTCCCTACAATTCGCCCGTTTTTATCATTAAAAAGAAGGCCACTGGCAAATACCGCCTCCTACATGATTTGAGGGAGATTAATAAGCATATCCTCCCCATGGGAACTCCCCAACTGGGACTCCCTCACCCAGTGGCCATTCCTAAACACTTTTTTGTGGCCACTCTAGATATTAAGGACTGCTTTTTTTCCATTCCGCTTCACCAAAAGGACCGCCCGCGCTTTGCCTTTACCGTTCCTGTCCCCAACCACCGAGGGGCAGCCGATAGGTATCACTGGAAAGTCCTTCCACAAGGCATGCGCAATAGCCTGGCCATCTGCCAGCTGTATGTGAACGCGGCAGTCGCCCCCTTGCGAGATCTGGGCTACCTCATCCACTATATGGATGATGTCCTGGTCGTATGTGAGACCCATGAGAAGCTGCAGTATGTCCTCTCTCAACTTCGGCATAATCTGTCCGCCATTGGCTTAACAATCCAGAATGACAAGGTCAAATTTGAACCCCCCTTAACCTTCCTGGGGTTCCATATCTCCCAGCATGTAACCCCAATGGTTGTGCGACTAAATGTGCCAGACCGAGCCACCCTCACCGAGCTCCAGCAGCTCTGTGGGAATATCAATTGGGTCCGTCCCACTCTGTCCGTTACCACGGCACAGCTCCAGCCATTATTTGCTCTCTTACAAACCAGCCATAAACCCCCCTCTGCCATGTCTGCAAAGATAACCATTACACCAGAGGCTCGAGCCGCCATTGCCGCTGTAGATAAGGCCCTTAATAATTGCTGCCTCCAGTGGTTCAATCCCTAGCAGCCTCTCCAGGCATTGGTCCTCCCCACCAAGGGAACGCCCACCAGAGTTCTTTGGCAGGACGGGCCCCTCCTCTGGCTCCATCCTTCTAAAAGCAAGATGCAGAAGATCTGCCCCGCAGTAAGACTATGGATCGCTCTCGCAGCCAATTTAGTGCAGCTGTCCGTCCATACGTTTGAAACTCAGCCTGCTGTAATTGT
Source organism: Dasypus novemcinctus (assembly GCF_030445035.2). NCBI lineage: Eukaryota > Metazoa > Chordata > Mammalia > Cingulata > Dasypodidae > Dasypus > Dasypus novemcinctus. Next base: position 52,547,901 of record NC_080678.1, read on the forward strand.
TTGGCCGCTTAATGCGAAAGAAACCACCTCCCTCATTAGGGATAATGAGCAAATGCAAGTACTGTGTGAGGGATTTTCAGGCGATTTCGATTGCCATTTCCCTAGTCACCGCCTACTCCAAGGCGTGTCCCAACTCCCCTTCTGAAGTCCTTTTTTCCCCTTCCCATCTTCCTCCCCCTTTCCAAGGTCCGTCACTATTTTCACAGATGCGTCTAGAACTAAGTACTCCATGGTCGTGTACCTGGACGGAGTCGCAGAGCCGAAAGTCTTTACACATCTTAACCTACACTCCGTCCAGACGGGAGAGCTTTTGGCTATTGTAGAAGCGTTTCGCGCCTTCCCCTGTGAACCTGTTAACATCTTTACAGATAGCCTCTATTCTCTGCAAGTCTGCAGGGTCTTGGCATTAGCTACATTCTTCCCGACCTCCTCTCCTATTGATGAGGCACTGGATGCCCTTAAGACCCTTCTTGAAAAACGCATGGCACCCTGGTATATTGCTCATATCCGGAGCCACTCCGGGTTGCCTGGCCCCCTAGCGGCAGGCAACGACACCGCGGATCAGACGGTCTCCGCCCTTGCCCTTGATACGGTCGGAGATGCTATCAATCAGGCTAAGTCCTTACATTCAAGGTTTCACTTTTCTGCCGCCTCACTCCACCACCTTTTGCCTGAGTTGCCAATTGAGACTTGTAAGCACTTAGTGCGGACATGCAAAACCTGTGCCCCCTTCCTGCCTCTGGGGCCTCTGCAACCGCAGGGGGTGAATCCCCGTGGCCTTAGGCCTAATTCCAGGTGGCAGATGGATGTCACGCATGTCCCGTCCTTTGGACGCCTTAGGTTCTTGCATGTTATAATTGAACCTTCTCCCGCATGTGCTATGCAGTCCCCTTGTCTGGGGAGACTGCTAAGCACTGCATTAAGGCTCTTCGGCAAGGGATTCTCTTCATGGGAGTCCCCTGGGACCTAAAGACGGATAACGGCCCTGCTTATCGCAGTGAGTCCTTTGCGAGGTTCCTTCAGCTCTACCAAATCACCCACCATTTTGGTATCCCATATAACCCGCAAGGACAGGCCATTGTGGAGAGCTCCCATCGCCGTCTGAAACAACAAATTGAAAAACAGAGGGAAATCCTCCCTCACGCTCCTCCCGGAGACATCATCACCGCTGTCCTAATCCATCTAAATCTCATGACCTTTGATAAGGATGGTCTCTTGGCAGTCCATAGGCATTGGGGCCCCTCGTACCGCCCCACACAGGCCCCCCTGGTCCTTTGGAAGGACCCTCAAACAGGTCAGTGGCGTGGCCCATGCCCCCTCCTTACCCAGGGCCGAGGTTTCGCTTGTGTCTTCCCGCAGGATGCCGCTCAACCAATCTGGGTCCCCGGGAGATACGTCAAACCCGCCACCTCAGCAGTGGATGTCCCGCAGGGAATGGTGCCAGATGCGAGTGATCCAGCACCAACTGAGCCAGCTCACCCTCCACCCCGAGAGGCAACCATCCAACCCTGAAGTCCGTTCGCTGCTCGCACTCTACCATCAGTGCAGACGCTGCAACCCTCACCATGCTGCCGAGCCAATTAATATAGTCTCTCTCCTTCTCCTTATGCTCTCCCTCACCACCTCTGGCCAAGCTAACCCCTCTCACCAGCCCCACTAAACGGCCCGCAACCTGCTTTCCCCGGCCCGCGGCTTGCGGAGCTTCCTCCTGTCTCGACCTCACTCCTCTTCTCAGCCATCCAAAGCGTCCTTTCTCGTCCCCCGCCCCCCTCCTTTTTTTGCTTGAACCCCCATTGCGTTGCAGATTGGGCCGCCCCATGTCAGCCCGCCCCGTTAACATCGGCCTCTCTCACGCCCATGGAGACTTTGGCCTTCTTGTTATCCTCGCCTACGTCTCCACCACTCCCGACGCTGCCGCCACCACCGTCGCTGGTGCCCTGACGCAACTTGTCCTCACAGCTGCGATCCTCCAGACCATCACACAGTCTGCCTCTGCCGCTCTTCGCCGCCAAGAAGAGATCAACTACCTGTAACGCGCTGTCACCCTGGACTTTTAACAGCAGATGGATCTTATAGCCGCCGAGATCAATGAGAATTGGACATTGGCCACCCTTGCTTGCAACGGCAAGATACCGCCCCCAAATTGTACATTTATATCTCCGGCATACTCACCTCCCTCTTCAGCCCCGCTTCCCTCATTGCTTGCTGCCTCTTGGGCCTTGGCTACTTGTTGCTGCTGCCATCCTGGCCCTTATTTGAAAAGAAGGGGGAAATGCGGTCACCCCTCGGGCTGAAGTGTGGTTTGCTGGCCTGGCGGGGGAGCAGCCGCAGCAGGCCAAGCCGCTGCCCCCATAATAGGGTGGCTGGTCAGATTCACCACCACCCCTGAAGGGAGCTCAGCATGGGCACAGAGTGCCCTCAGGTCTCCCCTTCTCGGCAGCCATGCTTCCGTGGCCACCCCTCCTCCCGGATGGCACCACACGATGCCTGTGGGGCGGCACCCTTCTTCTTCTTTCTCCCTGCGCAGGCGCAGGGTGGAAAATTCCAGTCTGCCCTTTTCCCCTCCCCCGACAGCAGCAACAGCCAGCTGTGGGCGGAAAAATCCAGTCTGCCCTTTTCCCTCCCTCCCCCCGACAGCAGCAACAGCCAGGCGTGGGCGGGAAACTCAAGTCTGCCCTCCACCCCAGCAACAGCAGCCACTAATCCCTAAACCCTGCCCCTTCCCCCAGCAACAGTGACAGCCAATCCCTAATCACCACCCCTCCCCCATCCAGCACCTCCCACTGACCTTTTTCCGGCAACCAATCAGAGCAGGGTGTGGCTTCGACCAATCAGCCTTCCCCAGCCCCTATAAAACTGTTGCCTCTCCCTCAATAAAGTGGGCTTGCATGTTTACCTTGTCTCTCTGCGGTAGTTCTTCTGTTATGCGCCCTCCAGTCCTGAGAGCCCCCGACAAGGGCCTGGCCTCCCTGGTCCCCAGTTCGTCGCCTGCTTCTCCGGGCGACCCCTTTGTCGCCGGCTTCGCCGGGCGACCCCGTCAGCCGAACCGCACAACCCCTGTGAGACCGACCCCTCGTCTGCTGCCGGACCGACCCCTAGTCCCAAGCGGGACCGATCCCTCATCCCAAGCGGGACTGACCCCTCGTCCCAAGCTGGACCGACCCCTCGTCTGCAGCCAGACCCCGCCTCTACCGACCGAGCAAGCCGTCGCACAGAAATAGTAAATGTACATTAAAAGTTTGTGAAATTACAAAACAAACATGCATAGCTTCATACAGTTCTCCCATGCATAAACCCCCACCACCACCTTGCATTGTTGTGAAACTTTAATTACAAACTATGAAAGATCATTGTCAAGATATTACTAATAACTATAGTCCATATCATACATTTGGTATATTTTTCCCCCAGACCACCTGAGTATTAACACCCTATATTAGTATTAAATATTTTTTGTAGTTAATGAGAGAATGTTTTCATATTTGTTCTGTTAAGTACAGTCCATCTCCCACTCCCATAGAGTCCCTATGTTATACAGTCCCTTGCTTTGTACAGTCCAAAGTCTACATTTTGGGTCTCATTTTCATTACTGACTTGTGCTGTCATCACCTCATTTTTAGAATGTTTTCATTACATCAAAAGGAAAAATTCCATACTCCTTATACCTGCTATTGTAGTCCTTTAGAAATGGTATATTATCTTATTGTCATTGCTGCAAAAATATTACATTATTACTGTTAACTATTGTCCATAAGTTACATTAGTTGTAATTTTCCCACATATCATGATGTTCTTAAAACTTTGTAAAAGATAAACATTCCTGTATTTATACTATGAACCACACTCTTCATCCAGCACCCAAATCACTGTTATACAGTCCCAAGATTATTCTCAAGCTTCCTTTTGATTGACATTTATGTCTACAGACTACCCTTTAAGCCACAATCGCATTTGTAAATCATCAGTGTTAGTTATACTCTCACTATAATGTATTAACATCAACTCTATCCATTTCCACACTTTTACAATAAAGCTTATTAAAAATTCCACATACATTGAGCATCAGCTCCCATCCATAACCCACATTCTATCTCCTATAACCCATACTGTTGAGTTTACCTCCATGAGTTTACGCATCATATTTAGTTCATATTAGTGAGATCATATGATACTTGTTCTTTGGTGTCTGGCTTATTTCACTCAATGTAATGTCCTCAGGTTTCACCCATGCTCTTACATGTATACTGATTTCATTTCTTCTTAAAGCTGAATAGTATTCTGCAGTATGTATAGACTATATTTTGTTTATCCCTTCATTGGCTGATGGACATTCAGGCTGTTTCCATAGTTTAGGATTTGTGAATAATGCTGCTGTGAACATTGGTATTCTTTGTGCCCTTTTTAAATCATTCCCACCTCTTCCTGCATCACCTCTCCAAACCCAGGAAACCTCTGATCTACTTTCTGTCACTATACATTTGTATGGGTCATCTAGAATTCTATGTAAATGGAATCATATAGTATATATTTGGGTTGTTTCCCAGTTTGGGGTTATTATAAATCAAGTTGCTTTGGACACTTCTGTACTGGAAAGATATTTCCCATTTCTTTTGGATAGATACCTAGCAGTAGAATGCCTGGAACTTGTGTATATTTAACTTTTTAAGCAACTGTCAAACCATTTTCCAAAGTGGTTGCAAGCATTTCATTTTCTCCCAGCAGCATGTAAGAGTTCCAGGGTATTTTGCATCTCCATCAATATTGGTGAGTTTTTTTTTTTAAATTAACTATTCTACTATGCACATAGTTGCTTTTCAGTGTACAGGCATGCCTCCTTTTATTGTGCTTCACTTCATTGTGCTTTGCACATATTGTGTTTTTTTACACATTGAAGGTTTGTGGCAACCCTGCACTGAGCAAGTCTATGGGCACCATTTTTTCAATAGCATGTGCTCACTTTGGGTGTCTATGTCACATTTTGGTATTCCCTCAATATGTCAAAACTTTCATTATTATTACATCTCTTATGGTGACGTGTGGTCAGAGATACTCAATGCTACTGTTGTCATTGTTTTGGGATGACTTGAACCTCACCTGAAATAAGATGTCAAACTTCATTCATCCATGTTGCGTGTGCTCAGACGGCTGCACTGACCGGCCTTTCTCCCATCTCTCTCCATCTTCTCAGTCTCCCTATTCCCTGGCACAACAATATTGAAATTAGGCCAATTAATAACAGTACTCTGGTTTCTAAGTGTTCAAGTGAAAGCAAGAGTCAATTGATGTGGCAAACTTCATTTTAGGAAATTGCCACAGCCACTCAAGCCTTCAGCGACCACCACCCTGATCAATCAGCAGCCATCAATACCGAGGCAAGACCCTCCACCAGCAAAAAGATTACAACTTATTGAAGGCTCAGATGATGGTTAGCATTTTTTAGCAATAAAGCCTTTTGAAAGTAATGTCTATACATTGATTTTTAGATGTAATGCTATTGCACACTTAATAGACTACAGTAGAGTGTGAACATAACTTTTATAGGCAGTAGGAAACCAAAATAATTGCATAACTCACTTTATTGTGGTGGTCTGGAACTAAACCCACAATATTTCTGCAGTTCCCTATAGATTTAATTTGAAATTACATAATGCTAATGATATTAAGCTTATTGGACATCCACGTAACTTCCACCACTCCACCAAAGATGGCTCCCTCATCTGTTTGCTCTTTGTTTTATTTATTTATTTTGTTACTGTTTTTCCTTGTTACCCCCTGCGTTTTTTTATTCATTAGGAGGCACCAGGAACTGAACTCAGGACCTCCTTTGTGGGAGGTCAGTGCTCAACTGCTTGAGTCCCTGGTGCAATGAAGGCAGCTTGAGCCTCCACAGCTTACAGCACCACTTACATGCTTGGCTCCTACTGCACAATTAACAAAGGAGAAAGGACAAAAAGCCCTAAACTAAAGAGAAAAGCTGCACCCAGAAAAAATACTCTAGTAAGCCAGATGCAAAGACACCAAAAAAAAATTACAATCCACACTAAGAAACAGGAAGCTATGGCCCAGTTAAAGAAACAAGATAAGCCTCCCATGACATAAATGAGTTGAGACAACTAATAATAGATGTTCAAACAAATCTCTTAATAAATTCAATGAGATGGCTACAGACATTAAGGATATTAAGAAGACATTGGATGAGCACAAAGAAGAATTAGAAATCATACATAGAAAAGTAGCAGATCTTATGGGAATGAGAACTATAATAAATGAAATAAAAGAAAACATTGGAATCATATAATAGCAGATTTGAGGAGGCAGAGGAAAGGATTTCTACAAGTGAACTTGAAGAAATGGCCTCTGAAAGTGAACACACAAAAGAACAGATGAACAAAAGAATGGAAAAAATTGAACAAGGTCTCAGGGAACTAAATGACAGCAAAAGGCATGCAAACATATGTGTCATGGGTGTCCCAGAAGGATAAGAGAAGGGAAAAGGGGAAGAAGCAATATTTGAAGAAATAATGGTAGAAAATGTCCCAACCCTGTTGAAGGACATAGATAGCCCTGTCTAAGAAGCACAACATACTCCCATCCAAAAAAATCCAAAAAGACCAACTCCAAGATACATACTCATCAGAATTTCAAATGCCAAAGAGAAAGAGAGAATTCTGAGAGCAGCAAGAGAAAAACAATGCATAACATATAACAGATATCCAATAAGATTAAGTGCTGATTTCTCACCAGAAACCATGGAGGCAAGAAGACAGTGGACTGATATATTTAAGATTCTACAAGAGAAAACCTTCCAGACAAGAATCTTAGAGCAGGACTTCCATCAGCCTAATGCCTCCTCATCACTTGCTTTGGGTGTCAGGCATCTACTCAGCTCAAAATGGACCCCGACTGCTCTTGCAACACTGGTAACTGCTGCCCCTGTACCGGCTCCTGCAAATGCAAAGAATGAAAATGCACCTCCTGCAATAAGAGCTGCTGCTCCTGCTGCCCTATAGGCTGTGCCAAGTGTGCCCAGGGTTGCATCTGCAAAGGCGCCTCAGACAAGTGCAGCTGCTGTGCCTGTAGTTGGAGATTCCTGTTCCCAGTTGTAAATAAAGCAGTGTGTACAAATCTGGATTTTAATTTTTTCATGCAGCCGTGATGCATTTACCACATTCCTTTTTCAATGAGATATATGAATTACAATAAAAATTGTTGAATTAAAAAAAAAAGAATCATATCTAGCAAGGCTGTCTTTCTAAAATGGGGACAAAATTAGAATAATACAGATAAACAGAAACTGAGAGAATGTCTAAGCAAGACACCAGATTTTCAGGAAATACTAAAGGGTATGGTAGAGAGTGGAAAGAAAAGACAGGAGCGAGAGGTCTGGGAGAGAGTCTAGAAATGAAGATTATATCACTATAAGTAAATAAAAGTGTCAAAAGTGTGGTGAAAATAAAATATGACAGATAAAACTGAATAGTCAGGAATAAACTTAACCAATGTTGTAAAGCACTTGTATTCAGAAAACTGCAACTAAATGATAGAACAAATCAAAAAAGCCCTAAAGAACTGGAAGAACATTCCATGCTCAGGGATTAAAGACCAACTATCATTAAGATGTCAATTGTACTCAAACTGATATACAGATTTCATGCAATCCTGATAAAAATTCCACCAGCATTAAAGAAAAAATTGAAAATACTATCATTAAATTTATTTGGAAGGGTAAGGAGTCCTGAATAGCCAGAAACATCATCAAGAGGAAAAGTGAACCTGCATCTCCAGACTTTAATCATAATACCTACCTATTGTGGTAAAAAACAGCATGGTACTGGCCTAAAGACAGACATGATAGACTAATGGAACCAAATTAATGCTTCAGAAACAGACCCTTACAAGTATGGTCAAGTGATTTTTGACTAGTTGGTCAAACTCACACAGCTCAGGCAGAACAATCCATTCAACAAATGGTGGTGAAAGAATTGGATATCTATCACTGTAAAAAGGAGAGGACCCTATCGCATACCTTATCCAAAAATTAACTCAAAATGGATTTAAAAAAACTAAAAATAAAAGCAAGAACCATAAAATTTCTAGAAGAAATTATTGGAAAATATCTTCAAGACCTGGTGGTAGGTGGTGGATTCTAAAAGGAGGAGGACTAAATGGACTACTGATTTTTAATATATGTAGAAGTTTTAAGTAGCTTTACTGTAAAAGTGTGGAAATGTATAGAGTGCATGGTAACACAGTGAGTGACAGTTAGTTTATAAATGGGGATATGACTGAAAATGGTAGTCTAGTTATGTAAATGCCAATTGACAGAATGCTAGAGAATAATCTAGGAACTGGATAGCACAGTGAACCGAGAGGTAGATGAGAATCGTGGTTGATGGTGCAGATGCAAGAGTGTCCTTTGTTAGCTAAAGCAAATGTATATCACTATGGTAGGGTGTTGGGAGTATAAAGGGGCATGGGAAAAGTATAGCCGGAGTGACCTATGGACTGGTTAGTACTAATAATATAATATTCTTGCATCTATGCTAAAGATGTGCTGTGTTGTTACTGAGGCAGTATGGAAAATGTGAGCCAAATGTACACTATGGACATGGTAACAATCAGATGATATTATTTTATCTGTAGCCAATGACATACTGCATTGTGGTGTATTGATGGAGGGGTGTTGTTTGGGAATTCTGCACATGTCCATGATTGATTTATAGGTTTCCAACTTCTGTTATAAAAAATATATTTAAAAAATAATAATAGGGTGGGTAAGGGGAAAAACACACCAAATGTAAGATAAGGACTATGATTAGCAGTAAAATTTTGACAATATTCTTTCATAATTTGTAACAACATCTCATGATGTTTTGAGGGTTGGTGGAGGGTTGATGTATGGGACCCCTGTATAATGTTATGCATGCTTTCTTTGTAAGTTCACAACTTTAACTATGCACTTAATTGTTTATGTATGTTCATATATAAATGATAAAGATAATAATAGGATTGGTTGGGGGAAAATACTTTGTTGAGTAGTAATATTTTGACAAGCTCTTTAATCATTAGTTAAAATGTTTAAGAACAATGCAAGTTATTGGGGGTAGGGTGCATTATAAGAGTTCTGTATGATGTTATATATGTTTTATAAGTTCACAACTATTAGTATACTCTTACTGTTTATGTATGCTTATGTATGAGAGATTTACTTCAATAAATTAAAAAAAACCTTTTGTTGACTATAAATGCTTGAAAACATATCAATTCTAGGATACTTGTTTTGTTCTTTGTTTTATTTTTTAAGGAATTACCAGTGATTGATCATAAGACCTCTTACATAGCAAGCAATTGCTCAAAGAAATGAGCTAAATCAGTTCCTCAGTACTGTTTTATAAAATTTCTCTCCAGTCTTAACTGAAACCTTATGTGGATCTATAATCATAAAAAAATAAGTAGAGAGAACTGGAACTGCTATGATTCAGGGGAAGTATTTGTACAGAGTCTACTTGATCTGTTACCCACACATTCCCTGGGAAATCTCTAAAGCACCTCAGAGCTCTAAGGAACCCAGTGAAAAACCACTGGACTGGGAAAATAGTAGTATTTCACTGTTTGGAATGAAGTGCTTTTTCTGTTGTACTTGCTAGAGGAAGTTAGAAAGAAAGGGTTAAATGTAAGCTCTTTGATGGGAAGGATGCTATCCTAGTCATCTCTGTAATTCTGGTGACAAGCACAAGACCTGGTGATCATTAATGTTGGTTGAGTCGAAGAACACATTTTTAAAAGTCTGTATTTGACTGTCCAGAATACCTAGAACCAAAGACATTGGAAAATAAGCATATTAAAGAGAATGAATCTGGCCTCATATTGACTTTACACTTAGAATTTTTTACCTGTAGTGATGTGGGCTATGGGTGGAAGGCTCTTTGTCTCTTCGGATAACCTTAACCTAAGCTGTCTGTCCTGACTTGTGGATGTGGCATGGTGGGAGGCTGCAGTCCTGCCCTTGGTGACCATGGCAACAACTCCAGTCCCAGGAAGCAGTTTATCAATGCAAACTCTATAAACTTTAAATATTCAGGGAAAATGCAATCCAAATGTGCTAAAACCTTATCTAGAATGTATGAAGTCCATGCTAAAAGCTTACCTAGGATGTGGAAGATAATATGATAATTGAAATCTATTGAGCACTGAAACAAAGAACAATTTAGCCTTTCCTCCATATAAAAGGAACTCAAAATTCTTGTTCAGGGTTCAGGTTTGAAACAGTAATCTCCTGAGTTCGTCCGGCTCTCAATAAACCATTTTTCCTTCTTAAAATCATTCCTGAGTCCTGGCCTTTCTACAGGCAAATAATTGAACTCTCTCAAATTCTACAACAGTAGCATAATCTCTCGCTATTGACCATAATGGGGTATCTTCCAGTTCAATATAGCTTTACTGTGTTGTATTGTCAGGTTTGCCTCATATTACATCCTAGAAGTCAGATCTCAAGCCCTTGTGAAACTATGGTCCTCAAATTTTAGAATGTGTGAAAAATGACAAGGGGAAATTGTAAAATGTATAGATTCCTGAGCTGTACTAGAGAGGTCTGGGAAGTGACCAAAAATCCTTAGGCAAAAGATTCACTGGCCACAACTTGAGAAACCATGACTGCCCTGGATGAAACATGCAGGAGATGAAAAGTGATCTTTCCTCTTTGCGGTGACAACTATACAGAAAACACAGAGTGGTGTTTTTGTGAATTCTAGGAAATTAAGAATTTCTGCCCCAAACCTGAAAGCAGCTCTAGAAGCACTTCCACTTCCCGGAGGTTCCCAGAATAGGGGCATCCACCTTATAAGCCTCCCAGCTCACAGCCTGTGGTGGCCTTGCAGGAGTGGAGACCTAGGAAGCTGACCCCAACTGCAGCTGCATCCAGGAGTTCCTCTTTTGACACATTTCTATTCAAAGCCTGTAACAACCCCTAAAGTGTCACGAAGTAGTGGGAATATGAACAAAATATTCTGGAAAGAATGATATAACACAACAGAAATCATTGTAATCACATTCTTACAGAAAAAGCCAGTTTATTAGGAGAGTCTGTTCCATTCTATCACCAGGACAGATTGGAAAAAACAAATTCCTTTGTAATTATGTTATTATTATAGTTAACAAATATTATTATGAATGTAGGGGAATGGCCCTTTTTATGGTAATGACAACTCTCATTTGTATACAATAAATGTTTGTAAAGGGCTCTTCCATCCAATTAATGCACAATGCAGCCTTGAGATATAGGTAAAGAAGGCTTAACTTTAGCATATTAAGTAATTTTAAAGAAAGAAACTTCATCTTCAGTAAGGTTGGCTCCATAATAGTTTCAATATAAAAAATATGTGTATATTAATACCTTGGAGGATGGTTCAAATAATATGTAGAAGACAAAGGCTCTGAATGCAATTTAGAAGGGGAGACCCCACTCCAATGTTCTATGCAATGATGGCATCAAAAGAGGTGTAAATTAGTCCCATCAGGTCTCATTGGAATGAATCAGTCATGGCATTTTTATTTCAACAGAATATTTATTTCACCAAAATACTTAGTAAGTAGTTGTTTATACTCAAAATGTTTTCAGATTATTACTGATGTCTGTCATTTTAGCTGCTCCTCAGCTCTGTAAACTCTAACTCAATTGAATGGGAAACTCCACAAGGAAACTCATAAAATCTATAAACACAGAATTTACACAATTCTAGGGGAATATGTTTGACCTGAGAGTACCTGCCACTAAACATTTTGATACTGAATTAGTGCTCTGTCAATAGGAAAATGTTTTCCAAACTTTTGGGAACATATGCCCCCCTTTTAATTAACATTAAGAATCTCAAATTCCACCTTTCCTCCAGTTCCAACTGAATTAATTCTAATTCCTTTGGGAACAATTTTCTAGATAGATGGAAGCTTCTATTAACAGGAACCCTTAAAAATACTCATATGCAAATTGGGAATATTATAAAGTTGTGTGATATAAACTCTGGAGTAGAATTTTTTAAAAAAATAAAAGGTGGGTTTCAATCACCCTCAGGTTCACACCTCCATCATATATGACATTGTATCAAAAAAGGGTCTTTCTCTTTTTTTTCAGTTATGAAATGAAGGGGTGGAACTCAATTTATAATTTCCCTTCACATTCTGATATGCTATAATGTACATCAGAAATAGAACAAAGTCTTACATTGTGATGAGGATTGATGGGAAATGTAAAATAGCTGGCTTGCTTCCTATCCAGATAATTTTCTTAGATGGGACTTCAGGGAGCAAGAACACCACATGGGAAAGAGGGGAGAAAAGTATCAAGAGTCAATGTCAGTCCTTACATATTATCTAAATATGATCTGGTACAGGAAAAAATGGATGCAGTCATTCATACTTGGATGACTCAAAGGCCAAATAGTCTAAGAGGAAGAATACTGTTCTCCTGCCAAAATGGCTCTGAGCTCTGTTCAAATAACTGGCTACTAAATGCATCCATGAGAAAGACTTGAAATTGGCTTCTCTCCTTGGCACATAGGTTGTGGCAATTCATAGCAGTACTCTTGGCAGGAAGTATGCATGTGGGTGTTCTGACCCAGGTAGGTTCTTGGCCTTTAGAGAATGCCAGCTAGACTGTCATCCTGCACCACTTGAATATGTGTTGCCTGATGTGACAAAAATTGAATTAAGTAGTTAGAGAGTAAACTGACGCTGTTGTAGAATTCAGGAGAGGTTCAATTATTTGCATATAGAAAGGTGAGGAGTCAGGAAAAATTTTGGGAAGGAAAAAGGACTTATTTCGACCAGCTGGGCTCAGAGCGTTTCATAAAAATTTGAGCCGTGAACAAGCTTTCTGAATTATTTTTATACAGAGGAAGGGCCAAATGGTTCTTTGTTTCAGTGGTTAAATAAACTTGAATTAACATATATATTTCACATCCTAGGTAAGCTTTTAGCATGGACTTCATACATTCTCCATAAGCTTTTAGCACATTTGGTTTGCATTTTCCCAGAATATCCAAAGTTTATAGAGTTTGCATTGCTAAACTGTTTCTCTGGGACTGGAGTTGTTGGCATGGTTATCAAGGGCAGGGCTGCAGTTCTCACTGTCCCAAATGCACAGCTCAGTCAGGTTATCTATGAAGAGATGAACAGCACCTGCCCACCATCAGCCTACACCAGTGTTACTTTGAGGACATCGAAATCTCAGGGAAGAGTCATAGGGAAAGTTCTCTTTAGATAATTATTTTCATTGCATGATATTTATCCTAAACTGACATCTACCTTCCAATTATTATAAAAAATACTCCATAGATTATAATAAAACAATGTGAAAATCTTTATATCAGGCAGTCACTAGGAAACCAAATCTTTTCCTTGTCCAAGAATTGGCCTTACAGACTTTTTGCTATTAAAATGACATAAAAATATCTAAAACATTTATAGATACTTAAAAAAGCATACAGTTTTTAATATATTTTCTTACAAATACAGAATTTTTAAAAGAAATCATATGAGTAGTAAGATTACATTTGTTTTTGCACTATTCTTGCATTTTTAATTTTCAAAATATAAACATATGCTATTGAGATAAGAAGAGAAATAATGTCATATTTTAAAACAATGTAATGACAGTCACTGCTAGCAATTATGGAGAGCTTACTCTGTATGAGGCCTGTACTCTGCATTCCACCTGCACGCACTATACATTTTAATCCTCCGAAGTACTATATTTAGCCAATTAAGGAGCAGGATTATCAAGGTTCAGTTGACTGTCCAAGGTCGTATACTGAAGAGGTGGGATTTGAACCTAGGTCTCTTGTGTGTCTGGGTCTTTGGCATGGACTCCACAAAGAGAAATAGGGCACTTCTTCAACTCCCCATTGTAGTCAAATGCTAATATTCTCATTAAGATCACACCACTAAAACAATCCCTCTAATATGGCCAATCCTCCGTTCTTATTCCAATACAAGATTTTTTTTTCCATCATCTCCTGCCCTGCCCCTCATCTCCTTTATTAACCTGAAAGTCTAGGAAATTATTTTCTTTAAACAAACCACAAGAAACATGATTCTGAAATGTTGTTCCAAGGTACCTTTTCAAGGTACCTTAGAATTTTTATTGCTCATTGACTGCCCCATATCCTAGGATTCATCACATACTGTCTTGTATTGTGATTTGTTTATGTTTAATGTCTCTTCAGGCCTATTAGCACCTCCAACACAGAAATTGTGTTTCATTGGCCTTCTTTTTCCAACTCTACCTCCCAATGCCTAACATGAAAGTAGGTATGTTTTGTGTCTGACTGTATGTGCATATATGCACTCACCAAATAAACATTTATCATGTGCCAGACACTGTTCTAAGCGCAGGTGATACAGCTGTGAATAAGCAGACTAACATCCTTGCCCTCATAGTCTCTACATGATAGTGGAGGAGACCAACAATAACCAAGACAAGATACACAGTATGTCAGAGACTGTCAAGTGTTAGGGAGAGTAATAAAGCAAGGAAGGAGTAGAAGACATGTTGGGTGGGGTGACGGTGGGAGAAGTGATATGAGTTTATATCCGGTAGCCAGGGACAGCTCACTAAGAAAGTGACATTTGAATAGAGACCTAAAGGAGTGAGGGGGCCATGCTCTTCACTGTAGGGAATCCCAGGTGGAGGGAATCCCAAGGGTAATGGCTTCTGTGGCAGACACATGTCTAGTGCTTGTGGGGAACAGAGAGGGGGTACTGTGGCTGGAGTGGAGTTAATGGCCAGGGATATTTAGGAGAACAGGTCAGAAAGGCCAGATTGTGCAGATCCTTGAAGGCTACTATGAGGACTCTGAGCTTTATTTTTACAGGAAGTCACACAAAAGGTTTGATAGAGAAGTGACATATTCTGGCTCTTTAACATGTTTACTCTGGCTGCCATGTCAGAAATAGACTATGGAAGGATGAATGGAATTGAGTGGAGAATTGGGAGGCTATTGTAATATATCAGTGAATGATGGTATGGCATGGACCAAGGTGTAGGGGGCAGGTACTCAATCTGAGTCATACCTTCTGGGGCAGTCAAATCTAAAAGCCTAATCTTAACAGGTAATCTAATCAAAGACATCTCAGCTGAATTAAATGCAATCAAAAGGTATCATACCAGGAGAATAGAGTACTTTACACACATAGTTTTTCTCTTTTTGGGATTGATAAAATAATCTAAAATTGCCACATCAAGTGAAAAGAGTTTTGCAAGAAGGAAGGAAGGGAACTACTGTGTGAAATGCTGTTGATGGTTCAAGTCAGAAGACATTAAGCATTGACCTTATATTTAGTAACATGGAGACATTTGTTGTGGGGAGCCCTGCAAAGCAGCCTCCAAGTTCACAGCGAGACTGTAGATAAAGTGCACATGGAGAGTCTGGAGATAAAATAGGAGGTGCCCACTGGGCAAGATCATGTGCTGAACTAAATATGCCAAGTGTAGATAAGAAGTAGAAAGAAACTGTGTTTTCTGTAGGCTTATGAATAGAAGAATAACTTTTGTGTGTGTAGAAATGCAAACCTTCTGAATGTGCTGTTTCCCCTTATGGTATAACATAATGTGTGTGTTCAAGTCAAGTGCCTGAGGTAGTTGTGAGCTCCTCACAATCCACCTGGCCCCAGCTATTTTGTGTCTTTCATTTCTCAGCCTCACACTCCTCCCACCTCAGGAACCTGTTCAGCTGCATGGCTCACAGCAATTGGTGAACTCCACAAGAGCAGTTTGGGTGAGTGATCTGAATGACAGTCTGATTTGAGTGGGTCCAAGAGATAATGGAAAGGCAGAAATTTGAGAGTGTGAGTATTGACAATTCTTTTCTGCACTATTCTATATAAGAAAGGAGAGAAATGATGAAAGTGGTGTCAAGAAAATTCTTTAATATTTTAAGATAAGTGAAATGCATATGCTATGATTACGGGAATTTTTGCTGCATGAGGGAAAATGGAGAATCATTGAGTAAGAGAGTGGAGCTGAGATCCAGTACAGTTGTGGAGGGGCATGAAGAAACACAGGGAGTTCATTCCCCAGTAACAGGAGAGAAGGCAGCTATGTGGGCGTGGATACATGTTGGTGAACAGTGGTGGTGGTAGAAGATCATGGAAGTTACTTTGTGATTGCTTCTTTTATTTTCAGTGACAAAGAGATCAAAATCATTAAATGAGTGAGAGAAGGTCTAGACATTTGAGGTAGAGGAGAGGAATAAAATAGCCATCTAGGAATGTGGAATAGTAATGGAAACTGGGGGTACATAGTGTGATTGCCAAGCAACATTAACGGTCCCACTTAAAGTCAGTGGTTCTGAATTTAAGGCATGGCCAGGCAAAATAATTACACTCATTGGCCATGGTGTTTAACATGAGAAGGGAGAAAAGTGAGAATACAATGAGGCAGGGCTACTGAAAACTGGAAAGAATCTCTGAATTGTAGATCCTGATGAGGTCAAAGATTGCTAAAACTGAAGTAATAGGGACATGGAGGTGTAAAGATAGACAGTGGGGAGGGTGAAAAAATGGAATGGTTGAAATTAGATTCTGGTTGGAAAGCTGTTTCTGGTAATGACAATATCTAATGAAAGTGAGTAGCAGAGGTAGAGCTGTGGACAAGATCATTGGAAGGCAGGAGGTCAAGAAATTCAGAGATCAAGGACTTGGAAAAATCCTTTCCTGTGAGTATTGAAATCACCCCAAATTTTGGAGAAATGACAGTCAGCCATGAGCTAAATTCTTCAAGCAATGAGGAGGATTGTCCCCAGAGTCTTTAGATGACAGTAACAAGGACAGATAGAAACTGGTATAATCAGATGATCTGAGAATGAAAGCTGGATGATTTTAGGGAACTATAAGGAAAAAAAATGGTTAGAAGTTGCAATGAAGTGCAAGGAAGGCATGTAACTACACTTTTTCAAACCCAGTGTGCAGGTGTTGGGAGAGGGTAATATTTATTTAAGAGGACTGTGTGTGAAACAGTATCCTCAGGAGAAAGCCTGGTTTCAGTTAGGGCATGAAGGTGAATGGAATGCTCATAATCCAAGTTGCAGATGAGGGAGATTTTGCTGAGGATATTTGATGAGTCTGACGGTTTATTTTTATTTGGGTTTACATGGGGTGAGGAGGAGCAGGGGAGGAGGTCAGAATAGGTAGTAGGGAATAGAGCAGAGGATCATGAAGACTGAGCAATTGCCTCTTTTTGGATTATTCCTAAAGTTCTCCATCTTGCAACTAACCATTTGTCTTGTTTTGTTCAAAGGCTCCTGCACCATATTCAGTTCACAAAATTAGACCCTCATTCTCTACATGAATAATGTATCAATTGAAAAGAGCTTGTGGAATTAAAGATCCAGGTGCTCTACAGTGAGCGAGGGAAGGAAGGAACTTATAGGGGTTGCATACATGTGCCAAATGCAAATTTCATTTATCACATTTTTCCCTGGAAAAATTTGCTTAATAGAATGCCAAGAATTGAAACTTCTTGAGGTTGTTGGGCCAAAAATGTTTCATGTATTGCAAACCAAGGTAAAGCAAAATAGACTTTCAATAAAGTCTGTGTTAGAGCTATGTAAAAGCTGGATAAGACTGGTCTATTTCCAAATCTACTGCTGTTGTGAAAAGTGACAATTGCTTTCAAAACATTTTCTTTTCTTAAGCTCATAGTCCAGATTTGAAAATGGATTGCAGATATCACCCAAGGGCATCTTGAACCATACAATCTGGAATGGGTAAGTCAGTTTGCCAGTGGCCATCACTAGTTCCCAGCCCCTTGCTTGTCCCTGATTTGTCCTTGTTTGTTCTGGGACACAGAGCAGATGTGGTTGGTGTTTGGATCTCTGCTTCTCTCTGTGTGTGTCCTTTCTTTCATCTTCCCACATAAGTCCACTCTGTGTGGGTGTCTCCTTAATGCCCTTAGGTGGGCACTTTGGTTTCGAGAACAACTTAGTTGGACTGAGGTTAAGCCATGTTCTGCTTGCTTGATCAGGAGCGCCCTCTATTGTGCAATTTAGATATGTCCTCAGTAGGGGCAAGCTCGGGAAGGTGTTAATATCATGTAGTCCTGCTTGGGATCACAATTCTGACTGCCCTCAACAATCTTTTGTTTGCTCTGATCTGAGGTTCGTGCTTTGTAATCAGAGGTTCCCTCTTCTGAATCTTTGTTCAGAGTGACTCCACTGGGCCACCTGCTCCCCAACTGATCTTGGACTACATGTGTGTGCTCCAACTGATGCAAATGTTGGGAATAAAGTGTTGTTGCCTTCCCCTTCATGGTCCCTTTATGGTCTTCCTTTCTGGGAAAATGAATGGGAAAAATACGTAAATGATGTCCACAGCAGGATGCTGTATCTCAGTCTGAAAAGGCAGCATTTAATCTGAGGTTTGCTGGTGGGATTTTCTATTTGACATTGGAATAGATAAGGTTAGGGCTGGAGACTTGATTTCCAAACTTCTTCTAAGAGTGTGTGAGAGAAAGAGAGTAAAGTGTAAAATACTTTCTTGTGTATGTGGGTGTGGGTGTGGAGTGTGTGTGGTATGCTTGTGTGTGATGTGGTGTGATGTGTATGCATGAATACTGTATGTGGTAGGCAGTTTCCATGTGGTTTTGTGTCATGGTGAGTCATGTGTACTTGTGTGGAAGTGTATGTGATGTGATATGTGTATGGTATAATGTCCTTGTTTGTGTGTGTGAGTTCTAGTGATGTGTGACTGCATGCATGGTATCTGTGTGTACACGTGTGAGCAGTCCACATATATGTTGGATACATGTGTATGGTATGTGCTTGTATGTTCCTCTGTATGTTTGTGCCTTAGTGCTTGTGTTTCTGAGTAGTGTAAGGAAGTGCATGTTTGTGCTCATGGGAGTGGGGGTGCATGAGTGTTGTACATGTTGGAGGGTTGTGCTGAAGGTAGAGTGTGGTTATTCCACTGAAAGTTCTTGGACTTTTCAGGTTTGTGCCAAGTTTTCAGACTGGGCTTAAATTTTCAGTATGATGTGTACCCTCAGTTACAGAGAAATCAGGATACCTTCAAGGAAATGATCGGTTTATAAAAGAACTTAAGGCAACGCAAGTTCCTAAAACTCACCACATTTTCAGAGAAAGCAATGGTATAGCCATACTTTACAATGACAGCTTAGCAATCATGGAATGTTCTGAGGCCAAAAGTGTCTTTGGCTTGTATGTATCTGAGCAAGGAATCTGCACCATTTTACTTCAAATGAAGCACAAATGAAGTGACATGTGTTGTTCCACTTAATTCATTTGACAGTAAACTAGATTATGCCTAGGATGAGGATACTACTACATAGGAAATGGGATCCCTCACCCTCCTGTCAAATCCAACATAGAAATCATTAATTCATCACAAAATTCCCTACCTACTCTGGCTAGAATCTGTCAATCTCTGAATGCTTGGCTCTGTGGACCTAGCTTGAGTTTCAACCTCCCACCCAGTCTTATTTGTTGCTACCCCCTATTTCCCCTGGTGGATGGTGGACATTCATAGCAGACCCTGTCTTTCTTTTTTTAAATTTTTTGCTTTGTTTTTTTAATATTACATTAAAAATATATGAGGTCCCCTTATAACCCCTACCCCCTCACCCGACTCCTCCCTCCATAACAACCTCCCCCATCATCATGAGACATTCATTGCATTTGGTAAATACATCTCTGAGCACCGCTGCACCTCATGGTCAATGGTCCACACCATAGCACACACTCTCCCACAGTCGACCCAGGGGGCCATGGGAGGACATACAATGTCCGGTAACTGTCCTTGCAGCACCACCCAGGACAATTCCAAGTCCTGAAAACACCCCCACATCACTTCTCTGCATCCCACTCTGTTGCTGCCTTTCTCCACCCCTCCTCCCCTTCCAGCCCCCGCCGTCCTTCCCGCCGGTCCCGCCCATATTGCCAACCCACAATCTGCCCTCTTCCCCAGTAACTGCTTACCTCAGGTCTATCCATCAGCTTCAGCCTGTCCACAGCCGCCCCTTAGCCAACCCTCCCTTCATCACGCCCCTCCCTCTACCCAACCCTATATAGCTAAGTGTACTTCCATAATAAAGCAGACCTGTTCTTGCGCTCAAGCGGTCTCCGTGGTTTTTCCCCAACCGCGCGTCCCCCACGCCTGGAGAACCGGTGCTCCCTCTTGGGGCACCCCCCGCCGGTGGTTCGGCAGGAGCAAGCCCCCCCGACTCTTGGGCCTGAGCGAGGACGAAACCCTCTCGCTCAGCTACACGACTCCATAACCCCAGCAGCCACCATGGCTACTTCTCCACACCAATGCCACATTTTCTTCGATTACTAATCACAATAGTTCATGAATAGAATATCAGTATGTCCGCTCTAATTCTTAGTCTTTTCCTCCATCCTGTAGACCTTGGAATGGTTGTGTCCACTCCACATCTGTATAAAAAGGGGGCTTAGATTTCACATGGATGCTGGATGTAATTCTCCTGCTTTCAGTTGTAGGCACTCTTGGCTCCCTGGTGAGGTGGTTAACCTTCTTCACCTCCATGTTAGCTGAGTGGGATAAGTCCAATAAAAGCAGACTCTGTCTTGATCTACCCATTTGCCTCAGCATCTCCTAATTTTCTCACCTAAGAAGTTTGTGTTAAGTTCTTAGACTCTAGTCCAAGAACATTTCAGAACATTGCAAATGATCTGGTTGTTATTAGAGGATTTGGAGAACTGGCTATGTTATATCTTAAGTGCCCATTGGTATTAATACGTCTTTACAGGCAGGGGCAAAACTTTGTATTGCTTTGTTTTCCCAAATGTTTCATCAACCTGGATCCTGTCTTACCTGAATCTGTGCTCCTCAAAGTGATTCCAGGGGTTTGGCCCATCTACTGTTCTGCAAATACAAGTGTGCAGATAACTCAGGAGCTGCTCCAAAAAGGTTATTTGCTTTCTAGGTCCCTAGGTTTTACCTCTACTGACTGGACTATCTTTCCTTGTTCTGGAGCTCAGGGATCAGTGTTTCTTGGGATGCTCAGGATTTATTGCTGCCATCCTCTCCCTCTACCCTGAATCTAATTGCTGTGTATTTCCCCTTTGTAGCAGCTGACTCTCTGTGCTTTCTGAGGGCCTGAGACTCTCATTCAGCTCAAAAAGGCATTGAGTCATAGGCACTAAGTTAAGCAGCATGAGGGACACAGACATGCCAAAGACACTGTGTTGACCACACAGAACCTTACAATCTAGTGGATAGCACAAACCTCTATGGTAGACTTGACAGGACACTGGGAGGTAAGACAACTTTTTGCAAAAAGTCCATAGCACCACTGTTGAGAAACCCTGTGTTAGTCTGTGTCAGCCCTGGTGAGTTCAAGGAGCCAGAACTTCATACAATCATAGTTAATCAGTCTCCTTAGGAATCACCCATCTGGTAACCCTGCAGCAACTGTTCCTTCAACAACAGGCCTTCAATTTGAAACCACAAAGAGAACAGGCCTGGAGAGAGGGATGACATCATGGATTGAAAACATGAGCACAGGTGCTTGCAGGAGCTTTTGGTGGGAGAGAGGGTTCTTGAAGCTATTCAGTCTCATCTGCTTTCTTTACTTCCTCTCCCCAGCTGGGCTTCTGCCCTGTTTTGATCTGCCTGCACCTGTGTTCTGGCCCCTGCTGTGGCTTTCCGAAGATATCTGCAGAGAAAGGAAGCAGCCAATCCTTAGCCTAAGAGAATGGAGCTGGAGAGGCAACAGGAAAAACAAAGAACTCACTCTACAACTTATCCTCTTATATTATCAGTCACTCTCCATCCCAGGCTGCAGTCACAACACACAGCACTTGCCAATGGACACACACATCCCATTTTAAAGAAGCCATGCATGAACCTAGTGCTTCCTTCCCTTCCTTTATCCTCCTCCCCCTCCTTTCTCTTCCTTTTCCACTTCCCTCATTTCTACTCCTGCAGCTCCTTCTAAAACCTTCACCTCTCTCTCCCCCCTCCCTTTCCCCTCCTTCTATTCCTTCACCTTCTCTTTCTTCATTTTTATCATCTCCTCTTTCTCCTCCTCCTTCTTTTCTCCTTAATTCCTAAAGTCTTTATTGCTCTGTAGCTTCTTTGGGTCTTATTTTGCTGGAGGGAGCCAGCTTCCTATGATAATTCTCATCTTTGCAGGCATCCTTGTCATTTTCGTGACAGCAATAATTAGGTTGGCTATTTGCAGTGTTGTTGAATTTAGGAAATGTTTCCCAATCAATCCTTCAATGATCAGTGGCTTTCTTTTTGGCAGTGTATCTGCAAATTGTAAAAAACAATTTTGTTCTGTTTTCCTGGCTAACATCTTTCATTTTTCTGAATAAGTACCTGGAGTATAATTGGCTCTGTTTGGAACCATCACTGAGAAATATAAAAGAATAACTTAATCAGATACTGTCATGAAGTCACTCAAAAATCTTTGACTAATGGAGAGGTCATATCACATTCTAATAAATGTAAAAGGAGCTTTAACCAATTTTTTCAGAGAAGATTCTCAGATGTCAATTTACAGGGGATGAGAAGAAGGAGGTGCTAGTCGATGCTTGATTAAACAGCTAGAAGGCCCACAATAGAATAACTTTTTTGGAGATGAACTTCAAACCAAATGAAAAAGGGAGAAAAGCAACATAAGTTTACTCTTAGAGCAGAGTGAGGTAACTAAGTGCTTTTCCCCAGAAATATGTGTGTTTGTGTGTGTATGTGTATGTGTGTGTGTGTGTATATATATATATATATATATAATTTTTTTTCCTGCCAAAGCTTAATGTATAACTCTTGAAGCATGACCAGTAGTCCTTGAAGCTCTGTGCATCTTTGGCTTCATTGATTGATTCCTACATTTATTCATTCATTCCTGAAACATTCATTGAGTAGGGCAGGTATTCTCTTTG
Organism: Dasypus novemcinctus; assembly: GCF_030445035.2. NCBI lineage: Eukaryota > Metazoa > Chordata > Mammalia > Cingulata > Dasypodidae > Dasypus > Dasypus novemcinctus. Next base: position 52,570,817 of record NC_080678.1, read on the forward strand.
TCTTGTTGGTCACTGTATCACTTGTATATAATACAATGCTTGGAACATAGTAAATGCACAAGGAGTATTTGCTGAATAAATTGGGTATTGTGTGTCAATTGCTTAAAGAAGTAAACCAGAATCCTGCAGTGGGTCTTCAGTTTCCTAGAGTTCCCCACGACAAATCCTGGCCTAGGTATTTACCATCACTGGCTCTATTCCTTATTCCCACAGGATTCTAAACCTGTCAAGTGGAAGGTCCTTAGTGCATATTTGCCTGGTAATCCTGACTCTAGGTCAGTGCGTAGCACCCATAAGGGCACTTGGCTCACTGCATGCGTACTCGCTTTGCTACACGGGCACTGGTTTGCAATGCAGGCACACGTTCTCTTCTTTTTCACCAGGAAGCCCTAGGGTTCAAACCTGGGTCCTCCCATATGGTAGGTGGGGGCTTTATCACTTGAGCCACATCTGCTTCCCTGCTTTCTCTTTTAAATGCTCACTCAACATCACTACCACCTAGTCTTATGATTGGCTCAATTTCAAACTCTATTGGAGTGTTCAGAATTTACTTGTACATTTGCCAGTCTCTTAACACTCATCCTGTTCTGTGTAATTTCTCTATAATTTACGACACTAATTCAATGATTACACGTGCACACTCTCTTAGCATCTTGGGATCTATTCCTCTCTACTAGAAGACATGACAGGTGCTTTCTGATAGCCTTTAACTTCTCTTTAGTCAATTTTTTTACTATTTATCATGACTAAAAAGCCTTTCTGCTTGAGAGAGAGAAGCAAAATCAATGTCAACAATTTCCCTATCTCTTTATAATCTTTTCCCATTATGCCAAGTATGTCCACCAGAGACAGTATCCCTTCCCTGGGTATTGTCTTGTTCTAAATACAATGTAAAAGAATCCTTTGATGATATAGAACTTCTGGAATGCATTTTGGCATTTCATGATTTGTCTACTCTTTGACCAAGTATGTCACTTGAAAAATTTATTCTAATAAGATAATCACAGCTGTACAAACTTTCATTTCAATAATGGCCTTTGCAACATTAGTCATAATATAAAAAACTTAAATGTTCAACAGTAGGAATCTGTTAAATTATGGGAAAGCCACAATACATAATAATATTCAGAAATTAAAAAGCATATTGATAGTTGATGACATGATGATATACTTTATGTTGCTGGGCAAAAACACACTTGCAAAGCTATTTAGAGCATGATGACATTATTTGTACAACATGCATATAAAGAAGACTAATAGGAACCATATCAAAATCTTCACAGGGATTGTTACTGGGTGTGGGGGGGTTATGGGTAGTTTTGTTTTCTATTTTATTTCTATACATATTCAAAGGAAATCTATAAAAACTTACAATTAATAAAATTACCTCCAAGTCTTTTTTCTGTTCTTAGATTTTGCCTGAGCTTTAGCTTTCTTGAGACTCTTAACAGTCATATTAAATAACTTTGCCATGCATCTTCCTTTGCTATTTTCTAGCTGCCCTTTCTCAATAAGAATGTGGTAAAGAGCTACCTGTCCATCTCCAGGAGTTTCTTTGGTTGACTTCTCCTTGCACAATGTTACCTGAGTTCCTTTAAGACTATTCCATCCTGTTTGACTATTTTCCACTTCATATTCTTAGGTTATAGGAATTTCTGATGTTGCCTCAACAATTTTTCACATTTGTTTTCCTAAAGTATAGGGTGTGTGTAATGACTAAGCCCAAAGTTCTTGCCCTTCTTCCTCACTGACTCCGTGATGTCGCATTTGCTTACTTCCTGACGTTTTCATTTGCTCTCACACCCTCTTTGTGGACTAGAATTGAAGCTGAGAATACTTTTCATTTTCTTTACTTCTACTTTCTTTGAAACTAAATTCTCCAAACTAAAATCACCCAGTTATCAAATCCTTTCATTAAATATAAGCAGATGTCTAGAGGTTTTCTTTTGCTATATTGTCACTCTATCCTGGTGTGGTGATCTTTGCAGAAACATGCCTTTTCTTCTCTTCCATTTGGTGGGACATTCCCTAAGATTTATTCACTTATCATTAATTTTGTATTTTTCTCATTTTTTTCTAATCCCCCTCTTCAGATTTATGTATTTCCTCTATGTACACGAACATTTCTCTTATTTCATCTTGTCAGAATCAACTCTCTTTCAGAGTCTGAGGCCCAATCCATTACATTTATTTGTGGTTGGTGGATAGATAATTTTACCTGACCATGACCCCCACCTGCACCTCTGTTCTGCTTTTGCAGCAACTGCTCATACATTTCTTCTTTTTCCAAAGGTTCTACTCTGCTACTGTCCACATTCTGTCCTCTGCGTCCTCTACTTTCTGAAATGCCTCCATGAGGCATTCTTCATTCCCAGCATGTATTTCTCTCTCATGTAGGCAAAATTTATTTTCTCCTTAAGTCGCTGTAAATGATGCTGCTTTAAAGTACCTCAACCCTCGAGGTAGGAGACCCACCACTCCCCGGTCCTTGGAGACAACAGGACTGGTGTGACCCCTGAACTGGAAGAGTAGATGCCCAACACTAAGGGTTGAGAATTCTACCAGGCAGCAATCTGGTTCACACCTGGGTAACCAGGAGGGAAATGAGGGTTTTTCACACTGTTGTAAATATAGGAGACAGGGGTTTCTCAAATTTCCCTTCTTCTGAGCCAAAGATGGTTAAAGTTCATTACTATAGCAAGCATAAGCCAGGGCGTGGCTAGACCTGAATTAAGCATAAAGGGAAATTTAGTTTATAATTACCATTACAGTAGTAGTTCTAAACTAAATCCACCACATATAGCAATTTCAGATATTATCCTGCTTTTTTATAATATAAAGACATATATATTATGATCGTAGTTCTTAGTTACAATTTCTAGTAAGTTTTCACTTTAGATTTCCTTTATGTACCAAATTCAATGGCAAGATGGTATTGAAATGTAGAGACTCGTTTTTATGTCAACTTTTACCATTTCCTATTTTATAACAGGCTGCTGTGTTAAGTTGGCAATCAGTTGCCTCGAAGGGAAGGTGACATAGAACTTTATGACATAAACGTAAGAAAGAGAGACAAGAGAGGAGATGAAGATGGGACTAGGGCACTCATAGCTTCTGGAACTGAGCAATCATAGGTTCCACATCGTGTTTATTTAGAAACTAACAAACAGCTGTTTGCTATCAGAACAGCAACATCATCTACAATAACAGAAAACAAGTGCAACATCTACCATAAGGCAACATGTACAATGGAACAGGGACAACATTTGACTATAATCAGGTATAGGTTATACAAAGTTCAAATGCTTCCTCATATAAACATATTTTTATGCTGGCCAGACGGTGTTCTATCTACTCAAGGCCCAGTGTTCCTAGACCTGCATTTCTCTCTGTGTTATAGGAATGTTTTAACTTAAAACCATGTTCCTACAAGAATCCCCTTTTTGTTTTTACAGAACAGTGATGATAGATTTGGTGATTTCTTCCTGCTTGAAGGGTGATGAAAGAGTCTGAGTATTCAAACAACATTATAAATTTCATTAACATAAGAAAACATTGTACTTTATCAATTACAGTAGATAATATAATTTTGTTTTTCCCAAGTAAACATCATTTAAGAATTTACAGGTTCCTGTAAGGAGCAGGAACCTTACACTTGTTCCAATTGTTTGCCTATTCCAGGCCCTTCAGATACCATTGTCTCTGATGTTTCTTTTAATTTTGAAATAGTAAATTTACTTGTTGACATAATGTCATCAGTACAGTCACTGTCACAAGTTTCTTCTATGCAGCCAAATTCCTTGCCATCAGGCTAGGGCAGAAAGCCTTGAAGAAATGCAAAAGTACAATGTTGACCTTTTCCCACAGTTTTTGCACTTTTTGTGTTCATTCAGGCTTGTTTTCCTTTTAAAAAACACATCTCACTGAATGCTACCACAATACTTTTACAACTTGCTATATGGATACTAGTTCTGTCCCTCATATCTTCATTTTTGATTTTATAAAACTAACCATTTTATTTTAAGACAAAATACACCTTTAATTTCAGTTACCATTCCCACAAACTTTTATCTATTCCAATATTCATTTAACTTTTACCCCTTCCATTTTATCCTATTAAGAAAATAAATTATTCACATCAAATGAAGAACTATTCTTTATAAAGAGACAAAGTAATTTTATTAACCAAGACTTACAATTAGAGAGATCTCATTAACCTTTTAAATTTGGGTAATAGTTTAAGTGCTTATTTTTTATTTATTTTTTTGCCATTTGAATAGAGCTCTTTCAGAACCTTTTATCTACCAAATTATATCACCATCTGGGGGTATCAAATATACACTGACAATGAACAATCACAAAAACCATTACAACACTCTTTGAAACAATTACAACACACACACTGACATTGAACAGACAAACGGAGAAGCAGTTTCAAATCTACTCTCCTAGAATTAATTTCTTCAGTGAATTTAATTTGACTTCCCCAAGCCATATTTGTTTCATGATGCCGTGCTTGAACAAGTTCTGTGGTTTAGATACTTTGATGTAAAGCCACTCTAGAAACCGCAGCTACTGTAACAAGGGCAATAATGCCTGTAAGAGTTGCTATTAATACTACTAGCAACCTTTTTGCACACTTAAACACCTTTTGTAGAATAACAATAGAGCAAGCATATCAGGTGAAAACTCCATCCTGATATAAGATGTGAAGCAATAACTGGCAATTCCTCCTTTGCCAGCTGTTGTTCAGCTTCCTGACTCACATGTTTAATTCATCTCCAAGTGGGAGGTGAAGCTGCTCTAGTCTTCAGAGTGGGGCCCAGCCATGTCGTTTCTAGCATCAAGTTCTCCATCTGCATGACTGGAAGTTCTGGGTTCTACAGGAACTTTCACTGTCTTTTGGTATTCATGATATGGTTTTATTCAATGAGCTGGCATCCACAGAGGACTTTCTCCATCTTCTGGGGAAATACAAGCAAACCCTCTTCCCCAATTTAACAGCTTCCCAGTTGACCATTCATTGGTCAGTGGATCATTCCACCAAATCAAAAGTTTTTCAGACAGAGTTTGGGTTTGAGTTTTAGAATTAGTTTGGAAATGCCTTTCAGCTGCTGTCCCTTCCAGGGTTTTTCCAAGTAAAGACAATTAAGAGTGAATAATGCTTTGTGTAGCTGAACCTGCGGTGTCTCCCTGTCTCCTCCCCCCCCTTTTTTAAAGGATTTATTTACTTATTTCTCTCCCCTCCTGCCCACCCCAGTTGTCTGTACTCTGTATCTATTTGCTGAATCTTGTTTCTTTGTCTGCTTCTGTTGTTGTCAGCGGCATGGGAATCTGTGTCTCTTCTTTTGTTGAGTCATCTTGTTGTGTCAGCTCTGCCTGTGTGCGGCACCATTCCTGGGCAGGCTGCACTTTCTTTCACACTGGGCGGCTCTCCTTATGGGGCACACTCCTTGTGCATGGGGATCCCCTATGTGGAGGACACCCCTGCATGGCACAGCACTCCTTGCAGCATCAACACTGCATGGGCCAGCTCCACACGGGTTGAGGAGGCCCGTGGTTTGTACCGTGGACCTCCCATATGGTAGACAGATGCCCTAACCACTGGGCCAAGTCCCTTTCCGCCCTTATGTTTTTGTAGCATGAGTTTAATGATTTGATTCGTTCCCTTGACAATAGTTTGCCCTTGGGGGTTATAAGGAAGTCCTAAAGTGTGTGAAATACTCCAAGTATCTAGAAACCTTTTAAGGGAGACACTAGTTTAAGCAGGAGCATTGTCTGTTTTTAGCCCCTGGAAGCAAGATAACAGGTACAGTCTTAAGGATATCTACATCTGTGCTTCCTGCTGTGGCGAAGGATAAATTCAAGACACTGCAGAGTGATGGGGAATACCAGGGTTGCTCCACTAATTGGGAAAACCCCCTTTTGGAGGAGAGCTGGGAGCAGGCTCTGTTGGAAGTTTCCTACCAAGGGGGTGGCATTCTTATGGTATTTAGACCAACATAGGTTAGACCAATGATATCCTTTACCACAGCGGGGACACAGCTGAGGTCATTTCAGAGCTGAAATATTCTCTCATAATGGCATTGTTTTTCCCTCAGAACTTTTCCAACACTCTTTTTTCATATGACCAGTTTTTCCACAATTAAACCATTTTCTATTGTAGATGTCAACAGGTTCAATTATTTGTATTTAGAAAGGCCAGGACTCAACAATAATTTTGGGAAGGAGAAAGGATTTATTTATGACTGGCTAGGCTCAGAGCTTCTCATTCAGAATCCAAGCCCTGAATAGAGTTTTGGGTCCTTTTTATACAGATGATATAAGGGTGAGGAGTCAAATGGTGCTTTTATGAAAGAAAATGACTTTTTTTGTTAGTTGTTTGTCTGAGTACCAGATAGGTTTCGAATTAACATATCCCCCACATTCCAGGTAAGTTTGAGTTAACATCTTGCCCACATTCTATCTGGATTCAACTTTGAATACACAATTTAGTCTACATCCTTTGTGAACATTCAAAGCCTATAAGGCCTCTATTATTTAATTGGATTTGTAGGCACACTTGGATACAGAATTAGATAAATTTGAATTTATGCACAGACTATATTATATCCCCCCTTTGAGGCCAAGCTTCAGTTTATTTAAGTCTCAACATCACTATTGTCAGAGTCTGTCTGGACTGACTGGTATGTATATAGAGTTTGAATTGTTAAATTCTTTTCCCGGGACTGGAGTCATTGCCATATTTATGAAGGGCAGGACTGTAGCTTCTCACCGTCCATATGTGCAGCTCAGGACACATACAGCTCAGGTTATCTATGAAGAGGTGAAGAGCCTACCACCCATAGGCCACATCATTTCCAGAACACCTCTTACTGATTTTCAGTCCTGCCATAGCCTGAGTGATTATTGTTGCACATTGACTCTCTGTCCCTACATTGTGGCACGATTTAATATATCCAATCAAATCCACTTTACCTTCATAATCCCTATATCTTTCTGATGATCCTGATTAGCATTTGCATAAGCCATTAGCTACAAAAGAGTATCTGCAGCTTCTATGTTATTGACCTGTCTTTTGATAGCCTCTTGTAACTGAGCAATAAAGTGAGGGTAGGGTTCTTTAGGTCCCGGTAATATTTTTTGGAATGACACTGGAGGATGGCCTTTAAACTCAATCTTTTCCCAGGCCCTTAAGCAACAGCATTGTACCTGTGCAATGGCTTGATCATTCATCACTAATTGCTGATCTACTCCCACCCAGTCCCCCACTCCCACTAACTGACCCAAGGAAATGGGGATATTATGGTCTCTACTATGAGCAGCCTAGGTCTCTGCATTGTCTGCCCACCAGGCTTTGAATTGTAAAATTTCTCCAGGCCATAAGGTGGTATGATCTATCACAGAGCATTCAGCTGGAATCAGCCTAGAGCCTTCAGAAAGCCCCTGCACTGCATCATAGGAAAAAGGAGAATTTGTTGCACTGCTGCTTTTAACTCTTTCAATATTTTAAATGGGAAAGATTCATGGGTGAATGTGGGAAGCTGCCTCTGGCACTGGTGTTGTATTGGCCATCTTGTTGCTAAGCACTATTTTTAGATACTAACCCGGTTAAGTTTCTATTTCCCCACCCACGCTGTAGTAATTAAGTTTCTATCCTCACAGCCACTCCCCCGGGCTCCGATTGGGCACTCCCTAAAGAGCGCCAAAGTCTTTCCCGCCTTGCACATCTGCAGAGGGTTGTTTTGAAACGTCCGCGAAAAGACTTCATGACGTGGACCAATTAGATCTGTGGCGCGAAACCTCATTCATTCCTGGCTATAATTGACCCTCAATAAACGAGACTTGATCAGAATCCTGTCTTGTCTCCATTCTTTGTGTCTCTTGTCCCTTTCATTCCCACTCCCTCCCTCAGGTCTTGGTTCAACTGATCCATGGGTCGGGTCAGGTGAACTCATAAACTCCATTTGGGTTTTTAAGATCTACTCTGGGAGTTATTCTTTCTTGTATGTTAACTGGAAAGTCCATTTGAAATGCCTCCAAATCACCCTGCCTTCTAGCCTGTAAGATGCCCTGCTGTAAAGTGGGCAACTTTGACTGAGTGTCTCCAGATATGGGAGGGGGAGAGGGTGTCAGTGGAGGGGAATCTGATTTTCTAAAGTCAGTTAATGAAGGGGCTGAATGCAAGACAATGGGAGGACTTTCCTCACATTCTGACTTCATCCTCTTCTGTTGACATGGGTTCTAAAACAGATTAATTATAATCAAAGTGGACCAAATAGTAATAGGGAGAGGAACACCTTGTACAAGTAATTTTTCTAACTCTTTTCCCACTTTTCCCAGTCTAATTCAAACTTCCTATTGCTAGGAACCATGAGCAATAATTTTCTATAACCTATAAGAGTTCCAAAAAGAAGGCTCAGAGACCTTAGCTCCTTTAGCTTTGAGAAGTTGTTTCAAGAGACATACATACAGGTAATATTTTGTTGAACTGTCTCTGTTTCCCATCATAACTCTCCTGGAATACCCGAGAGTGTCCTTACTAACTGAGGACTTGGAAGGCGTTCTAAACCACTTGGGGCTGCATGCCATGTCAGCACCTTTACTTTCACCTGAAGCGATTCTTCTTCCTTTTGGGCCCCGCCTTGGGCAGCAGTTGCTGCGCTAAGTCAGCAATCAGTTGCCTTGAAGGGAAGGTGATGCAACTTTATGAAATAAAGGACAGAGAGAGAGACAAGAGGAGATAAAGAGGGGTTCCAGGGACTCCTAGCTTCTGAAACTGAGAGCCTGAACCCTAGTTTCCACATTGTATTTACTTAGAAACTAACAAGCAGCTGTGCTATCAGAACAGCAACATCTACAATAAGGCAACATCTACAATAGAACAGCTGCGCACATTTTACTATAATAAGGCACAGGTTATACAAAGCTCAAACTCTTCCTCACACAAATACTTTCTTGTGCTCACTAGATGGAGTTCCATATGCTCAAGGCCTGGGGTTCCTAAGCCTGCAATTTTGTCTGCATTATAGAAATGTTTTAATTTAAAACCATGTTCCTACAACAACCTGTGAACCGCAAATCTGTATTGTGAGTTCCTAGGCAGGAGCAGACTGGCAATGTTGAAGCAAACATAGATTAGTATAGAAGAGAGAATTTTACACACATAGCATAGGGAAATACTTCACTTTAGAATCACCCAGATGGAAAATTCCCAGTTTCTGCCCATGCCAGAAAACTTGTGCAGCAACCTCCAACTTTGTTCCTGTAGGAAAATCCCTGGACTGATGCTAGGTATGGAGCTAAGGGTTCCAGAGAAGCCTTGCCCCTGACAAGACAAAAACTGGGGCTGCTCTGTGGGCTGCAGCACTTTCGTTACCTTCCAGCAAGGGGTAAAGCCCTGAGGGCCTTTGTTTTCACTCAAAGGACCGGAGTGTTGGCAGGCAGCTAGGAATAGAAAGGGACTTTTAATCTTAATTGATGGCATCTGAAGAGGTTCCTTATTCTATAGGGCAGAGGCTTAGTAAATGGCCTAGGATCTTGATGCCCTATTCACTGCCCTTGTTGGGCACAACTGAGGTTAGAAGAGGTCTGGAGTGCAGGCTAGGGCCAAGAATTGGTTAATTATGAAATTAACAATATTACCTGCCAAGTCAAGGGTCAGCGGAGGCCTCCTGGTTCATTGTTCCTGGGTGGCTATAGGTGACTTCCATCCTCACCTGGGGCAAGGCCAATAATGGTCGGTGCTGGCACAGCTTGTGCCAGGTTCCTGCAGACATGGAGGCTGGATTCGGGTATCCCTGACATGATGATGTCTTTAACAGTGACAGTTAAAAGGTGAACCTGCTTCTGGGCCCCATGCCTGCCCCTTCTCACCTGCTTCACCTCAGCAACTCAGTCTTGATTGTTGAAAACTGCAAAGGCTGTTTTAAAAGGGAGTAAATTGGGGGGCCCAGGGAATTATCTGCAGGTTTCTGTGGGTATCCAAGGAAGACTGAGGCTCCTAGGAGGATCTGTCCTTCTCTAGAGTTAGAATCTACAAGACAGAATTTTTATTGCCTCTGACAACTTGCCTTGAAATAAGGCTGGGTTTTCATCCTGCCTCGGTGTAACTCCTTGAGCTTATAATTGATTTTCTTATCCTTTAAGGAGACATGGCCACACAATCTCTGGCCCTCAGATCTTTCTGTCCTCTCCTCTCTTACACAGGTTTAACTGGAAGTCAGGGTCTCATACAGAGACCACTTTCAGCCACATTGCAGCCATGTGGTGTGGCAGGAAAGATTAGCCTCTTCCCTTTTAGACCATCAGTAGCAGGTTGTCCCAATTAGAAGCCACCCATTATCCTAGGGGAGGACAAACGCATTCATCATTCCTTGTATCATCCCACTGCTAGATCTGGTTGCATGGATTGCTCACTGAGCCAGCATTCTGGAGGTCAGGAGACCTGCTTGCTGACACTACATTTGAGGGATCAGAAGCCTTATGTCTCTGGGTATCTGCAGAGCCTTAGAAGTCTTAGGGAAGTCTGGCTCTGTTTCCCAGACTGAACGACCTAGCCAGACACTAGGAAAGGGACTGGCTAGGGACCTTTCATTAGCCTACTTTGAAGAGGTCTTAGGAGATAGCCATGATGAGCAAGCTCATCTCATGCCCACTCCCAAGGACTGATTTCTGTAGTTAAGCTTTTTTTTTTAATAATATTTATCTTTTATTTATTTCTCTCCCCTTCCTTGCACACTTCTCCCCCCGGTTGTCTGCTCTCTGTGTCCATTCACTGTGTGCTCTTCTGTGACTGCTTTTATCCTTATCAGTGGCCCTGGGAATCTGTGTTGTTGTTTTTTTTGTAGCATCATCTTGCTGCATCAGCTCTCTGTGTGTGTGGCACCATCCCTGGGCAGGCTGCACTTTTTTCGCACTGGGAAGCTCTCCTTACGGGGCACACTCCCCATACATGGGGGTCCCCTACGCAGGGGACAACCCTGCATGGCATGGCACTCCTTGTGCACATCAGCACTGTGCATGGGCCAGCTCCACACAGGTCAAGGAGGCCCAGGGTTTGAACCACAGAACTCCCATATGGTAGGTGGATGCCCTATCCATTGGGCCAAGTCCGCTTTCCTGCAGGTAAACCTGACATTAAAAGGCAAGCAATAGGGTGCCTGTCCACCACATGGGAGGTCTCAGGTTCCCTTCCCTGAGCCTCCTAAAGAAGACAAGCAAGAGAGCAAGCTGATGTGACAGGCTGTTGTGGTGAACTGATGCAAAAAGATGACAAGGAACTGATACAGAGAGCAAAAAGTGAGTGCAAAACTCTGTGGGGAGAGAAATTAATAAAATAAATCTTTTTTAAAAAAGTCAAGCAGAGAATGATCTGTGGTTTACAAGCAACCAGCCTCAGAGGCCCTGAGGGTAATGGATTAGAAGGAACTTCAGGGCCTCACCAAAAAATCAAAAGAAGCCACAAGCAGGCCTTAATAAAAAGTTTACACTCACTCATCTTAGTCCATTGTCAGGGAGCATTACTTGCCTCTGTCTCCTGCCTTAGCTCAACAAATAATGTTAGTGGAAAGCTCTGGGTTCTGGGCTTCTGGTTCTTGGCTTATGTCGCATTACAAAAGTTAAGGACATGCCATAGGGTAGGCAAGGCTGTGAAGAGTTTATTAGGAAACAAGAAAATGAGAAAACCACACGGTCTGAGGCACGGACCGCAGGCATGCTGAAGAGTGAGACATGCTTGTGGGGCCCCAGGTCAGGCCTTTTAAAGTCTTTTCTCCTCCCCCTTCATGATGTTGGGGGAGGAGCCCCAGCTGTTTGCCATTCTGATTGGGCACCCCAACTGTCAGTTTCCAGGGGACCAATGGTGAGGCCTTCTCAGAGAATTGGGGGCTTTCCTTTGACCACAAACGGGATTCTCATTCCAAATGGGATTCTCATGGCTAGAGTCCTGCGGGATGCCTCAGGAGGTTTCCAAGCCAGGATACACAGCTTTGTGGTCTGCTGGCCATGTTGTCTGCCATGTCTTCAGTTGTCACCCAAGTGTTCCTTTTCCCTATATTAACCTGCCTCATTCCTGTTTCTTCACATCTTCTCCAGAACTTATTTTTTTGTTTTATTCTGTTTTTGAATAATGGCTATCCTATGCAGTGTGAGATGATGATAGCTCATTGTTGTTTTGCTTTGCATTTACCTAATATATAGTGATAGTGAACATTTTTTCATGTGCTTTTGGCCATTTATGTTTCCAATTTGGAAAAATGTCTAAGTCTTTTGCCAATTTTCAAATTGAATTGTTTACTCTTTTATTGTTGAGTTGTATGATCTCTTTATATAGAATGGGCATGGATATGTGGTTTCCAAATAGTTTCTCTCATTGAGTGGGCTGCCTTTTCAGCTTCTTGACAAAGTCCTTTGCATCACAACAGTGTCTGAGTTTGAGCAGGTCCCTTTTATCCATGCTTTCCTTTGCTGCTTGTGCTTTCAGTGTAAGGATTAATAATGCACTACCTACCAACAAGTCTTTAAGATGTTTCCTACATTTTCTTCTAGAAGCTCTATGGTTATTCCTTTAATATTTAGGTCTTTGATCCATTTTGAGTTACTTTTTTTATAGGGTGTGAGATAGGGGTCCTTTTTCTTTCTTTTTGACTATGGGTATCAGTTCTCCCAGCCCCTTTTGTTGAAAAGATTGTTATTGACCAGCTGGGTGGGTTTGACGGGCTTGTCAGAAATCACTTGGCCATAGATGTGAGGATCTGTTTCTGAACCATTAATTTGGCTCCACTGATCTATGTGTCTATCTTTATGCCGGTGCTTTCCTGTTTTTACCACTGTAGCTAGGTAATATTATTCAAAACCTGGAAGCAAAAGCCCTCCAACTTTGCTTTTCTCTTTTAAGATGTTTCTGAATGATTAGGGTCCTATACCTTCCAAATAAATCTGACAAATTATGTTTTCCACTTCTTTAAAAAAATGCTGATGAAGTTTTTTCAGGATTATATTGAATTCATATATCCTTTGGGTAGACTTGTCATCTTAATGATATTTAGTATTCTAATCCATGAGCAAGGAATATTCTTCCAATTATTTAGGACTTTTAAAAAATTTCTCTTAGCAACGAGTTGTAGTTTTCTGACTACAAGTGCTTTACCTCTTTGATTAAGTTTATTCCTAAATATTTCAAATATTTGATTCTTATATTAGTAGTATGAATGATTTTCCCCCTGACTTCTTCCTCAGTATGTGCATTACTAGTGTATAGAAATACCAATGATTTTTGCATATTGATCTTGTATCTAGACACAATACTGATACTGTTTAATAGTTCTAGCAGCTTTGTTTTATATTTCTCAGGACTTTTACCTGTGTATAGCAACAGTTTTATTTCTTCCTCTCTGATTTGGATGCCTTTTATTTTTTTTTCTTCCTTGATTGCTTTAGCTAGAAATTCTAGTACTCTCTTGACCAATAGTAATGACAGTGGGTATCCTTGTCTTGTCCCTACTCCAGTGAGAAAGTTTTCAGTATTCACCATTGAGTACAATGTTAGCTATGGGTTTTTCATATATGGCCTTTACCATGCTGAGAAAGTTTCCTTCAATTCAAATTTTTCCTCATTTTTGATTGGGCTTTATATTAGTTTCCTTGGGTCATTGTAACAAAGTACCATAAACTTGGTGGCTTAAAATATTAGAATTGTATTTCCTCATAGTCCCGGAGACTAGAAGTCTGAAATCAAGGTGTTGGTAGGTCCATGCTTTCTGTGCAGACTCTAGAGGAGGATCACTCCCTGCATCTTTCTAGCTTCTGGTGCCTGCCTGGTGATCCTTGGCTTATACCTGTATCACTTGAGTCTCTGCCTCTGTCATCACATCTTCCTTGTGTGTGTCTCCTCAGTATCTCCCTATCTCCAAATCTTCCTCTTCTCTTAAGGAAACGTGATGGTTAGGCTATTGTGTCATCTAAGCCAGGTAACTGTGCCTAGTTGTTTGGTCAAGGAAGCACTGGGCTAACTGTAATACAAAGGTATTTATGGACTTTGGTCACCATTGACTTCCTGCAGTGGTAAATCATAGATAGCTGGTTCTAATTACATCAGTCAGGGAGATTACCATCAGCAATGAGTGACGTTTAACCCAATCAGTTGAATGCCTTAAAAGGGGAAGTGATTCCAGCATTGAGACAGAACTTCCCAGCTCATCTTTGGACAGCCAACATCTTCCAGAACTCGTCAAGAACCTTCATTATACTTTCATTGCAGCCCCTGGTTGCAACCTGCTTGTGGAACCTGGACTTGTGCATCCCCACAGCTGCACAGAAACTCTTAAAGAATTGCATACTGTTGACAGGTATCTCTTGCTGATTCTGTTTCTCTAGAGATCCTTGACTAATACAGCTTGGTTCCAGGAGTGGTTCTTGAGGAACAGAGTCTTAAACATGGGGTGTCTGAGGTGGTTCTGGAAGTTTTGCAATTGTCTCTCTACTCTAACTGTTCTCAAGGGTACTGACGACTCGACTCCCTTTCCAATAATGAAGAGGCCTCTAAAGTCCATAGGGCCAGTTGGCAATTGAGATACCCAAAATAGCGTCACTGGATTCCCCTACTTCCATGCTTATCAGAAGCAAGGATCTGGGTGAGAGTGTTTTCACCACCTTAACAGAGTTTGGTAGAGTCAAACAGTGTAATGATGTTGGCTGGCTCCTCCTAGATACTCTGCATAGTGTTACAAAATAAAGAAATGAGTTAAAGGCTTTAAATTTGAAACTTAAACACAGAACAGATGATGTGAAAGTTTCTATGTGTGTTCTGAAAGAAAATCTTGTCTCCTGTAGCCACAGGCTCGAAATATCTGAGAACCAAACTCAGAATCTCATAGTAGAAGTAGCAGAGTTACATAGGAAACTAAAATCTCAGCCCTGAAGGGTTTCTGCAGTTAAAGTGAAGGCATTGATTGGAAAGGAGTGGAATCCAGAGAACTGGGATGGACATTTATGGGATGATAATAATATTGGTGGTGACATTGGAACCCTGAATTCTGCTGAGACTTTACCAGATAAGCTTACCATGGCCTGCCCTGTCTAGACCATACCTTGTCAACCTTGTATCATCCAGCCTCCAACCTGCCCAGGGAGTCTGAAACAACTTCCAGCCCTGAGGTGGGTACCAACCAAACTGAAGCCTGCCCTGCCCAGCCTCTGTGCTGCCCCAGGGAGTCTGGACCTCTTCCCAGCCCTGAGGCCTGTACCAGCCAAACTCCAACATGCACTGCCCAACCTGAGGAAACTGCCTTCCACCACCTTCCTGAAGAGACTAATCCATTCTCACCAGAAGAAAATGTAAGGGAATGCCCTGTGTTGAGTAGTTTGTAAGGCAACTATCTAATAATGAATTTTAACTTATTTCTGTGTTTCTGTTGCTAGAAATGATCTTTTCCATATCCATTTTTCCCTCCTACTGAGGTGCCTTTTCAAGTAGATAGTTTTTGAAGTCCTAAAATGACCCTCACTACCGAACTGAAATTAAGAGTTTAGTTGAGTTATAGGCAAGTTTTTCCTTTATATTCATACTCAGCTTTATATAAATGCTGAAAGACAGGGTTTGACCATTTGTGGTAAATTCACATCTGAGTACAGCAGAAGAACAGCTTGCATTGAGATATTTTCACTGATAGTTGGTTAATTGCATTATGTTACAATATGCCCAAACAGTATGTCATGGCAAAAATAATAAATATGAATATGCAAGTTTGTTACAGTTGTTGTGGTTAGGGGGCTGTGGAATTTTCCTCTCAGGTGGGGGTGGTCACAGGCTCCTACTTCTCCACAAGATGGCCTAGCATGTCTAAGGTTGTGACACCCAATTTGCCCTGACACACAGTAGAAGAGGGAATTCAAAGGCTTAGGGAGATTGGAATGCTAGAATGTATTTACCATTTGAGAGCTGCCCACCCACCCCAGGAATGTCCAGAGGACACACCTTTAACCAGGACTATGAGGAATAAATTTGTAAGACTAACTCCATCTTCCCTGAAGAGCTTTGTGGTTGTTCTTCTCTGTAGTCATGATATTACTGTATGGAGGTCTGTGATGGATTTAGAATCCTTAAGCATTATTGGGATGATTGGATGTTGGTCTGGTAAAAGTCAAGTATGGGCAGTCAATTGCTGAGTCAAGGTGGGCATGGCTACTGTAATGAGAGGCAGATTCCAAAAGTCACTCAAAATAGTCTGAGTTGAGTGGAGCTATGGCATTATCTAATACATCATGGGGTACCTAGCAGCGAAATAGATGGGCACTCTACTAAATTTCTTCTGGATCTGTATAAACACAAGAGTTCTAGGTCAAGTGACTGAAACCCTAACTCAAATTACAGTGGCAGAGAATCATGGCCCCTTAATCAATTCCCAGACTTGAGACACTTTACAGACCCAGAACCCCTTCAATGGGGAGGATTCCAGGTCTCTTTGGGGAAGGATCCTGTTAAACTGCCCAAAATTTATACTGTTAATCTTCCTCCCACCTTTCCCAAAGAGATCTATGGCCTTTTACCAGAGTAACTGTGTACTGGGGACAAGGAAATGATCAGACATTTCAGGGATTATTAGACTCTGGCTCAGAAATGACATTTATTCCAGGTGACCCAAAACATCACTTTGGTCCACCAGTCTGAGTAGGGGCTAATGGAGGTCAGGTGATTAATGGAGTTTTAGTTCAGGTCCATCTGACAGTTGGAGCAGTGCATCCCCAGACCCATTCTGTGGTTATTTCCCCAGTTCCAGAAGGCATAATTGGAATAGAAATACTCAGTAACTGGCAGAATCCCCACGTTGGATCCCTGACTTGTGGAGTGAAGTCTATTATGGTTGGAAAGGCCAAGTGGAAGCCACTAGAAATGCCCCTACCTAACAAAATAGTAAATGAAAAGCAATACCGGATTTGGGGAGAAATTAGTTCCACCATCAAGGATTTGAAGGATGCAGGGTGGTGATTCCCACCACATCCCCATTAAACTCTCCTATTTGGCCTGTACAGAAAACAGAAAAGACTTGAAAAACTCTGAAAGCACACTGTAAAAGTACAAAGCATTATTTTAGTACTACTAAACCATCTGGGAGAAAAAGAGTTTTACTTGCTTAGTTTGGAATTTGACTTGGAATCGGCCACTTAGCACATTACAATAGATACTCTGAATGAATGCCACTGATAAGGATAGAAGTGGTCACAGAAGAACACACAACAAATGGACACAGAGAGCAGACAATGGGGAGGTTTGGGTGGAAGTGGAGAGAAATAAATAAAAAATAAAAGCAAACAAACAAAAAAAAAAACAACCTAAATTTTAAACCTTCTTTACTTTGAGGTCTGGGTTACTGCCTTCTTCATTCCACACTCACCTACCCATGACTGTGGTGCTGACCATTTGTTCAACTTCTAGGCAAAATTTTATTTTCATATGTCACATTTGGGAGAGGTATCCTTTGGGAAATTATTTCAGGTGTTATTCATTAGAGAAGAATTAGTCACGTTCCTAGATGGACATGACCACTGATGCATCTGATCTTATCAGCCTCAAACTACCAACTGGCTCCCAAAGCAGTCAAATTCCTTTCCTGAGGAAAGCCTCCCTAAGAAATGAAGTCACAGGTGCTGGGGAAGTTTTGCAAGCTGAGCCAAGCCTGCCCTCTTGTGGCAAAAGGAAAAATGACTTTTCCTTCTCAATTGTGACATTTGGTGGCTCTTCCTTTCCCTGTGTCTTAGAGAAGAATTCCAAGTTGAAAGAATATCTAGTCCTTTCCTTGCTCTGAGGATCTGAGGGGGAACATCAAGTTTTGCTCCACAGAATACACATCAAAGCCAGTTGAAAACAGAGTCAGAGCCCGTACCAACTTGTCCCAGGTCTTTTAGGCAAAAGTTCCAACCTCGCAAAAGTTCCACCTCTCAGAGGCTGAGTTAACTTAACTAGGTCAATGAAGCCACATCATAAGGATACAAAGGGTCTACACTGTTGTGTCAGGGGAAAGAAGCTTCTAGAAAAGGCAAATGTACAACATGGCCCAACTAGTAAGAACCAATGTGCAACATCCCCACCTTTAGACTGGTCCACACACTGAAGGAATCCCCAGAGAAAAGTGTGGAAAAGAGGCAAAGAGCACAACAGGCAAGTGATGGCAGCCCCTACTCATTCTTCAGCTTACGGTCTGGTGAGTGGGAGCTTTACTGACCACAAAAGATCCCCACTCACTGTCTCTTCCTCCCCAGCCCTAAGAAATCCTGCATGTGCCTGGCCAAACCACATTGTCTTGGTTCAAGCAACAAGAAGAGCTCCCTGGGGACATATGGCCAGTGGGGGAGGGGGGCACCCTCCTGCACACACACACCCTTTGCCTCTAGTACATTTTTACTCCTTCCTGTGAGTGTAAGAAAAATCACACTGATTCCATTTCACTCCCTAGAGTTTCCCAGATGTTATTTGAGCATCTAATTTTCTTTAGCTACATGAAGAAGTACTCTCATTCTTCATACATTTAGTCTATGTTCATATACCTAGTGAGACTCACTATGTTCCAGGCCCTGGGTTAGATTCTGGGTAGACAGAGACAGGTAAAGTAGCCCCTTCCCTCAAACTCCCACCCTAGTGGGAGAGATCTTACTGGGGCTCCAAATCTATGTTCCAGGGGCCCTATCAGGAGACCTGCTTGCTTGTTGTGACTGTTTGGTATTGTTTGTGAATTCCAAAAGTAGATATTGTGTTATGGTTGTGAACTGTTCCTCTGGGCATATTAGATTATATTACAATCAGAGGTTTCACTTGGTTATTAAATCAAGATTAGGGCTTTTATTTGACCACATCATTAGGGCATGTAGGGTTGAGTCCCCAGCCCCTTGGTGGGAACAAAACACTCTCACATGGAAGGAAATACATGGAGAAGGAGAATACAGAAGCAGATATGCAGGAAGAGAGAGTGCTCAATAGACATGGCCCTGGGAAGAGAGATGAGCCTTAGGACAGCCTACAGCTGAGATTGGAAGAAACTGGGACCATGGAGCTTTAAGAGACAAGAGGAAGGCTCAACACTAGTGGACATCATCCACCACATTTCATTAACAGATGGTAACAGACTTTGGGAGAGAAAGTACCTCTTAATGGTACCTTGATTTGGACACTTTAGGGCCTTATAAATCTAAGTGTCTACCCCAAATAAATAGCCTTTTTAAAAGCTGACAGATTTCTGGTATTTTGCATCAGTTCCCTTTATCTGACTACTACAGTTGCCTCATCTCTACAGTGGAGGAGGAGTTTGACCAACAGTCCTCAAATCCACGGTCCTGCCTGCAGCCCACGGGTTACCTGCATAGGGCTTGAGGGCTGCCAAGTCTCCACCCACAGCCTCACTAACGTGGTGCCTGCAGGATAAATTATGAAGCTAGTGTTTCCAAACATCTCTAACCTTCCTTACTCTTGAGATGTGGTCTCCTCCCCAAGAGAGAGGAACAGATGATCATGAGCAGTAGCAGCAAGATTTACAATGAGTAAGGACTGGGGAAAGTTGAGAAAGAAGGATTTCAGTCCAGCCAAAAGGAATACGGAAGAATAAAAGTGCGATTTAATCATGGACAAACCGCATATATAAAATTCTTCAGGCCTGAGGCTCACTGACTTTTATTGAAAACTTTTAAGACACTTAAATGTTACAAAGTAGTAGTATTGTGCTTGCATATAATAACCAATACTAAATACTAATATTGCAGCTCAGGTAACTCTATCACAAAATCATCTGTCCACCTGAGAGTACTGTAAGGCAACATGCATGAAAAGTATGTGAATATGGGCTTCCTGGCATAGGGATGCAAATCAGGACTAGAAATATGAAAACACAAGTATAAAAAGAAAACAAGACCCTGAATCTTGGTGTGAAAACTGTCATGGTCACATTTCTTTTGTGTAAAAGTAAACTTGGACGCTGTTCTCAAGGGTAGGACAGGGTTTTTCTACACCATGGCATCATTACTGAGATAGAGCAGCTGGTTAAAAGAAAACCAGCTGTTAACTAGTGATAAAATCTCTCCATGGGATTCAGTGCAATTAGTTTTCAAAGATTTCAGCAGATTATTTTACTTGGCCTGAGCCATTTAACCATTTACTAACTCACAGCTATCACAGGTTAAGTTTGATAAATAAAATTCATCATGGGATCTTTGTAACTGACTAAGCTGGGGATTTCACTGGATTTAACTCTGTACCTACGGAATAAGCATGAAAAAAGTATCACTTAGGTGCATAAATACAAATCTTTAGATGGGAAAGCAAGTAGATGAAAGCTATATACTTTTACACTGAGATTTTCTCAAGGTATTTATTTTCCAAATTCTACTCAATTTGTTCATTTTTTTAAAAAAGATATTACATTCAAAAAATATGAGGTCCCCATTCACCCCCACCACCCCACCCACCACTCCCCCCACAGTAACACTCTCCCCCATCATCATGCCATATCCATTGCATCTGGTGAGTACACCTCTGGGCATCGCTGCACCCTCTGTCCCATGTTCCACACCATAGCACACTATTTCCCATGTTTCAAGGTATTTATTAATGAGCATCAGTTTAAAAAGCCAAACACGTTTTAATTTGCCTTGGGTGGAAGTAAAAAGCTAACACAGTGCATTTTAAATTGGAAGGATAAACTGAATGATTATAAGTATCTTTTCACAAAGACTTAAAGAAACAATAGTATAGTTGCAAGGTTAATTCCTTAATCAGCTGGTGATTTTATTTAAACAAAATACAAAAATAGCTGGTGAGTTTCTAATTCTCATTGGAGAGAATTGGACATCTTCAAAGTCTCACAATGATCTTGGATATATATATAAAAAAAAAAAACCTGGGAAAGAGCTCTACATTTTTTTAAAAAGATTTATTTATTTATTTATTTCTCTCCCCTCCCCTCCTACCCCAGTTGTCTGTTCTCTGTGTCTGTTTGCTGTGTCTTCTTTGTCCACTTCTGTTGTCAGCAGCACAGGAATCTGTGTTTCTTTTTGTTGCGTCATCTTGTTTTGTCAGCTCTACATGTGTGTGGCACCATTCCTGGGCAGGCTTTGCTTTCTTTCATGCTGCATACTCTCCTTATGGGGCACACTCCTTGCACATGGGGCTCCCGACCTGGGGGACACCCCTGCATGGCAGGGCCCTCCTTGTGGGCATCAGCACTACACATGGGCCAGCTCCACACAGGTCAAGGAGGAACGGGGTTTGAACTGAGGATCTCCCATGTGGTAGATGGGTGCCCTAACCACTGGGCCAAGTCCACCACCCTCTACATCTTTTAATTTTCCTCATATTTCCTCATCAGATGAATAATTTCATTATACAACCTCCAAGGGGCATCCAAACCCCAGATAAAGTCGACATGCTCCCATTCAGGAATAGTCTTGTGGTACACCAAGCGGGTGATCTGGGTCAGTAAGACATTGACATCATTGATGTCTGCAAGCACGTCATGTCCCCCATTCCAGACTGCAGTCAGCACCAGCATGTCTTTCACATTGTAAGTGGGAGGGTAACTCTACAACTTAAAAAAAGAAACAGGGGAAGTTGGTTTTTTTAAATTTTCAAAATCACAAAGCAGAGTCTGCATTAAACATGTAGTCACTTTGATGTGAGAAGAAGAGATTAAGTTTTGAAAATCACTATCAGATTACCTTATCTATTACCATTACCAGAACAACCAAAAAACCCAAACCCACAGTGAAGGATAATGAATGCTAGTTATTGAGAGGCTACCATATGCCACATGGGGCACCATGTTGGGGCTGGGTCCCCTGTGAGAGGCGCAGCTCTCCCCACCTACCAGATGGCAGGTAGAGGAACCAAGGGCTTGGGAAGGTGCTTTGGCATTAAAGCCTCCCATGTTCTCCCTCGGGGATAGAAGGCAGGCTGTAAAAATTCTCTAAACATCAGTTTCCTCATCTGCATATCAGAGATAATCATACCTATGTTGATGTGGGCTATGGGTGGGAGGCTCTTTGTCTCTTCGGAGATAACCTAAGCTGTCTGTCCTAACTTGTGGATGTGGGATGGTGAGAGGCTGCAGCCCTGCCCTTGGTAACCATGGCAATGACTCCAGCCCCAGGAAACAGTTTATCAATGCAAACTCTATAAACTTTAAATATTCAGGGGAAATGCAAACCAAATGTGCTACAAGCTTATCTAGAATGTATGAAGTCCATGCTAAAAGCTTACCTAGGATGTGGAAGATATATGCTAATTCAAGTCTATAGAGAACTGAAACAAAAGGACCATGTGGCCATTCCTCTCATATAAAAGGAATTTGAACATCTTGTTCGGGGCTCAGGTTCAAAATAAAAAGCTCCCGAGTCTGGCCAACCATCAATAAACCATTTTTCCTTCTCAAAATCATTCCTGATTCCTGGCCTTTCTATATGCAAATAATTGAACCTCTCTCAAATTCTACAACAATGTCACAGGAGGGAGGGGAAAGGCACCATACACTCAGCACTCAAAAATGGTGATTTTACCTGTATGTGGAAAAGGAGGCCTAGGCAATGTAATGTGGCCAAGGCCCCAGAGCCAGCAGGTAACAACCCTAGGATGGTCTGACTGCCAAGTCCGTGTCTGTAGTATGATGAAATGACACGTCACAGTGGAGATTCATATTTATTTCACATGACAGGGCAAGGAGGAGAGGCCCATCCCACAACACCCACCACAGGGCTTGTGTTGTTTTAGAATCAAATGAGGGAACACAAATGCATCCTGTCTAACTCTCCCAAATACTTCCCATAGTAATGACCCCCTATCAGAACCCAGTACCCCAGGCTGACTTCCTTAATGAGTTTTCAGGACCTATTTTATTCTGAAGACTTAAGACTTTACCTGGTTGTAGTGGAAATAATTCTTGGCACTGCTTCCCCAGTCAAAGGCTGGGAATCTTTGAGATTTAATAGCCTGAAAAGAAGCCAGTTTGGGAAAAAGTTATCTGATCCAGAAGAGATAACCTCATAGGTTGCCAGGCTTAGTCACAGCCTCAGAAATCAATTTTATATAGATACCCACATTTACTCTTTATTGCCAAACTGTAATTTAAAATTAAATAACTTTTTTTTGCTTTCCTTTATTAAATGATTCAATTTCTCATAGTATAATTGGAGAGTAGCTGTAATAGGGCACAGAAAGCAGCTGCAAACATATGCCTTGAATTACACTCGATCAATAGTTGCTTCCATTGGATGAACTTTTGATGATTTTTCTGCTTAAATTATAATCTAACTTTTTCAGACAATAACTGTTTTACTTGGGAAAGAAAATATATATAGATACAAAACCATCATGTGTTCTATATACCCATCCTATGTGTTTAGTAATGCTATTCCTTTGTCAATAATGTAACACTTTTTCTTTTTTGCATACCAGAGCTGGTGTAATCACCAAATCATACTGCAGGTCTGTACAACTTCCACAACTGGGGAGACTAAAGACATGGGATGATATCTTATTTACAATTTTAACGTATGCATATTTACAAGAGTTTGATATAAAACTATTAACAAAAAGTCACTTATTTTTAAATTTGGCATAATGCAAAGCCATAGTTCCCCCAGACCCTCAAGATAAAAATATGTCATGAATTAAATTCATAACTGGCATTCCTAATGAATTGGAAACTCTGTGTAACCTTTGGCCACATGGTGGCGCCACATTAACTGTACAAAGAGAGCCAACCTTGCTTTCGATGTATGTGGTTTCAGTCCTCATCCATTGTATAAAATTCTACTCTTTGATATAATAAAAGATAGTGTGAGATCAGATACCACAGAGGATTGCTAAAAGAGAAGTTTTAGCATCTGCTTTTGTCATTTCAAATGACAGATATTAAATATGTGGCACATTTAACAAGCAGAAAATACAGATTTACAGCACCTCTTAGTGCACCTGTTCCCTCTCCAATTGTCAGAGAAAATATCTCCATGCGAGCTGTTCTTCTGCTGTACTCTCAGATGTGAATTTACCACTTGGTCAAATCCTGTCTTTCAGCATTTATATAAAGCTGAGTATGAATATAAAGGAAAAACTTGCCTATAACTCAACTAAACTGAAACTTGAATTTGGTACCAAGGGTCATTTCAGGACTTCAAAAACTATCCACTTGAAAAGGCACCTCAGAAGGAGGGAAAAATGAATATGGAAAAGATCATTTCTAGCAACAGAAACACAGAAAGAAGTTAAAGTTCCTCACTAGATAGTTGGTTAATTGCATTATGTTACAATATGCACAAACAGTATGTTATGCCAAAAATAATAAATATGAATATGAAAAGACAGAAACACAAAACTGTTTCTACAGAATGTTTATAAATATTAAGTGGGAAAATGTCAGAAATTAAAACAGAATAGGTACATGGTTACACTTATGTAATAATCTTATGTGGCTGAAGAGCAGGAGAAAATAATTGTAATATTAGGATACACAGTTTTAAAGTGGGGTTTAGAAAGTTGTTTTTAAGTCTAAAAATCTAATAAAAATGGGAATAGGCTCAAATTTTTTATACTACAATATGTATCGAAGTCTTAAAAATAGGCAAACACTAGGACACAGCTGTGGCTCAATTAGTTGGGCTCCCTTCTAACATATGGGAGGCCCTGGGTTCATGTCCCAGGGCCTCCTTGTGAAGGGAGGCTGGCCCACATGATGCAGACTGCCTCCTGACCTGCCAGCATCATAGAGAGCCAAATCAGCAAGGTGATGCAATGAAAAGGGAGACAAGAAAAAACACAGAAGAGCACCCGATGAATAAACACAGAGATCAGACAACAAGCAAGCTGCAAGGGTGGGGGGAATAAATAAATAAATACAGACACATAAGAATGCACAAGAATGGACACAGCAGACAGCAAGCAAAAAGCCACAAGTGGGGGGCGGGGATAAAAACAAATAGGCCAACTCTCTGATCACTATGTGTTCTTCTTCAAGTGTATCCTAAAAAAAGTAATCTGCCTAATGTATAAAGACATATCTATAATACAGTATAACACAATATATTCCCAGGATGGCTTGATATTACAATAGACTATAATGAGGAAGAGATTTTGGGGAGTGGTGAGGAGCAGGAGGGAGTGAGAGAGGAGGAAGAGGAGGATGAGGAGAAAAAAATTCATGCAATGGAAAACTTTCTCTGCATTAAAATATTTTTTAAATTTAGTTTTGACCTGGACATTCTCACCCCCCAGTGTCCATTCATGCCTTCCTGCTTTAAGGACTACTGTTGTAGAATTTGAGAGAGGTTTAATTATTTTCATATAGAGAGGCCAGGACTCAGGAAAGATTTTGAGATGGAAAAATGGTTTACTGATGGCCAGCCAAACCCCGGAGCTTTCTGTTTCAATCCCAAGCTCTGAACAAGATTTTTGAGTCCCTTTTGTACAGAGAGGAAAGGCCAAATGGTCCTTTTGTTTCAGTTCTCAATAGGCTTGAATTAGCATATATCTTCTACATCCTAGGTAAGCTTTAAGCATGGACTTCGTACATTTTAGATAAGCTTTTAGCACATTTGGTTTGCATTTCCCCTGAATATTTAAAGTTTATAGATTTGCATTGTTAAACTATTTCCTGGGACTGGAGTCAGTGTCATGGCCACCAAGGGCAGGACTGCAGCCTCTTACCATTCTACACCCACAAGTCAGGACAGAGAGCTTAGGTTAAGGTTATATCTAAAGAGACAAAAATCCTCCCACCCATAGTCCAAATCACTAGAACTGTTCAGGCGTTCCCTGAACACCTGGCAACCCAGGTAGAAAGCACACCTCCCTCCCCCCTCACAACTAGGCATGGCCATCTGGCTCACTTCTGAGCTACCTCCTAAATGTCACCCCCTGGCCCTTTCTTGCTCCCCACTTCCTGTGCCTGGAACAGACATGGAGATGACCCAGCTTCACCCAGGCAGAGGAGGACAGCACCCAGGGGTGGCAGAGCTACAGGGTGGAGTACACTGGTCCCTGCATGACTTTGAAGCACACACCCACACCCCTCCACCACCACCCCAGACCACTGATCTCCATATTATGAGAAAGAAAGAAATTGCTACACAGGCTGTATTTTTGGATCTCTGATACAGCAACTCAGCCTGTAACTAACAAATACAATGCTATTTCACTCAATAAAAAGGAATGTTAGAGAAAGTCTGTGTCCAAGGATCCTACTTTTGTAATGGGAATTATTATACCAAACAATTGTAAGATTATACCAAAATACTACCAGTGCCTACCCCTGGGTGGTACACACACAGGTGGTTTTTCTTCGTTGCACTCATGTATTTTCTAAAATATCATAAGGTGCGTACATTATGTTAAATATCCTTTTTTAATGTTCTAAGAAATATTTCTTAGCAAGTCTTTTCCTTTTAAGCATTAGGTTGCAAGCAATGGAGTATATCAGAGTCACCTGGGTGTACTTATTAAAAATGCAGATCCCAGGGATACACCCCCTTGGAATTCTGAGTTTCAACAGATCTTGAGGAGGACCCAAGAGTCCGCATTTTCACCTGCACCTGAAGTATTTCTGACCAACAATAAAGATGTACTAGAACCAGCCTTCACACAGGAATGAGCACCTGGGCTTCAGGCAGGGCTCCAAGAGGGCCAGAGAGAGAAACGAGTCTGAGATCTGGGGCTCTTTGGAATTTGTCAGCTCTAAAGAGAATAACATTTGTAAACTAAATTTAACAGCTAAGTAAAGATGTAGGTTTTGGAAATGAATAACTGAATGTTAATTAATCAAGCAAAAAGCAAACTTCTGAATGTACTGTGAATAAAATGGCCTTTGAGGGCACCTCCCAACTCCTACCACAGGAACCTCCAAAATCCACACCTGACTTGGGGCTCTCAGTCGCCAACACCCAGGCCCCGCCCACCTTCAGCAGCCACTCCCAGCAGGCACCGGGGCTGCCTCCTGGAGCAGCCTGACCAAGGGGTCCCTGAAAGGTGGGTGGCAGCCTCTGGCCAACACCCCAGAGGAGGCAGGATCAAGGAAAGGGTCCTGTGAAGTCACTCTGCCGAGCAGCTATTTTCCTGACAAAGAGATGACACAGAAGGCACAAGGGTCAAGGGCAAGGCTGCCTTCTGCAGGGAGTCTGGGCTTTGGAAATGGTTATGAAAGAAATTCCAAAGTAAATAGACCCTAAAGTCACAAGGTCACAAGTGGGCAAGAGAGCACTGCTGGGGAACTCAGCCTGCAACCCTCACTCTAGTCAGCTGCCTCATAAAAGGGGCTGGAACAAGAGCTGGGCTCCTGAAAGCTAGGGGGTAGTCATGGGTACTTTGCCAAGGACCTGAGAACCGGGCGCTTGCTAAGGCCACTGAGCTAGAGCATAGCCCAGCCTGCGCCTTTAGTCAGCTGAGTCACCCTCCATGCATCCTTAGGAGGGCATTAACTGCTCAGGTGACAGAATTTCACCCTTTCTGGCAAAATGCCCTGTAGGGGAAAGAGGGGAAAAGGCCCAGAAAAGGTAGAGGGAAAAAGATAAGGAAAATAAAGAAGAAAGAAAACATCCCAACTACAAAAATAAAATAAAATTTAAAAAAAGGTAGGGGAATTTTGGTGGTAGTTCTAGACAGAAAACAAGTGGCTGTAAACAGACTTGACTAAGAGAAAAGCAGGAGCCTGAATGAATGTGCGAATGTGAGGATTTTCAAAGGGTCAGGACTCCTTAAAAGGTGAAAGTGCTGTGCAGCATGTACTGCACTACCTTCCATTGCAGGTGCCCCTGGGCTAAACCTCAGCAATCTGTCACTGTGTCACTGACATCTGAAGAGTGGCTGACCTTCACTACAAGGAGCTGAAGCCTCACATGGCCCTTTCTGGTTCCTAAGTCCCAGGCAGACACTAAGAACAGGACTCCCAGGGGAGGATATTTCTGAGGCCACTGAGTTCACTAATGTGCTATCACATGGCAAAGGTTCCCCAATCTGATGAAGCAGAAGAAGATATTGGACAGCTGTTAGTTCATTTCTTAAAATACAGATTCTCAGTGCTCAGCAACCAAAGGGAGTGACAACTGATAGGTTAATAATAATAGGCTTAAGATGTCTATCTACTGATCTTCCAGGCATATTATGCTTACAAGGTAAATACTGAAATAGAAGCTTCTATCTCCAAAGCTGCTCTAAAATCATGCTTTGTGAAGCAATATAGAAATAAAATAAATCTGAGACTCAATGAATAGTAGAAGATTGAAGAGAAGGGAAGAGAAAGGAAAAGAAATGAGTCGACACAATTACTGTTTGGTGAAGCCTCACCATGGTGTAGTATGCTCCAGAGAGGGCAGCAAAAGCCAGACTAACTCAGTGAGGAATCCAGGACTCTGGGGAAGGAAACCAGCTCATATTTGTAAGGAGATTGTCCTTCTACTTGGAAAACTTTTGCAGAGAGGTACTGCATTGATTGTGCGACCTTTCTAGCAATGATGCTACACAAACCCCCAACATTGCTCCTGGAATATCTACCTGACCCCAGTTTAACACGTTTTGCACAGAATTTCCAGCAGGATAGTGTGTGGTATATACATCCACTCTAGACGGCAAAATAAATAAGTTGAAATATGAAGGAAAACAGTATGAAGGTGACATCAATAATATACATATATTATCCTTTGAAACATTAAAAACTACAGAGTCATAACCTCAAATATATGAGAGATTATGGGTTGTAAAAATTTTCTCAGGTATAAATAAGTCCCATAAAATATTTACCACACACACACACAGGGTATATAGGAAGGAAATGAAAGGCAACAACACAGTAATTGTGCAGCCTAATGGGTTGTGATTATAGAAATATTTTTCCTTCTTCATGCTTCTCTGAATTTGAACATTTTGAATACAATTGTCACCTTAGTTTTATCAGGAGAAAAAAAGAAAAAATAAATATTATTAAAAATCCGTGCCATCTTCACTCCAGAATTTTAAAAGCTGTTTTTGAAAATACAACATTACAAAATACAAATATATTTAGGAACACTATTATATTGCTGGCCAAAGGTTTGCATATTTTAAAAAATATATACATGCACATACATACATATGTGCATTTATATGGAAAGTCATTCAAATTTAAACACACAGTAATATTTTAAAAGAAACAAATCATTAGAATATCAGAAAATAACTTGTTAGAAATCTTCTCATTCAATATTTCCATATAGATATGATGTAGGAAGGTGATAACTGCCTGCCTGATGACCACAGCAAAGAGCATTCTAGGCACCTCCTGAAATTACTCTCCCATCTCTGAAATGAAAAGCCCTTTGGAGCTCTAATGAGGTCGTCCCTGCCTCACCTACATCACCTATTCCAGAAACATTCACAGACAAAATGAAGATACTGAAAGCTTAAAGTAGTCTTACTATAAACACACATACCATATTTAAATTTTTGTCATTAAATCCACACAGAACTAAAAGGAGATTTCCACAAAGCTCCTTCAGAATGACATGTTTGCAAATAAAGGTACTAAGCCACTTCAGAAATGCACTCAGGGGAAGAAATTCTTTGACTTCAAATAAATCCTATAAAAGATAAACAAACCCAAGAATATATCCAGTAACTCTTTCTGGTACAAAGGTTTCCATGACCCACCTTAGAAGCAGAGACCAGAGGCAAGGATATCCATGGATGAACTCAGGAGTAAAATGACAACCAGTGGAGATTCAAATAGGATACTGATGCCATAAGTTTACTAAGGCAAAATCTGATAATCTACCCCAATGTTATAGATATGTACCTAAGTTCTCAAAATGAAGGAAAGGAGGCAGAAAATCTACTCATTTTACCGCTGCCTTCTATAGTGGGAAAGGGTCTTAATGCTCACTCATCCCAGAGCCAGCCCCAGATAGTTTTCACCTGACTGTGATGAACTGATCCTGACTTCTGAGAAAGACTTGAGGCTGTGACTGATTAGCAGTTTCTGCTCAGGGTACATTCACCTAGTCCAATCACAGATCATTAGGCAAATCTGGCCCCCTACTTGTTTTTGAAAATAAAGTTTAATTGGAACACAGACACACTTAAGTATCTATGTATTGGCCCTCACTGCTTTCACATTACAACAGCAGAATTGAATCAGGGAAACATACGTATGGCCCACGAAGCTGAAAGTATGTAGTATATTTACTCTCTGGCCGGTTACCAAAAAATTTGTCATCACCTGGTCGACATCATTACTGACCACTGGACACTGGACCTGTGCTCAAGTAGGTCCAGTGTAAATATTATACCCCCAAGGTAGACCTCCCCACACAAGTAGAGTAGGAAACAAATCTATCTTATATTGAACCCAAACCCACTTATAATTTACACTCTGCTCATTCCTACCCTCTGGATGGTCAAGCAGGAGTGAGAAATTCAAATACCTAAAAGGCAGCATGTAAATATAAATTAGTAAAAGTGTGAAGGGAAAATGCCACCTGCCTCAGTGTTTATGACTAGGGACGATTGACAACTGCAGTGTGCTCCATCTCAAGGGTGCAACTGCAGCAGGTTCTCTCCTGTCTGGGGATAGGACTATGGGCCCAGTGGTGCACAGCTTCTTCCTCTCCCCCCAAATTAATCAACTATTGAGATATTAAATATTCCACTTTTTAAATGGTGGTATTTAAATTTATACTATGTTACACATCATATTCAACCCTTCTTCAAGCAAACTTGCCCCATGTACATACAAGCTTGTGATTTCTAGGAAATCTGTCTTCTACAAGACACCCCATCAAGATCTAAAGACCAACACCAGGTCATCTTTCATTTTCCTATTTTTCAGGCTTATGACTGTAGAATTAGCTGGGGAGATCGAGGAAGCAAATTTGGCATGCAGAGGTCAAGTGACATGAAAAGGCATTTTTATAATTTCTTGCTTTGTGGGTACATAATGGTCACATGTGACAAAAACATGTCTGCGAGGCTCTCTGTTAAAACAAATAGAAAGAAAGTAAAAGAACACCAAGCATGGGAAGTGGATTTCACCTAACGGTTAGGGCATCTGCCTATCACATGTGAGGTCCAAGGTTCAAACCCAGGGCCTCCTGACCTGTGTGATGAGCTGGCCCACATGCAGTTCTATGTGTACAAGGAGTGCCGTGCCACATCAGGCGTGTCTCCCACATAGGGGACCCCATGCGCAAGGACTGCACCCTGTAAGGAGAGCCACCCAGAATGAAAAAAGTGCAGCCTGCCCAGGACTGGTTCCACCCACATTGAGCTGACAAAGCAAGATGATGCAACAAAATGAGGTACAGATTCTGGGTGCCACTGACAAGAATACAAGCAGACACAGAAGAACACACAGTGAATAGACACAGAGAGCAGACAACTTGGGGGAGCTGGAAGGAGAGAGGGGAAAAAAAGAAAAGAACACCAAGCAAACAAGTTAATAAGATGACCCATCAATGACCTGAATCACAATGACTCATTTTCCGTTTGACTGACATGGGATGTGAGGTTGACCTTGTACTTCAGTACAGCTACCCAGCACTACTGTGACAAACTCCACAAAATTACCCTGGAGGACAGAATATACACACATATAGTATAAGGTGAATTTTGCTTTTGTATACAGGTGATATGTATACAGATCTACACATACCAACTTTGATTTCTTTATAATTTGTGTTTTGAGAAAGAATTAGAATGAAAATTGAACATTCACAGAAGCAACATGCACTTGTCAGAGCAGAAAATTCAAGGCTTTTATGAATATTTCACCACTCACTTTGTCAATTTTCTGTGATACTACAAAACACAATAGTCTGGAAGAGATGATCCCAAATCCAGGCTCTTTTGCCTACATTGGAATCCAGAGGGTGATTTGTGAAGGACACCTATCCCCAGGCCCCGATGCAGATTTAAGAAAACACTTTCTCCAATGCAGAGAGAGAGTGAAGCAGGAGAACAAGTTTGTGTTTTTTCACACTGCTAATTCATACTCTCCAGGAATTGAGGTATTTGGGAATTTTTATTGTTATGAAGACCCCCCAGAATGGGGAAATGAGTTGCTCATAACCTGTTGTTCAGGGATGAAATTGGTAGAGTCACTCTGAAAGGTATATGTATTTAAGAAAAAACATTGTAATAGTCAGCCAAAGAGGTGCTGACACAAAACACCAGAAATCTGCTGACCTTTATAAAGGGTATTTACTTGGGGTAGGAGTTTACAGATACCAGGCCATAAGGCATAAGTTACTTCCTTCAGCAAAGTCTGTTTGTGCATCTCGGAGCAAGATGGCTGCTGATAACTGCCAGGGTTCAGGCTTCCTAGCTCCTCTCTTCCCAGGTCTTGCTTCTGTCCAAGTTCAGGGTTTTTCTCTTCCTGGGGCTTCCTTCTCTTTCTTCTGTATACTTACTTCCTGGGTCTCCAGCTTAAGATTTCAGCATCAAACTCCAACATCAAAAAGCTTCTAGCATAACGCTCCAACTCTGACCTTTGTCATGCCCCTTTAATCTGTGATTCTCCACCCTCCCCTGTGAGGGGACTCAATACAATACTGCTGTGGCCCAATCAAAACCCTTGTGATAATTTAATCATGTCCAGGTACAAAACAATGTACAAACATAATCTAATATCTATTTTTGGAATTCATAACTATATCAAACTGCTACAACCATGAAGAGAAAAAACCCTTCTGTTTTATTGACAACAAAATGAAGAGAGGAAGGCCTATATTTCCCACCACTGGTCAATTCTTCAAACCTGTAATGGAAGTTTCTGGGCAGTGGGAGGAGTGATCAATGTACTTTGAGGAGAAGCTCTGGAAATTTTCCTAATATGATTAAAGGGCTAGTGTTGAATTTGACTGAAGCCACAGGAGCCAGGGCAAAAAACATTTTAATCCTTTTGACCAGCCAAGGGATCCATGAAAATGCTATAAAACCGATGCAAACAAAAGAAAGAAAATATGAATTCCATGTTGAGAATCTGTTGGAAAAGGCAAGGGCTGCCCTTTTGTGTCATGCTCTAGAGAAAGCATGAGAACCATGCCAGCAGTGCTGCAATCAGGGAGCAAAACACTTGAAATGGGGCCCATTTGAATTTCTATGTGCAAAAACACTAAGATTAAACATGTAAAACAAATATTTTTAAAGGGCTTATTCCAAATCTCAACCTATATATGCACTGAAAGAAATCCAGATTGCCTGAAGCAGAAGACGTTCCCTGTTCCTTGAACAATTTGAACCTTGCCATGTAAAGTCCATCCCCAACAGCTCCACCTGACCATCTTCCTCCCCCACTCCCCCTTCCTTCCATCCCTAAGGACTAGCAGGCCCTTCAGTTATGTAATCACCTAAAAAGGAACTCATACAAATTTAGAATCTGTAGCTTTAAAATATTTCTTAGCTTCCTTTCAGGCCACTCCCAGCCTTAAACTATGTCCTAGAATGTTACCTGACAAAGAAGTGGGGCAAAGGACACAAGTAGATAGGGCAAAGAAGAGAGCCTAACTCCATTCCTAAGAAATGCAAAAATATTCAAGTTCCTTTTTGGTTTTAGCCTTCCAAATTTGCAAAGAGTGTTTGGAGATGGTGAGAGTGAGGCAATTTGACTGTACATACCAAGACACTGAAAAGCATTTGTACTTGCAGTATAGTAATTCCTCTAGAACTTATTCTAAGGAGATCATGCAACGTGACCACAAAGCTGCTACATACAGTAAACATTCTAAATATACTACAGAAAATGGAGAATTAAATTATGGGGCAGGTCTCTAAGGTCTTAACAAAGTTAAGAGTTTTGGGTTCTGATGCTCTCATATTAGAATTTGTTGATAGAATCATGGGTATTTTCTATTTTCTTTAAACTTTGCTTTCTTTAAATGAACACCTTAATTTATAATCACCGTAAATAAAAAAATGCATGTAAATTTTAAAAACCATTTTTAAATAATGGCACTATAACCTGGCAATCTTGCAGCTAGTTTGGTTCCTTTAATGTTAAAGGTCAAATTATTATCTTGTATATATATTTTTAAATCTGTGAACTTATAAAACTTGTTTTCCACCTTCCAATATTCCTATATATTGCTTAGTAGTAAAATATGCAATATATAATAGGCTCATCCAATTTCAACAAAGTCATACACAATGTCTATCCATTTTTATTATAATCTGAATTTGTAAAGAAAACCAAATATTAACAAAATTCCTTGCCCTATTTGTTATTTCTGCTTGGCATAAAACAGCAACAACAACAAACAAACTTGTATGTGAACTAACATTATTTCTTTATATTTTACTTTTAAGAACAAATGCACGGAAGCGGATGTTGGTCAAATGATAGAGTCAAATGATAGGAGGTCCAAGGTTCGAAACCAGGGCCTCATGGCCCATGTGGTGAGCTGGCCCATGTGCAGTGCTGCCATGAACAAGGAGTGCCATGCCATGCAAGGATGCATGTCATGTATAGGGGTGTCCCATGAGCAATGGGTATGCCCCACAAGTAGAGGCGCCCAGCATGAAAATAGTGCAGCCAGCCCAGGAATTGAGCCACACACACAGAGAGCTGATAAAGCAAGATGACACAACAAAAAGGGAGACACCACTTCCCGGTGCCACAGAACACAGAACACACAGCGACTGGACACAAGAGAGCAGACAGCAGGGGGTGAGGGGGGGAGGGAGACAGACTTTTAAAAAAATTTTAAAAAAAGAACAAATGAAAGCTCTGCAATAAAAGTAAGACATTATATAAACTTTCCACCTTCATTACATACCTATTGTGGTGCCTTGAGAATGAGCCACATAATACAATTGTTCTTGACCAGTTTTATTCAAAACATAGTTAACTGATGCTGGTAAGTCATAGTTGGCTATTTCATCATAACTACAATCCAAAAAGGTACTGATTCATTGAAATATTACATACAAATAGAGCAGCCTACAAACAATACCAGCATATATATAAAGAATAATCACAAACTGAACACATCTGGACAATCCAGCTTGGAGCAGAGGAAGCAGAACATTACCAGAAGCCCAGAAGTTCCCTTGAGCCCCCTTCCTGTCATGCTTCCCAAAGGCAACTTCTATCTTAATTTTTCACAACAAATATAGTTTTATCATTCTTGGAAATTTTATATGCATGGAATTATACAGGAATTATTCCTCTGTATCTGACTTCAACCATGTCATATAGTTATGGGTTGTTAGTTCTCATTCCAGTGTGAGAATATACCACATTTTAATTTTCCAGTCCAATGCTGATGGGCATTTGGGTAGTTTCCAGTTTTTCACTATTGTGAACAGTGCTACAAGAAACATATTCCTGTTGTGTCTTTACGTAAAAACTCTCATGCTTGTGTTTCAAGTCCTCAGCAAGTGTGGTTTGGCAGATGGGAAGCAAGCCTGGAGGAGACCATAGAGCTTCCTTCTCTAATGCCTGGTCCTGGGCACAGGACTCTGAAGCCCTGCAAGTGAGTAGTGCACACATGAGTGAGTGTCACCCGCGATGGAAAAGCCAGCTGTTCATAAGCACTTATGATGGGCCAGTCTCTGTGCCAGATGCTTCTCACATATATTCTGTAACCTCACAATTACCTTATGAGGTAGGTGTTTATTATCCCCATCATCAGATAAGATAACCGAAGCACAGAGGGCCTAGGTAATGTGTCCAATGTCATATGACTATTAATTGCTAGAGAGAAAGAAGAGAATTTCAGAGGTGAGCATTTCTGGAATGAAGAAAAATGAACATTTGGAATACATATTTATGGAGGAAGGGGAAGGGGATAAAATTCACCCAGCAGCCTCCAAACCAGTAGGAATGACAAAATGACTCAAGAATTCCTAACTCCTGAACACGTCGAATGCCTATGATGTAATTATTTATCTATAAAGCCCTCTACTGCTATTTACTCAAATAAGGAGGTTAAAATCTTTCAAAAGACATCAGTTTCTCCTCTCCTAAGAGTTCAGAGTCACACTCTATCTGCCTTCACTGCTGAAATCCCCACACATCTGAAATAAGGGCATGAAGGAAAGAGGCCCATGTGGTAATCAAGTCAAATATACCTGAAAGCCCAAAATTCATCCTGAGAAACTGAAAGAGTCCTGTGTTTCTGAGACCAGGTGTTTCCTCGGCTGTTCCCCATCCACACGTCAAAACCAGCATCCGTGAGAATGAAGCCCAGGCTGCTGTTGGCGAGGTTAGAGACCCAGATGCTGGAAACTGCATGGAGGCCATGCTGCAGAAACACAACTGGCTTGGGACCTGAAAGACACTCACACTTAACAGCAGCACCAAGCTTCAAAGCAAATGTGATATACTGCTAAATGGATCATTTATAAAAGATTCCACAAATAATGAAACAGAAACAAATTAAACTATTGAGATAGCAATGTACTTCTACATAACATTAGTAAGAATGTTTTTAAACAGTGCTGACAGGGCGGCAGGGAAACTAGACTATGTTTACATGCCTAGAAACA
This sequence comes from Dasypus novemcinctus, assembly GCF_030445035.2. Taxonomy (NCBI): domain Eukaryota; kingdom Metazoa; phylum Chordata; class Mammalia; order Cingulata; family Dasypodidae; genus Dasypus; species Dasypus novemcinctus. The sequence goes on from NC_080678.1 coordinate 52,607,298, forward strand.
AGACACACTGGTTTGTTAATTTTTTAATACATTTTTAAGAACTTATAAATGATGTCTATAATTTGATCTAGTAATTGGATTTCTGAAAATGAATTCTAGCAGAATAAACCAAAAGCAAGAAAGCACAAGTTCATAAGTATTAATTCACTTGAATATTCATATACATATTGTATATGTGAATTAATTTTCTTCTCACCTGTCCCTGAGACACTGTAACATAGTGGAAGTAACACAGACTTGGGAGCCAAGAAACACTGTTTCATCCAGAAGAATAGGGCCCTTGGCAGGAGGGAGATGCGGTGAAGTACTAATTCTATTAAGCATCATGTGCCATCCACAAGGATAATATTAAATCCTAGGGTAGAAAATCAGTGAAAACCTGGCACTAATTGCTTGATTGCATGAAGGCAAGAATGTGTAGAAGACACGAGGGCATGGGAAACAGGCCTCCCTCCTGTCTGCCAGTTCTCTCACTGCTCCCAGCAAGCACTGAAGGAAGGCAAAATATAGCTCTTGCACATCTCAAAACCCATCAAGGATTTAAGGATTTGCTTGCAAAAGAAGATCTCTGTGGGTGGGTTACACCCTCTGAATTCACATCTTCTAGTCCTGGGCTCTTAACAATTTTTGTTCCACAAACCCCTTTGCCAGTCACTGCTGTAATTTATTCACTGCATACATTCATAAGTGAAGGAAATGCTAGATTTCAGTTAGAGGCCAGAAAAATAAAGTAAAGAAGTTGATTTACTTTTTTTTTTTTAGATTTTTATTTATTTATTTATTTCTCTCCCCTCCCCCCCACCCTGGTTGTCTGTTCTCTGTGTGTATTTGCTGAATCTTCTTTGTCTGCTTCTGTTGTTGTCAGTGGCATGGGAATCTGTGTTTCTTTTTGTTGCATCATCTTGTTGTGTCAGCTCTCCATGTGTATGGCACAATTCCTGGACATGGTGCACTTTCTTTCATGCTGGGTGGCTCTCCTTATGGGGCACACTCCTTGTGCATGGGCTCCCGTACGTGAGGGACACCCCTGCATGGCAGTGCACTCCTTGCACACATCAGCACTACGCATAGGCCAGCTCCACACGGGTCAAGGAGGCCCGGGGTTTGAACCGCAGAACCCCCAATGTGGTAGATGGATGCCCTAACCACTAGGCCAAGTCCACCACCTGATTTACTTTTTCAATTCAAGTTCATGGAACCCTGGTTAAGAACCCATGTTCTGGTGAATTGTTGTATTGAATGTGTTCTCAACTTGCTGAGACAAGCTGACTGAAAAGATAATCAGTTATTATTGAGTGCTTATTTGCTGTAGTTAGTGAGCTGAAAACCCTGTGAAGTTGGTCCTATTCCCAATTAACAGAATGAGGAATTGTGCCTAAGAGATATCAAGCAACTTGCCTAAGGTAGAATTAGAGCTAGTAAGAGGGGAGTTGGGGATTTGAACCCAAATATATCCCATGCCAAGGTCGTTGCTTTTAACCACTTTGCTATAGGAAAGAAGGTTTAACAAGAGAAAGAAGTCAACATAGAACATACAGAAGGGCTCCAGGAAATGATGGGCCAACAGAGGAAAGCTATTTTAGAGGGATGTGCATCAAGGACTTAGAAGAAAATAATCTCTTGTAGGTGGAGGAGATAGAGAATGGAGGCAGGGACACCAACCTTGACACTGCCTGCCTGACCCTGCCCACCCGGGCAGTTCTTCTGAGGACCAGCCTACTGCATGCACCCCAGCTGCACAAGGCCTAGCTTTGTCTGAGCAACAAAACTGACAAGAAAAGGGCTCACCCCTCAGACGTGCTCTAGGAAGACTGGAAGCTGACAGCAAGGCCTAGAAGGATCACTTCTTGGTCCAGAGATGGCAAGGTACCTTGTCCAGGTCATGTAAGTCATTAGTACAGAGCTGGCAAAGAGAAGCAGCATGACCACCTGGCTTGGCCCAATGTGGGTGGAGGTGAAGAGACCATTACTCAGGCTCCAAAACTAAATCTGCTGTAGCCACAAGCCACAGGAGGAAGTTGATTGGGTGAGTGGGTAAGCTCCTCCTGCCTCCCAAGCTCCTGCCCTTCTCCACCACAACACTTGTCTCAACAAGCCCCCACCATGCTCTGAAAAGATTGAAAAACCACATTGTGCTCCAGGGAAGAACCAAAAGGAAAAATAAGCAGTAGGTCAAGAGTAGGGGCAAAAATACAGCTGTTGGCATGAGCCAGGCCTTGGCTTTTACTAGTTGTGAAGTTTGTAGGAGTTATTCAACCTCTCTGAAACACAGGTATTATTTCCTAAAGGGGGGCTTGATACAGTGCCTGATACCTATAAAAGATTTAAAACACAAAAAGTCACTGATGATAATAATAAATATATAATACATAATAAAATAGTATTAGCACTATAAAGAGAGATAAAATGAAGTGACATTCTTTAGCTTAGAAAATCAGAGTAACGTAAGACCACACCAAGTGTTGACTATGTGTTAGGCTCCCTGTAAGGACTTTCATGCATTATCTCCATAAGCCACACGACAAGCTTCTGATTTGGCACAATATGCTGAATCCTGGACCCCCAAAGATGTCCATTCCAAATCCCAGGAATTAGTTCCATGGTAAAAGGGACTTTGCGTATATTGTTCACTTAAGGATCCTGACAAGAGAGCATTCTGGGATGTCCAGAAGGACTCATTGTAATCACGAGGGTCCTTATGAGATAAAGGCAAGAGGATCAAAGTAAAAAAAATGAGCTGTGACAATGAAACCACAGCTTGGAATGATGGTCTACAAGCCAAGGAATATGTGCAGTCTCTACAAGCAGGAAAAGACCAGGGAACAGGGTCTCCTCCAGAGCCTCCAAAAGGAACACAGCCCTGCTGTCACCTTGATTTAGGACTTGTGACCTCCAAATGTTAGATGATAAATCTATGTTTAAAGCCACTGAGATTGCAGTATTTTTCCCAGCAGTGCAAGGAAAACTAATACAACTGGAGACCAGTTTGGACCCCTATTTTGCAGATAAGGATTTTGAGGATCAGAAGGGATAGATAAGCTGTCCACGGTCAAGAAGCCAGCAATGGTGGAACCAAGATTCCGATGCAGGTGGCATGACTCTTGGAGCTGGCTTTAACTACATGACTGCATGGCCTCCCCAAAGAAGAGAGAGGCTGGGGAGTGTCTTCAAGGGGTGTCAGATCCCCACAAATCCCTCTCAGCCTCCTTGCCTTGATCTACCCTCAGGGTTCTTAAATGCTGACATTCCCTGTGTGGGCATGAGGGGACAAAGACCTTTATGAAGCTATGTGCTATATCTTGGGTGGTCAAACATTTTTCAGAGTCTACCCAGTAGCTCCTATCCTGGCTGATCACCAGACCCACCTGGGCAGCCTGTTAAGTACTCAGCTTCCTGAGCCCATGTCCAGAGGCTCATAGATGAGGTCCAAGAATATGTAGTTTCAAAGTAGTTCCCCAGGGGATTCTGATGCAGCCGAGGTCTTTATCTTGCCTGGAATCACAGCTACCTGCACAGTCTGACAGCCCACGTTCATGTGCTCTCAGATAGCACAGGAAAAGGCCTGCACCTTGCTAATTTAGGAGGAGCCTTATAACACACAGCCTTCTAGAAGAGCTTGGAAGATATGCTGTAAGTAGCTTAAAGGGTCTCTTAACCCCTGCAATGGCAGGATCTACACAAAAATGAAAACAAGGATGTTGCTTATGGTTCACACACATTCTTATTACTTTGTGTTGAGAAATTCAATGATTTGTCCCAGGACAGATCTCTCTCCAATGGTCTGTGAGTCTCAACAGTTCAGGAAGGCTACATATCTATCAAAGTAGACACTCAGCTCTGTACAAACCCGAAGGTCAAGGGCTGGTCCAACCATTCCTAAGACAGGCTAAGAAGGAGGCTAGTGAATTCACTTTTACAGCCTAATTCTAATTTTGAAGAGGTGGCCCCAAAAACCAGCTAAAAACACTATAAATGAATAAGTGTGGTGAGAAGCCTCAGATGTGAGCTCTGGTACCTAAGGGGATTCCTCAGCCTGCCCCACGTACTCAAGGTGAAATTTTGACAACTGGTGAATTGTCCTTATTACTAGTGTTTAGCCTAACTTGCCAAGCATGTGCAGACACTGTATGGTTTACTTTAGAAGGAAGATGGTATAAGCAACTGGCTTTGAGGATGAGGCTACTCAGGCCTGGAGACAGAAAGTAACCTGCCCTGAAGCCCTGGGCTAGGAGGGAGCCAGACGTGAACCTTGAGCCTCGACTTTTCAAAGCCCTTGCTTTAACCACTGGTCTTTTAACCACTGGAGTAAATGAGAAGGAAAAGTGTATCTCTAAATCTCTTCTGGCTAGAAACGTAAGAGGAGCCTATCCACCAGGCTACAGGGTGGCTCTACCAGGGCAATGAGCAAGAAAAGTTCTAGAGGCTGGCAACTTAGTCCAGTGCCCGTGTGAATCCTGTCTTCACTACCAACCAAGTTAGACAAGTTATTTAGCCCCTGAAAGCTTGGTTTTCTCATCTATGAAATAAGGAAATTAAGATAATTATGTCGAGTTGTCTGAGAACTGATTTAACAATCTCCACTGACCCCAGAACCCATCACTTCGCACTTACAAAGCACCTTTCAGGAGTCTTAACCCTCTGCTGCTTCTTGCAGCCCCATCTTACACAGTCATCCTGCTGCAAAAGATGACCCTCTGCAGGAGTGAACACAATGGCACCTGCACCACAGAGCAGGGAAGGAAACCATCCCTCTTTGGAGTGCTTGTCTCCCCACCACCAGCCAGGGTCAACCCAGTCATTAAGCTCCATGGAGGGAGTGATTTGGTCTGTCTTCTTTACTGCTGTGCCCATAGCATTTAACTCAGAGTATGGCACATGGTGTGAAAGAAGGAAGGAATAAATGATGACTGAAAAAAAATTACATTACTTATTGTCCTTTGTCTTCATTAGGTTTCTGAAGAGTGCCATGATAAGACTTGTGGTTAGGCTTGCCATGCACAGAGGCTGGTACTTGATAGGAGGGTTACAAATATCTCCCAGTCTCTGCCTTCAAAATTGCTGTAGGGAGAAGTTTAGGGGAAGGAGAAGTACACAAACAAGTCAACCCTGAAGCAGAAAAAGAGAAGCATCTCAAGAGGCATTCATTTGATCAGAGGAAGGGGTTTCCTCTTCACTTGAGCAATCAGGGAGAGTTGGCATTCAATCTGAGCCTGGAAGGATGGAAAGAATTATTATTTTTAAAAAGACAAAGTCTTTCTGCTACCTTTCCAATCCACCAAATTGTGCACATGAACATCCTGGGTGATGTGAGAAAGAACTGCCAGATTATCATGCTGTGCTTCCAAATCATTAGCTGGTTTCTAACTGTGATGATGAAGCATAGTTACATTGGCAAATTTGAAATCATTTATGATCAGAAGGCTGGGAAAATTGTTGTGAAACTGACAGGCAGGTTAAACAAGTGCAGAGTGATTAGCCCCAGGTTTGATGTGCAACTCAGAGATCTGGAAAAATGGCAGAATAATCTGCTCCTATCTCTCAGTTTGGTTTTATTGTACTGATGACATTGACAGGTATCATGGACCAAAAAGGAAACTAGATGAAAATGCACAGGTAGGAAAATCCTAGTATATTTTTTCCCTGGTGTGTAATACAAACATACAAATAAAATGCCTCAGCTGTGGGAAAAATGATAGGATTGAGGATGGTAGGTATCGTCCCAGTGGTGTGTCACCATAAAGCCAGGCGTGCACAGCAGCACTCCATAATAAAGTGGAAGTGGTATATACGAGATAGGGCTCAAGTGGGTCCGGAAGGCATGAGTAAGTTACATGAGGAAGTAGCCCAAATGCCCATGGTCACCACCCCTGCCATGTTACCTTCTCTTTCCCAGCCCACAGCTTTGAAATCTTGGGGAGTCCCTTACAATCAGTTGACTGAGGAAGAGAAAACTCGGGCCTGATTTACAGATGGTTCTGCACAATATGCCGGTACCACTCAAAAGTGGACAGCTGCAGCCCTGCAGTCCCTTTCTGGGACATCCCTGAAGGACAGTGGTGAAGGTACATCCTCCCAGTGGCAGGACTCCTAGTGGTGCACTTGATTGTTCATTTTGCTTGGCAGAAGAAATGGCCAGAGGTGCATTAGTACATTGAATCATGTGCTGTTGCCAATGGTTTGGCTGCATGGTCAGGGACTTGGAAAAAACATGATTGGAAAATTGGTTGCAGAAGTCTGGGGAAGAGGTATGTGGGTTGATGTTTTCAAGTGGGCAAAAAACATGAAAATTTTTGTGTCCCATGTGAATGCTCACCAGAGGGTAACTGCAGCAAAGGGAGATTTTAATAATCAAGTGGATAAAATGACCCACTTTTTGGCTAATGCTCAGTCTCTTTCCTCAGCCATTCCTGTCACTGCCCAGTGGATTCATGAACAAAGTGGCCATGGATGTAGGAACGGAGGTTATGCATGGGCTCAGCAACATGGACTTCCCCTTACCAAGGGTGACTTGGACACAGCCACTGCTGAATGCCCAATCTGCCAGCAGCAGAGACCCACATTCAGCTCCCAATATGGCACCATTCCTCAAGGTGACCAGCCTACTACCCGGGTGTCATTGGACTACTTCCACCCTGGAAGGAGCAGTGATATGTTTTAACTGGAAAAGACACATACTCTGGATATGGGTTTGCAGTTCCTGCATGCAATGCTTCTTCCATAACTACCATCTGTGAACTTACTGAATGTCTTATCTACAGCCATGGCATTCCCCACAGCCTTGCTTCTGACCAAGGAACCCATCTCACAGCAAATAATGTGCAGGAATGGGCACATGCCCATGGAATTCATTGGTCTTACCATGTTCCCCATCATCCTGAAGCAGCTGGATTGATAGAATGGTGGAATGGCCCTTGGAAGACTCAATTATGGTGCCTACTAGGAGATAATACCTTACCGGGCTGGGACAATGTTCTCCACGAGGCTATGTATGCTCTAAATCAGCATCCACTCTATGGTGCTGTTTCTCCCATAACCAGGATCCATGGGTCCAAGAATCAAGGGGTGGAAATGGGACTGGCACCACTCACTCTTACCCCTAATGACCCACTAGAAAAATGTTTGCTTCCTGCAACCTCAAACTCTGCTGGTCTACAGGTTTTAGCCCCAAAAGGAGGACTGCTGTCACCAGGGAACACAACAATGAGTCCATTGAACTGGAAGTTAAAACTGCAACCTGGCCACTTTGGGTTCCTCTTACCTCTGAATCAACAAAGAAGGGAATCACTGTACTGGCTGGGGTGATTGATCCTGAGTGCCAAGGGGAAATTGGACTGCATCTACATAATGGGGGTAAAGAAGAGTTTGCCTGGAATACAGGAGATCCTCTTGGGCATCTCCTAGTACTGCCATGTCCTATGATTAAATTCAATGGAAAATTACAAAAACCCAATCCAAGCAGGACTAATGATGGCCCAGAATCTTCAGGAATGAAAGTTTCAGTCACCCCACCAGGCAAAAAACTATGGCCAGCTAAAGTGCTTGCTGAGGGTAATGGAAACATGCAATGGGTAGTGGAATAAAGCAGTGATAAATATGAACTTCAATCACGTGACCAGTTACAGTAATGAGGACTATAATGTTCATGAATCTTTTTTCTTTGTTTCATTATGATGATTGTGTATGTACACAAAACTAATTTCTTTGTCTTCTTCCCCAAATTTTCCCTTATGATATAACAAGTTGTATCTGTTTCATGTCATAATATTTGATGATGTCAAGTTTAAGAGTGAATGTTACCCAAGAACTTGCACCATATTCTGTATGGAATTAATGTGTTTCTGGTTGTACACAAGAGAGTTTAGTATTGTTAAGTGGGAATATATATATATATGCATGTCTGTTCTTGTTTTTACTTAGAGACTAAGTATGGTTTAAGATAATGTGTATGGTTGCCAAATTGATAAGGAGTGGACTGTGATGGTTAGGCTATTGTGTCAAGTCAGTCAGGTAATTTTGCCCAGTTGTTTGGTCAAGGAAGCACTGGGCTAACTGTAATACAAGGGCATTTATGGATTTGGTCACCATTGACTTCCTGCAGTGGTAAATCATAGATAGCTGGTTCTAGTTACATCAATCAGGGAGATTGCCATCAGCAATGAGTGACCCTTAACCCAATCAGTTCAATGCCTTAAAAGGGGAAGTGGGGAAACGGACTTGGCCCAGTGGTTAGGGCATCCGTCTACCACATGGGAGGTCCGTGGTTCAAACCCCGGGCATCCTTGACCCATTTGGAACTGGCCCATGTGCAGTGCTGATGCATGCAAGGAGTGCCGTGCCATGCAAGGAGTGCCATGCCATGCAGTGGTGTCCCCCGCATAGGGGAGCCCCACGCACAAGGAGTGCACCTGTAAGGAGAGCCACCCAGCGGGAAAGAAAGTGCAGCCTGCCCAGGAATGGCACCACCCACACTTCCAGTGCCACTGACAACAACAGAAGCGGACAAAGAAACAAGACACAGCAAACAGACACAGAGAACAGACAACTGGGTGAGGGGGAGAATAAATAAATCAATATATAAGTCTTTAAAAAAAAAAAAGGGAAGTGATTCCAGCATTGAGAGAGAATTTCCCAGCTCATCTTTGGACAGATAAAATCTTCCAGAACTCATCAAGAACCTTCATTGGTCTTTCATTTCAAACCCTGGTTGCACCCTACTTGTGGAACCTGGACTTGTGCATCCCCACGACTGCCTGAGAGACTCTGATAGAATTGCATACTATTGACAGATATCTCTTGCTGATTCTGTTTCCCTAGAGAACCCTGACTAATACAGGATCCCAGCGATAGGATTCAGGGCCCACTCTAATCCGGTATGATCTCATCTTAATCGCATCTTAATCATATCTGCAAAGATCCAATTTCCAAATAAGGTCAGGTTCACAGATCCTGGGATTAGGACTTGAACATATTTCGGGGACATAATTCAAGCCATTCCTGGTTTTTAAGTTGTAAAGAGCATACCCTGTCATTTTTATAAAGTTTTAAATACACCTTTTTTGAGATATAAATCACATAGCAGGAATTTCACCCATTTAAAGTATACGACTCCATATCTTCTAGTGTTTTCTAAGTGTTGTGTAACTATAATTAATTTTACACCATTTTCATCACCCCACAAAAGGAATCTGTACCACTTAAATATAACCCCACAGTCCACCACAACCCTACCCGTAGACAACCACTATTTTGCTTTCTGTTTCTATAGATTTGCTTATTGTTCAAATTTCATAGAAATGGGATGATCTTTTATATCTGGCTTTCACTTAGCATAACACTTTCAATGTTCATCCATGTTGTAGAATGGATCATTTCTTCATTCCTTTTCCTGCTGAATAATATTCCATTGTATGCATGTATCACATTTAATTTATCCATTCATTAGTTGACGGACATTTGGGTTGTTTCCCTTTTTTGGCAATTTGAATAATTATTCTGTGAATATTCATATGAGTGTTTTTTTGTGAATAAACATTTTCATTTCTCTTGGGTATATACCTGAGTGTGGAATTGCTGGGTCATAGAGTTACTCCGTGTTGGGCCTTTTGAGGAACTGTCAGACTGTTTTACAAAGTGGCTGCACTATTTCACATTCCCACCAGTAGTGCGTGAAGGGTTCTGAAGTCTCGACTCCATCAACACTTGTTATTATCTATTGTATTGGTCTGCTAAATGGGTGCTGATGCAAAATACCAGAAATTGGTTGATGTTTCTAAAGGGTATTTATTTGGGATAGGAGTTTACAGATACCAGGCCATAAAGCATAACTTACTTCTCTGACCAATCTATTTGGAGCAAGATGGCTGCTGATGTCTGTGAGGGTTCAGGCTTCCTGGGTTCCTATATTCCTGGGACTTGCTTTTCTCTGGGTTCAAGGTTCCCAGAAGCAGACTTGGCCCAATGGATAGGGCACCCACCTACCACATGGGAGGTCCATGGTTCAAACCCTGGGCCTTGACCCAGGTGAAGCTGGTCCATGTGTAGCGCTGATGTGCGCAAGGAGTGCCCTGCCACACAGGGGTGTCCCCTGCATAGGGGAGCCCCATGCACAAGGAGCACACCCCATAAGGAGAGCCGCCCAGTGTGAAAGAAAGTGCAGCCTGCCCAAAAATGGTGCCACACACATGGAGAACTTACAAAACAAGATGATGCAACAAAAAGAAACACAGATTCCCGGTGCTGCTGATAAGGATGGAGGCAATCAGAGAAGAAGAGAGCAGACAACTGGGGGTGAGGGGAGAATGGGAGAAAAATAAATAAATAAATCTTTAAAAAAAAAAGGTTCCTTTCTTCCTGGGGCTGGCTTCATTTTCCCACTTCCTGGGGCTACAACTTAAGGCTTCAGCATCAAACTCCAACATCAAAACTCCAAAATCAGTAACCCTCAACTCGGTCCTTTACCTTGCCTTTTATCTGTGAGTCCCCAACCACCAAAGTGGGGGGACTCAATGCCCTACTGGTACAAGAGTTTACCTAAATATGTAATCAAGTAAACCTATGACTCCAATATAATCTAATATGTCCAGAGGAAAAGATGAGTTTACAAACTTAATCCAATATTTCTTTTTGGAATTCATCTATATTATCAAACTGCTACATCTATCTTTTTTATTGTAACCAGTCTAGTGAGTATGAGGCTGTATCTCACTGTGGTTATAAAAGGTCTTTAGGGGAGCAAGTTTTTTTTTTTAATTTTGAAGAAGTCCAATTTATTAATTTTTTTCATAGACTGTGTTTTTTTGGTATATTTAAGAAAGCTTTGACAAATCTAAGTTCCCTAAAATGCACGCATATATTTTCCCTGAAAGTTATATCACTATAGCTCTCAAATTTATAACTCTGATCCACTTTGAGTAATTTTTGTGTAAGATTCAATGAGGTAAGTGTTGAGGTTCATTGTTGTGCCTATAGCTCTCCAGTTGTATCAGCACCATTTGTTGAAAAGATTATTCTTTCCCCACTGAATTTTCTTGGCACTTAGGTGAAAAATCGACCTCACTTTTAAGCAGCTTTAGTCTAGGCCTAATTTTGCCCCAGTCCTGAGGCAATACTTGAATGAATCCTCTGCCTATTGTCCTGTACGTTACAGCTCTCTCCATGGCAGCGTTCTGCCTCAACCTCCCTCAATCCTCATCTCTCCTCCATTCGGAGGCTGCTGGTCTTGGCCTGGGCTCCCTGCTTCCTGCTCTGGAATTCTCTGCAGGTGTTAATCTGGGCAATTGCAGAGCCTCCTTCATGTGTTTTCCTTCTCTCAGGGAGCAAGCACTGTCCTGCGCTGTTGTTCTGTTGCCCAGTCCATTGCTTCACACCTTTTACTTCCTGTTTGTTTAAGGTAGGAGAGTAAATCAAGTCATGATTGCTCCAGAATCATAGGCATGAAGCCAAATTACTGTTAGTATTATTGCCCCAGTCTTTTTTTTGGGGGGGGGGGGGGGGTCAGCGAAAGAGCATTTATTGGGGATTCATGTGGGGAAGCTCTTCACATCATGGTGGATCCGATTCTGGTCACGGCCTCAACCCTGTCCGTGGAGGCAGGCAGAGCACATGGTGCTTCCAAGGCTCAAGCCACACTTGCCACAAAGCACGAGGATTCTTTCATACCACATGTCGATGTGGAGATGGGGATATTGCTCCAGTCTTTGATCCACTAGGCTGGCTTGTGCCCATCACACACACACACACACACACACACACACACACAATTCCTGTCACCTCGGGTCTTCTGTAAACTCGCTTTTTTATAGTAAGAATGTAGGTCATTCATCAGTCATGTGGGCTACAGTGGGCAAAAACAAAAGGGAAGGTGGTGGAAATCCTCCCTTACCTGGATGAAGAATCTTCTTTGTTTTATTCCCTTCCTCCCTTCCTTCCATCATTCTTAGATGACACCTGGAGCTAATTTCCATGGGTTGCTGTTGAACTCTGTTACACGCTGGGGTGAGGATGACAGAGATAAACACACTGCGGAGACTGGTTCAGGACATGAATCTATTTTATTGCACAGCATCGGTGGCTTATATAGAATGAATGGCGGGGTGTTAGTTAGCTATTGGTGCTAGTGCAGTGTTGCTTTATGTGTAATTTTTAAATTGGACTGTATGCTAACAGATGGAGGCAGGAAGGTGGCTCTTGATCACTTCCGCTCTCTGCCGCTGCGCCATCTTTAGGGTGTGCCCTAAAGTGTGTATGCCTGAGTGTTTGCTCATCTGGTGGTGTGCAGCACAGTGAGACTGAAGGTTTCAGCAGCTCTGCCCACAGGTTGCATATTGGACTGCTTTGCTTTATGACTGTAGCAGTTTGATATTATTGATAAATTCCAAAAAGAAATATTGGATTATGTTTGTAAACTGATCTTCTACTGTGGGCATATTAGATTATATTGTATTCATAGGTTTACTTGATTAAGTAATTATGTAAACCTCTTGTGCCATTAGGGCATTGAGTTCCCACCCTTTGGTGGGTGAGGACGCACAGATAAAAGGCATGGCAAAGGACAGAGTTGAAGGTTTCTAATGTTGGAATTTTGGTGTTGGAGTTTGATGCTGGAGCCTTAAGCTGGAGCCCGGGGAATTAAGATCACGGAGGAAACAGAGGCAAGCCCCAGAAAAGAGAGGAACCCTGAGCCCAAGAAAAAGAAGCCTGAGGAAGGGAGGAACTCAGGAAGCCTGAACCCTCATAGCCATTGGCATCCATCCTGCTCCAACACTTGGCAATAGATGTTGATGAGGGAAGGTAACTTATGCTTTATGTCCTGGTATCTGTAAGCTCCTACCCCAAATAAATACCCTTTATAAACACCAACAAATGTCTGGTATTTTGCATCAGCACCCCTTAGGCTGACCAATACAATGACTTCAAGTAATTAATTTTTTCAGCCCCAGTTTCCTCACCTGTAAAATGGCGATATGGAGGTAGTTGTGAGGTTTGAATGAAACACTCTACGTAAAGGCTTAGCACAGTGTCTGGCACACAGAAATTCTGCTAATTCTGATGCTCATTTCTCAGTGAGTGCTCACTTCCCTCAAGGTATCTCTGGCATTTGTCCTGGTTTTCATTTCCTCTTTCTTGAAATACTTCTTCACTTGGTTTAATTTCAAAACTGTTAGTTCCCCTCTAACTTCACTGTCTTCTCACTGAGAAGTCTTTGGAACATAACATTCTTCAATCTCATCCAGTTTCATGACTTTAAATATTGTCACTAAATGCATTGTTTCCAAATTGTATTTCTAGCCTGGACCTTGACTTTGAATTATCTGTACCTGTACCTGTATATACATCTGTATCTATATACTCACCTTCTTCACAAGAAAGTTTTGCTGATGTTTGCCTTTGTCTCCAGATTCATTTCCTGTCCTTCTCCTATTCTTCTCTGTACCACAGAGGCTGGAGATGGAGGTGTGGTCCTTGCAGAGTGCATTTCATAGGCTCCTGTGTCAGCTGGCTTCTGGCTGAGGTTGACTCATGGGAGAGACTGGTGGGAAGTTGGAGAGCAGAAGGCAGGGAAAGCCATGGTATTTCTAGCTTCCTTCTCTTGGCCCAGGGTGGTGTCTTGACAATGTCTCCAATCCACCAGCAAGTCCCGTCAGCTTGACTTTTTGAACATACCGGGAGTTTACTACTGGCTCTGCTTCCACTGCCATCACCACCCTGATCCAAGTCATCATTAATTCTTGCTTGGATAGTTGCAGTAACCTTCTATCTAGTCTCCCTGCTTCCATATTTGACCCCAGTGACCCCAGTGATCCTTCTAAACTGTAAGTCAGATCATATTGCCCTTCTACTGAAACACTGACTTCTCATCTTGGTCGGAGGAAAAGACAAAATTTTTATCATGACCTACATTTCACCCCCAATCAACAAACTACTGCCAGGACCTGATCTTCTACCAATCTCTATCTTATGTGTTCTGTTCCAGCCACAACAGTGTCGTTGGTCTTGCTAAAACCTACCAGGAATATTTCTGCCTCAGGACCTTAGCATTTGCTAATCTCTCACCCCAGAATAGTCTCTCCCCATTATCAACTTGGCTCTCAATCACCTCTTTCTTGTCTGTGAACGGATGTCACTTAACCAGAAGTCCTTCTCTGAGCACAGTATATATAACACGGCAGTCTCCTTCGCTTATCCTCTTACTCTGTTTTATTGTTCTTCATAGCACTTACTGGTAGTGGAATGCTCTGTGTTCTGGGCTTCTAGGCTCTTGGCTGTGTTGCATAAAAGAATTAAAGACATGCCATTGAGTAGCCAAGGGAGTAAAGAATTCATTAATAAACAAGAAAACTGGAAATATGGACACAACCTGAAACATGGCTTATGGACATGCTACCAGCCCCATGTTAGGCCTTCTTTGAGCCTTTCCTTCTCCCCTTCCCTAATGTTGGGGAGGGTCCCTGGCTGCTTGCTGTTCTGATTGGTTGTCCCCCTTTAGCCCTCAGGGGCGCAATGGGAAGGCCTGCCATTTGGAGGAATTCATGGCTGGGAAGAGTTCCAAATGGGACCTTGTGGTCAGGGTGTCTTCCTGCTTTTCCTGGCTTTGTTTTCAGTAGCAGGGGAGTTGCAGGCAGCGTCTCACAGACTTGTTCTCTGCTGGTTCCCAGCAGTTTTCCTTCTTTCCCTTTACTAATGTGCCTCAATTCACCCCTCAGAGAGTTTACACCCTAATTCTTAGTCATCTCCTATGTTATATAGTTATTTGTTGATAGTGTGTCTCTTCCCATTAGAATGTAAGAGCCGGATTAAAAGTGGCCTTGTTTGGTTGGCTGCTATTGTACCCCCAGTGTATTAATTACCTGCACTTAGTAGTGCTCAGTGTAGTTTTTGTTGAATGAAATGTTCAATAAATAACATGCATATACTAAAACTATTCTATTTCCTTTCTATTTTCACAAAACATTAATAATAAGGTAAATAATACTATGTATTACAGCCATGCATTGTGTCAGGCAAAACTCTAAGCGATTTAGATGGAGTAAACAATTTAAATTCATTTAGAGCCCGAACCGTCTGTGCTAGGTACAGAGGGCACCAGAAGTACAGGAGAACCTGGGGCAGAGCGGAGGCAGCCCCCTGTGTGACCGGGCTGGTGTGACGTGGGGCAGCCAGGCTCGCCCGTCTCCCGCGACTGTGCTCCCTGCCATCCCCGCTTGGGGGCGCCCAAGTTCCGCTGGAAGCTCTGTAACCGCCACGCTCGGCGGGGTCCTAGTCCCCTGACACTTCGCGGGCGCCCGCTGCTCTGATTGGCGGCTGCAGTAGCCTGGGCGGGTCCAGGCGTCTGTCCTAAAGGCGTGGGGTCTCGTCATCCCCTCCAAGGCTGTCCCCGCTCTCGGGCCGCCGCGGTCACTGCAGCTTCGGACAGCGGCCGGGTAGGACGGCTCCGAGGTGAGTGCGCCCCGGCCTCGCCTGCAGGCGCGGAGGCGGCGTGGGAGGCCGCGCCCCGCCGCCGGGGGACCTGCTGGGGGCGCGCGTGGTCCCAGGGTGCTCACCCTCCGCGCACCTGAGCCTCCGCTGGCCGCGGGACCCTCCGCTGTAGGACCCCGAGCGTCCTTCCTGGCGTCCCGAGCACCCAGAAGGCGAGGCTCTGCAGTTGCCCGCCCTTCTTCGCGCGGTCTTGGTTTCCCTGTGCAGCCCGAGTCCCTAGAATGGGGCGCGCCAGGATCCCTGATTTCCAGCTCCTCTTCGTTCTCCTCCTCCCTTCTTGCTATTAGGTCCCGCAGACACGCTGCTGACCTCTCCACTTGTTAGCCAAGGCGTGATTCAGAGCAGAGTTTAGCCTCAGTCCTGGTTAGAATCCTGGAGATACTGGTGTTTCATCAGGTGGTACTTTACTCCCGGCTCTTAAGTGGATAAATCTCAGTTTGCTGAAAAATAGGTTTAACGGTACTGCGTAGAGTTGGTGGAATAATTGATATAATGCGTTGAGAGCGCTGCCTGCGGTGGTGGTTCTGCATAGCAAGAGTTTAAATGAGAGCCATATTAATTTTGAACAGCTCTACTGAAGCATAAATGATATATAATAGCAGAACATAGTGCATAATGGAAGTGTACAATTTTCGTAATTTTGACATACACATGAACTTGTGAAATCAGCAGTACAATCAAGATGATGGACATTTATCCCTCACCCCCTGAAATTTCTCATACTCATTGGTTTTCCTCCCCTGCTAACCCTCCTCTCATGAGGTAACCATTGACATACTTCCTGTCAAAGTGAGATTATACAGTATGTTTTCTTTTTTGCCTCACTTATTTCACTCACCATAATTATATTGACATTCATCCATGTGTTTTTTATTGATAAATAGTATTATAATATATTAATATACCACAATTTGTGTGTCTATTCCCTATTGGTGGGCATTTGGATTTTACCATTTTTTGGCTATAACATAAAACGGCTGCTATGAACATTTTTATACAAGTCCTTGGACATACATTCATGCATCTTTTTAAGTGAGTAAATTTATTAAGAAAAAAAAGGACTGGATTGTAGTCCCAGTTTTGCCACCAACCACCTGAGTATGCTTGGGAGAGTCTTTACTTCGCCTTTAACACCCACAAGGTCTTTGCTACACTGTGGTTTTGAGTCATAGCCAGAGACTAGATGTTTTTGTTGGTGGTTGGAGGGACTCAGGAGGAGACAGGGCTGTCCTTCCCCCTGTGCTTCTCTTGCAGGCTCTCTCTCCTTTCATTTCACTTTCTTCCAGAGTTGACACATTTGAATCCTGGCCTATCACTCCGGTAAGATAGTGAGAGGCAAGAGCTAGTATTGTCCCAACTTAAGTGGAAGGGAAGAGGTGGAAGGTTAATAGACTGGAATTTTGCAGATCTCCCCTTTTCTCACTCTGTCTACTTCTGAGCCCTCCTGTCTATTATGTTTTCAGGAATGAGTTTGATATTGTGGTCACATATTAACGGGTGCAAGTGTGTAGAGGGGGGGATGGTAGAGGTAGAGGTGGAGTCGTTCCTAATACAATGTATATGTATTTTTGGCTTCACTACATGGCCATAGAAATTTGTTTCATATTTGCCAAGGGTACCTGTGGGTGCCTTTTCAGAACTTGTTACAGGAGCACAAATCTGCCAATGTAATATCATGTAGTAAAGTTTTGGCAATTAATAATGGATTGTTTTATACAGAATGAAAATGTGGTTCTTTGGGTGGGTGGCCTTGTTGATCCTTGGGACTGTGCATTGCCAGCAGCCCAGAGGGAAGCTGACAACGGTGGATCCTGAAGCATATATGAATGTGGTAAGTGTTCAGAGTTACCTGCTTTAAAACGCCTTTATGACAAGCATTATTTCCTTAAATCCAATTGTGTGGCCTAAGTTTTGCCAACAACTCTAATCTCCATCTATCCCATATGCTTTTTACTATCTCTGAATCTTAGATTCAGTTTGCTAAATTTTTATTTTAACCTGGTAATATGTTTTCACAAACCTCCTTTTATTGTTAAGACTAGATACTTCCTCATAAGGAAAAATCATTTTCATTAATTCATTTCCTTTTCAAGTTACACTACACTGGTTTAAAAAAACAACTAAAAAGTGTCAAAAGTTTGCAAGAATGTTACTATAGAATGCTAGTTTTAGAATACATTGAACAAGGTTGTGTTTAAGAATGTCCAGGGAACACAGTTCAGTTTCAAAATCTTAGGTATCTGAAAAAAATTTTATTAGAACAAATATGCAAAAATAATGCCATGATTATTTAAAACATCTCAAAGTTAGTGATTTTAAGTAAACAATAAGATCTAGGCATGCCTCATTTTGGTGTAAAATATGGGAAAATACTGTTATTAAGGAAAACAATTTATAAACATGATTAGCGACTTTGAGAGCAATTCATATTGAGCAAAGAGAGTTTGACTGGACATTAGTATCTCAAAGTTCAGTCTTTTTTGCGTCCAAATATTTCATGTATCATTCCACCCTACCTTCCTTTTATTATTCCTCCTTGTAAGAATGATAAAATTAAAACCTTGCAATTGTTTATGGTCACTTACTCATTTACATGAAGTTTTCTGCATTATTGAGTTATCTCTATTCCACTGAGATCCTGATGAATGTAAAATAAAAATTTGTGCCTGATATTGTTGAGTAGACAAGGACGACTTTATTCAAAGATGACTGTAGGAACGGGATCCTAGAACCTAATGTCATCAGAAGGACAGCAGGGTTTTTAAGGGCTGAGGGAGCTAGTGGGAAAGTAGTTGGAGGACATTAAGGGGGTTGCTCATTGGGATAGGATGTTGGCTACAGTTTCAGCAGAGCAAAAATTCAAAAACAATTGATTTTTAAAATAAAATCTGGAGAATATCATTGGCTTTTGTCTTCTCCTTTGCCTTTTTTATGGGAGACCTTATCCAATTCTGTCCATAGCATTGCCATTGTTCTTTTTCTTCACAGAGTGAAATGATCTCTTACTGGGGATTCCCTAGTGAGGAACATCTAGTTGAGACAGAAGATGGATATATTCTTTGCCTTCACCACATCCCTCATGGGAGGCAGAACCCGTCTGACAGAGGTAAGGAGTTTTCCTGGGAGAGAAAGGAAAGCTCTTAAAAGTAATTGCGCTGCTAGAATTTGGCTGTTTTTTATGGCAGTAACTAACTTGAAATGAGATTATTTTTAGACTAATGTACTAAAATTGTTATATTTCTGTTACATTCATGCAAGGCATACAAAATACTTGGTCTTTTAAAGAAGTAAGGACAAGAGTCATCTGGTTTCATACTTTGCTTGAGGCTTCCAAGCAAATTTGCTTGAGTCATGACCAGAATCTCTTTCCTTGCTATAGGGAAGCAGGAAGCATCTTCTTGAGTGAAATCCTTTGAGCAATAAATAGCTTAGGTAGTACATTTGCAGAGTTCAAAACTCAAGGAGAATAAGGTAAAAGAACTCCTTCCCATCTCATTCCCCATCTCCTCCATTTCTTGTGTATTCTTTCAAAATCTCTTCTTGTATATGAAAATGAATACAAACATAGATTCTCATTTTCCCTACCTCCCTTTATATGAAAGATGTCACAACACACACTGATTTATTCCTTGATATATCATTGAGATCTTTCTGTACACTATGTAGAGTGCTTCATCTTTCATTCCTATGGATATATGATATTGTGCTGGGCACCCATATCAATTTCATTTAGCAAGTGTCCACTTAATGGACATTTGGGCTATTTCCCGTTTTCTGCTAACAAATATTGCTACAGTAAATAACCTTGTATGTGTGCAAGATGATAATATGCATTTCTAGAAATAAACATTTTTTGGGGATAGAGGATGTAAACATTAGTGGTTTTGATAGTTATTTTCAAATAGTTTCTATATGAAGTTGTACTGATATTTATTCTCGCTAGTAATGTATGAAAGTTTTTGTGTGTCTGTGTGTGTGTTTCTCATTTTATAACTCAAGCAAAACTGCCATATCCAGTGCAGATTCAGGAATTTCTAGTCAGTTTACTTGAAATTGTTGGGATCTGATCCTTATTCATTCATCTTCCAAGAAGTAGCTTATTCTTGAACACTTTCTGTTTCTACAAACTTTCCCTGAGAAATTAAGGTTGAGAGCAAGTTAAGTATCTCTTCCTTTAAAATTTTATATGGGGAAGCGGACTTGGGCCCAGTGGATGGGTCATCCATCTACCACATAGGAAGTCTGCAGTTCAAACCTCAGGTCTCCTTGATCCATGCACAGTTCAGATGCATGCAAGGAGTGCTGAGCCACGCAGGGGTGTCCTCCGCATTGGGGAGCCCCAAGAGCAAGGAGTGTGCCCCGTAAGGAGAGCCACCCAGTGCAAAAGAAAGTGCAGCCTGCCCTGGAATGGCACACACAGGGAGAGCTGACCCAGTGGGATGAAGCAACTAAAAGAGACACAGATTCTGGTGCCGCTGACAACAATAGAAGCAGACGGGAGGAGTGCACAGTGGGTGGACACAGGGAATGGACAGCTCGGGGGGGCAAGGGGAGAGAAAGAAAACATAGATCTTTAAAAAAAAATTAAAATTTTTTTATATGATCAAAAGTCCATCTAAGGGCCTTCTTTTGCCTCAATTCCTTCCCAAATTACTATTCAAAGCAAGTTTAAAAGCCCTCTGTGTTAATGTGAGCTTTGTATCATTCTCTAGGTATTTAACTGTTTCCTCCACCCCTCCCCCCCCAATAAATCCTAGCTGTATTAGGGCTTCGATAATTCTTAAGTTCACAAGACAACCAATGGGCTTCTTGAAATTTAATTTCTAACTTTTTATACATACGTGTTCTAAGATTCCTTCTTACAAACATGTTACCAAATGAGTGGTGAGTTGCACTGAGAACTTATAGTTTTTCTTCTCACTGAAACACACAAGTGCTGCAGGAATGAAATACTTGCACACACAAATTCATATGCAGGGAGGGCCCTGTGTGGTTTATTTCTCTTGCTTATGTATCATGTATTTTTAGATTCGGCCAAGGGCTGTGTTTAAAATTAAATTGCCCAAGGATGTTTTGTCTTAGAACAAGAAACCTTGTCTCTAGACTCACATCCTATCTAGCGGCAGAAAGGGCAAGTGGAAGTCATTTTCAAACTTCAAGCGCAAAGATTTAGCTTCTGCAGAGATAAGCAAGGACAGAGCTATTTTTCTCTGAAGCAAGAACAGAAGAGCTTTCATAAATCTTTTAACCATGTCCTTGACAAGGTGTTGGAACTATCCCCACATCTCCCCCCTTTCTTTTTGAGCAGGTTGTTCTACTTGAGTAACTGAATATACGGTGGCCAGGTATTCATAGCATTGTTTGGTGTGTTCCCATAGTTGGAAGAAGCATAGGTATCCTATAACTATAACAAGACAGAGACAAATTAATCTTCCTATTGTGGCTCACCATTTAAAATTTAGATTGGAAAACCATGTTAAACGGTTCTGCCACTGTAACTGTTCGGATAAGGTTTTTAGTGTGATTTGTTGAGTTTGATTTTTTAAGTTTCATCATTGCCCCCTTACTTGGAAATGGAAAGCTACCACTTCATCTGATATATGAGTGGAGAAGGCACTCTGAAGGTGTTTATTTATTTGGTTCCAATTATGTTGGGTGCCATTCCATTTTAAAGGAGTGACACAAATGTTAGGATGCCTCCAGTCAATTTCATTTATTAGTGGTCCTCGTGGAGGAACCCAGTATCCTCCTATTCATGTTGAATCCTTTGAGGATAATGGGGCCTCAGGATCCCACCAGGAGGTGAGGGCAAATACCGGT
Source organism: Dasypus novemcinctus (assembly GCF_030445035.2). Lineage (NCBI taxonomy): Eukaryota > Metazoa > Chordata > Mammalia > Cingulata > Dasypodidae > Dasypus > Dasypus novemcinctus. The sequence continues at coordinate 52,628,592 of NC_080678.1, forward strand.
GGATCTGTTATATGGGTCTGAAAGCTGTAATTAACAGTGCAGGGGTTAAAAGACATAAGGATGAGCAATATGTACATTTTCCATGTTCCCACCTTAGCAGAAGCAGTAGTGACTACTGTGAAATAAGCTACATAACTATTTTTAGGCATCTTAGGGCACCCAACTCATGCCATAAGAGCTTGTGCTTGGTTGCCCAATTATTTAAGACTCCCCACGTAACCAGTTCAGCCCCTTGGGCAGTCCTCAGGGCGATGTCGGTTGATTGCAGGTTGAGCACTTCCAGGCTTGGTCTTGGGGTGTGCTGTAGATTCCATCAGCCATGGTATGGTTTTATGTGCTTTGCTAGAAGCCAAGCTAGCCCAGCTAGAGGAGGTCCTCCTAGGCAGAGAACACATGAGTACTGTCCTCCCCATGTTGGGTAAATTTACTTGAGCATGCCAATTACCATTAACCTCTTGTCCATCCAGGGGTTTGTATAACACTTTAGGGTAAATTGTTACAATTGGTATTTGAAAATGTTGTTGTGCTGCTGTATAACCATCCTCATTGCAATTTAAAAGAAATTAAAGTATAAAAGGCTATTTGTATGACATCCTTTGGACTGGTTAGACCTAACACCCTATTCCCCCTTTTTTGTTTTGTAAGCATAATTTTAAGGTGGAGTGAGATGATTTTGTAAAAAAAATTATTTATTAACATAATAGTATTAATATAAAGAAATAGGGAAGTGGACTTGGCCTAGTGGTTAAGGCATCCGCCTACGATATGGGAGGTCCGTGGTTCAAACCCCAGGCCTCCTTGACCCGCGTGGAGCTCGCCCACGTGCAGTGCTGATGTGCGCAAGGAGTGCCGTGCCACGCAGGGGTGATCCCACACAGGGGAACCCCACGCACAAGGAGTGCGCCCCATAAGGAGAGCCACCCAGTGTGAAAGAAAGTTCAGCCTGTCCAGGAATGGCACCACACACACGGAAAGCTGACACAAGATGACACAACAAAAAGAAACACAGATTCCCATGCCACTGACAGCAACAGAAGCGGACAAAACCATGCAGCAAATAGACACAGAGTACAGACAACTGGGGCGTTGGGGAGAAGGGAAGAGAAATAAATAAATAAATAAAATCTTAAAAAATATATATAAAGAAATAGGGTTAAAACTACAGGTTTTTTATGCAGTTAGGTTTTTGTTATTAGTCTAGGATAGATGATTGGGTTGTGCACACAGTTTTGGGAAAGTGCTGTAAAATTTACTGTTGGCTTGTTCACATATGAATGCTGCGGGCTTGACTTGCCTAAGGAGATATCAGGGAAAGCTTCAAGAAATTTTAAAATAAAGAGATAGTGACATAATTGGCTATTAATTTTTGTAATAAATTAAGAATATTTAGGGTTGCTGCACACAGCAGTGGTGTTACTTTAATTTATGAGAGCTTACTGTTCTATATCACCCTGTGGCAGTTTTTATTGTGAATTGGACAAGTATGAGTTGAAGTCTCTGCCTTATGGCAGCTTTTAGTGTAAATCAGATGAGTATGAGTTAAAGCGTTCACATTTTGATTTTTAAGTAGAGAGGTTGTTTTGATGATATATATGATTTTTAATAATTAAAATTATTAACAGCATTATATATTTTTAATATTATGTTGGAACATTATTAAATTTTCAGGAATTTTATATACACTTTAAGTATTCATATGATTTTTTACTCATACAACTTTAACAGAGGGTTAAAGAATCCTCTTAATTTTATAATACTTTTAAATATTGTTCATTTAACTTATATTAAATGAACTTAACTATTTTATTACTTTACTTTTTTTAAGGTGAAAGAACCAATCCTCCGCAAAAGCCTAAAATATAAGACATTTTTCAGGATCTGATTTTGAGAAAGCATGTTTGAACATTATGTTCCCTTAAACGTGATAAAACTTGTGTTTTTTAACAGCCAAGGACATGATATGGTCAAAGCACAAGAAGCTATTTTGATAAAAGAGACTCTTTGTACACTGATTAATCAGAAGAAACACTCTTTGTAAGCTTTTGCTAAAACAGAGTAATGTCTTAAGAAACTTTGAGAAAGAACAAAATTTAACTCTGTATTAGTAGACTATTTGATACTAAAGCTTTTAAATTTTAATAGATAGACCTATCAAATCTTACTTAACTTCATCCACAAAAATTCCTTTTCTGCACACCTTTTGTACTTTCTGTGTTCATTCAGGTTTTGTCCTAAATTTTACTCTATTTTAATAACTAGTCATTTTATCTTAGGACAAAATTATTTTCTGTTTCCTGAATAATAAAACTGAGGTTCTATACACCCTACATACGTCAGCTACCAAAATGATTTTGGAAACTGTCGCTAAGCAAACTTCTTACCACATACAATTACCAACAACACTAAACAAATGTTAAAATAATGATTCAATTTGGTTATATGCAAATACAACTTTATTTCAAATACCTAGTAGCATGCAATATTAGAAATAGTTTTTAGAGGCGAGTTGGCAGGGGAGGTTGTTTTCTTGTTATGAAGTTACTTTTTGTTATTATAATCAATTCAGTTTCTGTTTAATAGTGGATTTTTGGAATTAGATATTTAAACACATTGATTCAAACAATGCTTCCATAAACTTCTTATAATTATTCATAACCACATGGACTATAATTACTTTATCTTAAGACAAATTTACCTTCACAGAACACATTTTTTCACTGAATGCTACCACAATACTTTTTACAGCTTGCTGTATGCATTCATGTCTTGTCCTGCATATTTCCATTTTGATTGTATGAAAACTAGCCTTTTTATTTTAGGACAAAAGACACCTTTTTGAACAAACATCAAATTTCAGTTACCATTCCCACAAAATTTTTACCTGTTTTAATATTCATTTAAGTTTTACATCCTTCATTTTATCCTGTGAAGAAAAATAAACCATTCATTTCAATTGAGGCAAGAACTATTTCTTATGAAGAAACTTATAGTAATTCCATTAATCAGGACTTACAATTTTTATCATTGTAGAGCTCTTATTAGTATTTATACTTATCTATTAATATAAGCTTTTATTTACTTTTAGGCCATTTGAATAGAGCTCTTTTAGGACATTTTATTTATTTATTTTAACACCCAAAGGTATTAAAATATACTCTGACATTGAACAAAGAGACAAATACAAAAGCAATGATAACACACTAACAGAAACATAAAGTTTATAATTTTACTCGTAATTCTAGGTCTAGAGTTCCCATAATTCAAAACCTAAGGTTCCTTTGTCAGGGAAGTATGAACAAAAGGTCTGTACTGTTTGAAGCAATGTAGTAATTTGTTGTTCTTTCACTCTACAATTAGCTGCTTTCAATAGTTGTTGTGAAGTGTGGAGATAGATCTCCTAGTGGCTTTGATAATGTATTTCCCATGTTATACTAGTGTCTGTGATCAGCTTACCTCTCTCAGGGCAGTTGATGTTCTGTCTGTGCAGGAAGCGTGGTTTGGACCAATCTCACTATGCAGACATGTTCTTGTGACTGAACCCAGGAAGCAGCTTACCTCAAGGGTGGCTGTGATCGCTGGCAGTGATGAATGTCGGGACTGTAGTTCCCCTGAGCTGTTCCCAGGGGCTGTTCTGAAAAATTCCCCTCAGCTGGGGGAAAACCAGCTGCCCCACGTTGGGCACCAGTTGCTGTGGGAATGAAAGACTCACACACCAAAACTCATGTGCAGGGAGGTCTCCGTCTGGTTTATTTCTCTTGCTTGTATATCATGTATTTTTTGATTTAGCCAAGGACTGTAGTTAAAGATAAATTTCCCAAGGATGTTTTGTCCTGGAACAAGAAACCTTGTCTCTAGACTCACATCCTATCTAGTGGCGGAAAGGGCAAGATGTGTCTGTTTTCAAACTTCAAGCACAAAGAGATAGCTTGTGCAGAGATAAGCAAGGACAGAGCTCTATTTGCTCTGAAGCAAAAAGAGATGAGCTTTAATAAATCATTTAACCATGTCTTTGGTGAGGTGATAGAACTAATCCCACACACAAGCATATATTTTATGCCAGAGTGAGCATATTATCTTTGTGTTCTGCCCCGGCCCGCGGGATGGCAACGGAGACCCGAAACCTGCCGAGAAAGAATGGTGGGACAAGAGACACAAAGAATGACAGCAAGACAGGGTTCTGATCAAACTGCAACTTTATTAAAGGGGGCAAAGTATATATACCCTCGGGTGGGGGAGGAGCGGGGCGTGAGGTAGTGGAGGCTAAGGATTGGTTGTTGCTGTCGTCAGGGTGGGAGGCAGACCTTAGTTTCACGCCTTGCGCCTGCACACTATCTTATCAGTCTGGGCAGTGGCGGGAAATGGAGAACAAAGGAGCAGGGAGGGAGAAGAACAAGGAAGTGGGCTCTGCTCTGGTGGCCATGTTGCCGGCATTGCTGAACTCAGTGTGTACTCGTATTGACCGCTCCCAACAGTGTTCTTCCTTCTCTTTTTTTTTTTTAACCCTAGTTCATGGTGTATACTGATTTCTGATCCCACATATAGAAAAATATATATATATTAATAGTTTTAATGATATTTTATTATAGTCATTAATTGATGATTCTAATCAATAATGTGAGTTATTGTTAAGAGAGGGCAGGACCTCAGTAAAACATGCTAAGGGAATGCGGCTTCTCTTTTCCTATCCTCCTCCAGGCTTTTCTCTCCATACAGTAATTAAATGGTGCTACCTGCCCTACAGATGTGTTTATTGCTCCTGCCACATGTGCAGGTGCCTTGCCATGGAATACTAAGAAAGAAAATTCTTGATTTGCTCCCAGATGGCGGGAAGAAAAGTTAGGAGACCTCAGTTCTAGATATTGGTCTGCAGCCAACTGCTTATCTGCTTTCACCTCTGTAAACCTCAGATTCTTCAACTGTAAAAACAGTTACTTGGCCAGGTCAATCACAAAGTTCCCCTTTAGTCATCTTCACTCTCAGGTCTCATGGGTTTTCTCCCCTCTCCTTCCTTCCTCCCTTCCTCTACCTGCCCCTCTCTCTACTTTCTGGGTGTGTATGTGTGTGTGTTTTGGGGGAGAGAGGTTGATACATTGGTCTCCAGAATGTGGCGCATAAACCAAGAGTAGCCTGAGCTAAATCTGTTCATAGCATTTTGCCCCCATCTTCCTACTCTGTTCTGAAGAGGCCTCTCTAGTCGGGTGATCAGTGACAAGTATATAACTCCTGCAGTGAGCTCAACTCAAGGAAAGTTTTTAAAGGGAATCTGTGAGAAGGGTTGAGTAATCTAAGGGAATGAGTGATTTTCCTTAGACCTGAATAGGTACTTCTCTGATGGTTTGCAATTCCCTGACTCCAGACAGTACACGAGATTGAGGGTTTTAATTGTCCTTCAGCTCCCATCTGAATTTGTCCTTCACTCCTTTTTGGGAGTGGTGGTGTCACTTTGGCTCTTTTAAGACCAAAGAGACAAAAAGGATCCCGAAGGTCCTTCAGTCCTAGAGTGGCATCTGAAACTCGTGGGACTCATGGGACTCATCTCCTCATCCAGGCCACTCCTGACTTGCCCAGGTATTAATAGCACTGCTGTCCCTCTAATGACCTGGACTGGAAACTACAGAATATTTCTTGACTCCCATCTTTAAGTAGCTGTCAAGTTCCTCTCTAGGCTGCCCGTGTTATATGCTTCAGTTCACCCCACCCTTTACTTTCCCTGCCCAGCACCCTAGCTTAGGCTTTTGCTCACAGGGCACCAGAAAGAAGCTCAGAAGCCAAGAGACTTGAACCATTTCCATTTGTGAGGCTCCCCATACATTAAGAAATACAAAGAAGTTTCCAAACAGGAATATAGAAATTCAGTCGGCTTATAATTTAGAAAAGCAAAGCTTTTAACACACACAAATATAATGCTATATATCTATACAATTTACAAAAGAATTAGAATTTGTATTACAGCATTATTCATTTACCTGTACCTCATTCAGCATGGAACATGATTTGACAAGTAGTGATGGTCTTTCAGTCCTGCCTCAGTGGGCCTCTCTGATTATCTGTAACCTGACTAGGAGATCATTAGAGACTTCTCATGAGCAGAGGGCTGGTCTGTGGCCCAGCTCTGTGTCCTCTTAGCAGCTCTGCTCTCCTCTCTGACAGATTCCTTGTGTGTTTGTTTGTTTTCTTTGTACCTGTTAAGCTTCTCAAAGACCAACTATAATTATGTGATTCAGCCATTCAACAATCTTCAGGGCCCTAATGAATGAAAATACCCACCTTTACTTATATTCTTTCCCTCTAGCTGTTGTCTGTACCATTCATCTTTCTATGTAGTAGTAGAACTTTGAAATTCATCATGTTCATTACAGTGATTACTGTGATAGGCTGTAATGTTTGTGGTGACCTACTCTGTAGGAGTAAGAATCTCTCTCTCTCAAGATCTTTTGAGGAGTGCTTGAGAACCATTGATTGTCAACCATGTTTACTCATTATCTAAGAAACATTATTTATTAGTTATATAGGTTTTAATTGGTACCAGAACAAAATTATAAATAGTATAAATGAAGTTGGGTCTATTGTATTAATAAATAGAAAAAGAAATGACTCCCTGGAACTCTCAAACCCAAATGAATTATTTCTTCTTTGCTAAACTCCACCCCTGGACAGCAGCTGGTCCCACACCACTGGAACGATGCCTACCATCCTAAGTCCTATCATTTTTTTCCCCAGCTGAGACATTTTATTTGTGTGTATGTATTACACCACTAGAAAAAAAAATCCCAGGATTTTCTTTCCTGTACGTTTTCATCTTGGTTCCTTTTTGGTCCAAGATACCAGTTGATGTCATCAGTACAATGAAACCAAACTGACAGATCTTTGAGTTGCCCATCAAATCTGGGGCTAATCACTCTGCATTTGTTTAACCTGCCGGTGAGTTTCACAACAATTTCCCCAGCCTTCTAATCATAAACGATTTCAAATTTGCCAATGTATCCATGCGTCATCATCACAGTTAGAAACCAGCTGATGATTTGGAAGCACAACATGGTAATAATTTGGTTCTCACATCACCCAGGATGTTCATGTGCACCATTGTGGTGGATTGGAAAGGTGGCAGAAAGACTCTGTCTTTTTTTTTTTTTTTTTTTTTTAAAGATTTTATATTTATTACCTCTTAGTTTTCTCACAACTCTTTTTTTTTTATTGACTTTGTAATAATATTACATTAAAAATATATATGTGAGGTCCCATTCAACCCCACCCCCCCACCCCCCCTCTCCCCCCCCAACAACACTCGTTCCCATCATCATGACACATCCATTGGATTTGGTAAGTACATCTTTGGGCACCTCTGCCCCTCATAGACAATGGTCCACATCATGGCCCATACTCTCCTCCATTCCATCCAGTGGGCCCTGTGAGGATCCACGATGTCCAGTGATCACCCCCGAGGCACCATCCAGGGCAGCTCCACGTCCCAAATACGCCCCCACCTCTCATCTCTTCCTGCCCTTCCCCATACCCATCGTCCACCATGTCCACTTTTCCCAATCCAATGCCACCTCTTCTATGTGGACATTGGATTGGTTGTGTCCATTGCACCTCTATGTCAAGAGGAGGCTCAGATTCCACATGGATGCTGGCTGCCATCCTCCCATTTTCAGTTGTAATCACTCTAGGCTCCATGGTGTGGTGATTGTCCTTCTTCAACTCCATCTTAGCTGAGTGTGGTAAGTCCAATAAATCAGATTGTAGGTGCTGGAGTCTGTTGAGGCTCAGGACCTGGCTGTCACATTATCAGTCCAGAGATTCAAATCCCCTAACTATATCTTAAACCCCAACGTTAACTGCACCTCCAGCAGATTAGTATGAAAGTCTTATGAAGGGAGATCCCATCTGAGTCCAGATTCATCACACATAAACACCATTTCCAGAGAGGGGCCATCTGCCCTGGTAGTAAACCCCATCGGCCATGACCATAACTCTCATGGGTCTCTTTAGCCTTCATAGGAACCAATATCTGGGGGTTGTATCTGCTTTATCTGTCTCTCTGACTCTGCTCAGTTGTGCATGAGGGCAATCCTTCTGCCAGCCTCCAGACTCTTTTTTAGAAACTCGTAGCCATATAAACTCATTTCTCCTTTCCATTTCCCCCTTACTTTAGGTCAAACAGCATTTTAAAGTCATGTTATTTTATGTAGACATGGATATTCTGCTGATCCGCATTGAACCTTCCATATAAGGTCCTTTTCCAGTTGCATCATCAGTTGGTATTTGATAGTGGTCCCTCGTTGCCAGGGAGGCTCATCCCTGGGTGTCATGTCCCACGCTGGAGGGAAGGCATTGCATTTACATGCTGAGTTTGGCTTCGAGACTCTGTCTTTTTAAAAATAATAATTTCTTTCCATCCTTCCAGGCTCCACTTGAATTCCAGCTCTCCCTGATGGCTCAAGTGACGAGGAAATCCCTTCCTGTGATCAAACGAATGTCTCTTGAGATGCTTCTGTTTTTCTGCTTCGGGGTTGACTTGTTTGTGTACTTCTCCTTCCCCTAAACTTCTCCCTACAGCAATTTTTGAGGGTAGAGACTGGGAGATTTTCGTAGCCTTCCTAGCAACTAGCAGCCCCTGTGCATGGCAAGCCTAACCAGGAGTCTTATATGTTTGTATGCACTGCATCTCCCTCATGCCGAGGGCCCTTTGGTTCTGGATGAAACAGGGTTTCTCGGCTCCCAAGTCTGTTGCTTCCACTATGTCACAGTGTCCCAGGGACAGGTGAGAAGAAAACAAATTCACATATACCTATATGTATATGAATATTCAAATGAATTAATATATATGAACTTGTGATTTCTTTCTTTTGGTTTATTCTGCTAGGATACATTGTGAGAAATCCAATTACTGGATCAAATTATAGACATCATTTATAACTTCTTAAAAATACATTAAAAATTTAACAAACCAGTGTGTCTTTTTTCTAGGCATGTAAAAAGTGTCTAGTTTAACTGCCCCCCTTCCAGCACTGTTTAAAAACATTCTTACTAATGTTATATAGAAGTACATTGCTCTCTCAACATTTTAATTTGTTTCTATTTTTTATTTGTGGAATCTTTTATCATCTCTTTAGCGATATATAATGTTTGTTTTGAAGTTGGGCGAGGCTAAATCATTTTTTTAAAATAATTATTTATTTTTTATTGCATGTTTTTGAAGATACATAGATCAGAAAAATGTTACATTAAAAAATAAAAGAGGTTCTCATATACCCTATGCTCTACCCGCCCAATCCTCCCACATCAACAGCCTCTTTCTTCATTGTGGCACATTCATTGCATTTGGTGAATACATTTTGGAGCACGGCTGCACCACATAGATTATAGTTTGCATTGTAATGCAGACTTTCCCCCAGTACATTCACTGGGTTATGGCAGGTTATCTAATGTCTAGCATCTGTTGCTGCAATATCATTCAGGACTGCTAACTCTTAAGTGTGAGTGTCTTTCAGGTCCCAAGCCAGTTGTGCTTCTGCAGCATGGCCTCCTTCAAGATTCCAGCATCTGGGTCTCTAACCAACAGCAGCCTGGGCTTCATTCTCACGGATGCTGGTTTTGACGTGTGGATGGGGAACAGCCGAGGAAACACCTGGTCTCGGAAACACAGGACTCTTTCAGTTTCTCAGGATGAATTTTGGGCTTTCAGGTATATTTGAGTTGATTACCACATGGGCCTCTTTCCTGAGTGCCCTAAGTTCAGACATGCAGGGATTTCAGCAGTGATGGCAGATAGAGTGTGTGACTCTGAACTCTTAGGAGAGGAGAAACTGATGTCTTGTGAAAGATTTTACACCACCTTAATTGAATAAATAGCAGTAGAGGGCATTATGGATAAATAATTACATCATAAGCATTAGATTTGATTAGGAATTAGGAATTCTTAAGTTATTTTGGCATTCTTACTAGTTAGGATGCTGCTGGGCAAATTTTATCCCTTCCCCTTCCCCTACCTCCATAAACTTGTATTTGAAATATTCATTTTTCTTCTTTCCAGAAATTCTCACCTCTGAAATTCTCTTCTTTCTCTTACTTCTGGCTCTAGCAATTAATAGCAGTATGACATTGGACAATTTAACCCAGGTCCTCTGTGCTTCAGTTTCCTTATCTGTAAAATGGGGATAATAAACCCCTATCTCATAAGGTTTTTGGAGCAAAGCCAGGAGTTCTAAATGACAGAGAAACCCAAAATGATAATCAGAGATGTAAGGAACAGATTTGTTATGTGCGGGCTCAGAGGAGAGTCAGTCTCCAAATTCTGAGACCTGTTTTTGAGTTTTCATAGGTTTATATTGGATTTTATGTGGGATCAGCATGATTCTTGCTCATTGGTAATGTGTTGCTAGGTGATATTTTGTAAGCGTGGTTACAGAAGCAGAATGCAGGTGCAAGGTCACTGGCTGATTTACAGAAGTGGGGGCTGGAGTGTTTGTTAGATTACAGAAGTGGGGGGCAGGAGTCATTCTGTGATATTCTCCTGCAAGACCATGTTCTCATGGGCTGATTTACAGAAGCTGGGGCAGGAGTGGCTCATTAGATATCTTTTCTGCAAGATTAAGCTTTTTATTTCTCAACAAGGTTATTGGGAGATACATGAGAAGCATCCGGCCCAGGGTCTGGCCCATCGTAAGTGCTCATGAACAGCCGGCTTTTCAATCGTGAGTGACACTCACTCATGTGTGCAGTACTCACTTGCAGGGCTTCAGAGTCCTGAGCCCAGGACCAGGCATTAGAGAAGGAAGCCCTGTGGCCTCCTCCAGGCTTGCTTCCCATCTGCCAAACTGTGCTTGCTGAGGACTTGAAACACAAGCATGAGAACCTTTACCTAAAGACACAATAGGAGTATGTTTCTTGTAGCACTATTCACAATAGTGAAAAACTGGAAACTATCCAAATCCCCATCAGCAGTGGCCTGGAAATTTAAAATGTGGTATATTCTCACACTGGAATGAGAACTAACAGTCCATAACTATATGACATGATTTAAGTCAGATACAGAAGTATACATCCTGTATAATTCCATTCATATAAAATTTCTAAGAATGATAAAACTATATTTGGTGTGAAAAATTAGGATAGGTTACCTTTGGGAAGCATGACAGGAAGGGGGCTCAAGGGAACTTCTGGGCTTCTGGTAATGTTCTGCTTCCTCTGCTCAGCACTGGTTTACTGAGATATGTTCAGTTTCTGATCATTCTTTATGTATATGCCAGTATTATTTGTATGTAATATTTCAGTGAATCAGTTCATTTTTGGATTACAGTTATGATGAGATGTCAAATTATGACTTACCAGCTTCAGTTACCTACGTTCTGAATAAAACTGGCCTAAAACAATTGTATTATATGGCTCATTCTCAAGGCACCTCAATAGGTATGTAATAAAAGTGGAAAGTTTATACAATGTCTTTTTTTTTTTTTTGCAGTTTGCTTTTGTTCTTTTTTTTTAAGTTTAATTTTTATTTATTTCTCCCCCCTTCCCCATTCCCCCACCCCCCCTCTGTCTGCTCTCTTGTGTTCTTTCTCTGTGTGTTCTGTGTCCAATTGCATTCTCGGTGGCACTGGGAATATATGACTCTCTTTTAGTCATTTCATTTTGCTGCATCAGCCCTCTGTGTGTGTGTCTCAACTCCTGGGCATGCTGCACTTTTTTCACACAGGATGGCTCTCCTGGACAGTGCGCACTTGTTGTGTGTGGGACACCCCTATGCGGGGCATCCATGGGTGGCATGGTGCACCTTGTGTGCAGCAGCACTGTGTGTGGGCCAGCTCACCACATGGGCCAGGGGACCCTGGGTTTGAACCCTGTACCTCCTATGTGGTAGGCAGATGGTCTATTAATTGAGCCACATCCAGTTTCCTGCGCTTGTTCTCAAAAGTGAATTTTTTTTTTAAAGTGAACTATAAAGAAATAATGTTGGTTCACATGCAAGTTTTTTTTATTTTTTATTTATTTTTTATGCCAAGCAGAAATAATGAATAGGTCAAGCGATTTTGGTAATATTTGGTTTTCTCTAAAAATTCAGATTTTAATAAAAATGGATAAACATGGTGTATTGTTCTGTTGAAATTGGATGAGCCTAATATATATTATATATTTTACTAGTTAAGCAATATACAGGAATGTTAGAAGATGGAAAACAAGAAGTTTTATAAGTTGAGAGACTTAAAAAATATATACAAAACAATACATTGACTTTTAAAGTTAAATGGAACAAAACTAGCTGCAAGATTGCTAGGTTACACTGACATTATTTAAAAATGTTAAAAAAAATTTTTTTTCCAACTAATTTTTTTTTAGCATGATGTTCTCAGGGTAGTTAGACTATTTTTTTAAAAAAGATTTATTTATTTATTTATTCCCCCCTGTTTATGGCTTGTTCCTTTCTTTTGCTGTCTCTTCTCTTTGTCCATTTGCTGCACATTTTTTCTGTATCTCCTTGTCTCTCTTTGTTGTTTCATCTTGCTGTGCCAGCTGTCCATGGCACATGGGCCATCAGTTCTCTGCTGGGTGTGGGCCAGCTTGCCTTCACAAGGAAGCCCCAGGATGCGAACCCAGCACCTCCCATGTAGTAGATGGGAGCCCAAATGATGGAGCCAGAGCCGCTTCTGGTTTTTAAAATTTATAAGCATTTTTATTTGTGGTGATTATAAATTAATGTGTTGATTTAAAGAAAATAAAATTACCCATGATTATATCAACAAATTCTAATATGAAAGCATCAGAATCCAAAATTTTTAACTTTGTTAAGAGGTTAAGGACCTGCCCCATAATTTGTTTAATTCTGTTGCATATTTGAGTGTTTATTGTGTGTAAGACCTTTGTGGTCATGTTGCATGGTCTCCTTAGAATAAGTTCTAGAGGAATTACTATACTGCAACTACAAATGCTTTTCAGTGTCTTGGTATGTACAGTTAAATTGCCTCACTCTACCACCACCAAACACTCTTTGCTAATTTGGGAGGCTAAAACCAAAAAAGCAACTTGAATATATTTGCATATCTTAGGATTGGGGTTAGGCTCTCTTCTTTGACCTATCTACTTGTGTTCTTTGTCAGGTGACATTCTAGGATCTAGTTGAAGGCAGGAAGTAGCCTGAAAGGAAGCAAAAATATTTTAAAGCTATAGATTCTAAATGTACATAGTTCCTTTTTAAGTGGTTATATAACTGGAGAGCCTGCTAGTCCTTAGGGATGGAAAGAAGGTGGAGTGGGGGAGGAAGATGATCAGGTAGAGCTGTTGGAGATAATCTTTACATGGGAAGGTTCAAATTGTTAAAGGAACAGGGAATGTCTTCTGCTTCAGGCAATCTGGGTTTCTTTCAGCACATTTCTAGGTTGAGATTTGGAAGAAGCACTTGAAAAATTTTGTTTCACGTGTTTAATCTTAGGGTTTTTGCATGTAGAAATTCAAATGGGCCCCATTTCAAGTGTTTTGCTCCATGATTGCAGCATTGCTGGCATGATTCTTGGGTTTTCTCTAGAGCATGACACAAAAGGGCAGCCCTTGCCTTTAACAACAGATTCTCAACATGGAATTCCTATTTTCTTCCTTTTCTTTGCATAGGTTTTATAGCATTTTCACAGATCCCTTGGCTGGCCAGAAGGATTAAAATGTTTTTTGCCCTGGCTCCTGTGACTTTACTCCAATTCAGCACTAGCCCTGTAGTTGCATTAAGAAAACTTCCAGATCTTCTCCTCAAGGTACAGTGATCGCCCCTCCTTTCAGATTTGAAGAATTGGCCAGTGGTGGGAAATGTAGGCCTTCCTCCTCTTCAATTTGTTGTCAATAAAACAGAAGGGCTTTTCTCTTCAGGGTTGTTGCCATTTGAAGTAGTTCTGAATTCCAAAAAAAAAATTGGATTATGTTTGTAAACTGTTTTGTACCTGGGAATGATTAAATTATGATTATGGCTCTCATTGCACTAATTTAGTAGGGTGTTGGCTCCCTGTACCTTGTGGGTGGGGACTCACAGATGAAAGGGGCATGACAAAGGGCAGAGCTGAAGCTTTTTGTTGCTAGAAGTTTTTTGATGTTGGAGTTTGATGCTTAAGTCTTAAGCTGGAGCCCCAGGAGGTAAGCACACAGAAAAGAGATGCAAGCCCCAGGAAGAGAAGAGCCCTGAACCCAGAGAGAAGCAAGACTTGGGAAGAGAGGAACCCAGGGAGCCTAAACCCTGGCAGTTTTCAGCAACCATCTTGCTCCAACATGTAAACATAGGCTTTCATGAAGGAAGTAAGTTACGCTTTATGGCTTGGTATCTGTAAGCTCCTACCCCAAATATATACTCTTTCTCAAGGCCAGCAGATTTCTGGTGTTTTGTGTCACCACCCCTTTGGCTGACTAATACAATGGTTTTTCTTAGAGACATATGCCTTTCAGAGTGGCTCTACCAGTTTTATGCCTGATCAGCAGGTTATGAGCAACTCATTTCCCTATTCTGGGGAGTCTTCATAACAATAAAAATTCCCAAATACCTCAGTTCCTGGAGATTGTGAATAAGTAGTATGTAAAAATACAAACTTGTTCTCCCCCTTCTTTCTCTCTCTGTGTCCGAGAAAGTGTTTTCTTAAATCTTCAGTGAGGCCTTGGGATGTGTGTCCTTCACAAATCACCCTCTAGATTTCGATGTAGGTGATGTAGCCTGGATTTGGAATCATCTCTTCCAGATGGTTGTGTTTTGTAGTATTGCAGAAAATTGACAAAGTGAGTGGTCAATGTTCAAAAAACCTTTGAATTATCTGCTCTGACAAGTGCATGTTCCTTCTGTGAATGTTAAATTTTCCTTCTAATTTTTCCTCAAACCCAAATTATAAAGAAATCAAAGTTGACATGTGTAGATCTGTATATACATAAGGTGATTTTTGCATTGTCCATATATTCTGTCCTTTAGGGTAATTTTGTGGAGTTTGTCACATTAGTACTGGGTAGCAGTTCTGAAATACAAAGTCAACCTCACATCCCATGTCAGTCAAAGGAAAATGAGTTATTGTGATTCAGGTCATTGATGGGTCATCCTATTAACTTGATTGCTTGATGTTCTTTTATTATTATTTATTTCTCTCCCTTTCCCATCCCCCCAGGTTGTCTGCTGTCTGTGTCCATTTGCTGTGTGTTCTTTTGTGTCTGCTTATATTCTTGTCAGGAGCACCCAAAATCTGTATCTTGTTATGTTGCGCCATCTTGCTTCGACAACTCTCCATGTGTGCGGCACCATTCCCGGGCAGGCTGCACTTTTTTCACACTGGGCAGCTCTCCTTATGGGGTGCAGTCCTTGCATATTGGGGCTCCCCTATGTGGGGTATACTCATGTGTGGCATGGCACTCCTTGCATGCATCAGCACTGTGCATGGCCCAGCTCCACACTGGTCATGGAGGCTCTGGGTTGAACCTTGGACCTCCCATGTGGTAGGTGGATGCCCTATCCGTTAGACCAAATCCACTTCCCATGCTTGTTGTTCTTTTTTCTTTCTATTTGTTTTAATAGAGAGCCTCTCAAACATGCTTTTGTCACAAGTGACCATTATGTAGTCTCAGAGCAAGAATTTATAAAAATGCCTTTTCATGTCACTTGACCTCTACATGGCAAATTTGCTTCCTCAATCTCCCCAGCTAATACTAGAGTCATAAGCTTGGAAAAAAAGGAAAATGAAAGGAGACATGGTGTTGATCTTTAGATCTTGATGGGATGTCTTGTAGAAGACAGATTTCATAGAAATCACAAGCTTGTATATTCATGGGTTAAATTTTCCTGAAGAAGGTTTGAATACGGTTGGAACATGTTTTAAATTTAAATTCCACCATTTAAAAAGTGGAGTATTTAACATTAAAATCTTGATTGCTGTTTATTTTGGGGGGGGGGGGGGGGGGAGGAAGAAGCTGTGCACCACTGGGCCAATAGTCCTATCCCCAGACAGGACAGAGCCTGCTGCAGTTGTACCCTGTAGACTGAGCACAAGCTTTCCAGTTCTCTGCAGTTGTGAACAGTCCCTAGTCATAAACACTGAGGCAGGTGGCATTTTCCTTTCACAGTTTTACTAATTTCTATTTACATGCTACCTTTTAGGCATTTGAGTTTTTCATTCCTGCTTGACTGTCCAGAGGGTAGGAATGAGCAAGAGTGTAAATTATAAATAGTTTTGGGTTCAATATAAGGAAGATTTGTTTCCTATTGTATAAGTGTGGGAAGGTTTACCTTGTGGGCATAATAATTACCCTGGATCTACTTGAGCACAGTGCCAGTGACAATTGGTCAGGAAGGAGTTAGACCAAGTGTTGACAAATTTTTTTATGACAGGACAGATAGTAAATATAGTGAATATTTTCAGCTTCATGGACCATACGTATGTTGTTGCCATGACTCAATTCTGCTATTTTAGTGTGAAAGCAGCGAGGGCCAATACATAGATACATAAGTGTGTCTGTGTTCCAATTAAACTTTATTTTCAAAAACAGGTAAGGTGACCGATTTGGCTCCTGACTCCTGATTGGACTAGGTGGATGTACCCTCAGCAGAAATTGCTAATCAGTCACAGCCTCAAGCCTTTCTCAGAAGTCAGGATCAGCCCATCACAGTCAGGTGAAAACTGTCTGGGGCTGGCTCTGGGATGAGTGAGCATTAAGGCCCTTTCCCACTATACAAGGCAGCTGTAAAATGAGTAGATTTTCTGCCTCCTTTCCTTCATTTTGAGAATTTAGGTACATGTCTGTAACATTGGGGTAGATTAGCAGATTTTGCCTTAGTAAACTTATGGTGTCAGTATCCTATTTGAATCTCCATGGTTGTCATTTTACTCCTGAGTTCATGCATGGATATCCTTGCCTCTGGTCTCTGCTTCTAAGGTGGGTCATGGAAACCTTTGTACCAGAAAGAGAGACTGAATATATTCTTGGGTTTGTGTCTCTTTTATAGGATTTATTTGGAGTCAAAGAATTTCTTCCCCAGAGTGCATTTTTGAAGTAGTTTAGTACTCATATTTGACTCCATGTCATTCTGAAGGAGCTTTGTGGAAATCTCCTTTTTGTTCTGAGTGGATTTAATGAGAAAAATTTAAATATGGTATGTATGTTTATAGTAAGACTACTTTAAGCTTTCAGTATCTTTATTTTGTCTGTGAATGTATTTGGATTAGATGGTGTAGGTGAGGCAGAAATGATCTCATTAGAGCTCCAAAGGGCTTTTCATTTCAGAGACGGGAGAGTAATTTCAGTACGTGCCGAGAATGCTCTTTGCTGTGGTCATCAGGCAGGTAGTTATCACCTTCCTATGTTGTATCTATATGGAAATACTGAATGAGAAGTTCTGCCACAATTTCTGATATTCTAGTGATTTGTTTCTTTTAAAAAATTTCTGTGTTTAAATTTGAATGACTGTTTCCATATATATGCACATACGTGTATATGTGCATGTGTATTTGTTTTATAATATGTAATCCTTCAGCCAGCAATATACTGGTGTTCCTAAATATATATGTATCTTGTAATGTTGTGTTTTTGAAAACAGGTTTTAAAATTCTGGAGTGAAGGCTGCAGGGATTTAAAAAAATGTTATTCATTTTTCTTTTTTCTGCTGATAAAAGTAATATGAAATTTGTATGTAAAATTTTGAAATTCAGAAAAGCATTAAGAAGAAAAAAAAACTACCTATAATCACAACCCATTAGTCTGCGTAATTATCATGTTGTTGCTTTTCATTTCCTTCCTATATAGTCTGTGTGTGTGTGTGTTGTACGTATTTTATAGGACTTATTTATAGTCGAGAAATTTTTCCTGCCCATAATCACTCATATCTTTGAGGTTACAATTCTGTAGTTTCTAATGTTTTAAAGGACAATATATATGTATTATTGATGTCTCCTTAATGCTGTTTTCATTCATATTTCAACGTATTTATTTTGTAGTCTAGAGTGGCTGTGTATGCAGCACACTGTCCTGCTGGAATTTCTGTGCAAAACATGTTACACTGGGGTCAGGTAGGTATTCCAGGAGCAAAGTTGGGGATTTGTGTAGCATCGTTGCTAGCAAGGTCTGTGCATTCCATGCAGTACCTCTCTGTAAATGTTTTCCAAGTAGAAGGACAATCTGCTTACAAGTATGAGCTGATTTCCTTCCCCAGAGTCCTGGATTCCTCATTGAGTTAATCCGGTTTTGCTGTCCTCTCTGGAGCATACTACACTATGCCACGGGTGTAATTGTGTTGACTCATTTCTTTTCCTTTCTCTTCTCTTCAATATTCTGCTATTCATTGAGACTCAAATTTATTTTATTTCCATGTTGCTTGATAAAACATGACTTTAGAGTAGCTTGGGAGATAGAAGCTTCTATTTCAGTATTTACCTTGTAAGCATAATATGCCTGGAAGATCAGTAGAAAGACAACTTAAGCCTATTATTATTAACCTATCAGTTGTCGCTCCCTTTGTTTGCTGAGCAGTGAGAATCTATATTTTAAGAAATGTATTAACAGCTGCCCAATAGCTTCTTCTGTTCATCAAATTGGGGAACCTTTGCCATGTGATAGCACTTTAGTGAACTCAGTGGCCTCAGAAATATCCTCCCCTGGGAGTCCTGTTCTTAGTGTCTCACTGGGACTCAGGAGCCAGAAAGGGCCATGTGAGGCTTCAGCTCCTTGTAGTGAAAGTCGGCCACACTTCAGATGTCAGTGACTCAGTGACAGATTGCTGAGGGTTAGCCTAGGGGCACCTGCAATGGAAAGTAGTGCAGTACATGTCTCTTGATCCCTTCGAAAATCCTCATAATTCACACATTCATTCCAGCTCCTCCTTTTCTCCTAGTCACATGTCTGTTTACAGCCACTTGTTTTCTTTCTAGACCTATCATCAAAATTCCCTTACCTTTTTTTATTTTTGGAGTTGGGATATTTTTCTTCTTTTTTTTTTCCTTATCTTTTTTCCTCTACCTTTTCTGAGCCTTTTTCCCTCTCTCCCCTAGAGGACATTTTGCCAGAAAGGGTGAAATTCTGTTGCCTGAGCAGTTAGTGCACTCCTAAGGATGCATGGAGTGTGACTCAGCTGAATGAAGGTGCAGCCTGGGCTATGCTCTAGCTCAGTGGCCTTTGTAAGCACCAGATTCTCAGGTACTAGGAAAAGTACCCATGACCACCCCCTAGCCTATTAGGAGCCCTGCTCTTGTTCCAGCCCCTTTTATGTGACAGGCTGAGTTTCCCAGCACAGCTCTCTTGCCCACTTGTGACCTTGTGACTTTAGGCTCTACTTACTTTGGAATTTCTTTCATAACCATTTCCAAAGCCCAGACTCCCTGTGTTATAGACCAGCGATATCGACCAGACTCAGGCTCTGAATAAAATTCCAACTGAGAGCTTTATTAGCTGCAGGCGGCTGCCTCATCCTATGCAGAGGAGAGAGCAGCCCTGGGTCATGGAGGGGAGTTTGCTTATATAGGCCTTTAGGTTCTGGGTGGGGGGCAATAGCTCAGCAAGCAAGCACGTACAGAAGCAGATGTTTGTGGTTAATTAAGTGCTGGGGATTCTATCAGGGGCAATAAGCGGTTGGAGAGTTCTTGTTATTTATGAGGGTCTGGGTCAGGTTGGTCTTTTGGCAGGGGCTGACCAGATTTTCTACAGGAGAAGGCTCTGAGATAAGGTTTTACAGTTGAGCAAGCTTGCTACGGAAGGGAGAGATATGCTGTTAGAGGGCTGTGGAATTTTCCTCTCAGGTGGGGGTGGTCACAGGCTCTTACTTCTCCACACCTGCAGAAGGCAGCCTTGCCCTTGACCCTTGTGCCTTCTGTGTCATCTCTTTGTCAGTAAAATAGCTGCTCAGCAGAGTGACTTCACAGGACCTTTTCCTTGATCCCACCTCCTCTGGGCTGTTGGCCAGAGGCTGCCACCCCGCCTGTCAGGGACCCCTTGGTCAGGCTGCTCCAAGAGGCAGCCCCAGTGCCTGCTGGGAGCAGCTGCTGAAGGTGGGTGGGGCCTGGGTGTTGGCAGCTGAGAGCCCCAAGTCAGGTGTGGAATTTGGAGGTTCCTGTGGTATGAGCTGGGAGGTGCCCTCAAAGGCCATTTTATTCACACTACATTCAGAAGTTTGCTTTTTACTTGATTAATTAACATTCAGTTATTCATTTCCAAAACCTAGATCTTTAGTTGTCTGTTAAATTTAGCTTACAAATGTTATTCTCATTAGAGCCTGACAAATTCCAAAGAGCCCCAGAGCTGAGACTCTCGTTTCTCTCTCTGGCCCTCTTGCGGGCCCTGCCCGAAGCCCAGGTGCTCATTCCTGTGTGAAGGCTGGTTCTAGTACATCTTTATGGTTGGTCAGAAATACTGCAGTTGCAGGTGAAAATGTGGATTCTTGGGCCCTCCTCAAGATCTGTTGAAACTCAGAATTCCTAGGGTGTGTGTCCCTGGGATCTGCATTTTTAATAAGTACCCCCAGATGACTCTGATATACTCCATTGTTTGCAATCTAATGCATAAAAAAAAAAAGATTTGCTAAGAAATATTTCTTAAAACATTATTAAAAGGACATTTAATATAATGTACAGGCATTATAATATTTTAGAAAATATGTGAGTGCAATGAAAAAAAACCACCTATGTGTGTACCACCCAGGGCTAGGCACTGGTAGTATTTTGGTATGATCTTACAATTGTTTGGTATAATCATTCCCATTACTAAAGTAGGATCCTAGGACATGCACTTTCTGTAACATTCCTTTTCATTACTAAAGTAGGATCATAGCATACATACTTTCTATAACATTCCTTTTTATTGAATGAAATAGCATTGTATTTGTTAGATATAGGCTGAGTTGCTGTATCAGAGACACAGAAATACAGTCACTGAAGCAATTTCTTTCTCATAATATGGAGACCAGTGGTCTGGGGTGGTGGTGGAGGGGTGTGGGTGTGTGCTGCAAAGTCATGCAGGGACCAGTGTACTCTACCCTGTAGCTCTGCCACCCCTGGGAGCTGTCCTCCTCTGCCTGGGTGAAACTGGGTCATCTTCATGTCTGTTCCAGCCCACAGGAAGTGGGGAGCAAGGAAGGGCGAGGGGCTTGATGTTTAGGAGGTAGCTCAGAAGTGAGCCAGATGGCCATGCCTAGTTGTGAGGGGGGGGAGGTGTGCTTTCTACCCGGGTGGCCAGGTGTTCAGTAAATGCCTGAGCAGTTCCAGTACTGAAAGCAGGAAAGCAAGAATGGATACTGGGGGGTGAGAACATCCAGGTCAAAACTAAATTTTAAAAATATTCCTAATGCAGAGAAAGTTTTCCATTGCATGAATTTTTTTCTGCTCTTCCTCTTCCTCCTCCCTCCTCCCTCACCCCCTCCTGCTCCTCACTACTTACTCCCCCACCACCTCTTCTTCATTATAGTCTCTTTGCAATATCAAACCATCCTGGGAATATATTGTGTTATATTGTATTATAGATATGTCTTTATACATCAGGCAGATTGTTTTTCTTAGGATACACTTGAAGAAGGAGACTGAGTGGTCAGACTGTTGGACTATTTTCAAGACTATTTTTGAGACTTCGATACATATTGTACTATAAAAAATACTCTTTACATTTTTATTAGCAATTGCAACTTAAAAATAACTTTCTAAATGCCACTTTAAAATTGAGTAACCTAATATTACAATGATTTCTTCCTGCTCTTTAGCCACATGTTATTACATAAGTGTAACATAGTACCTATTGTGTTTCAATTTCTGACTATTTCCTTCTTAATATTATTTATAAACATTCTTTAGAAACAGTTTTCTGTTTCTGTGTTATATTTATTATTATGACATGGCATACTGTTTGGGCATATTGTTGTAACATAATGCAATTAATCAAATATCTATTAAAGAACTTTAGTTCATTTCCATGTTTTTATTCCTATAAACAAAGTTTCCCATATTTCCCTCCTTTTGAGGTGCCTTTTCAAGTGGATAGTTTTTGACATACGAAAGTGACTCTCACTACAAATTTCAAGCTAAAAAATTTAGCCTGAGTTTTCGGCAAGTTTTTCCTTTATATTCATACTCAACCTCATATAAATGCTGAAATATGGATTTGACCAAGTGGTAAATTCACATCTGAGTACAGCAGCAGAGCAGCTCGCATTGAGATATTTTCACTGATAATTGGAGAGGGAACATGTGTCCTAAGAGGTGCTGTAAATCCTTATTTTGTTCTGATCGTTAAATGTGCCATATATATTTAATATCTGTCATTTGAAATTCTCCTTTAGCAATCCTCTGTGGTATGTAATGGCACTACATTTATTATATCAAACAGTAGAATTTTATACAATTGATAAGGACTGAAACTTCACATACATCAAAAGCACGGTTGGCTCTCTTTGTAAAGTTAATGTGGCGCCACCATGTGGCCAAAGGTTACACATAGTTTCCAATTCATTAGGAATTCCAGTCATGGATTTAATTCTTGACATACTTTTTAACTTGGGAGTCTGGGGGTACTATGGCTTTGCATTATTCCAAACTTTAAAAATAAGTGACTTTTTGTTAATAGTTTTATATCGGACTCTTGTAAATATGCATACGTTTAAATTGTAAATAAGGTATCAACCCATGGCTTTAGTCTCCCCAACAAGGTGGAAGTTGTACTGACCTGCAGTACAATTTGGTGATTACACCGGCTCTGGTACTCAAAATAGAAAAAGTGTTACATTATTGATAAATAAGGAAAATAGCATTACTAGACAAGTAGGATGGGTATAGAGAACACATGATGGTTTTGTATCTAAATATATTTTCTTTCCCAAATAAAACTGTTATTCTCTGAAAAAGTTCAACTAGAATTTAAGCAGAAAACATCATCAAAAGTTCATCCAGTGGAAGCAACTATTGATCGAGTATAATTCAAAGCGTATGTTTGCAGCTGCTTTCTGTGCCCTATTATATATACTCTCCAATTATACTATGAGAAATCGAGTCATTTAGTAAAGGAAAGGAAAAAAATAGTTATTTAATTTTAAATTACAGTTTGGAAATAAAGAGTAAATGTGGTTTTCTGTATAAAATTGATTTTTGAGGCTGTGACTAAGTCTGACAACCTATGAGGTTATCTCAAACTTCTGTATCAGATAACTTTTCCCCAAACTGTCTTCCTTTTAGACTGTTAAATCCCACAAATTTCAAGCCTTTGACTGGGGAAGCAGTGCCAAGAATTATTTCCATTACAACCAGGTAAAGTCTTCAAAGTCTTCAGAATAAAATGGGCCCTGAAATCTCATCAAGGAAGCCAGCCTGGGTTACTGGGTTCTGATGGGGTTCATTACTATGGGAAGTATTTGGGAGAGTTAGACAGGAATGCGTTTGTGTTTCCTCATTCAATTCTAAAACAACATAAGCCCTGTGGTGGGTGTTGTGGGATGGGCCTCTCCTCCTTGCCCTGTCGTGGGCAGTAAATTCGAATCTCCACTGTGATGTGTCATTTCTTCATACTACAGACATGGACTTAGCAGTCAGACCATCCTAGGGTTGTGACCTGCTGGCTCTGGTGCCTTGGCCACATTACATTGCCTAGGCCTCCTTTTACACACAGATAAAATCACCATTTTTGAGTGCTGAGTGTATGGTGCATTTCCCCTGCCTCCTGTACAATTGGTGTGATTATCTCTGATGTACAGATGGGGAACCTGATGTTGAGAGAATTTTTACAGCCTGCCTTCCTTCCCCGAGGGAGAACATGGGAGGCTTTAATGCCAAAGCACCTTCCCAACCCCTTGGTTCCTCTACCTGCCATCTGGTAGGTGGGGAGAGCTGCACCTCTCACAGGGGACCCAGCCCCATCATGGTGCCCCATGTGGCATATGGTAGCATCTCAATAACTAGCAGTCTTTATCCTTCACTGTGGGTTTGGAGTTTTTGGATATTTTTCAATGATAATTGGAAAGGTAAACTGATAGTGATTTTCTAAACTTCATCTCTTCTTCTCCCATCAAACTGACTACATGCTTAATGGAGACAATTCTTTGTGATTTTGGAAATTAAAAAAAAAAACAACTTCCCCTGTTTCTTTTTTTAAATTGTAGAGTTACCCTCCTACTTACAAGGTAAAAGACATGCTGGTGCCAACTGCAGTCTGGAATGGGGGACATGACGTGCTTGCAGACGTCAATGACGTCAGTGTCTTACTGACCCAGATCACCCGCTTGGTGTACACAAGACTATTCCTGAATGGGAGCATCTCGACTTTATCTGGGGCTTGGATGCCCCTTGGAGATTGTATAATGAAATTATTCATCTCATGAGGGAATATGAAAGCCAGACTTAAAAACTGTAGAGTTCTTTCCCGGGTCTTTTTTCTTTTTATATTCAAGGTAATTGTGAGACTTTGAAGATGCCTAATTTTCTCCAATGAGGATTAGAAACTCACTAGCTATTTTTGGCTTTTGTTTAATTAAAATCACCAGCTGATTAAGGAATTGATGTCTCAACTATAGTGTTGTTTCTTTAAGTCTTTGTGAAAAGATACTTATAATCATTCTGTTTATCCTTCCAATTTAGAATGCACTGTATTACCTTTTTACTTCTGCCCAAAGCAAATTAACACGTGTTTGGCTTTTTAAACTGATGTTCATTAATAAATAACTTGAGAAAATCTCAGTGTAAAAGTATCTAGCTTTCATCTCCTTGCTTTCCCATCTAAGGATTTGTATTTATGCACCTGAGTGATACTTTTTTCATGCTTATTCAGTAGGTACAGAGTTAAATCCAGTGAAATCCCAGCTGTGCCAGTTACAAAGCTCCCATGATGAATTTTATTTATCAAACTTACCTGCAATTGATGTGAGTTAGTAAATGGTTAAATGGCATAGGCCAAGCAAAATAATTTGCTGAAATCTTTGAAAACTAATTGCACTGAATCCCATAGAGAGACTTTATCACTGGTTATCAGTTGGTTTTCTTTTAACCAGTTGCTCTATCTCTGTAATGATGTCATGGTGTAGAAAAACCCTGTGGCTGCCCTTAAGAAGAGCGTCCAAGTTTAATTTTACACACAAAAAAGTGACCATGACTGTTTTCACACCAAGATTCAGGAGTAGACAGATGTTTTTGTAATAGAGTTACCTGAGCTGCAATATTATATGCAAGCAGAATACTACTACTTTGTTGTTGTTTTTTTAAAGATTTATTTATTTCTTTATCTCCCCTCCCCCCACTCCAGTTTTCTGTTCTCTGTGTCCATTTGCTGCATCTTCTTTGTCTGCTTCTGTTGTTGTCAGCGGCAGCATGGGAATCTGTTTCTTTTTGTTGCATCATCTTGTTCCGTGTGTGAGCCCCATTCCTGGGCAGGCTGCACTTTCTTTCACACTGGGCGGCTCTCCTTATGGGGTGCACTCCTTGCACGTATGCGGGGTTGATACCCCCGTGTGGCAGGGCACTCCTTGTGCGCATCGGCACTGTGCGTGGGCCAGCTCCACACGGGTCAAGGAGGCCCAGGGTTTGAACCTCGGACCTCCCATGTGGCAGACAGACGCCCTAACTGCTGGGCCAAGTCTGCCACCAAGCAGAATACTATTACTTTGTAATATTTAAGAGTCTTATTTAAAGTTTTCAAAAAAACTCAATTAGCCTCGGGCCTGAAGAATTGTGTGTATGCATTTTGTCCTTGATTTAATCTCCTTTTTATTCTTCCCTTTTCCTTTTGGCTGGACTTAAATCTTTCTTTCTCATCTTTTCCCAGTCCTTACTCATTGTAAATCTTGCTGCTACTGCTTATGAACATCTGTTCCTCTCTTTTTGGGAGAAGACCACAGTCTCAAGAGTAAGGAGGGTTAGAGATGTTTGGAAACACTAGCTTCATAAGTTATCCTGTGGGCACCACGTTAGTGCGGCTGTGGGAAGAGACTTGGCAGCTCTCAAACCCTGTGCAGGTAGCCCATGGGCTGCAGGCAGAAGCATGGATTTGAGGACTGTTTGTCCATCTTCTTCACTGTAGAGATGAGGCAACTGTGGTAGTCAGCTAAAGGGGTGCTGATGCAAAATATCAGAAATCCGTTGACTTTTAGGAAGGCTATTTATTTGGGGTAGACACTTACAGTTACTAGGCCCTAAAGAATCTGACTCTAGGTACCATTAAAAGGTACTTTCTCCCCCTAAGTCTGTCGCCATC
Organism: Dasypus novemcinctus; assembly: GCF_030445035.2. Lineage (NCBI taxonomy): Eukaryota > Metazoa > Chordata > Mammalia > Cingulata > Dasypodidae > Dasypus > Dasypus novemcinctus. The sequence goes on from NC_080678.1 coordinate 52,654,743, forward strand.
TGTAAATGTATGTGGTGGACGATGTCTCCTAGGTTGAGACTTCCTCTTGTCTCTTAAGGCTCCATGGTCCCAGCTTCTTCCAATCTCAGCTGTAGTCTGTCCTAAGGCTCATCACTCTCCCTGGGACTCATTTCTTTCCAGGTTCAGCTGCTCTGGTCTCTCCACAAGGTCAGCTGTAGGCTATCATGCTCATCTCTCTTCCCAGGGCCATGTCTATGGAGCACTCTCTCTTCCTGCATATCTGCTTCTGTGTTCTCCTCCTCCATGTATTTCCTTCCATGTGAGAGTCTGTTTTGTCCCTACTGAGGGGGTGGGGACTCAGCCCTACGTGCCCTAAAGAGGTGATTAAATAAAAGCCCTAATCTTAATGTAATAAGGTAAAAGTGAAACCTCTGAATCTAATACAATCTAATATGCCCAGAGGAACAGACAGTTTACAAACACCATCCAATATCTATTTTTGGAATTCATAAACAATACCAAACTGCCACAACAACCAAGGTCAAGAGAGGTAGGTCTCATGATAGGTCCCCTGGAACATAGACTTGGAGCCCCAGTAAGATCTCTCCCACTAGGGTGTGGTTTGAGGAAAGAGGCTACACCCTACCTGTCTCTGTCTACCCAGAATCTAACCCAGGGCGTGGAATATAGTGAGTCTCACTAGGTATATGTGGATAGACCAAATGTATGAAGAATGAGTGGACTTCTTCATGTAGCTAAGGAGCATTAGGTGCTCAAGTAACAGCTGGAAAAGTGTAAGGAGTGAAGTGGTATCAGAATGATTTTTGTTAGACCCAGAGGAAGGAATAAAAATGTACTAGAAGCAAAGGGTGTGCATCTGCAGGAGGGTGTCCCCCTCTCCCACTGGCCATATTTCCCCAGTGAGCTTTTCTTTCTGCTTAAACAAAGACAAACTGGCTTGGCCAGGCACATGCAGGATTCTTAGGGCTGAGGAGGAAGAGACAGTGAGTGGGGATCTTTTGTGGTCAGTAAAGCTCCCACTCACCAGACCATAAGCTGAAGAATGAGTAGGGGCTCTGTCCACTTACCTGTTTTGCTCTTTGCCACTTTTCCAAACTTTTCTCTGGGGATTCCTTCAGTGTGTGGACCAGTCTAAAGGTGGGGATGTTGCACATGTGTTCTTACTAGTAGGGCCAGGTGGCACATTTGGCTTTTCTAGGGGCTGCTTACCCATGACACAGTTGCACAGTTTGCCTAAAAGACCTGGGACAGGTTGGTAGGGATCTGACTCTGTTTTCAACTGGCTTTGATGTGTATTCTGTTGAACAAAACTCAGTGTTCCCTCACAGATCCTCAGAGCAAGGAAAGGACTAGCTATTCTGTCAACTTGGAATTCTTCTCTAAGACATGGAGAAAAGAAGAGCCATCAAATGTCACAATTGAGAAGGAAAAGTCTTTTTTTCTTTTGCCACAAGAGGGCAGGCTTGGCTCGGCTTGCAAACCTTCCCCAGCACCCGTGACTTCATTTCTTAGGGAGGCTTTCCTCAGGGAAGGAATTTGGCTGCTTTAGGAGCCAGTTGGTAGTTTGAGGACTGATAAGGTCAGCTGGGTCAGTGGTCATGTCCATCTAGGAACGTGACTAATTCTTGCCTAATGAATAACATCTGAAGCAATTCCCTAAGGATACCTCTCCCAAATGTGACATATGAAAAACAAAATGTTGCCTAGAACGTGAACAAATGGTCAGCACCACAGGCATGGGTAGGTGGGTGGGGAATGAAGAAGGCATTAGCCCAGATCTCAAAGTAAGGAAGGTCTAAAATTTAGATTGTTGAAATGATCTCCAAATAAGGTTATTTTGTGTTTCTGGAGATTAAAGGTGTTAATTTATTCAATGTAAACATTTAAAATATACTGTATTTTTAACTCTTGAAAATTTATTTTTTAATATATGGAGAGATTTAGAAAAATGAAAGTAACCCTGGTCTCTTATGACTCCTGAAAGGAAGCATGAGATAATAAATATTCTAATTTTGAAAAAACTTGTCAGACATGAATTCAGAGTATGCATTGTAATGTGCTAAGATGTAGATTCCATGTACCATTCTAAATTAAGCAAGTAAAACTCTTTCTCTGCCAGATGGTTTTAGTAGTACTAAAATAATGTTTGTACTTTTACAGTGTGCTTTCAGAGTTTTGAAGCCTTTGCCTGTAGCTGAGCGGGGAGGTCTCAGTCTCGCTCAGGCCCAAGAGTCGGGGGGGGGGGTCAGCTCCTACCGAACCGCCGGCGGGGGGTGCTCCAGGGATAGAGCACCGGGGCTCTCCAGGCGTGGGGGACGCGCGGTTAGGAAAGAACCACGGAGACCGCCTGAGCGCAGGAACAGGTCTGCTTTATTACGGAAGTACACTTAGCTATATAGGGTTGGGTAGAGGGAGGGGCGTGATGAAGGGAGGGTTGGCTAAGGGGCGGCTGTGGACAGGCTGAAGCTGATGGATAGGCCTGAGGTAAGCAGTTACTGGGGAAGAGGGCAGATTGTGGGTTGGCAATATGGGCGGGACTGGCGGGAAGGACGGCAGGGGCTGGAAGGGGAGGAGGGGTGGAGAAAGGCGGCAACAATTGCTCCTTTTGTTTTTAAAAGGAAATAGAGGCAACAAGTTTTGGTGCGCACTGTGGGTGTGAATAACTCGGTGTGCGCAGCAACAAAAGACAAGGATTATGAGGAGGAGGAGGAAAAGGAGGTTATAAGGACGGGTACTGGAATAGGACGAGGGGTGGGGGGAGACCACGAGGACCGGCTGGCCGTGAGCGGACGACATAGCATCTGGCCAGGACGCATGTGCCCGCCATTAGGGTCGGCGCACGCCGGCGCCTGGCGCGCGTCGAGCCTTGCCAGCGAAACGGGCTCGTGATGTCTCCGGACCCCCCGCCCGAGGGGGAGGAACAGTTGGGGAGAAGTGAGGGGAGGAAGACAAGAAGCTATAGGCGTGCGGTCTGGAGTAGGTGGTGCGGGCAGAAGGGGCGAGGTGGACGGCTGGGGGGGGGACTCAGCGGTGGCGAGGCGTTGGTAGTGGACTTGTACAAAGGAGCTGAACACTGCATTGGCTTGATCTTTGGCAAGGTGGACTATCCTTCTGATGGCCCAGGGGCCCACAGTGAGGGCTAAGAGGATAATGATAAGGGGGCCTAGGAATGGGAGCAGGTACGGGAGGAGAGAGATAGGTAATATCTTGATCGACCGCCTGCCGGAGGGCAAGGGCGGTGATCCCCGTGCCTGCTCCAGCGAGACCTAAAAGGGTGGCGACGGGAGGGGGCTGGGGTACAGAGTAAGGGGTAAGTGAGGCTTGGGGTTGTGGGAGCTGAGGGAGGCAGTGGCGAGGGGGGTGCCGGGCGAAGGAGCGGGCGAGGTGGAGCGGGGCAGAGAAGGGGGCTGTGCCTTTGGAGGATTGAAAATCTGATTTGGGCCCACTGGGGTGGAACGTGTGGGAATTGGCTCCTTTTTTATAGTGATAATGGCACCGTAATCGTAGCCTACTGCATACAGGCGAGCTCCCCACATGCGGCCTCGTAACCAGAGGTCGGAGTTGGGGTCTTTGACTGTGAGTGTGATGGTGTTCCATCGAGTAGCATTACGCTGGAGAGTGAGGTATGGGTCTTTGTTAGGGGCGCCGGACCATCTGTGGGCGATGGTTTCGCACCCCCAGGAAGGACAGTAATAGTGCGTTGGGTCATGGCATCCTCTGGCGGAGGATGGGCACATGTAGAAACCTGTGGCAGCGGGGTTGTGTCCCCCCCACTCATAAGACGGAAGGTTCGTGCGTCCAGTGAGGTTGGCGACATCAGTAGTGAAAGAGGGGGTGGAGGTGGTTACGTTCGAGGCGAGGAGCCTTTTTTGTTGCCAGAGGGAGAGGGTCCAATTGAAGGGCTGGTGACTCGGGTTGGCAGCGGCTGGGAGAGCGAGGGAAGCCAGGACGAAGAGAACGGCTGCGAGGCTGTGTAGAGGCATCATCTGACGGTGCGGCATCTTGATGATGGCTGGTGCTGGATCCGGGTGAACGGGGCGACCTCTGGGCCGTATCCACTGTCAATGTTATCTCTCACTGAAGGCATAGGGTGCTGATCGTTCAGTGGAACCAGTGGGTCAGTGGCAGGCCGGATGCAGCGCCCAGGAATCCAGAGTGGCTGCGGCTCAGACTCTGGAAAGACGCAAGCAAAGCCCCTCCCCTGTGCTAGGAGGGGAGCTGGATCTTGCCAACGATTTGTGGCAGGGTCTTTCCAATGGACAAGGGGAACTTGCGAGGGCTGCCACATGGGTCCCCAGTGCTTATGGGTAGGGGAGAATCTATTGTCATCGAAGGTCAGGAGATTGTGGTGAATGAGGCAGGCAGTCACGACATCGGCTGGGGCCTTGTGGGAAGAAGAGGCCCTTTCTTTTTGAATAAGTAGCTTGAGCTGTTGGTGAGTGCGCTCGACGATTCCTTGCCCCTGTGGATTGTATGGAATGCCAAAATGATGCGTGATGTGATACATCTGCACAAAGCTGGCAAAGGCGGCACTGCGATACGCTGGTCCGTTGTCTGTTTTGAGATCCTATGGAATTCCCATGAACAAAATAGCTTGGCGAAGTGCCTGGACGCAGTGTTTAGCACTTTCTCCCGCAAGAGGGACTGCATAGCACAGATGCGAAAAGGTGTCAATTGCTACATGAAGATATTTGAGGCGGCCAAAGGCGCTGACATGAGTGACATCTAATTGCCACCTTGAGTTGGGGCGGAGGCCGCGGGGGTTAACACCCTGAGGCTGCAAAGGCCCAAGTGGCAACAATGGCGCGCAAGTCCGGCAGGCGCGCACAAGGTGTTTGCAAGTTTCAATGGGAAGGTCTGGGAAGAGCTTCCGGATGGACGGCGCAGAGAAGTGGAATTGGGAATGCAGGAGCTTGGCTTGATTAACAAAGTCTCCAAGCCGCGGCCCGTCGGCAGGGTTTTCATGTAGGAGGACCGGGTTTACCTGGCGGCTTGACACAGAAGCATCAGCGAGGTCATTCCCTTGAGCCAGCGGTCCTGGTAGGCCAGAGTGGCTTCTGATATGAGCAATGAACCAGGGCTGCTGCCTCGCCTCAAGCAGTCGCTGTACGAAGGCGAGCGCCCGATCGATGTTTGAGTCACCTGGTAGGAAAGTAGCAAGCGGGAGGCTGCGACACACCTGAAGAGTGTATAGGCTGTCAGTGAAGATGTTGAGAGGCTGGTCTGGGTGGAGATTGAGGACTGCAGCGACAGCTAGAAGCTCGCCCACTTGAACAGAAAAGTCATTTGCGAACAGCAGTTGCCGTGGCTCAGGATTCTCAGGAGTGTATATGATGGCAGCAAACGCCGTTTTTGAGGCATCTGTGAAGGCAGTGATGGCTGAAGGGATCGGGTTCCGTGCGGGCAATGGCCGGAACGGGTTGGAAAACGCCAATTGAGACATTCCCTGCAGCAATCGGTGATGAGGATAGTGGTTGTCAAAGGAGCCGCGAAAGAGCTCTACCAGGCTCTGCATTTGGGCATTGTTCATGATGAGGGAGGTAACTTCCTTGGCATCTAAAGGCCAAACAATGGTGTGTGGCGGGATGCCATACGTTTGTATGGAGAGAAGTACTAAGTCAGTGGCCAACGTGATCCAGGCTCTTATGAAAGGGCAGATTTTCGGGAGTTTGCTCTTTGACGTATGCAGAAAAAGGAGAGGGCCATCTTGCCACAAGAAACCTGTGGGAGTGATTGGCGTTGGCAGAACTAAAGCCAAGATTGGAAGGGTGGGGGAGAACCGCTCCAGGCGACACTGTTGCAGGGCGGCACTGACTTGTTGGACAGCTTCTCGAGCCTCTGGAGTGATGATGATGCTGCGAGTGGTCGCCGTTGGAGGGCTGTCCCTTGTCTGCAAAAGCTTGAAGAGAGGCTGCATTTGCACTGTTGTGATGGGAAGCGCCGAGCGAAGCCAATTGATTTGCCCACAGAGCTGTTGGAGCTCAGTTAATGTCATCCTCGGAGAGAGTTGGATTTTTGGGCTTGTGGGCTGGATAAACTGATGAAAATGAAAGCCTAGGAATTGAAAAGGAGGCTGGAGGTTTATTTTGTCAGACTGCACAGTAAGCCCGAGGCTGGAGAGGTTCATTATTATTGCCGAGAGCAGATCATTGAGGAGCGCACTGGAGCTCGCTGCTAAAAGTAGGTTGTCCATTTAGTGGAGGATGTATGTGTGCTCCGGATTGAACTTGGAGCACAGCGGCTCAACAGCATGGTTGACATACAGTTGGCACATAGTCGGGCTGTTGCGCATGCCTTGAGGCCATACTCGCCATTGAAATCGCTGAGCTGCGCCTTGGTTGTTGATGCGTGGAACTGTGAACGCAAATCTCGGACAGTCCCGGGGGTGAAGAGGAATAGAGAAAGAGGTAATCACCGGACATTGTAAATCCTCACAGGGCCTACATGATGGAATAGAGGAGAGTATGGGCCATGATGTGAACCAATGTATATGAGGTGCAGAGGTGCCCAAAGATGTACTTACCAAATCCAATGGATGTGTCATGATGATGGGAACGAGTGTTGTTGGGGGGGGGGGGAGAGGGGGGGTGGGGGGGTGGGGTTGAATGGGACCTCACATATATATTTTTAATGTAATATTATTACAAAGTCAATAAAAAAAAAAAAAAAAAAAAAAAAAAAAAAAAAAAAAGCAGTCCTTGATGTCGATGGTTGCCGCATGAAAATGCTGGGGGACTGCGGTGGGATGCGGGCATCCTGGTTGAGGTGATCCCATTGGCTTAATATGTTTGTTGATCTCACGGAGGTCGTGGAGAAGGCGGTATTTGCTGGTGTTCTTTTTGCTAATGATAAAGACCGGTGAATTGTAGGGACTAGTGGACGGCTCTATATGCCCTGCTTGTAGCTGCTCTTTGACGAGGGCAGAGAGAGCCTGCAATTTGTGAGCTGGCAAGGGCCACTGCTCGACCCAGATGGGCTCCTCTGTGTCCCATTCCAGAGGGATAGGGTCAGGTTTTGAGATGGGAGCAGTGGCCCCTAGAAGGGGGGGGGCAGCGCAGCTGAGAAGGCTTCTGTGGTGATTCGGGCCTTTAGCTGGCTGAGAACATCTCTCCCCCATAAGATGGTCTGGACTGACGAAAGGACGAGTGGACGAATTTGGCCTTCGTGGCCTTCTCGGTCGCTCCAATGCAGAGGCTGGGATGTTCTCCAGGAGGTAGCGGCTCCCGTGGCGCCGATGACTTGAGGGCCGGTCTCTAGGGGCCAGTGATTGAATGCAGCGACTTCGAAGGGAACACAGGAGACTTCAGCGCCAGAATCCAGGAGCCCATCGAGCCATTGCCCATCGATTTTAAGCTCCAATGAGGGTCTCTGGCGGTGCGTGATGGGCATCGTCCACATTATGGCTTGGGAATTTTTCTGGGGGCCTCTTGGGGGTGGGGCTGAGGCCTGCCCCCTGGAAGTTTAAAGGCTGCTGGGAACCTTGGGCGGAACAGCAGTCGCGGGCCCAGTGATAACCTTTCCCACAACGTGGACACGGCGTAGAAGGGCCCCTTGGCCGTCGCATCGGCGGGTCTGAGCGAGGTACTGGGCCTGGCTGGGAGCACTCGCGGACAAAGTGGCCGGGCTGGCCACACCAAAAACAGACAGAAGTGGGGGCGGATGAAACAGCCATGGCAGAGGCAAAGGCAGCGGTGAGTGTTTTGACTTGTGGGTCGACGTCACGGCAAGCAAGGACCCATTCGTGCAGAGCTTTGTCGCGTATGGGAAGGACCACGGCCCGGAAAGGCGCAAGGCACCCGTCTACGATAAGTTCTTTGGCCAGTGCAAACTGGGCATCCTCGTTGGAAATCTTCCGTTGACAGGCTTCCAGGACGCGGGCGACAAACGTTGGGAAAGTCTCATTGGAGTCTTGAAGCAGCTGTGCGAGTTTGGTGGGCTGCTTGGTGGAAACTAGAGAGAATGACCGCTGGACGAGGACTTTTACCCGGTGCCAAAACCCTGGGTCAATTTGGAGATAAGAACGAGGGTCTGCATAATTGTTGGTCCCCGTGTATGCATCAGAGGGATTGAGGACGCCAGCTTGGGCATTCTCCACGATTTGTCGGTCAACAGCCGCTTGGTAATGGGCGCGCCATTCAATAAATTGACCCGGCATCAGGATGGCACGGGCTAGTGCAATCCAGTCATATGGGAGAATGAGTTGGGTCCCCAACTCCTCAAGAAGTTGCTGCGCATAAGGGCTGCCAATTCCGTCTTCCTTTACAGCTTTGTGGAGGGTCTTGACCTCTTCCGCTGTAAAGGGTAGCCAAGTTTGGGGTCGCTGCAGCGTGGGCTGCGGATTCAGCGGATACAGCTGAGGGGTTTGAGAAGGTGTGGCACCGGGGACCGATGGAGCAGCCAAAGCACGTGAAGGACTATTGCCGTACGGCGGCGGCAAAGGATAAGTGGAACACGGGTGAGAAAATGGCGGCTTAGCGGCTTCCGGGCGACAACAAAATGGCGGCGGGACCCTTCTGGGCGCCGGCCAAGATGGCGGAGCAGCTACATCCAGCGGCGGACAAAATGGCGCGGGGGGCGCTTCCGGTTTAGCGGAAGATGGCGACCCTGCAGTTTCCGGGCCTGAACCGGATGCTGACTGGGCAGGAAGAGGCAGGTAGAGGCGGGAGGAGGAGGATACTGGTGGAGAAGAAGCCGGATGCGCACCATCTTGGGCAGAAGTGGGGGAAGAAGGCGGAAGTCCGCCATCTTGGGGAGTGGCAGGAGTGGTTTCTGTCTGCTGCGGGGAGCTCGGGCGGGGAGGTTTGCGCTCGAGAGCAGCAGCAAGTTGGTTAGACAGAGAGTCAGTGTCGGCGGACTCATCGGGATCACAGTCTAGAGGCCGTTTGGGAGAAGCTTCATAAACAGCTTCGGTCGGAGCGCCAAGGAGACAAGCGCGAATGGCCACGAGAATGGGTAAGAGGCCTGCTGGGAAGGTGCGTTTCTCGTGCTCCATGGCGAGGTGACTCGATCTGTGAGTCGCGAGTATGTGTCCGGGCTCCAGGGTTGGCAGGTGGTGAGCCACGGATTAAAAGGGAGCAAGAGATCCCAGTACTTTTGGAGCTGCCTCAAGGAGATGCTGACTCCATTGGCATCGAGCAGGGCAGCGAGGGCCCTGACTTGCGGTGCCTGACGCAATGACAAAGAGGCGCCCATGACGGGATAGGGACGGGACGACGGCGAGGGGTCCCTACCTGGACAGGAGGATGATCACAGCAGCAGCAGCAGCAGAGAGGGGCCGGGGGAGGAGCCGCCACGTTGGGCGCCAGTTGTAGCTGAGCGGGGAGGTCTCAGTCTCGCTCAGGCCCAAGAGTCGGGGGGGGGGGGTCAGATCCTACCGAACCGTCGGCGGGGGGTGCTCCAGGGATAGAGCACCGGGGCTCTCCAGGCGTGGGGGACGCGTGGTTAGGAAAGAACCACGGAGACCGCCTGAGCGCAGGAACAGGTCTGCTTTATTATGGAAGTACACTTAGCTATATAGGGTTGGGTAGAGGGAGGGGCGTGATGAAGGGAGGGTTGGCTAAGGGGCGGCTGTGGACAGGCTGAAGCTGATGGATAGACCTGAGGTAAGCAGTTACTGGGGAAGAGGGCAGATTGTGGGTTGGCAATATGGGCGGGACTGGCGGGAAGGACGGCAGGGGCTGGAAGGGGAGGAGGGGTGGAGAAAGGCGGCAACATTTGCCTAATGCTGTGAACTTTGCAACACTATCTTTGAAGGTGAGATGAGTATCTTTATCTCTGCTTGAAAGGCAATGGTATGCCTTTTAATTGGGAATGATTTCTATATGCTATAAATATTTTAAAGGGGGTGATAGTGGTTGCAACAAGTTCAACAGAAGCCTAGCATAGATGGGTCAAAAATATAAAAGTGTTCAAACTGAAGGTACATCAGTATCTGGGTCAATAGGGGTATCAAGGAGTCTCTTAGGGGGAGCTAACACCCCGTGTTCTTCATCAGCATCCCCTACTGTTTTTGATAGGAATAAAGTTTGATAAACTTTATTTGGTAAAGTACCAGCTAAATCAGTTTCCAACCCCAAGTTTCTGTAGAGATACCATGGAACTGACCGTGTTCTAGTCTCTCTTTGACTGTGAATCTTGCCTTTCCTGAGCTAAGTCTTCATCTTCAAAAGGAGGGGTTTGATTCTGATCTTTGAGATGACCCCACTGTCTCTGAGTCTCAAGTGTAACACGCCATAATAAACATTCCTCTCTGATAGCCAGGCATCATTTTGGTTTGATAGGTGCCAAAAGGGTCTCACCCTCTTTTAGAAAGAAAAAAAAAAAAACACAACAAACAAAACCACATAAGTCATTTAAGGAAAAAAGACTTCATGTCATTGGTAATGGGGTTTGCCAATTATATCAAGTAATTTTTTTGGAAGGGATGTGTGGCATCCAAAGTCTTTTGAGAGCTGATACAAAATAAATTTGGATTGTATAAATATGCACAGACTTAATTACTGTCTTTCAGTTGTGAGATTTATCACTGTGATAGCTAGTAAAAGGAAGGATTCCCATCTTCCACTCTTGTCAGAAAGACCATACCAAGATAAAAACAATATACAAGAAGTCAGGGTCAGCTGGAGCATGTAAGAAATAGTGAGACTGACACCCTATCAGCCATGGAAGTCAGTAAACACTTCCTCCTGTGGGAAACCTCCCTGCAGGTGAGTAGCTCCAACTGCATCAATTAGTGCTCCAGAAAAAATGGGTTCTATTTTGCAGACTTAATTTAGAGCCAGCTTCTTTTCTGTTCTGTTCTTTTCTTTCTTCTCTTCTTTTCTTTTCTTTTCTTTCTTCTCTTTTCTTTTTTCTTTTCCTTTCTTTTGCTTCCTTTTCTTTCTTTTCTCTTCTTTCCCTTCCTTTTCTTTTCTTTTCTTTTCTTTGCTTTGCTTTCTTCCCCTCTCTCCCCCACCCTGCTGATTTTGCTCTCTGTGTCCATTCGCTGTGTGACCTTCTGTGTCTGTTTCTCCTTTTGTCTTCTCATTTTCTCTTCTAGTATTCACTGGGATTAGATCCTGGGGACCTCCAATGTAGAGAGAGGTTCCCTGTCATTTGCCCCACCTCAGTTCCTGGTTCTGTTGCCTCTCACCTTGACTCTCCCCTTCATCTCTCTTTTAGTTTCATCATTATTTTGCTGCATGGTTCACTGTAGGGGCACTTGGCTCGCCATGTGAACACTGGCTCACTACGCGGGCACACTTTTTACCAGGATACCCCAGGGATTGAACCTGGGGCCTCCCATATGGTAGACAGAAGCCCATTCACTTGAGCCACTTTCACTTCTGCCAGCATCTTTTAACATGATCTTTATCACAATTATAATTGAGTCCACAAATATCTATTAAAGACTCATGGGCAAGGCATAATGCTTGGTACAGTATCAGAAAGTCATAAGAGATACACATCCAATGGCCTAAACATCTAGTAAATTATCAAATATATTTTGTGCAAATAAAAGATGTTTGCCAATTCAAAAAACTTACATCATTTGAGTCAATACTAGGTAGGAATTGACTTCATTTTGGTTGCACTCCATATTTTACCAACTTTTTCAGCAACCTCCATGTTGTAGAGAGGATGATTGACAGATTTTAATGGATCCATTTCCCTGCAATGATAGCATTTGTATATGGGACACAAACTTCTCTCCTGGTGGTCTGCCTGTGCAGGGAAGACAGAGAAGCTGGTTTCAGTTCTTCAGCGCCCTGCGTGGTAGGAGGTGGGAACCTGGACAAAGCAGGTTGAAGCCATGCCTTCCACGTCCTGCTGCACAGAGGGCTTTATGTAATTAGCCCCTGGCGATTATTCTAACAGGCTTAGTGATAGAGGATGGAAGCCCAAAGAAGGAAAAGAATGGTTTGGTTGGTGGTGGGGCTCACAGAAACAGTCCTGGCAACAAATCTAATATCTAAGGCCATGTTAAGGAAACCTGCCAGCCACCAACATAAAATGTTTGTAAGATGGGAAGCAGATTTGGCCCAACAGATAGAGCATCTGTCTCCCACATGGGAGGTCCAAGGTTCAAACCCAGGGCCTTCTGACCTGTGTAATGAGCTGACCCGTGCAGTGCTAATGCGTGCAAGGAGTGCCCTGCCACACAGGGGTGTCTCCTGCATAGGAGAGCCCCATGCACAAGGAGTGCACCCTGTAAGGAGAGCCAGCCAGCACAAAAAAAGTGCTGCCTCTTCAGGAGTGGCGCTGCACACATGGAGACCTGATGCAGCAAGATGACCCAAGAGAAAGAGACACAGATTCCAGGTGCCGCTGACAAGAATACAAGCCGACACAGAAGAATACACAGCAAATGGACACAGAGAGCAGATAACTGGGGGGGGGGGGGGGGGGGGGGGCGGGGAGAAGGGGAGAGAAATAAAAATAAATAAATAAATAAATAAATAAATGAGGTATATGTGGAATTAAGAAAAAAACACTCTAAGAAATCAAAACATCCAACTATGATAGTTACAATCATAAGAAAAGGATGGCCTGTGCTGAAATGCAATTTGAGGGTTGGCCTAATTTCCTTGGTGGGAAAATTAGAATAATTTATGAGCAGAACTCCTTTGTAATTCTGAAAAATGAGCTCCTATAGTCATCACTCCAAGACTGAGCCACACACAGCTCAAAGTCAGGTCCATCTTTACAAGAAAAAGAAATTCCTGGGTTACCACTTTTACAAGTGAAGTGGAAACAGTATCTGGAGGACGTAACCTAGAAAGGACAGGTTGTCTAACTGGAAGAAAAGAAAGAGTGGGGAGGCCAGAGGCCTGAATTGCACCTGTCTTTTTTACTACCATCTAGATATCAGAGCATTAGAAAAATCCGTCTTCTTTCCTTTTTTTAATTGACTGTCAAGAAGTTCACAGCTACTTCTGAACATTTTCTCATCAGGCACAAGCAGAATATGATAATATTCCTGGTTCCTGGGGTTTACCAAAAAAAAAGGGGGGCGGGGGGGCGCTACTGTAGGTTCAGAGGCTACTGTCTCAGGATTTGGTGCCCACATACCAACTGAGAAAGTCTGATTCGTGACTTGGCCTATATGTGTGTGTGTGAATATATATATATATTTATGTATCCTACATAATAAAAATTATGTTATGAATTATGCTATGATATGTTTCCAGGCCTATATATTGGCCTATATGTTCATTGTTTAATTATTCTTTCCTCATACAGTATGACTCTATATTTCTTTTTACATAATATTGATTTTATTTACAAACTTCCTCAGTTATTTTTGGATAAACTGAGGAGTACAAATTCATATATGTATCTTCTTTTGTGTGTTTACCAAGCATCAGGCACTATAATTTCACTTTTGTAAACTCAGCGATAAGAATAATACCTACTTCTTGGCAGGGTGGGGAACCCAGCTCTCCTGAGGAGTAAATAAAATCGCTTCAGGTAAAGCTCTTAGCTAGCGCCTGGCACCTAATAGGCAGACATTACCTGCTGGCTTTGCTATATTATTTTTTCCCATTTAATGCTCACGACAGCCTCATGAAATGGCTTCTACTACTACTCCCATTTGGAGGGATAAGAAAACAAGAGCTTGGAAGGAGTGAAGCGCTGTCCACACCCACAGAGATAGAAGAGACAAAGCTGAGAGTGGGAGGGGTCGCTGGCTCCAAAGTTTTTGTCCCAAGCCTCTATTCTCTAAGCGCCCCGTGCGTCCCCTGTCAGCCACGTGGTCAAACGCGGGGCTCGTTTATGCAGATCCGGGGGTCTCCAGTACCGACCTCCGTGTTCTCAGCGTCGCCCAGTTCGGGGGCGTAAAAGAGAGAGGATGAGGGCGGCCCCACAGCCGGTTCTCTGGGTCGAGGTTTTGGGGAAGGGGCTGGAGGGCACGGGGCAGGGTGGCGCCGCGAAGCCTGCCACGGGAAGGTCAGGGTAGCGCGACATCATCTGCTCCTTCACCAGCCTCCTGGGAAGCGTCAGGACCGCCCGCATCATTCTCTGGAGGAACAAAGTGGGCGGTTTACTGATTTCATTGCTTGCACCCCAGCCTGAAATGCAGTGGCTTTTTACCCAGACCAGCACCGACTCTGTGTGTTAAACCGAATTAAACATTTTTATTTTATTTTATTTTATTTTATTTTATTTTATTTTATTTTATTTTATTTTATTTTATTTTATTTTATTTATTATTAGTTTTTAACTTTAAAAGGAAACTCTGCAGCCGGGGCCGCTTTCCAGGGCCGCTGTGCCCCGGGATTCCCGCAGCTGCTCGTGTGCGCCCCGGAGGCGCAACGGAGGATCGACTCTCCGGCTCGGGTTGCAGGACCAACCCGGCGAGTCTGAGCGCAGCGGGTTTTCGAGACGCTGAGACCAGCCGGCCGCTGGTCCTGTCCCATTTCCTGCGCTGATTGCCCCACGGGCGCCCGGGGGACCCGGATCCTTCTGCGGAAGGCGAGTTTCGCCGCTGGTCTTCGCTTGGAGCTAAAATTAAGGCTGCTTAGAGCAAAAAAGATCCGAAATACAGAAAGTACGTCGCTTTTTAAAGTTTTTTTTTTTTTTTTTTTAATGCAGTCATGTTTGGGTCTTTATGAAAACACACGTGCAGTTACACGCACGCGGTTGCTGTGGGGGGAATGGGGGGCGGGGGCGGTGGGGTTGAATGGGACCTCATATTTTTCATAATGTAATTTTAAAAAAATAAAATAAATAATTTTAAAAAATAACAAAAAAAAAAAAAAAAAGAAAAAGTACAAGTAATTCTTCATTGGTTGCCAAAGGGGCACTTTCTGGTGGTGGTGGAAATAGTCTCTCTTGCTTGGGGTGGTGATGACACAGGTGAACTGAGCGCTCAAAACTGAGGGCAAGGGAAGTGGATTTGTCTCAACTGATTGAGCTTCCACCTACCACATGGATGGTCCAGGGGTCAAACCCAGGGCTCCTGACCTGTGTGGCGCTGTCCCACGCTCAGTGCTGATGCACACAAGGAGTGCCCTGCCATGCAGCCCCATGCGCAAGGAGTGCACCCTGCAAGGTGAGCCGCCCAGCACGAAAAAGTGCTGAATGTCCAAGATTGGTGCTGCCCACACGGAGAGCTGATGCAGCAAGATTACACAACAAAATGAGACACAGATTCCAGGTGCCGCTGAGATGCAAGGGGACACAGAACACACAGTGAATGAACACAGAGAGCAGAGAGTGGGGGGCCGAGATAGGAATAAAAAATCTTAAAAGAAACAACAAAACTGAGGGCAACTCTACACTGAAGAGGCTGTGTATGATATGGAATTGTATGTCAGTTGAAAAGGACAGAAAATGCAAATTGCCTGCATATGAAAGTTAGCGTGCATACGTAAAAGCCCATTCAGGCAGCTTCAGGTGTACGTGTTTATAGCCAAGCTTCTTTGGGGAGTTACCTGCTCATCCCAGCTCTGCACAGCCAGGAAAGGAAGTGAAAATGCAGCTACCACCACTCGGGGCCAGGCTGCACATCCCAAAAAAAGCCTGGGGGCGCCATAGGCAGGCGCAGCCTGGCCCAGCCTCACCATGAGCCACTGGAACAGCTCCTATGTCCAGGTCCTCTGCGGCTCGGGCCAGCTGTTCCTGCAGCCCCTCTGGGAGCACTTGAGAAGCCAAGACACCTTCCTGCAGTCGACCTTCTTCCCCGTCATTTTTTTTTTAAGGGCATTTATTTTTTTATTTTTATTTTTTAAGATACATAGATCACAAGAAATGTGACATTAAAAATATAAGAGGTTCCCACCCCCACCCCCTCCCACTCCTCCCCCAGCAACAACCTCCTCCATCATTGTGGCACACTCATCGCACTCGGTGAACACATCCTGGAGCACTGCTGTACCACATAGATAATAGTTTGCCCTGTAGTTCACACTCTCCCCCAATACATTCAGTGGGTTATGGCAGGATATATAAAGTCCAGCATCTGACCCTGCAATGTCATTTAGGACAGCTGAAAGTCACAAAAATGCCCCCACATCACATGTCTTCTTCCCTCTCCCTGCCCTTAGCCACAACTGTGGCCACTTTCTCCACCTCAAAGCTACGAATTCTTTAATTACTAGTCACAATAGTTTTATACGAGAATATCAGTAAGGCCACTCTAATCCATATTTTATTCCTCCATTCTGTGCACCCTGGGATGGTGATGTCCACTCCATCATCACCTACGTGGGCTTCTGTCTGCTGTTCGTGCTGCTGGACGCCGTGTGCCCCTGGGTGCCCGCGCTGCGGTGCTACAAGGTCCACCCCAACTTCTCGCCGTCGGTGGGGCAGCTGCTGCCTTCCTGGGGCAGACGCTCTACCAGCACGCGGTGTTCGTGCTGCCCGCGACGCTGCTGCACTGGGCCCGCAGCCCCCCAGCCTCCCCGCCGACGCCCCCGCGGTGCTGGAGCTGACTCGCCACGTCGTGGTCTGCCTGCTGCTCTTTGACGCCGAGTTCTTCGTGTGGCACCTGCTGCGCCACAAGGTGCCCTGGCTGTACCGCACCTTCCACAAGGTGCACCACCAGAATGTGTCCTCCTTCGTACTGGCTACGCAGGACATGAGCGTGTGGGAGCCGTTTTCCCTGGGCTTGTTCGACATGGTGAACGTGGTGCTGCTCGGGTGCCACCCGCTCACCGTCCTGGTGTTCCACGTGGTCAACATCTGGCTGTCCGTGGAGGACCACTCGGGCTACGACTTCTCCTGGTCCACGCACAGACTGGTGCCTTTCGGGTGGTACGGGGGCGGAGCGCACCACGACCTGCATCCCTCCCGCTTTAACTGCAACTTCGCACCTTCCTTCACACACTGGGACAAAATGCTGGGGACGCTGCAGTCTGCTTACGCCAAGTAGCTGCGTGCCTGGCAGGGGTGGTGCCCTCTCAGACCCGGGATGGCTGTGCATTTCACTCTTGCATCAGGAGAAGAACACTAAGCTGTGTCTCTTTTTATGCATCAAAGAAGCACAGGCACTTCTTAACTGATGGAAACTGTTGTAGATAAAATCTGATCTATTTTGCTAGCTGGCAATCAATTTATATCATGTTTGTATATCAATGCAGTTGTATTCTAGGTGTCGAATTCTAGCTCATTTCAATAGCTTTTATTCCTAGATAAGAGTTAGCTAATTGTCACTGGCATATTTAAATTACCTCTAAAATGATTTGTTTGTAGAACAAGGAATGTCCTAGGTTTGAAAATGTCCTAGAATGAGAGTGAGAGAATAGATTTTAACAGAGGATCTGGCCTCTGACTTTATAAACTGTGAAATATGTTCCTGCTGGACAGTGACCAAGATTATAGTAATTTTTTTTAAATTTTTTCATAGAGACATATATTTATATGAAAGAAATGTTATTTGTGCTTCAGCAAAACATGAAGAAAACAAGCACTGGCTCTTGTCTCACAACATTTTGACTGATAAAAAGTAAAGAAGGAAGAGGGAGATGGAGTAGGGCGTCCTTCAGAGCCTAGAGCAGCTCTCCATGGGCGTTGGGTTTCGTGTGGGTGGTTGTAGGCCTGGGTTGTCCATTTTGGTCTAAAGATTTCACAGAGGGAAAAACAGTAAGTATTTGTATTTCCGATTGTCCTGAATACTTTTTAACTGATTTCTGCCTAAGGGGCAACTGGTAGACTTGATCTGGAAAGGTTTACAAAGAAACTAACACTGGGCAACCATCTGATTGTTTTGTCTGTTGGAAGGATCATGTTCCAGGGGAGGTGATCAGAATTAGAAAAGCAACTTGCTTTGCAAAACAGATAAGTCAAATGTGTGCATTAGAGTGGTAAGCCTCTTTTCATGAAGCCAGCATCCTTGGGTAATGCAAACAATCACTGAATTCAGTGGGTCTGCCATCTAGGCTTTTTGTATTTTTCAACTTTCATAATTAAGACATCATTGAAAATGCATGTCTCTCTTTTAAAGAAAGTAGAGGTGATGATGTAGTGAAATTTGGCCCCAGAACTCTGATTCCTCGTCTGTTAAAGATGGTTCCCAAATATTCTCATGGATAATTCTTGACTGTAAATATCTCTATTACAGAGCACACATGCGTCACACAGCACACAGTACATCTGGCTGCTGCCTAATTGTTCTCACTTCAACATTCGAATGTAGCTTATTTTGTGGAAAGTTGGAAGTTAAGATAGAAAAGTGTAAATAAGGCTGGTTTGTAGCTCAGCTTATTCCTTATGATCCAAACTATCCTGTTTCAAGGTGAAGAAGTCCATGTAAAATGCTGGTCTCCACAGTCTGCCATTGAGTGTCCTTAGAAATATGTTTAGGCCCTACAGGTGGTTGTTGGAAGTCAACTAGGCTGCCCAGCTTCTCCCCTGATTTCCTCACGTCCCCCTGGATGTGCTCCCCTGGCTTCTGTGCTCGAGGTCACCTCCTCATCTGTTAGCACAGGACCATGCTGGTACCTAAAGATTTCATGCATTGATGGTGTGAGAGTGAAATCCACAAACACAGGAAGTGAGCTCTGAGGGGTCGGTGCTATATTGGGGGCAGTATGTCAATATGAGCAGCCTGCCCCCTGCAGAACCAAGAGGTGCAGAATATATGGAAAGTGCAGCTATTAGTCATTTTGAGCAGCTCCAGGAACCTTGAAACTGCCCTTTTAAGCTTGGATAATGAGGGTTTTTCACAGCTTACCTTCAGAGACTTTTTCAAAAATGTGTCATGCTGCCTCACTGTAACAGGGAGTTTTGGATTTGGGGAAGATTGTCCACATGGACAGTATTTGTTTCTCAAAATCACTTCTTATCAGTCTGTAATGCTTTGGGAGGGTGGGAGTGAGAGAGAGGAGAGGATGAACAATTTTTCACATATTTGAAACCTAACAATAACAATCAGAACAACAAAATAATAATAATGAGGAAGTTAAGTGAGTTGTTCCATATTATAAAATACTGGGTGTTGGAGCCAGTTCCTGAATTTAGTTCTCATGGTGTCCTTTACACCTCTCTTATGATCATCACAGCAGTGAGAAAGGTGCATGCCCTGTAACACTTGTTCCCTCCTAAGCCACTAAACCTCAAGCAAAGCAACCCCGTGGCAAAACTGCTCTGACGTGGCTGTCCCTGGATTCACAGCCTCTGCATGTGCAGTGGAGAAAGCCAAGGAAGCAAGTCCTCGGCCAGTCTAGGCAGAAGCTGGCCAAGCAGGGAGGTAGGTCTAGGACTCTTTTTTTCTGCATCCCTCACTGCAGATTGATGAAGAGAAGAGGTGTTCACAACTTAGATCACCTAGGTGGGAATCTTAGCTCTAGTAATTTAGTAGCTGCGTGACTTTGGGCAAGTTACTTAACCTTTGTGCCCCAGTTTCCTCATGTATAGAATGTGGATAATCAAAGAACCTATCTGACAGGGTTGTTGTGCAGGTTTTTGAGTTACTTTATATAAAATGCTAGGTTGGTTGAAAATGTGGCTCTATTTGTTTTTGCTATGATTGTTGCTTCATGATGTGAGCACTGGCCTACAGTTCAGAACTCTAACCTCCTGTCCTCAATTCTGAGTGTTCCCATATAACAAGTGTGATGGTTGATTTCATGAGTCAACTTGGATAGATAATGGGGACCAATTGTTTGGTCAAACACTGGCCTGTTTGCTAATATGAAGGTGTTTTATAGATGGGATTTGCCTCTACAATCAGTTGATTGCATCTACAATCTACAATGGAGATTGCCCATAGCAATATGAGTATTCAATTCAATTAGTTGGAGTCTTGAAAGTCAGAATTGAGGTTTTCACAGGTCAGAAGAAGAATTTCTGCCTCAATATCAACACTAGCTCTTGCTGGAATTTCCAGCCAGCCATTTCCCCTGGGGAATTCAAACTAAGGATTTCACTACCACCTGTATCAGAGTTTCCAGCCTGCAGCCTATGCTACAGAGGTCAGACTTGCCAACTTACATGTTTGTGTGAAGCAAGTCTTTATAATAAATCTTTTCAATATATATGTATACACACATATACATAGGAACACATGGATATATCTTGTTTGTTCTGTTTCTCTGGAGGACCTTAACCAATGAAGCGTGGAACCAAATAAAGCAGAGTTTTTCATCCTGCTTCTTTTATAAGCATCTCGTCTGCATTTCAAGACCAAAGTTTTGAAAAGAGACAGAATGCTGTATTTGTCTGATTCTTCCTCCACTCTGAATCATCTGCTCCCATTTCTTCCTCAGACTTTTCTTTCTTGCTTTAATACTATATCCCTACTGGTGACATCTAATGATATCTTTTGTTTTCCACTCCTTGGTTTTTCTTTCTTTCTTTTTTATTTCTTCTATGTATTTGTTTTTTGCTGACTGTTCTTTTCTTGGAACATACTTCTTGTTTGGCTTTACTGAAGTTTTTCTACACTGTTTTCCTTTCTAATTCTCCAGCTGTTTCTTCTCCCTTCAATGGGTCATCTTTCTCCATAGCAAGGAAGCAAGCCTCCAGGTGCTTCTCCTTTTTCTTCAAAAATATCTATAACACTGTATGTACTATGCAATATATGCAATGCATTCCCTTCTTACCATCTCCTAATGCACTCTGTAAATATCCTATCACATTGCATTGTAGCTCACAGACACACAAACATCACAAATAACATGTTTATGCACATACACCATATACATGAGCATATGTATGCTACATATATTATATACACAGAAACTACATGTATGCATACTACTTTATGATCATGTACATTCACATGTGCTATATGTGAATGTGCACATGTCATATATATGAATAAATAGTATACATAAGTATATAATATGCACATATATGTACAATTCTATTACATAGAATAAATATGTACACATGCTATATATGCAGAATAGACTGTATTATACATATGTCTATATATAGGTGCACACTCTATTTATGTACACATATGCCATATAGACACTGTATATGTATACCCATAAAAAATGTATTCACTCTGTCTTTCTATAAACCTCTCTTTCTCTCTTTATAAAAACATATAACATTACCTTTTCAGTCCTGTTTACCATTTATCTCCACGGTGAGTAAAATGCCTAGTTCTTGATAAGTAATTGGTTCAGGGTTGCATGAATTCTGGAAGCACTAGAAACACTACTTGCCCCTTATTCACATCTTTCTCATCCTGACCTTTTTCTTCTCCAACCTCCATCACTAGTCCATCCCAGCTTCCCATCAATGCCACACTCACAACCAGTGATCTCCATTCTAGAGAAGGTCACAGTGAACTGGGGAAGACTGTCGGGCAGGCACATGCCTCTAATCTACTCTGGTTGGTGCTATAATTGGATATGAACAGGTTCTTAAGGCTCTACAAATTGCCACAAAAATTATAATGACACATAAGAGATAATGAGGTTGTCCCCAAACAACTGTGGATGGGATGGTAGGGAGGAAATGATAATGTCTTTTATTATAAAAGCAGCATATGCTCATAGAAACATTTCAAATAGTATAAAAAAATAAAAAGTTAACTCCCCTCTGCATTCATTTATTCCCACTCTTTTTCGAATACCCAATCAGAAGTATCTCTCTTTGTTATCTGACTCAGTCTTCCTGTAGGTCACTCTCCACTTTGCTTTATCTATATAAACATCTATCTATCATCTGTCTATCATATTTTATCTATATTTCTTTTCTGTGCTGATGCATTTAATGGTTTTTATAACGCTTAAGGAAATAAAGTGTTTGTGAGCAGAAATCCTTTAGACCTTTGTACACAAGGGCAAAGGCATTTCCCCCTAGATATCTTGTGCTTATTTCCTTCATTGTCTCTCCTGACATCACTCTCAGAACCAGAAGAAGAACCAGGTTCCCTGTCTCCCACGGCTTCCAGGGAAGGATGGCTTGGTGGTGGAACTGCTGCACTTGAGAGGCCAGGTTTGCTTTGCTCCCGCAGCTGGCAGTTCGTTCTCTCCCTGAGGTGTCTCACAGCCTCCTCTCCCTGCCTCCCCCTGAAGCAATTGTCTTCTCAACTGGATGGAATGTCTCTGAAGGAAGAGCCTTTGATATCTTCAAGCTCTTGCACTTGAGGGTGCTAATGCTCTTGTCTGGAATTTGTGGCTGGGTGTGAGTTGCCTGATGACCTGTTTCAGGGGGAATCACCCAATCCCCCTCTGCTGTTCCACTGTGAAGTGGGTGCAGGTTGGGGTAGTACCAAGGGGCTTTTGGGCTTCTTAAGGCTGCTGTGAAATCCAGGGAGATGGATCAATAGGAAGCCAGTGGAGGAGTGTCCAGAGGAGACCATGTGGACCTCAGGCCTGTGTGAGGGGAAGATGGTGCTACAGTGTCTGATCCACCCCCAACCATCCCTGCCAGGACTGTGCTTCCTCTCCAGCCTTGGGCTTCCTCCATCCAGCCCCAGTGTCTCCAGGTCCATACTGGCCTCAGTTCCCTGGGTTCCTCTCCTTTGCAAGCCCTGGCTCTTGCTTCACTGCCTAATCTTAGGAGCATCAGAGAAGTGGAAGCAGGAGAGGGCTGGGGAGGCTCTGAGAGACCTAGTTAGAGGAGGTTAGCCCAGGGATCCCAGCTCCCAGAAGTAGCAGAACAGTAGCCAGAGCCAGAGGCTGTGTCAGTCTGAGGCCCCGCAGGAGAGGGCTCTCTCCCCTGTGCTGAGGGACAGCGCCAAGCCAGGAGCTACAATCTGGTAGCTAAGGGGAATTTGGTGGCTAAGGCACAGGGCTTTTGAAAGGAGAAGCCTCTTGGAGTTAGACACCTACCCCCCTGATAGGTGGAGAAAAGGGAGTCACTCTTCCTCCCCAGTGGCATTGCTCAGCTTCCAATTCAGCATTGCTGAGGGAAGATGGTTCGAGTGCAGTCCCTTCCACATTCAAAGATTCCTGGAATGCTAAGGTGATGATCCATTGGCATTACCCTGTTTTACAAATGAGGAAATTGAGGCCCAGAGATGGGAAGTGACTTTTTCCCTGTCATGCTGCTAGGCTAGAACTCAAAGGCCCCTGCTCCTCCTGCTCAGCCTTGCTGCTTCTCCCACCCAAGGTTCCTGCCCACTCAGAGCCCCTGGCGGCTGACATTTGCTGAAGATCGGAAATGTGGGGGAATTGGACGTGTCCCAACTGTTAGAGCATAGGCCTATCATATGGGAGTGTCCAGGGTTCGATACCCAGGGCCCCTTGGCCATGTGTTGAGCTGGCCCATGAGCAGAGCTGCCATGCCCAAGGAGTGCCGTGACATGCAGGATAATCTCCACATGGTGGTGTACCATGCGCAAGGAGGGCCTCCTGCAGGGAGAACCACTGCATGATAAAAAGTACTGCCCACCCAGGAGTGGTACCCCACACACAGAAAGGTGATGCAGCAAGATGACCTTCCAAAAAAAAAAAAAGACACAGTACCAGCAAAATGACAATTTCAACAACCATAAATAAAGAAATAAGTATATCTTTTAGAAGAAAGAACTTGAGATACATAGAGTCACCAAAATATTAAATGTGGCTATAATTAGATTAATGGTTATGGGTGATTATTTTTCTATTCTGTGCCTTTGTAGATTTCTAAATCTTTTAGAATAAAGAAATAATACATTTAGAATGAAAATCAAAGGTCATTAAAATATTTAGAAGGCTTGGAGTTTACAGGAAACACTCATGGGCTAATGGCTTTTTAAAAGACAACTTTACCTCCTTTTTGCTCAAATGTGGCCTCTCTCTGAGCTAAACTCAGGATATAAACTCACTGCCTCCTCCTGTAGCCCCCTCCTCTCCCCCCCCCCCCCCCCCCCCCAGTGTGGGACATGACTCCTGGGGATGGACCTTTCTGGGACCAAGGGATTATTACTGAGTGCCAACTAGTGATGCATTTGTAAGAAGACCTTGATCAAAAGGGGGAAATATTAAATAGTAATGGGTTTTTATGGTAAAGAGATTTCAAAGTGAGTTGAGATGTCATTCTAGAGGTTTTGCTCTAGAATCTCAGGAGATTCTCATTGACTGCCATAGTAAACTGTGCCTCAAGCAGGGGGTTCCTGAGAGCTCTAGAAACCTGTGGACAATATAGGCAGGGCAGACAACCCCAGCAAATTGGCACCCCATCTGTGGGCCTTACCATGGAATATATGATAACCTATCTCCCCACATATCAGAGTAAGAGTCCTTTATATGTTTCCTACACATGGTTCTTCTGCCCTTTTATTTGAACCTATAGTTAGCACAATACACATTAAATATATGTCCCAGAGGCTTAAATCTTTGGTCTGTTCATAGGCCAGTTGAGCCCTGAATTTCAGCAGAACTGCAATACTTAGTCTCCAGTTCTTTGGATTCACCAGAACAACTGACAAAAGGATGATGATGGACAATGCCCATCCCCAAAAGCAGAGTGTTATCTACAACTGCAAGCAAGACAATTCCATCCCTCTGCCCCACAGGATCTAAGCCCCCTCTCCAATGGAAGCAGTATGGGCATTACCATCCCCAAATCCTCAAGATTGAGGAATGAACAAATATAAGGAGGGAATGCAACTAGGGACTAAAGTAAACATTATTATTCTAGTAATGGAAGAATTTGTAACCTTGATGTAAAGGCAGAGGTCATCAGAGTTTCTGAGGGGAAAGAGAGGGAAAAATAGGTGTAACATGGGGCATTTGTGGGATATTGGGATTGTTCTGCACAAATTGCAATGATGGATACAGGCCGTTAATCATTATGTCAAAACATATAAAACTGTGCAATGTGAAGTGTAAACATAATGTAAAGTATAGATCATGGTAGTGGCACAGTTTCTACATTTGTTCATCAGTTCAAACAAATGTACCACACTAATGAGAGATGTTAGTGGGGGAAAGTGTGGGAAGGGAAGGGGGTGGGGTATATGGGAATCAACTATATTTTTGATGTAACATTTATATAATCTAAACCTTCTTTAAAAGTCAGTGAAAAAGCCCAGCTTTATTGACGTTAATTTGCGTACAGTAAATGGCACATGTATGAAGTGCAGAATTTGGTAAGTTTTGATGTGTGTATATATCCAATAAATCATTACTTGAATCAAGAAAATGAAGATACTATGCCTCCATTATTTTCTTTGAGCCTTTTTTCATGAAAAATTTTAAATTGAAGTATATCATTCATACAGAAATAGTAAATGTATACTAAAAGTTGTGAAATTTCAAAACAAACATGCATATCTTCATACAGTTCTCCCATGCATAACCCCCACCACCACCACCTTGCATTGTTGTGAAATATTAATTACAATCTATGAAAGATCTTTGTCAAGATATTATTACTAACTACAGTCAT
The DNA here is from genome assembly GCF_030445035.2 of Dasypus novemcinctus. NCBI lineage: Eukaryota > Metazoa > Chordata > Mammalia > Cingulata > Dasypodidae > Dasypus > Dasypus novemcinctus. Next base: position 52,679,982 of record NC_080678.1, read on the forward strand.
ATCTTATATTTGGTATATTTTCCTCCCAATCCACCTGATTATTAACATCCTGTATTAGTATTAAGTATTTGTTGTAGTTAATGAGAGAATGTTTTATGTTTGTTCTGTTAAGTACAGTCCATCTCCCACCACAAGAGTCCCTATGTTATACAGTCCCATGCTTTGTATGGTCGTCCACTCAAGTTCTATACTTTCGGTCTCATTTTCATTACTGACTTGTGCTGTCATCACCTCAGTCAATTTTAGAATGCTTTCATTACTTCAAAAGGAAAAATTCCATACTCCTTATACCACCTATTGTTGTCCCTTAAAATTGATATCTTATTTGTCATTGCTGCAAAAATATTACATTATTACTGTTAACTATTGTCCATAAGTTACATTAGTTGTAATTCTCCCACATAGCATGATGTTCTTAAAACTTTGTAAAAGAAAAACATTCCTGTATTTATACTATGAATACACTCTTCATCCAGCACCCAAATCAATGTTATACAGTCCCAAGATTATTCTCAAACTTCCTTTTGATTGACATTTCTGCCTACAGACTACCCTTTCAGCCACGATCACATTTGTAAATCAGCAGTGTTAGTTATACTCACTATAATGTATTAACATCAACTCTATCCATTTCCACACTTTTACAATAAAGCTTATCAAAAATTCCACATATATTGAGCATCACGTCCCATTCACAACCCACATTCTATCTCCTATAACCTATACTGTAGAGTTTACCTCCATGAGTTTACACATCATATTTAGTTCATATTAGTGAGATCATACGATACTTGTCCTTTTGTGTCTAGCTTATTTCACTCAACATAATGTCATCAGGTTTCATCCATGCTCTTATATGTGTACTGATTTAATTTCTTTTTACAGCTGAATAGTATTCTGCTGTATGTATAAACTACATTTTGTTTATCCCTTCATTGGCTGATGTACATTCAGGCTGTTTCCATAGTTTAGGATTTGTGAAAAAGGCTGCTGTGAACATCGGTATTCTTTGTGCCCTTTTTAAATCATTCCCACCTCTTTCTGTATCACCTCCCCAAATGCAGGAAACACTGATCTGCTTTCTGTCACTATACATTTGTGTGGATTTTCTAGAATTCTATGTAAATGGAATCATATAGTATATATTTGGGTTGTTTCCCAGTTTGGGGTTATTATAAATCAAGTTGCTTTGGATGCTTCTGTACAGTCTCATGTGGAAAGATATTTCCCATTTTTTTTGGATAGATAACCAGAAGTAGAATGCCTAGAACTTGGATATATTTGACTTTATAACCAACTGCCAAACCATTTTCCAAAGTGGTTGTGAGCATTTCATTTTCTCCCAGCAGCATATAAGAGTTCCAGGGTATTTTGCATCTCCATCAATATTGGTCAGTTTTTTTTTTAATTAAGTATTCTAATATGTATGTAGTTGCTTTTCAGTGTACAGGCATACCTCCTTTTATTGTGCTCCACTTCATTGTGCTTTGCACTTATTGTATTTTTTACATATTGAAGGTTTGTGGCAACCCTGCATTGAGCAAGTCTATGGGCACCATTTTTTCAATAGCATGTGCTCACTTTGGGTGTCTATGTCACATTTTGGTATTCCCTCAATATTTCAAAACTTTCATTATTATTACATCTGTTATGGTGATGTGTGGTCAGAGATACACGATGCTACTGTTGTCATTTTTTTGGAGTGCCTTGAACCACGCTTGAAATAAGATGTCAAACTTCATTGCTCCATGTTGCGTGTGCTCTGACGGCTCCACTGAACAGCCTTTCTCCCATCTCTCTCCATCTTCTCAGCCTCCCTATTCCCTGGCACAACAATATTGAAATTAGGCCAATTAATAACCCTACTCTGGTTTCTAAGTGTTCAAGTGAAAGCAAGAGTCAGTCGATGTGACAACTTCATTTTAAGAAATTGCCGCAGCCACTCAAGCCTTCAGCAAACACCACCCTGATCAATCAGCAGCCATCAATACCGAGGCAAGACCCTCCACCAGCAAAAAGATTACAACTTATTGAAGGCTCAGATGATGGTTTTTTTTAAGCAATAAAGCCTTTTGAAAGTGAGGTCTATACATTGATTTTTAGATGTAATGCTATTGCACACTTAATAGACTACAGTATAGTGTGAACATAACTTTTATATGCATTGGGAAACCAAAATAATTGTGTAACTCACTTTATTGTGGTGGTCTGGAATTGAATCCACAATATTTCTGCAGTATCACTATAGATTTAATTTGAAATTCCATAATGCTAATGATATTAAGCTTATTTGACATCCATATGCCTTCCACCCCTCCCCGCAAGATGGCTTTTTCATCTGTTTGCTCCTTGTTTTATTTTTTTTCTTACTGTATTTGTTTGTTGCCTGCCTGCCTATTTTTTTCTTTAGGAGGCAGTGGGAACTGAATCCAGGACCTCCTTTGTGGGAGGTCAGTGCTCAACTGCTTGGGTCACATCCACTCTACATCCATACATCTTCTTTTTTAAAGATTTATTTATTTATTGCTCTCTGTGTCCATTTGCTGTGTGTTCTTCTGTGTCTGCTTGTCTTCTATTTAGGAAGCACTGGAAACCAATCCTGGGACTTCTGAAGTGGGAGAGAAGTGCTCAATCTCTTGTGCCATGTCAGCTACCTGGTCTGCAGCATCTCTTATTGTTTCTCATCTGTCATCTTATATTTAGGTGATGACCCATTTTGACCCCCTACATTTCTGTTTATATATGATCCTAGCTATAGATTGAAGTATTTTTTTACATAGAGATATCCACCATTAGTTAAAAAGGTTATCCTTTCTCCACTCAACTGTTTTGGCACCTTTGTAAAAAATCAGTTGACATCATTTGTGTGGGTCTGTTTCTGGACCCCTCTGAATCATTGCTCTATTTGTATATCTGTATGACATTACCACAGTCTTAATTACTGCGGGTTTATAAAAAGTCTTGAAATCAAATAGTATATGTTGTCCAGTATATGTTTTTTGTAGATACCCTTTTTGAGGTTGAAAAATTTCCTATCAAATTCTATTTTTGAGAGGGTTTATGAGACAGGATGTTGTGTATTCCTTTTTCTGCCTTTTTTGAGATGATTATATGGTTTCACTATTTAGTTTGTTAATATGGTAAATTATATGGATTGATTTTCAAATGTTAAACAAGCCTTGCTTTCTTAGGATAAACTCAATTTTCCCATGATATATTATCGTTGTATTCAATTGTTGGATTAGATTTGTTAAAATTTTGTTCAGAATTTTTGCATGTATGTATATGAAGGATATTATTCTGCAGGATTTTTCTTTTAGTGTATTTTTCTTTTTTTGGTATCAGTGTAAGGCTAGCTTCATAGAATGAGTTGTGAAGTGTTCCCTCTTCTTAAATATTATAGGAAAATTTGTGTAGAACTGGGATAGAACATCTTCCTTAAATGTTTGATAAAGTTTAAATGAGTATAAATACATTAAGTTGAATTCAGAAAAACAACAGAAAAAAGAAATAAAACCAAAGGTAGTTTCCTTTAGAATATCAATAAGCCAAACTGATCAAGAAAAAAGAGAAAAAAGAGAAATTACCAATAACGGATGAGAAAGAGGTAACATAAGCTTCAAGCTCATTCTTAAAGAACTAGATAATCTAGACAACCCTTCACATAAAAAAGCAATTGAATCTGTATGTGTGTGTGGCAGGGGTGAGGATGGGGGTATCAGCCCACAAAGAAAACTCCATTTCAAGGTTTATGTCTTGAAAATCAGGAATCTGAAACCCGAAGCTAGAAATGTTAAACAAGATGTGCAAACTCACAAAGCAAGTAAGTCTGAATTAGCAATCACTAAATCCATTTGGAGATCATGGAGATTTAAATGCTTTTCTTTTTTCTAGTTATAAACTGAAAGAATCACTATAATGATGTGGAGAATATTTAAAACCTCTCCAAATTATTGTTGTGATTTTAGACTAATTAGATTTGAGTGAGTATTCCATGTCATTGCAAGCTGTCTCATAGCAGAAGTAGCCCTTTCTGTAACCCTTGGTCTCAGCTACCTGTGGCAACAAAGACCGTAATTGGGTAGAAAACCAATTGCTATCTATTGAGAATTGCTTCAACAAAAACTACCGGAAGACCAAGCAGGTATTCATACCCCAGAATAAACATGTGGACCCCCTCAGCCTACAGAGTTCAAACAGCTTAGCCTGCTGACTGGCACTTGGACAGACCACAGTGCTGTATTGACCCTTAGGGACTTTGACATTATTTTACTGTCACAGAGAAATCTGTGATCACTCCCCATGAAGGAGTCACCTCTACTACTCTGTATTAAAATGTGCCTGCCAAAGGGAGCACCAGTCTCTTGTGTCTAAATGTGTATGCTGATAGATGTGTATGCATTAATGTACATGGTCAATTGATGATAAATTAAGAGGTCCTTCTTGTTCTCATTCAGCATCTAGGTTCTTTGGGATAGGAATCTAGGCCTTTGGTGGGAGAGGAAAATATGTTTTTAGAAAATGGGAAGGTTTCTTACTTCAATGGAGGCTGGTGCTGATCCACAAGTCAATAGGGAGTTTAGCAAAGAAATCAGTCTGGACCAAGATTTGAGCAGGTTGGAATCAGAAAAAGGATTTGGGAACTAAGAAAGCCAAGATCTGTGGGTTAAAATAATTCTTGTGGAGCTTGACATTGTTGCAAAAATTTCCTCCTCCAGGTGAAATTCCAGTGCAGTAGTTTTACTGAAACCTCGTGTTTCTACTGCCTCTGGCACCCGCCAGTGCAAACATCTTTATTAAAGCTGAACATGTTGAGTTTATGACATGTGAGCATTTGTCTGTGGCATTTCCTCTGATTAACCAATAATATCAAAAGAAGACAAGGAGAGAGTTGAAAATAGAGTTGGCAACTCTTTTTTGCAGAGAACCAGCAAGATGTCAGCAGTGTAAGGGGGTTCAAGAGTCAACTCTTGCTCCAGGACAGTTGTAAACACCCGGAGCTATCTGCAGCTAGCTGAGGCACCTGTTTTGGGGCTCCAGGAGGCCAGAAGAGTACCATGCAGCATCCTTGAAGGAGTGGAAGGAGGAGACAGCCCATCTGTAGAGAAGACTTGTACATAGAGCACCACATGCCTCGGAGGCCAGTTCCCATCCTCCATTGGAGGCAAAGCTGCCTCAGTAGCTGTTCGGCAGCTGGAATTGAAAGCTCCACTTCCCCAAAATGGGGGAGGAAGAGACAGTTGTGCATCAATTTCATCTATTAATGAATAAATTTAGCAGGCTACAGTATAGTCCTGAGAACAGCTTAAGTTTGAGCCTGTCCAAGTCAGAAAGAGGCTGGGAGCCACCATCTTAACTCCATGCCTGGCACAAGGGGAAGCAAGATGGACTGAAAATCCCAGTGCTGGTGGGGACCAGCTTCTTTCCATTCAGGTCAGATTGCAGCTCCAGCCTAGGCCCCAGTGCCACGTCCAGCAGGAGGAAGCTGCGGAGACCTGTTCCAGCCTACCCAGGAAATTACTGGCCAAGCCGCAGAGGCTGGTGATTATCCTACTATGGTGGCACAAGACATTCCAGGAGCTATTCTATGACTGGAATTGGAAGCTCCATTTCCCAGAAACAGGGGAGGAGGAGACAGTTGTCTGCCAATTTTGGCTAATGATTGGTAGACTGGCTGGCTGAGATATAACCCTGAGAACAGGAGGGTGTGAACCAGCCCAAGTTAGAAAGAGGCCAGTAGTCACCATTTTTACTCCACCCCCCGCCTGAGGGGAAGCTGGGCTGACTGAAACTCTTAGTGTTGGCAGAAACCAGTTTCTTTCACACAGATCAGCCTTCAGCCCTAGCCTAGGCTTTAGCCCTGCCTCTGGCAGGGAGGATGCTGAGGAGCCCTGCACCAGCCTATACAGGTAACTGCAGGTAACTTTGGTTGGCATCACTGATTATTCAAAGCCTACCAGGGCAACTGCGGTTCCTTTGGACCTGCACTACATGGGTTGCTGCCCACACCTGCAGCTCCCTCCCCACCTCAGGCAGGGGAGAAAGGGATGCAAAGCTTCATCAGTCTCTCTGGGGCAACTATAGTCAAGGCCTGCACTTGGATTATTCCACACAGCTATGAATCTGTCCCTACCCCTGGCAAAGGAAAAAGTTGGAAGATGCTTCATTGGTCCCTGGGGCAATGAGGGCAGATTTGAACTTCCACAGCTTACAACACCACCTACATGCTTTGCTCCTATGCACAAGCATCAAGGAGAAAGGATAGAAAGCCCTAAACTAAAGAGAAAAACTGCACCCAGAAAAAAATACTCTAGTAAGCCAGATGCGAAGACACCAACAAAAAATTGCAATCCACACCAAGAAACAGGAAGCTATGGCCCAGTTAAAGGAACAAGGTAAGCCTCCAGGTGACATAAGGGAGCTGTGACAACAAATCATAGATGTTCAAAAAAATCTCTTAATAAATTCAATGAGATTAAGGGTATTACGAAGACATTGGATGAGCACAAAGAAGAATTTGAAAGCATACATAGAAAAATAGCAGATCTTATGGGAATGAAAGGTACAGTAAATGAAATTAAAAAAACATTGGAATCATATAATAGCAGATTTGAGGAGGCAGAAGAAAAGATTTCTACAAGTGAACTTGAAGACATGGCCTCTGAAAATGAACACACAAAAGAACAGATGAACAAAAGAATGGAAAAAATTGAACAAGATCTCAGGGAACTAAATGACAGTAAAAGGCATGCAAACTTATGTGTCATGGGTGTCCCAGAAGGAGAAAAGAAGGGAAAAGGGGAAGAAGCAATATTTGAAGAAATAATGGTAGAAAATTTCCCAACCCTATTAAAGGACATAGATATCCCTGCCTAAGAAGCACAACATACTCCCATCCAAAAAAATCCAAATAGACCAACTCCAAGATACATACCCATCAGAAAGTCAAATGCCAAAGACAAAGAGAGAATTCTGAGAGCAGCAAGAGAAAAACAATGCATAACATATAACAGATATCCAATAAGATTAAGTGCTTATTTCTCACCAGAAACCATGGAGGCAAGAAGCCAGTGGAATGATATATTTAAGATTCTACAAGAGGAAAACTTCCAGCCAAGAATCTTAGAGCACAACTTCCATCAGCCTAATGCATCCTCACCACTTGCTTTGGTGTCAGGCGTCTACTCAACTTGAAATGGGCCCCAACTTCTCTTACAACCCTCCTGCCCCTGTGCCAGCTCCTGCAAATGCAGAGAGTGCAAATGCACCTCCTGCAAAAAGAGCTGCTGCTCCTGCTGCCCCGTAGGCTGTGCCAAGTGTGCTCAGGGCTGCATCTGCAAAGGGGCCTCAGACAAGTGCAGCTGCTGAGCCTGACGTTGGAGATTTCTGTTCCCAGTTGTAAATGAAGCAATGTGTACAAATCTGGATTTTAATTTTTTCATGCAGCCGTGATACATTTGCCAATTCCTTTTTCTATGAGATATGTGAATTACAATAAAAATTATTGACTTAGAAAAAGAAAAGAATCTTATATCCAGCAAGACAGTCTTTCAAAAATGAGGACAAAATTAGAATATTCACAGATATACAGAAATTGAGAGAATTTCTAAGCAAGAGACCAGATTTTCAGGAAATATTAAAGGGTATGCTAGAGACAGAAAAGAAAAGACAGGAAAGAGAGGACTGGAAGAGAGTCTAGAAATGAAGATTATATCACTATAAATAACTTAAAGTGTTAGAAGAGTGGTGAAAATAAAATATGACAGATAAAAAGGAATAGTCAGGAATAAACTTAAACAATGATGTAAAGTACTTGTATTCAGAAAACTGCAACTCAATGTTAGAACAAATGAAAAAAGCCCTAAAGAACTGGAAGAACATTCCATGCTCATGGATTAAAGACTAAATATCATTAAGATGTCAATTGTACTCAAATTGATATACAGATTTAATGCAATCCTGATAAAAATTCCACCAGCATTAAAGAAAAAATTGAAAACACTATCATTAAATTTATTTGGAAGGGTAAGGAGTCCTGAATAGCTAGAAACATCATCCAGAGGAAATGTGAACCTGCATCTCCAGACTTTAGACATAATACCTACCTATAGTGGTAAAAACAGCATGGTACTGGCCTAAAGACAGACATGATAGACCAATGGAACCAAATTTATACTTCAGAAACAAACCCTCACAAGTATGGTCAAGTGATTTTTGACTAGTCTGTCAAACTCACACATCCCAGGCAAAACCATCCATTCAACAAACAGTGGTAAAAGAATTGGATATCCATAGCTGAAAGAAGGAGAAGACCCCTATCTCGTACCTTATCCAAATATTAACTCAAAATGGACTAAAAAAAAACTAAAAATAAAAGCAAGAACCATAATATTTATAGAAGAAATTATTGGAAAATATCTTCAAGACCTGGTGGTAAGTGGTGGTTTCTTAAAGGAGGAGAACTGAGTGGACTACTGATTTTTAATATATATAGAAGTTTTAATTAGCTTTAGTATAAAAGTGTGGAAATGTATAGAATGGATGGTAACACACAGTGAGTGACAGCTAGTTTATGAATGGGGATATGACTGAAAATGGTAGTCTAGTTATGTAAATGCCAATTGACAGAATGCTAGAGAATCATCTAGGAACTGGATAGCACAGTGAACTGAGAGGTGGATGAGAATCGTGGTTGATGGTGCAGATGAAAGAGTGTCCTTTGTTAGCTAGAGCAAATGTATATCACTTCAGCGGGGTGGTGGGTGTATGGAGGGGCATGTGTAAAGTACAAATGGAGTGACCTATGGACTGGTTAGTACTAATACTATATTCTTGCATCTATGCTAAAGATGTGCTGTGTTGATACCAAGGCAGCATGGAAAATGTGAGCCAAATGTACACTATGGACATGGTAAGAATCAGATGATATTATTTTATCTGTAGCAAATGACATACCACATTGTGGTGTATTGATGGAGGGGTGTTGTTTTGGAATTCTGCACATGTCCATGACTTTTTTATAGGTTTCCAACTTCTGTCATAAAAAAATATATTTAAAAAATAATAACGTTGTGGGTTGGGGGAAAAACACACCAAATGTAAGATAAGGACTATGATTAGTAATAAATTTTTGACAATATATTTTCATGATTTGTAACACCCTCTCATGATGTTTGGAGGGTTGGTGGAGGGTTGATGTATGGGGCCCCTGTATGATGTTATGCTCGTTTGCTTTGTAAGTTCACAACTTTCACTATACACTTAATTGTTTATGTATGTTCATATATAAATGATATAAAGATAATAATAATAGGATTGGTTGGGGGAAAATACTTTGTTGAGTAGTAATATTTTGACAAGCTCTTTAATCATTAGTTAAAAAGGTTTAATAACAATGCAAGTTATTGGTGGTAGGGTGAGTTATGAGAGTCCTGTATGATATTACATATGTTTCTTTTATTGATATGGGCTATGGGTGGGAGGCTCTTTTTCTCTTCAGAGATAACCTAAGCTATCTGTGACTTGTGGGTGTGGGATGATAAAAGGCTGCAGTCCTGCCCTTAGTGACCATGGCAAGGATTCCATTCCCAGGAAACAGTTTAACAATGCAAGGTATATAAAGTTTAAGTATTCAGGGGAAATGCAAACAAAATATACTAAAAGCTTATCTAGAATGCCTGAGGTCCATGCTAAAAGCTTACCTAAGATGTGGAAGATATATATGCTAATTCAAGCCTATTGAGAACTGAAACAAAGAAATCATTTGGCCTTTCCTCTCTGTATAAAAGGGACTGAAAAATCTTGTTCTGGACTCAGGATTGAAACAGCCGGCTGTTAATAAACCATTTTTCCTTCTCAAAATCATTCCTGAGTCCTGGCCTCTCTATACGCAAATGATTGAACCTCTCTAAATTCTACAACATTTTTTAAAATTTTTTATTGATTTTGTAAAAATATTACATTAAAAAAATATATATGAGGTCCCATTCAACACCACCACCCCCACCCCACCACTCCCCCCCCCCCCCCCCCCCCAGCAACACTCACTCCCTTCATCATGACACATCCATTGCATTTGGTAAGTACATCTCTGGGCATCTCTGCACCTCATGGTCAATGGTCCACATCATGGCCCATACTCTCCCACATTCCATCCAGTGGTCCCTGGGAGGATTTACAATGTCCGGTGATTGCCCCTGAAGCACCATCTAGGGCAACTCCAAATCCCAAAGGCACCTCCACATCTCATCTCTTCCTGCCATTCCCCATATCCATTAGTCACCATGTCCACTTTTCCCATTCCAATGCCACCTTTTCTCTGTGGGCCTTGGATTGGTTGTGTCTGTTGCACCTCTATGTCAGGAGGAGGCTCAGATTCCACATGGATACTGGATGTAATCCTCCTGCTTTCAGTTGTAGGCACTCTAGGCTCCATGGTGTGGTGGTTGTCCTTCTTCAACTCCATCTTAGCTGAGTGAGGTGAGTCCAATAAATCAGATTGTAGGAGCTGGAGTCTGTTGACACTCAGGGCCTGGCTATCCTATTGTCAGTCCAGAGATTCAAATCCCCTAAATATATCTTAAACCCCAACACCAACTACAATTCCAGTAAAGTAGGATGAAAGTCTTATGAAAAGAGATCCCATCTGAGTCCAGTTCCATCACGCAGAAACACCAGCTCCAAAGAAGGGCCATCTGACATGGTAGTGAGCCCCATCTGCCATGACCATAGAACCCGTGGGTCTCTTTAGCCCTCAAAGGAACCAACACCTGGGAATTGCATCCACTCCATCTGTCTCCCAGACTCTGCTCAGCTGTGCACAGGGGCAATCTTTCTGACAACCTCCAGACTCTTTTTTAGAGACTCATAGCCATATAAACTCATTTCTGCTTTCCATTTCCCCCTTACATTAGGTCAAACAGCATTTTAACGTCATGTTATTATATGTAGACAGGGATATTCTGCTGATCTGCATTGAATCTTTAATTCAAGGTCATTTTCTAGTTCCATCTTCAGCTGGTATTTGGTAGTGATCCCTCGGTGCCAGGGAAGCTCATCCCCGGGTGTCATGTCCCACCCTGGGGGGAATGCACTGCATCTACATGCTGAGTTTGGCTTCGAGACTGGCCACATTTGAGTAACATGAAGGCTGTCAGGAGGAAATTCCCAGACACAGTGCTGCTCTAGGCCTTGTTCTTATTTCAGGCATATAGGCTCACAAGCATAGTCATTAGTATCATGCTCTCCCTGTTGGACCCTCATTCCTTCCTGGTCCTTACTGTTGCACCTGGGGGATTGCTGCTGTTCCCCTAGGGACCATGACAGAGCACCTCCGGCTGGGAACTCAGTACCCCCCCAGGCTGTAGTTTTTAATTGTTGCCACTATGAGTATATCCAAACATTACCATGCACCCTGGACATATGCCCTGTACAGCTCCCTGTCAGCCATATATCACCTGTCGATAGTATCCTATACCAGTATTCCTCCGCTGCCATTGTTGGACCACTCTGGGATCCAAAACTTCCTGAAAATTGAAGCCCAATATAATGTCAGATTCCCTTACTAGTAAAATGGCGTATAGCAATGGGTTTAAAGGTTAGATATTGAATACGTGTTGACTTGGAAAAATTCTACATCCTATCATTTTCTTTTTTTTTTCCCCTAATTATTGAACTTCTCTTCACAAGAGCCCTAGTCCACAGTAATTCATATATACAATATACAGTACTCCCCCACATCTACCATTAAACCTTTTCCCTTCCACAGCAATATTCTTATAACTTATTCATATCACATTTACTTAAAGTGATGTACAGACTCTGAGAAAAAAGCTTTCAAACAAGGTGACATCCGTGCTTACATTGTGTTCCATACTTTAGGATATACAGTTTTCTAAATTTTTAGTTATCCTATGTTTTACATTGTGGTTTACTTTATTAGTCTGTCATCCACTATATGTTTATGGTGTAATATTACATGTTTTATATCCATCCTTGTGTACTCTCGTGAAACTCCTCCCTTACCCCACATTTACTTTGGTTCCACACATTTAACATCCATTTTCACATCCCCTTGATGCCCACAGCGACAGCCAACCTCCATTTCCCGAGAAGCTCCATCCAGAGATACTTGCAACAGTGTTCAGGGCCTAACTCACTCAACTACCCCAATGCCCTGGGAGCCACCCTTTCTCTCGAGAGATACAGTTCCCTCTATCTGATGGCATTAATCCTCCCCAGGATGTGGGTCCACCCCCACTCTCACTATTTGTGTCTCTACCCAATGGTACCACCCACTCTGGCAAAATGAGCATTCAGACATTACCCAGGAACCTGTCTCGCATCCGACCTTCTCCTCCCAGCATCCTAAACAGGCAACCCTCTTAATTATATTTTGATACGATTTTCTCAGCATTTTACTCTCAACCAACACCTGACACTCTCCTATGTTCGTATGCTACCCCTACCTCCCCCCACTTTTGGGCAATATTACCCATCCGCCCAGCCCCAGCCCCCCTCAAACCTGCAAAGCCCCACCCAAAGGCAACCCCTTACCCCCATTTTATCTCTTCTTTGTGTTCATACTTACCGCCAGCTCATCATAAATTCCACCCCTGCAGATGTCGGCTCACATCCTTCCTCCACCCCCCAATTTCCTATAAGCCTATCATTCAGTCTCTAGCTCTCTGAGGCAGTTTTCTTATTTCATATCATTGAGGTCATGTAGTATTTGTCCTTCAATGCCTGGGTTGCTTCACTCAACATAAGGTTCTCAAGATTCATCCATGTTATCACGTGTGTTTGTAGTGTGTTTGTTCTTACAGTCGAGTAGTATTCCATTGTGTATATATACCACATTTTATTGATCCACTCATCTGTTGATGGGCATTTGGGTTGATTCCAACTTTTGGCGATAGTGAACAGTGCGGCTATGAACATAGGTGTGCATATATCGGTTTGTGTCCTTGTTTTCAGTTCTGCTGGGTTTTCCCCAGCAGTGGTATTGCTGGGTCATATGGCAAATCTATGGTTAGTTTTTTGAGAAACCGCTAAACTGTCCTCCAGAATGGTTGGATCCTTCTGCATTCCCACCAGCAGTGGATGAGTGTTCCCCTTTCTTCACATCCTCTCCAGCATTTGTATTCTTCTGTTTTTTTGATAGCTGCCAATCTTATGGGAGTAAGATGGTATCTCATTGTAGTTTTGATTTGCATTTCCCTCATAGCTAGAGATTTGGAGCATTTTTTCATGTGCTTTTTAGCCATTTGTATTTCTTCTTTGGAGAAGTGTCTGTTTAAATCTTTTTCCCATTTTTTAAATGGGTTGTTTTTCATTTTATTTTCAAGATATAGGAGTTCTTTATATATGCAAGTTATAAGTTTCTTATCAGATATATGGTTGCCAAATATTTTCTCCCATTGTTTGGGTTCCGTTTTTACTTTCTTGACAAACTACTTTGATGTGCAGAAGGATTTCATTTTGAGGAAGTCCCATTTATCTATTAGTTCTTTTGCTGCTCGTGCTTTTGGTGTGATATTCATGAATCCATTTCCTATTACAAGGTCCTGTAGATGTTTCCTTACACTGCTTTCCAAGGTTTTTATGGTCTTGGCTCTGATATTTAGGTCTTTGATCCATCTTGAGTTGATCTTTGTATAAGGTGTGAGATGGTAATCCTCTTTCATTCTTCTACATAGCACCATTTGTTGAATAGGCCACTCTCTCCCAGTTGAGAAGGTTTGATGGCTTTATCGAATACTATATGGCTATATATGTGAGGTTCTATATCTGAGCTTTCAATTCGATTCCATTGGTCTGTGTGTCTCTCCTTATGCCAATACCATGCTGTTTTCACTACTGTAGCTTTGTAGTATGTTTTGAAGTCAGGTAGTGTGATTCCTCCAATTTCATTTTTCTTTTTCAGTATGTCTTTGGCTATTCGGGGCCTCTTTCCTTTCCAAATAAATTTCATAGTTTTTCTAGTTCCTTAAAGAAGGCTGTGTTGATTTTTATTGGGATTGCATTGAATGTGTAGATCAGTTTTGGTAGGATAGACATCTTAATAATATTCAGTCTTCCTATCCATGAACAAGGAATATTCTTCCATTTATTTAGGTCTTCTTTGCTTTCCTTGAACAGTCTTGTATAGTTCTCGGTGTATAAGTTTTTTACCTCTTTAGTTAAATTTATTCCTAAGTATTTGATTTTTTTATTTACTGTTGTGAATGGTATTTGTTTCTTGATTTCCTCCTGATCTTGCTCATTATTGGTGTACAGAAATGCTACCGATTTTTGCGCATTGATCTTATAACCTGTGACTTTACTAAAATCATTTATGAGTTCTAGAAGCTTTGTTATAGATCTCTCAGGGTTTTCTATGTATAGGATCATGTCATCTGCAAATAGTGAAATTTTGACTTCTTCCTTTCCGATTAGAATGCCTTTTATATCTGGTTCTTGCCTCAGTGCTTGAGCAAGTACTTCTAAGACAATGTTAAATAGGAGTGGAGACAATGGGCATCCTTGTCTTGTTTCTGAGTTTAGAGGGAAGGATTTTAGGATTTCTCCATTATAAACAATGTTGGCTTTAGGTTTTTCATATATACTCTTTATCATGTTCAAAAAATTTCCTTGTATTCCAATCTTTTGGAGTGTTTTTATCAAGAAAGGGTGCTGTATTTTGTCAAATGCTTTTTCTGCATCTATAGATATAATCATGTGATTTTTTTCCTTCAATCTGTTTATATGGTGTATTACATTGATTGATTTTCTTATGTTGAACCATCCTTGCATACCTGGAATAAATCTTACTTGGTTATGGTGTATAATTCATTTAATATGTGGTGGATATGATTAGCAAGTATTTTTGCATCTAGGTTCATTAGAGAAATTGGTCTGTAATTTTCCTTTCTTGTGGTATCTTTGTTTGGCTTTGTTACTAGGGTAATGTTGGCGTCATAGAAGGAGTTTGGCAATGTTCCTTCTGTTTCAATTTTTTGGAATAGTTTCAGCAGGATTGGTGTTAATTCTTTCCGGAATGTTTTGTAGAATTCACCTGTGAAGCCATCTGGCCCTGGACTCTTCTTAGTTGGGAGATTTTTAATGACTGATTCTATCTCTCTGCTTGTGATTGGTTTGTTAAGATCATCAATTTCTTCTTTCATCAATATGGGTTGCTTATGTGTTTCTAGGAATTTGTCCATTTCCTCTAAATTGTCATTTTTGTTGGAATATAGTTTTTCAAAGTATCCTCTTATGATAGTCTTTATTTCTGTGGGGTCAGTGGTGATATCTCCTTTCTCATTACTTATTTTGTGTATTTGCATCTTCTCTCTTTTTTTCTTCGTTAGTCTCGCTAAAGGTTTGTCAATTTTGTTGATCTCCTCAAAAAATCAGCTCTTGGTCTTGTTTATCTTTTCAATTCCTTTCTCATTTTCTATTTCATTTAGTTCTGCTCTTATCTTTGTTATTTCCTTCCTTCTTCTTCCTGTTGGGTTACTTTGTTGTTGTTTTTCTAATTCCTTCAAAAGTGCAGTTAGTTCTTCAATTTTTGCTCTTTCTTCTTTTTTGATATATGAATTTATGGCTATAATTTCCCTCTCAGTACTGCTTTTGCTGCATCCTATAAATTTTGGTATATTGTGTTATCATTATCATTGTAGTCAAGGTAGTCATTGATTTCTTTTGAGATTTCCTCTTTGACCCACTGTTTTTCTAAGAGTGTGCTGTTTAATTTCCAAATCATGATGGTACACCTGGGCCTCTGTCCCTTTCAAATTTCCAGCTTGACTCCACTCTGGTCAGAGATATTGTTTTGTATGATTTCAGTCTTTCTGAATTCATTAAGCTTTTCTTTGTGGCCTAGCATATGGTCTATCTTGGAGAATGATCCATGTGCACTTGAGAAAAATGTATATCCTGCTGTGTTTGGGTGTAATGATCTATATATGTCTATTCGATCCAGCTCCTCTAATATACTGTTCAAGTGTTTTGTTTCTTTAGTGATTCTCTTTTGAGATGTTCTGTCCAAGGTAGATAGTGGTGTATTAAAATCCCCCACTATGATTGTAGATGCATCTATTGTTTCACTTAGTTTTTCCAGCGTTTGTCTCATGTATTTAGAGGCACCCTTGTTAGGAGCATAAATATTTATGATTGTTCGATCTTCTTGACAGATTTTCCCTTTCACTAAAATGTAGTATCCTTCTTTGTCTCTCACAATTGTTTCACATTTAAAGTCTATTTTGTCTGATATTAATATAGCTACTCCTGCCTTTTTTTGGTTATTGTTTGCTTGTATGATTGTTTTCCAGCCATTCACTTTCAATCTCCATGCATCTCTGGGTCTAAGATGTGTCTCTTTTAGACACCATATGGATGGGTCATATTTCTTTATCCAATATCCCAGTCTGAATCTTTTGATAGGTGAGTTTAATCCCTTGACATTCAGTGTTATTACTTTCAAAGAATTATTTGTGTTAGCCATATTTTGATTGGATTTGTGTTTGTCATATTTTGTTTGTATTTTTTCCCTTCTATTTTTGTCTTTTTTTGTTGCTCTTATACTCTCCTCCAACTCTGCCTGTCCTGTTTTTTCCTTTCTTCCTGCAGAACTCCCTTTAGAATTTCTTGAAGGGGAGGTTTCTTGATGGTATACTCTTTCAGTTTCTGTTTATCTGTGAATATTTTGAACTCTCCATCATGTTTGAATGCCAGTTTAGATGGATAGAGTATTCTTGGTTGGAAATTTTTTTCCTTTAGTACTTTGATTATATCATACCACTGCCTTCTTGCCTCCATGGTTTCAGATGAGAAATCAGCACTTAATCTTATGGAGCTTCCCTTGTATGTGATGGTTTTCTTTTGTCTTGCTGCTTTTAGGATTTTCTCTTTGTCTTGAGCATTGGATAATTTGACAAGTATGTGTCTTGGGGTGGGCCTGTTGGGGTTTATAACTAGTGGAGTGTGCTCTGCTTCTTGTATATGTACATCTGTCTCTTTCAGTGGATTTGGGAGGTTTTCAGCCATTATTTCCTGCAACACTCCTTCTGATCCCTTTCCCTTCTCTTCTCCTTCTGGAATGCCTATAATACGTATGTTTGAGCATTTTGCATTGTCATTCAGGTTCCTGAGTCCTAGCTGGATTTTTTCTTTTTATTGACCCCTTTTACTATCTGTTTTATTTCTGATGTACTGTCTTCCACATCACTAATTCTCTGCTCTGCCTCTTCTAGTCTGCTGATATTTGCTGCAAGTGTATTTTTGATTTCTTGAACTGTGGTGTTCATTCCCATCATATCTGTTATCTTTTTGCATATATCTGCAATTTCCCCTCTGAGTGTTGTCTTCATGTTGTTAACCTCTTTCATTACTACATCAAATTTGTCATTGATAAATGTTCTGAAATCTTTCATTGCATGAGTGAAGTTCTGTTCCCCTTCCTGATTTTTAGTTTGTTTATTGGATTCAGTCATGTTTTCCTGATTACTGGTTTGGTTTGTAGGTTTTTGTTGCTGTCTGGTCATCATTTTATCTTGACGGGTTTAATCAGTTCCTTAGCTTCTTTGTCTACTCTTGGAGATTAATTAGCTGTTGTTTTTGTGTAAGTGTTATATCTTCTCTTTGTCACTTTGTTCTTCTTATTCTAAATTCTTGTTGCTGGTTACGTTCACTTTAAAGGAAAGTATTAGTGCCAGGAAAGGTAATTGTGTAAGCAAGGAAAAAGTGTAAGGTAGTGTTGTTGATATATGTTAACAAAGCAAGAATATGAGATCTGGGATGATGGAGGTTAGATTCGTGTAAAATTGTGTAGAGTTATAGCAGTAGGTAGAGTACCTATTATGAGGTAGCTGACTGAATATGGGAGGAATATGGTATGAGCTAAAAAGCTATTGTTTTCGTGGGAGAGGGAAAGAGAAAAGAAAGGTAATAGTTTCAAGAGTGGATAACAGACAGAAAACAAAACAAGGGTATTAGGAATTAAGAGTTAGATACTTTATGGATCAAAGAAAGGGAGATGGGAGGTGGAATATAGGAGAGACAGTAGATGATGGCAGAGATCAAGATGTAGGTGAAAGGGGATAGTGTAGATAGCCTAAATCAGTTCACTTAGAAATGAGGCAGTGGAGGATGAGAGAACCCAGCAAATGTGAGGTGTTCCCTGCAGCACCTATTGTATAATTGAGTTAAAGTAAAATAAGTAGAAAATGAGGGACAAGAGTGAGAGCAAAAACAGAAAAATAAAAAATAAAAAATAAAAAGAAAGAAGAGAAGAAAGGAAAAAAGAAAAAGGAGGGTGGGCAAAGGGTGGTGAACAGGTAGGGGTAAGAAAAAAACAGATATACACGAATCAAAATTGCAACACCAACTACAAAAACAACAACAAAAAACCCCAAATAACTGGATAAAAAAAAAAAGACTTTGGGGGATACGCTGGGAGAAAAGACTAGGGGACAATGCAATATTAGCAATCAGGACATTAAAAAAAGTAAAAAATAAGATAAAATGAAAATAAGAACAAAACAAAATGAAACGGTAAAGAAAAAATGCAAATGTTGAAGGCTAGGGCATTCAAGGACCTTAGATGGACCTCAGTGCATGGTGGATTCAGGGGTGGAAAGTCTGAGATATTGAAGACTCAAGAGGTGTGAGTCTCTGGGGTGTGGGCCACCAGAGTTTAGGGGACTCAGACCTGGCCACCTCAAATCTGATCAACAGGAAGCCTAGGAGCCCCACAGTGTAACACAGCCTCAGGGATCCCCGCAGCTGGGTGCCAGCCCTATGGGGGAAGTCAGATCCGCAAACTCTATATTATGTCTGAACCCTGCAATTCACTTACTCACTAGGGTTTATTTTTGTGGATATTTTGTCAATTCAGCTTTTGGACCACTCCCACCCTGTGATCCCACAAAATGGCCACCTGGGGGCGCCTCTACACTGCAGCCAATTTAATGACGCAGCTCCAGAGCCCAGCCCGTGGGTTGGGCTCCAGATGGAAATGCCGAAATCAGATTTCACAACCGGAATTCCCAAGCTTCGCAAAATATTCCCCAATCGGCTTCCAGACGTGTCCCCCTCCCTCACCACACCCTGTAACAACCTCCCAATTACGTCCCTTTATTGCCAACAATCTGATTCTGTTGCAGATCTCAGCCGGGCCTGTGGGGTCAGGGCTCCAGGTGGAAGTGCTATTATTTGTCTCCGCAATCAAAACATCCCCCGCTTCACAACAAAACACCGTCTGTCTCCCCAAATTGATCCGCTAAGGCGTCCCATCCCATCAACCCCCCAACAGTCCACCCAGGACTTGTGAATTCCCCAACACTGCTGAGCCACCAAAAAGCGCGGCAGCAGTGTGGGTTCCACGGCTCCACCCACCCCCAAGGAGGGAGCAACCCGTGTGAAGGTCTCACCTCCAGGCAATAGAACCCAAATTATATCTTATAGACCAATCCTCTCCATTACCTTCCCACCAAATCGATGTCCAGACACTTCCTGCCTGCAAAAATCCCAAAAAAGCCTGGTCCCAGAGAACCTCCAGTGGCACCCAGCTGCCTCTTCCTAGGAGAGACGGTAAGGCAAGCTCACTCAGCCACCATCTTGCCAGAAGTCTCTAAATTCTACAACAGTTTTGGCGACCCAGATGGGACAGCAAATGAAGGCCAGAGACAGTAGCATTTTGCTGTCCCTTTCAAATCCCCGAGGAAGCTGGGAGTACTTGGTTGAACCCCAAATCTGGGCACCACTGGATTAAATTTAATCCAGAAAAGGTGTGGGCTCCACCAGAATCTTCCTGACAAAAATCAAGGGCAATGGACAGTCTGAAGAGAAAGATTCTGGGAATGAAAAAGAACTCTGAACATGGAAGAAGGTAAGACTCCCTGGGTGAGCACAGTCTGGAAAGCCTTAGATTTAATTGCTAGGAAGGGGGGGCTGATTGCCTCCCGAGAGAATCCTAGTAGCCCCAGAAAATTGGGGGGAAGCTGTTCTCTCTAGGCCTGGGAAAAGGAGAAAAACCAGGGAAAAGCCCTGGTATTTTGGGTTTGTCTAACTGCATGTTAGAATCTGGTACTAGTCTTATATCCACTAAATGAGTGGAGGCTTGATTTTAATAGGAAGGGTTGCTCATAGGTTCAAGTCCTAATGTCCTGGAAATTGGTCTGGATTAAAAAAAAAAAACACAACAAAAAACTTGGTTACAGGAAAATGGATCTGCTTTTCTAGTGGAACTTGGTCTGGGTGTAAAGTTAAACAGTGGAAAAAGTCTAGCTGAAATCGTTTGTTATAGTGCTAAATTGTGAATTTGCTTTATACCAAATGTTAAGTGTTCTAAGGTTTGTGATGGCTGTGGGGGCAGCCATGCTGAAAATATATATATAGAACTTGTGGTTCAGATTAGTGACCTCTATGCTTTTGTCTGTGTCAGCTCAATGCTAGTGTTGGAGTTGTGTGGTTATGTAAAGTAGAATTCAGTTGAGCTGGAGCCCTTCCTTGCCATTGACAAGGGGGTGAAATGATTATGGGGCAAAACTGAGGAGTCTGGATGTTTGTGGAGTCTAGATGTTTGTGCATGCTCTGCTGTCTTGTCTCTGGTCTGCCCCTTTGCCAGGGCTTGGAGGCCATCTGTGTACATGCCATGCACCCAAGTTTGTTGAGGCTGCCCCAGTCAGGGTGGCTGGGTCCCTGTGAGACTTGCCAAATTTGAGTAGGTTCTGTCTGCCCATTTTGGCTGAAAGCTGGAAAGGGGGGAGCAGCTTGCCCCTTTCAGTGAGTCCACACCTTCTATTCATAAGCTGCATTCCTGTTTGATTTTTGTGTACCTGACTGCCTAGAAGGGGGTGAAGAGAAGGGGGTGAAAAGCAGAATCAGAATAAATGCAGTAAAGTTCCCTCCATAGGGTGTCAAAGCCAAAATATGTTTGCATTCTGCCCAGGTTCTTAGAAGGTATTGTAGTAACTTTAAGTAAGAAAATGTGTTCTGTGAAGGTAAAATTTGTCTTAAAGGTATAAATAATTATAAAAGTTTAACAAAGCATTGTTTAAATTAAGGTATTTAAATGGCTAATTGCAGAAAGTAATTATTAAACAAAATCTGAATTGATAATAATAATAAAAAGTAATTTTATAACAAGAAAACTTTTCTTTGGCAGCCAGCCTCCCTTGCCAACTTACTTCCAAAAAACCTGTTTCTGGTGTTACATGCTACTAAGTATTTAAAGTGAAGAAAAGTTCATTATTTTAACAAGCTTGCTTAATATTAATGGCAATTATATGTTGTAAGAAGTTTGCCTGGTAACTTAGTATGTGGGATATATGGAATGTGTTTTTATTGTTCAGGAAACAGAAGATGATTTTGTCCTAAGATAAAATAATTGATTATTAGAAAGAGTAGAGTGTGGGACAAAACCTGAATGAATACTGAAACTGTCGGTTTGTGGAAGGAAAATTTTTATGATTAAAAATGAGTAAAATCAATATACAAAGAAAATCTTTTATCAAAATAGCTTCTTGTGCTTTAACCTCATTTCCTCAGTGTTTGAGGAAGAAAGAGTCTTATCTCTTTTTTTTAGAAAGGAATATTATGTTCTAGAAATCAAATCCTGAAAAGTAGCTTTTTATTTCAAACTAACTGCAAGAGATTTATTCTTTTACTTTAAAAGAAAAATTAAAGTAATGGTTAAGTTCATTTAATACGTTATAAGTCAAATGAAAGGTGTTTAAAGGTGTTATAAAATTAAGAGGTTTTTTAAATAAAATTAATAAAAACTGTAAGAGTTAAAATCATTTATAAATGCATTTATATTATAAAACAGTGAAAAGATAATAACTGAAATTATAGCTGTGTGAATTTAGCCTGAAACTATTATTTAAGAGTAAATTCTAAACTAACCTTTCCTTTGTTTATGGTTACTTCAAGCATAACCTCACCCCTTGCCTTTGCCTATAGTAATTTCATAATAGCTTCTGGCCCTACAGGCCAGAGAAGAGCTGGTACATCACTGTCTCCTGTCCTGGTATTAGTAACACTTTCTCTCATGAATTCAAGTGTAAACTAAATAAATTGCTGCCTGATGGAATAAAGTTAAATGACCACTGGAGTTTTATTATCTCCAAAATCAAAAAGGGGGGTGGAGGGGGAGAAGTCTCCTGCCCTGATGGTCAGTGTTCCTAAAAGTAGTAATTCATGAGAGAAACCAGTCTGTCTCCCTGAGGCTTCAAATAACCTCAGTAAATATATATATAATTAATCTTGTTTTTTACCCAAAATTCTGTTAATGTCAAAGTAAAATATAAAGTTCTAAAACAAAATGGTGCTAAAGCATTGAGAACATTTTAGTTACAATCCATTAATTAAGAAAGAAAATTCTTGTGTAAAACTGCATAGTCATAGTGTAAAACTGCACAGTCATAGTGCAAATTAAGAAAAGTTTCAGGAGTCTTTGAAATGTTTTGCAGTCACACTTGTTTTATAAATATTAGAAGTTTAAAGTAACTAAAGTTAAGTTTTTGTGTCAAACTATTCATGTCTGCCTATTTGCTTGAATTGTTGAGGTTAAATATGCAGTTATGTAATTAACATATACTTCTGGACCCCAAATTAAGCTAAATAGTATATAAAATAATGCAAATTATAAGTAATATCAAAGAGTTGTGTTTCTGTGTCTAATTCTTTGTGACTGCCCATTTGCTCAGTGTATGTCTCATACATCAGGATAATAATATCAAATTAACAAATAAAAATTCTTAAAAGAGCTCTATTCAAATTGTTAAAAATTAAATATGCAGTTATATATGTAAATATTCTTAAAGCTCAAATTAAACTAAGCAGGATGAAAAAGTCATATAGAAATCTGATTATAGAAACAATTGGGAAAGGGCATCCTCTTTGCAAGAGCTTTAAAGGCAAGACTAGGTGTGGCAGATTAAACCTACCTACTAGGCTAGGGAATTAAGAATCAGTTTGCCCAGTAATTTCCCAGTTTAAACCTTTTTTCAGCCATAAAATGTAAAAAAAAACAAAAATTAGGTTAGTTTTCACATTTAAAAAAAATGTTGATTGGTGTAACCTGGCAGACTGCTGCCTCAGTCTCCCACTCCCAGGTTGGACAGCAGTGGAGGAGAACAGCTTAGGTCAGTCCTATGGGCAGTGAAAGGATGCCCAAGAAGGAGCTAGGTTGTTGTAGAGAAATTGGGTGTGCGTGGTATTGAAGGCCAGGACACAAGAGTACCGAGAAGGAAGTTGGTTCATTTTGACCAGCCAGGCTCAGCAGACTCTTGTCCTAATAAAAACCGAGTCCCAAATAGAATTTTGGGTTCCCTTTTATACAGAAAAGATATAAGGGTGGGGAGGTAAATGGTGCTTTTATGAAAGAAAATGACTTTCCTTGTTAGTTGTTTGTCTGAGTACCAGATAAGTTTTTAATTAAAGTACCCCCATATTTCAGGTGAGCTTGAATTAGCATATCCAGATGCAACTTTGAATACACATTTGTCTTACATCCTTTCTGAACATTCAAAGACTGTAGGGCCTATATTACTTATTTGGCCATTTTGGGGACTAGGTACTCTTGGAAAAAATTTTGAATTTATGCATAGGCTATATCATATTCCCCCCTTTGAGGCTAAGCTTAAGTTATTAAGCTTTGGCATCACTATTGTCTGAGTTCCTCCAGACTGACTGGTATGTATATAGAGCCATGAGATGGGTGGCTGTTTGCTTTTTTACTACAGCATTTATTGGGGTGCACATTCTGTTTATGATGAAAGGGAGGAGGCATGGAAGGATGGTGCATGCTCCTATGAAGAAGGCAACTATTCCCAGTAGAAGCTTGAAATTCTTTACTATTGACTGCCAGCTTCCAAAGGGATTATTTAAATTCCAACCATTCCAGGTTTGCACTGGGACATGAGAAATTTTTACTATTTCACTTGTAATTTCATCAATAACCTTTCCAGTGTTATCTAATTCAAGGCAGCAGTTAGAGAGATTGAATTTTCCACAAACTCCCCCTTCAGCTGCTAAGAGATAGTCTAGGGCAAGACGGTTTTGATAGATAGCATTTCTGAATTTAGTTTGCTCTTGGGCTAGTAAGTTTAGTGCATGGGCAGTTTCATTAGTTATTATTTCTACCACAGCTTATAGGCGGATGATTCGGTTTAGCATATAGATAGGGGTTCGATAACCCCACATGCCATCCTCTGCCCAAGTTGCTGGCCCATAGTATTGGATTATATGCTCAGGGGGCCATTCTTCACCTCCCCAGGTAGTGGCAGCCCTTTTTTCCCTTATGTTTTGATATACTGGCTGGTTTAGCTCTTTCCCTTCTGTTAAGGGAATGAGGAAGAAGGAGAGTTTTATTGTACCAAGCATACAAGTTCCACACCAGTTTCACGGCAGTTCTCAGAATGCAACCTTCCCACAAATCTAGTACAAACCATTTGGGGCAGTAAAGGGGCCCTTTGCAGTGGAGTTCCACACTGTGATTAATTTGGGGAAAGTACAATTTATGAGAACGAGGTCCGATTCGTTCCATGTTCCCCAAGGCTTTGTTGTATTTGTGGTATAATTTTGGAATTTTCCCCTGTACATGTTAGGTTTCCAACAGCTATAGAGGAGCTTAGGCAGGCTCTTGAAGCACAATATTTTCCTATGACAGAAGTTTGTAAGGGCCACATACTATCTCAGGTGACAGCCAGGAGGTCAGTTACATTATATGAGGATTCCAGTCCCAGGAAACAGTTTAACAATGCAAGGTCTATAAAGTTTAAGTATTCAGGGGAAATGCAAGCCAAATATGCTAAAAGCTTATCTAGAATGCCTGAGGTCCATGCTAAAAGCTTACCTAAGATGTGGAAGATATATATGCTAATTCAAGCCTTTTGAGAACTGAAACAAAAAGACCATTTGGCCTTTCCTCTTTGTATAAAAGGGACTCAAAAATCTTGTTCCAGGCTTGGGATTGAAACAGAAAGCTCCCAAGTTAGGCCAGCCATCAATAAACCATTTTTCCTTCTGAAAATCATTCCTGTTTCCTGGGACTGGAATCCTTGCCATGGTCACCAAGGGCAGGACTGCAGCCTTTTATCAGCCCACACCCACAAGCCACAGATAGTTTAGGTTATCTCTGAAGAGACAAAGAGCCTCCCACCCATAGCCCACATCATTTCCCCCCTTTGCCAAAGTTTATCTTGCTAAGTTTTGGCATAATTATTGTTGGAGCTATGAGGTAGATGGCTGTTTGTTGTTTTGATTGCTTAATTATCAATCTTTATTGTAGCATCCAGGACTGTTTTTAGAAGTTTAGAAGTTTTTATTCTGGACAGCAAAATCCTGGGCCGGGGGCCCCCTGCAGTCATTCTGGGACCACCAGTGCTCACGTGGATTTCTAGTCAGGTTCCAGATCCATCTATTAATTTTGTTTTACCCTTATGGAGTTTACATCTTTAATATAAAAGGGATGCTGAAGGGAGATGATCTCTTTTCTGTAACTGCTTCCTGCTGGCCATGGACTATAGTCATTGCCTAACAAGGTGTAAACTTCTTATTTTAACTGGAGGAAGATGGATCCGGCATTCTGTATGAAGCTGAAGTTTTCATATGGTTAATAAGATGTTTGCTCTGAAAGAAACAAACTTAATTAAAAATTTGGAATACCCGTTTTTAAAAGAGGACATTGGATTACAGATGTAGACAAGGTTAGGTGCCTATAAAGATGGCACTCCTTTTTAAAAGCTGATGGGAACAGCATATGTTTTCTTTTTTAAGTTATTTATCTTTAGAGAGAAATTGCAACAGACACTTAGCTTTGTCTGAAGACACATTCCAAGCTGTTTAATGATTGGCACTCATTTGCTCTGTCAGTTGCTCCTGGTGAACTGGCACTCCTTGGGCAACTGGCTTCATTCAGGATTAGAACACTAAGTTGGAAATTTTCTTAGTTTTCAGCTGTGGGAGTGATCAGAACTACAGAATAAAGGTTTTATACACCTTGGTTTTAATTGTACAATCTCTAGCAATTTTGACTTGTTCAAGAGGTGACTCACCATTAGCAAGCAAGCCTCACTTTTGCTACACAGTAGAGTACAGCAGAATATAGTAAGTTGACTGAGCCTGGCTGGGAATGCCACCTTATGCTATAGACATGTTTATTAACTGTTTACAAAATGAATTTACTAGGAATTTAACATGTCCAATATACTCTTGCACTTGATCCAAAATAGAAAAGAAAATGTTATAATTATTAGACATATATTTAGTACAGGATAAGAGTACAGCACTTAATATTAACTAATGTATTACTTAATGCATAAGGATTCAGAGTTGCAATTATTAGTTTTAAGTTTCAGGTTTGTAATACTTTACATGTTATCTCTCCATGAGAGCAGGCCTTAATGCCAATTGTGTTTAAGTTGTACTTACAGTATCCTGGTATCATGGCTCCACTTAGCATGTTCTTCACGCAGTGAGCAAGTGGCAACATCATTGATCCTACAGAGATTTTCCAGTATTCTATTTTAAACAATTTAATGCAACACATCATATATCAAATGACTGTTTACTTACACAATTTTACCATGAAGATAACAGTAGGTACTTTAGTAATAAAGGAAAAAAATTATTTTTCATTGTTAAAATGAAAACAGAATATTTTCAATAGAATCAAGGTAGCTTTTTATTACTATTTACTTAAATATGTACCTTGCAGTGGCCTTCAGACACATTTTATTATTATGAAGTTATTTTTTTGCAACTAATACTAATCTAAGTTTTAGTTAACAATGACTTTTAGAACTAGAACTATTTAAACATTTTCAGTTTGGAAGATGTTTTACAAACTCTTTATACTTGACTATAACCACATTGTCTTGCCACCTCATGTTTAAATAAACTTATTAAATTACAATTACCAACTAAAGAAATTTACTCTATCTAAGAGAGCATATCTACAATATTTTTAGCCTAATTTCACTAATGTGAACTTATAATTTTATTACTCTAAAGATTTTGTACATATAATGTTAATTTAGTTTATAAATTAACTATGGGAGATTACATTCAAGTTAAATAAAATTGAAACCATTATAGTTTAAGCAAGGAATGTTTTCTTTTTTCCTTACAGGAAGCTAAAAACTTTTTTTCTTTGTTTAAGTTATGAAAATGAATAATTTAAAAGCATACTGACTACCAGGTTTTAAAACACAATACACAATTACTTAATTTGTTTAATCATAATCCAGGAAAGATCTTATCATAGTTTTTATGGACTTTTATTACTTACTGAAATTTGTTAATAGAGCCACTAATTACCTTTATTTTGTTGGAAAGAAATCTTCTGGAAGAAAATAAGGCTCACCAGATTGTGGAGAAGAAAAGAATTTATTCTCAATCTTGCAAGAAGGGTTACAGAGCCAGATATGGCTGGTGCCCTGAACAAAGAAAAATGACACGATTTATACCTTTAAGCCTAGCACACAAGCTCTTCCTGTTTCTTTATAGATTGGATACTTTAGAAGTTACAGCTTATTTGAGGAGATTTAACTTTCCCGTGCAAAAGTTTGTGATTTAACTGCTTCCTTTATTACATTTTAACCATTTTCATTTTTACTTGCTCCCCTTTGTTAAATAAGGAATAGAATTTAGTGCTGAAATAGCACTGACCTAGCTCCTTCTTGGGCATCCTTCCACTGCCCATAGGAATGGCCTAAGCTGGTCTCTTCTGCTGCTGTCTAACCTGGGAGTAGGAGACTGAGGCAGCAGGCCACTAGGTTACACCAACCAGTATTTTTTCCCCTTATGTGAAAATTAACCTAATTTTTGTTTTTTTTTTACATTTTATAGCTGACAAAAGGTTTAAACTGGGAAATTACAGGGCAAACTGATTCTTAATTCCCTAGCCTAGTAGATAGGTTTAATCTACCACAGCTCGTCTTGCCTTTAAAGCTCTTGCAAAGAGGAGGCCCTTTCTGTAAGAAACAAAGATTAGTTTAGTTTTCACTTAAAGGAATGTAACCTGGCAGCCTACTGCCTCAGACTCCCACTCCCAGGTTAAACAGCAACAAAGGAAACCAGCTTAAGCCAGTCCTATAGGGAGTAAAAAGAAAAAAGGAAGATGCCCCAGAAAGAGCTAAGCCAATACCAATTCAGCACCACATTCCATTCCTTATTTGGCAAAGGGGAGCAGGTAAAAACAAAAATGGTTAGAATGTGATGAGGGAAGCAGTTAATCACAAACTTTTGTGCGGGAAAGTTAGATCTTCTCAGATAGGCTGTAACTTCTGAAGTATCCAATCTATGGAGAAACAGAGGAAAGGCTTGCGTGCTAGGCTTAGGGGTATAAATTGTGTCATTTTTCTTTGTTCAGAGCACCAGCCATGTTTTCTGGTTGTGCACCCCTTCTTGCAAGATTGAAAATAAATTCTTTTCTTCTCCACAATCGGGTGAGCCTTATTTTCTTCCAGAAGAAGAAGATTTATTTCTAACAGCCATGGGGGCTCGTCCGGGATTCTGAGGCTTCAGGGAGCGGACCCCTTGGGTGAACGACAGGGAGGCACACCCGCTGTTTAAGTGGTCTTGGACTCCGCCAGCAGGGGCCTCGCCTCTGGCAGCCAGGAGGCCTGAGAACAGACACTTAGATCTGCTGCTTGTGGATGAGAAAAAGGGAAGGGAAAATCTGCCTTTTGTTGACCTGGTGACTCCATGCATGGACCAAGGTAGAACAAAGACTCTTAAATGTTACCTTGGTGGTCAAGAATTCTGATGAGTCTGAGGTTCACTGTGTGTGCATGAGATGCATGACATACAGTGTGAAGTGAGTACAGAGTCCCAATTCACATTTCCCTTCTCCTGTGAGGGAAAGGGCCGGAGATGGACAAAGCAAAAGATTCAAAAGAAAGAGCCTCAGACAAGATTCAGAATGGGAAATAGAGGCAATCAGTCGACTGGGAAAAAGGGGAAGAGGGTATCTGTAGGATCCCTCGGAGACATTCCTCCAAATAGTCCACTAGGGAGGATGTTAAAGCATTGGACCGATAGTAATCGGACCAAGGAAAAAGACAAGCAGAAAATGGTTAAATACTGCTGTTGTATCTGGACCAAGGAAAGTATTTTACTGCCTGATGTATTCTGGCCAAAATACAGGGCAGATGAGGATTGGCTTTGTGCTGAGCTTGTACTGTATGTTAATGGAAAAACACCCTTCTCCAAAGAAGAGTCTGACTATACCATGTGCTGGTTAAAGGGAAAGGGGGTCACTTTCTATCCTATGAAAGCTAAAATTCCAGGCCCCAAGACTAAGCTTGCAGAAACTAAGGCTGCAGAAACAAAAGCTGTAGAAACTAAACCCTGGGACCCCCTGTATAATCTCCCTCCTCCTTATGTTGCCCCTCCCCTCCCAGGAGAAGGGCCATTAGATTTGGAGGGCCTGATAGAAGCCATGGTAAGCCCTGGGGAACCAGAGTATCAAGTGGGGCCAACAGCCCCACTGGTTACAACCCACCAACAGCTGAGGAAAGAATTAGAACAGTGTAAGAGAGATATACAAAATTTTCCATTCCCCAGAACATCTGAGGAAAAGGGAGTGAAAGAACAAAATTCCATTGAGCCTTTGTATCCACTGAGAGAAGTACCAATGGGGCCAGGGGAGATTGGCTATGTAAATGCCCCACAGACAAGTACTGAAGTAAGAAACTTCAAAAAGGAGATGAAATCTCTAACGGAAGATCCAGTGGGGCTGGCTGAACAAGTAGATCAATTCCTAGGTCCTAGTTTATACACCTGGCCTGAACTTATGTCCATACTGAATATCCTCTTCACGGGAGAAGAAAGAGGAATGGTGCAGAGGGCAGCTATGAAGGAGTGGAAAAGGCAGCATCCACCTGAACAGAGGGTAATGGCAGCAGAACAGAAGTTCCCAAACACAGACCCTAATTGGGATAATAATAACCTGGGGGACAGAGCACAGATGAAAGATTTTAGAAACCTCATTATACAGGGGATCAAATTGGCTGTACCCAAATCTCAAAACTTGAGTAAGGCCTTTGAATAGCCCAGGAGAAGGATGAAACTCCCTCTGCTTACTTGCAATGATTGAGAGACCAAGTAAGGAAATATTCAGGGATAGACCCTGATGATCCTTTGGCTCAGGGAATGTTAAAAGTCAGCTATGTGAAGGGGTCTTGGCCTGACATTCAGAAGAAGATTCAGAAAATAGAAGGATGGATGGATAAGCCATTGGAAGAGTTATTGAGAGAGTCCCAGAAAGTGTTTGTAAGGAGAGAGGAGGAAAAACAGAAACAGAAAGCAAAGATTAAGATTAGCACAGTCGACCAAGTGGTTAGGAAAAGACTAGAGATGAGTCAGGGAGGGGACAGGCAGAAGCAAGATAAAGAAGCAAAATGGGCCTATTTAGATAAGGGGACAAGGAGAAGGCAAGGCTCTGCAGGGTGCTATCATTGTGGGAGGCCTGGTCCTTTCAAAAGGGAATGCCAAAGTTTAAAGAAAGAGTCAGGTAATTCCCCTCATGAATTTTGAGGATTAGGGGGGTCTGAGGCTCCTTACTTCTAAAGTCCACCAGGAGCCTTTAGTAAATCTAAGGGTGGGCCCATATCAGGAAGAAATTACATTTCTAGTGGACACTGGCACAGCCCGATCCTCTGTGACTCATCTCCCCACAGGGACCATATTCTCTGGAAGTTCCCTTACAGTCTCAGGGGTAAAAGGAGAAAGATTTGAGGTACCCATTCTTTCTCCCACTGATATATGTTGGGCAGACAATCGAATTTTAAGCCCTTTGTTGTACATACCAGAAGCTAGAACTAACTTGTTGGGAAGGGACTTAATAGTATTCATGGGTTTGGATTTGGAAGTAAGGGATGGGCAGATAGAAGTAGTCTTAGCCATGCTCACTGAAGAAGATGAAAAAGATATCAGAGAGGAAGTGTGGGTAAGAGAAGGGACTAGAGGGGGTTTGCAGGTATGCCCTATTAAAATCAAGTTGAAAAAGGAAGGGGAAATTATTTGTCAAAGACAACATCCCATACCCCTTAAGGGGAGGCAGGGACTTCAACCCATCATCGAAAGCCTCCTTTGGGATGGGCTCTTGGAGCCCTGCATGTCTCCCTTCAATTCTCCTATCTTGCCTGTTCAGAAATCAGACAGTAGTTGGAGGCTGGTACAGGATCTAAGGGCCATTAATCAAATCATTCAGGTTTGACACCCAGTAGTCCCAAATCCATACACTCTCATTAGTAAGATCTCCTGCCATCATAAATAATTTAGTGTAATAGATCTAAAAGATGCCTTTTGAACCTGTCCCCTTGACCCAGAGAGTAGAGACTTGTTTGCCTTTGAATGGGAGGATCCCTTTACAGGAAGAAAACAGCAGAATAGGTGGACAGTTTTACCCCAAGGCTTCACAGAATCCCCCAACCTCTTTGGGCAAGAACTGGAAAAAGTATTGGAGAAATTTGCAGTCCCGCCTGAAATTTCCCTTTTACAATATGTAGATGATATGCTATTATCAGGTGAAGAAAGGCAGATAGTGGTCGGAACCACAAAGCACTTATTGAATTTCCTGGGGGATCAAGGGCTAAGAGTTTCAAAAGGTAAGCTACAATTTGTAGAAAAGGAAGTCAGATACCTGGGTCATCTCATTAGTGAGGGAAGGAGGAAGATCAATCCAGAAAGAATTCAGGCCATTACTGAATGACCTCTTCCATGGACAAAAAGAGAACTAAGAAGATTTTTCGGATTGGTGGGATATTGTAGATTATGGATAGATTGTTATGCATCCCAAACCAAAGGGTTATACCAAAAATTGCTGGAGGAGGAGCCTGACAAGTTAGAATGGAAGGAGGAGGAAGTAAAGGCCTTAGAGGGGCTCAAGCAGGCATTGGTGCAAGCCCCCATTCTAGCCCTTCCCTCTCTCAAGAAGCCTTTCCATCTGTTTGTGACAGTAGATAAGGGGACAGCCTTGGGAGTCCTAACCCAGATCTGGGGAGGCCAAAGGAAGCCTGTGGCCTTCCTTTCCAGAATCCTGGATCCTGTCTCCAGGGAATGGCCAGGGTGTGTTCAGGCCATGGCAGCAACTGCTCTCTTAGTAGAAGAAAGCAGGAAACTGACCTTTGGAGGGGTCTTAATTGTTAGCACCCCTCATCAGGTCAGGACTATTTTGTCTCAAAAAGCAGGAAGATGGTTAACAGATTCCCAAATTCTGAAATATGAGGCTATTCTAATGGAAAAAGATGATTTAATACTGACAATTGATCATAGTCTGAACCCAGCTTCTTTCCTTTGGAAAGGTCCCAACCAAGTAGAAACTCCTGAACACGATGGTCTCAACTTAATTGAATGCCAAACCCGAGTCTGGACTGACCTAGGGAATCTTCCCTTACGTTCGGGGGAAAAAGTGTTTATAGATGGGTCTTCTAGGGTCCTGGAAGGAAAAAGGCATAATGGCTATGCTGTTGTTGATGGACTAACTTGTGAAGTGAAAGAAGCTGGCCGACTGCCCAATGATTGGTCAGCTCAAACTTGTGCGCTGTATGCATTAAATGAAGCCCTTAAATTGTTAGAAGAAAAAGATAGTACAGTCTACACAGATTCTAAATATGCCTTTGGTGTGATCCACATCTTTGGAAAAATTTGGGAAGAAAGGGGATTGATCAATAGCAGAGGGAATGAATTAGTCCATGTGGAATTGGTAAAACAAGTGTTAGCCAGTCTGTTTTTACCAAGGGAAATATCTGTGGCACATGTAAATGGGCATCAGAAGTGTCACACTTTTAAAGCAAAAGGCAACAGATTGGCAGATGAAAAGGCCAAAGAGGCTTCCCTTTGTTCCCCTCTGGAACTAATGGTCCTGATACCTTCAATCCCCAAAGAGATTGGAATCCCTGTATTCTCTGAAAAGGAAGAGAACTAGAACAACTGGGGGTAACCTTAGATAGCCAAGGGAAGTGGCTCCTCCCAGATGGCTGGCAGATGTTGAATAAGCAAATAATGAGGGAAGTACTAGTGGTTTTGCACCGAGGGAGTCACTGGGGAATACAGGCCATGTGTGACCTGGTCCTCAAGCATTTTGGGTGTATGGGCCTTTATACTATAGCCAAACAAATAAGTGAACGATGCATAATCTGTCAGAAAGTTAATAAGAAAGTTTTAAGAAAGCAAGTGCCAGGGGGCGGGAGCCTGGCCTCAGACCATTCCTGAGCATTCAGGTTGATTATACTGAAATGCCCCCTGTAGGAGGATTAAAGTATATTCTGGTTATTGTGGATCACCTGACAGGGTGGGTAGAAGGATACCCTCTTGCTTCAGCTACAGCATCAGGGACTTCAAAATTAATCCTTGAACAACTCATTCCCCAGTACGGGTTAGTAAAAAACATAGATTCAGACAATGGTAGTCACTTTACATCCAGAGTGTTGCAAAATATTATGCAGGGTCTAGATATCACATGGAATTTCCATACACCCTGGCACCCACCATCCTCAGGGAAAGTGAAAAGAATGAATCAAACCTTAAAAAAAAATCTGTCGAAGTTGGTCTTAGAAACCAAATTACCATGGGCTAAATGTTTACCTATAGCTCTGTTAAGGATCCAAACTGCCCCTAGGAGGGAACTGGGAATTTCTCCCTATGAAATGCTTTTTGGCCTGCCCTTCCCTAGGAAGTCTGGAGGACTCCCCTCCCTTGAGTCGAAGGATCTCTTTCTTCAAAATTAAATACTGGCCCTGTCTTCTACTTTGTCACCCCTCAGACATCGGGGTTTGCTGGCTCAGACTCTGTCTCTTGAATTTGCAGTCCCCCAACACCAACCTGGCAGCTGGGTCCTAATCAAGTCGTAGAAAGAGTCCAAACTCCAACCAACCTGGGAAGGACCTTATCAAGTCTTGCTGGCAACTGAAACAGCAGTCCAAACGGCAGAAAAAGGTTGGACTCATTACACCCAAGTAAAGGGACCAGTACCTAAACTGGACAATAAGTACTCAACAACTTCATCTGAGTCTTGGAAAATAATTTTATCCCCAGATCCCTTAAAGATTATACTGAGAAAACAATAACTGGGGGGGGGGAAAGGGGGAGGAGGCTGAGCTGTGTATTGTCCTAGTCAACAATGGCCCTAGTCCTATCAGAACACCAAAGGAAAAATTCAGATTTTTAGTTACAGGTGAAAATAATCTTACTAGCCATGATGTTTCAAACCCTAGAAGCAAGCAGCCCCATCAAGTTAGTTATAAATGTGACTGAAGGTCTGGAGTCCCAGACGGTGCAGTTTGATGCCTGCCAAGTAATAGACTGTGGGAATTTAGAGCACCAGCGATGGCTGAGTGGGGAAAATAAATACCTATGCCCAGAGCCAGTGGGGAATGGTTACAGTCGAGCTCCCCCTTGCCCCTCCTGGGATGATGTATGGTGGACTACCTAGTATAAGGGATGGACCATAAATATGGGATGGGTCTCACCAATTTCAAGGCCATTAAAGAGTAAGATAAACTTTTATAAAGGTAATACCCCACCAGACTGCAAAAGTCTTCAGTGCAATCCAGTAGTAATAACTATTAAGAAAGCAGACAATGTAAAAACTAGGAGCAGCGGCAGGGACCAAGTGGATAGAGTCTATGAAATGGGAGCAGATGTTACAGGTAAAGATCCTCTGGGGAGGTTCCATATCCAAGTCCTTCCTCCCCC